>NC_041811.1:27623442-28236005 GCF_900964775.1 Scleropages formosus | reverse complement strand
TTGCTTTGTTATCTGTCATAATTATCTTTGTATTTCCAATCAATTCTATATGCTGCTACCTGTGTAGCGTATGCTGGCGATAACAGTGGCATCAGACAAACTGACTGCAGTTCGAGACTTTTGTGTCTGCATGTACATTTCCCTGCCTGTTGGTGAAGTGCACTTTTGTTTTCTCCCGCTTGTACATCATTTTGGAGAAAAGTGTCTATTAAATTAATAAATGTAAAGTTAAACATTTTAGTAGTGTGACCAAATATATTATTTATTACTGCCCTTACGGTTAGACTTAGGGTTAGTAACACACTGTCCTACCTTTTTCAGCTTGGTTACCCACAGGGAATGATAAGAATGTCATATATGCATGTTCAGTGGAGACTGTGAACTCACCTTTTCATACCTCACATACAGGTGTGGAGTGATGTGGAGTTGGACCCTCTGGAGCAGCAATCTCAGCCATTTCACAGGACACTGTCCTTCAATCAGCCCGCTAGCCAGAACAACTCCAGGACCCTCTCCACTGAGGAAAAGGTGAGGTATGTTTTCCAGATATCAACAGGCCCTCTTTATGATGGAGGTGTAATACAAGGATCTAGCTGGGCCAGGCAGTTTTCCCTGAAAATATTGTTTATCACACTCTAAGTGCGTGTGTCTAGGTTTCACATGGTCTGAGGTGTATTGTTTCAAAACCTTTATGCTTATTGTATTTAATAATTTGGTAAGGAAGATGCATTTCTCTGAAGTACCTATAGGGTACCTGCCTGAAAATTTTTAACTGTCTTGCGATTTAGGGGAACTTTGCATAATAGCACCTATTTATTTTGAAAAAAGAGAAACAGAAAGTTTAAGCTCAAAGGCCTATATTTTTTTGCAAAGCAAGAAATTATTTTCCAAAGTATAACTGTTGCACATATTCCATCATCAAGAGGTAATTTTTGGGGGGGGGATCCATGATGTATATATGTACAGATCTTGCCAGGAACTCAGGAATACACAACGCTTCCAGGTATTACGAGTGGTGGAATAATACATTTTATAGTTTATTTAATTGCATTTTCTTCACTTCTGTATATTTTCTATTTATTTCCTGTGGCAAAGTATACCTGATCCTGTAATACCCAGATGATAGGTGTCATTAAAATGCATCCACGTAGAATGCAATAAATGTGGAACAAACTACTTTTTTTCCACAATGGTTACAGTTCACCTTTGGTGTTGTGAGAGAAAAGAGGTATATGCTTACCATGGAGACTAAAGCAGAGAAGGCTAAATGTGGCAAGATAATGAACAATGAACATAGCTTTATGAAACAAATTTCTCAACGATCAGCAATAAGGAAGGCAGTGTATCAGAAGTTGCATCTTCTCATAACTGAACTTCAGCTTTTTGTTTTCCAAAGCAAGCATTAGTTCTAATACTTGTGCAGGAGACAAATATACTATTACAGTCTACTACTCCAGCCATAAGTTGCTTGTCTATTCTTGACCTCCTATGCTGTTACTGGGATTGTTCATCCTGACAAGTCTTGCATTGAACATGCAACACCACAGGGGACTGAGTAAACACAAACCTAGACAGACATAGCACTCAATATTTGTTACAGTGGCGTGAAGAAGCATTTCCCCCTTTCCTGATTTCCTCTGTTATTGCAAGTTTTTCCACACTGAATGTTTTCAAGTGTTCAACTGAAATGTAATATCAGATATGGGGCACAAGAGTGAAAATAACACTTTAACTTATTTGATTTATTTAATTCATTCATTCATTATTTAATGGATTCATTCAATGGGTTATTCACACCACCTAGCACTCTGTGAAAATGTATTTCCCCTTAGAATCAACTGGTTGGGCCACCTTTAGCTGCAATGACCGCAACTAAATGTTTCCTATAACTCAGTATTAGTCCTTTAACTCATTGTGGAAGAATTTTAATTCACTCTTCCTTGCAGAACTGCATTAATTCAGAAACACTGGTAGGTTTTCCAGCATGAGCTGCTCATTTCACATCCTGCCACGGCACCTCTAAGGGATTTAAGTCCGGACTTTGACCAAGTCACTCCAAAACTTGAATTTTGCTTTCTTTCACCCATTCGGACTTGGTTTTATGTCTTAGATCATTGCCTTGCTCCATGGCCCAGCCACAATTCAGCTTTAGCTCTCGGATGCATTTCCTCGTAGGGAGCAGAATTACTGTTGGACTGCGGTGCTTGCTTTGTGCCACGCATAATGAGATCCACGTCATCCAAAAAGTTTCACTTTTTACTCATGATAGGCTTAGGGATCATCCAAGCGCTTCTTGGCAAACAAGAAAGCACTTACGTGATGGTGGCTACTCCGCTGTGAAGGCTATTTTTGATTTTTAATACGTTTCTGATTGTAGAGTCATGAACACTGACCTTAGCTGATGCAAGAGAAGCCTGCAGTCCTTTGGATATTTGTTTTAGGATCCTTTGTGACTTCTTGTATGAAATTAATCTGGGCTCTTGGGAGAAATTTTGGCAGCCTGGATACTCCTAGGAAGATTCACAGCTGTTCCAAGCATTCTCAATTTGGAGATTATGGCTCTCACTGTGATTCAGTGGAGTCCCAGAGCCTTAAAGATGGCTTTGTAATCCTTTCCAGATGGATAGATATCAACAAATTTTTTCTGGTCTCTTCAGGAATGATCTTTAATCATAGCATAATGTGCTTGTTGAATCTTTGCGCTGGCAACTTTACTTTGGTAGTAAGGGTGAAAATCAGTAAGGTTTATACGGAGCAGAGCTGGCTGTGTTCAGTCACCTGATTTTAATTATGGCTTTAATTTGATTTAAATATGGGGCGATTGCTTTTTAACACAGTGCCAGTTGGTGTTGGATAACACCATTTTATTAAATAAATGCAATAAGTAAAAATGTGTTTTTTTTTTTTATGTGCTCTTTATCTAATATTATATCTTTGTTGAAGAACCTTCAGTGTCAAAAATCTGCAAGGACAGAGGAAATTAGGGGAATACTTTTTCACAGCACTGTACATGTTTGGGTAACATGCGTTTAATGTTTGAATCTGTCCCAGACCTCAACCACAGAGAGTGGCTACCTGCGCAGTGGGGAACGCAGCCTTGTGACTGGATCTGTAGGCTTGGCAACGCTTCCCTTGCTGGTCACAGTGAGGAAGTGCTCCAGTGGGGACTGTAGGGCTTGGGAGCCTTTGGACACACAGACCAAGGCTGGTAGGTATGATGAGGATGGAAAAAGCTTCTCGAATGTGGAGCTGGATGGCTTGCCAGATGCAGGTGTCCCTGGTATTGTCATCAAGCCTATGCTGGATGGTGTCATGCTGGAGAAGGGAATGTGGCAGGAGGAGAAGACAGGGTCACTGAACTGCGAAGCAGGGAATTTGTTGCTGGACCTGCACAGTGTGAATGGCTCTAGTGAGATACTGGAATCTGTGGAAAGATTCCTTTGCTAGAACCATGATGCAGGAAGTGTACCACAGCCCATCCCATCTCATAACCACAGTGCTTCTTTGATTTCACCTGTAGTTCATTTATATGAAAAAAGTATGAATGACGTTTCAGCGGTGCTGTTAGCCCAGCAATCGTGTGGTCCATCTGGAGGAACTTCCCTGGATGTGTCTGTGACCGTGTGACTACAGCAAACAGCAGTATAACACTTATAACAGCAGGCAGAATGTGTTCAAAACTGTCCAAACGCAATGCCTCCAAACGATGCCCAAGAACAATACAGCCAATCTCTGCCCAAACATTGTTCTAATGCATCCCAAAAGCTGCAGCATATTCAGAAGTGTATGGAATTTCAGTCACATTTACCTTGTGATGCTGCTTTCATTACAAAGATGTGTCAAGAGTAATATTGTGACACAGATGCGCCAAAATAAATAATTAATAAATAATTTTTCTGTAAATAATTAAACTAAAAAGCACCAGAAACTTATACCAATTACATTAATATATTTGGGCATTGGGAGGCTGATTGCTGGTTATTATCTGTACCTGCTATAAAAAAACTGCAAAAACATTTAAGGAGGAGTAATGATAATACAGCCTTTCATATACTATATTTCATTCCAGTAGCTTTTACATTCTGTAATCAAAGAGAAAGAGTAAGTTCATTTAAGAACTGTTCTCCTGACTGTTTTAGATGTGTATTCATATTTGGGACTGAATGCAACCAGGACGAGCCAAGCAAAGGCTTGAACTCCAAAGAACATTCTGCAGCCAAATGTCCCTCAGGAGGTACAGTTTCGGAGGTAACACGATGCAATAACTTGACTGGCCAGAGAGATTGTGCTCAAAACGGGTGCGATCGCTAGAGCCGATTCACAAGCATGCAGGTTTTTTTTTTATATGTCCGCAATATTCCCCGGATATAGCCTTTATTTACCCACTTCTCCGGCATTGTATTTGCTTGTTTGTGTGTCTTATAATATTTAAAAAAAAAGAAAGAAATTGGTGGGAGGGTATCAGGATTTGTCTATCCTGTGTTTTATGCACCTACCTGAACGATGAACCTCGGTGCAGCAAGTGGTAGGTAACAAACTAGGTTTACTTGAGCCACATGTCTGCAGCTGTCTCCTTCTCTTAATATAATGCATAAATTGTACTTTTGCTGAGATGTACATCGCTTTGGACAAAAGCGTCTGCTAAATGAATAAATGTAAATGTAAATATTAAGACAGTTATCTAACTCTGCATTTATTGAACCGTATGCATTTGCGGAACTGGAACTATGTTTGTGGAACTATATTGTTTGATACAGAGAAACCACATGCAATCACTGCAATACAGGAACCAAATGTGTTGTTTCACAAAAAAAAAAACACCGGAACAACATGAACAGAAAAATTATACACACTGCTGATGAGGACCGTTAAAGCAGACCAAAGGAGCTGGATCTGTTTGCTCTGTCTGGTGCCTTGGAAGTGCTCTGAACCTACAACAACGACCCACCAAGACCTGCAGTGAGTGGTTGTGTCTGATCTTCAGGTTGCCCACTGCCCAGCTGGCTTACCAGTCCTTATCTCCATTCCTGAGAACTGTTGTGGACCTGAGGATGACAAGGTGGAGTAGAGACTGTATGCCCAATAGTGAGACAACGACATATGCATCCACACCCTCTAATAGTTAGTATCAACAGCATGAGCCCAATTATTTCGGTTCCACTGTGCTGGGAATCTCCATCTCTTTATGTGAAAATGTAGAGTATATTAAAGTTGTCAGTGTTAAATTAATGCATTACTTCATATCAGTGGATTACTATATGAGGCGGTACTCAAAGAGAGATGAGTTTGTACGGTAGGCTTTGTGGTTTCTGCTCTCTGCTTTTGTCTGTTTCCTCACTTCACTGTTAGTCACTCCATCACTTTGAGTTCACTGTGGTTTGAAGATTTTGGGATGATGACCTGACTATATAGGGAAGGGACTGTTCCCAGATCAAAGAAATTTACTAAAATACATGCCATTTATTGTGGCCATTTTTGTGTCAGAGAACCAACACATGTATTACTGTTAAAAATAAAACTGAAGTCCAAAGTCTATTGTGCATTAATAAAATGATAGGAATTAATGGAAATAATCATTGTGTCATTAGATGAGTCATTATAATGTATAGCAATGAAATTTAATCTGTTTACTTTGTGGATTGGAAGTGAAACAATGAAAAACCTTATACTAGAATTAAATATTAGTCTTTACCGAACCAAAATTGCACCTAACTAGTGATACAAGAACTATAGACAAAGAATGTCTCTTTGTAGTGTTTGCATTCCAGTACATTTATGACAAGGTAAATGTTTAAGGTGTACAATTTTATATATAAAGGAGTTATATGTATATATATATGCTCCTAAAGCCTCAGAAAAACTAACAGATGAGAAACATGTATGGCTGAAATTTAGGTAGCTCTGTGGAAACAAATTATCACACCTGCTTTATTCTTATCCAGTTCAATCAACCATACTTGTACACAATTCTCTTCCCAGAAACTTATTCGATAAACTCTGCTCCCCAATCAACATTATTGATTAAATGTCAAGTTCCATTGAAAATGATTGTAATTCATTTTATTCCGACGAAATAGGAGATTGTTAAGACTAGGGTGGATAATAACAATAATTAGAAACAGGGACAGCCTGTTCGATAATTTGAAAGAAGCTGTCCTGCAATATTTTAACCCTCTAAATTTTTTTATTTTAATTTGGTTAATTTAAAACTTAAAAAATTTGGTGGGGTGGCACTGTTATAGGAGAAAGGTATGCCAGAATGTGACACCCGGTGCATGTCTTCCTACACAGAGATGTCTCAATGAATCATTCACACAGTGGCTGTCTGCAGTACTAATCCAACCTACCTGAGGTTTACCACACACTATCACCTGTTGCAGTCTATTGTAAAGTAAATATTAATGGAAGTATGTTCTCAGGGCCCCCTTCCCCTGCACGGACCAGTGGTTCAAAGTTTACTTTTGTCTTTCTGCCGACATTAGACAAAATCCCAAATATCCTGCATTCTCCAGAGACTTACAGAAGAACCTATCACCTGCAGTTAATATGTTATCATACCGGTGGATTGTACCAATATTGGTGGTGGATTGCGCAGTAGATAATATTTCTACACTTGGCTCTGAAGGTTACAGGTTCAAATCCCAACTCTTACTGTAGTGCCCCTGAGCAAGGTAATTACCCAGCTATATAACCAGGTTTATAGATTATAGATAGATAGTTTAACAGTGTAAGACACTGAAGAAAAACACAAGCTAAAATAATAAATATGATGTAATATACTGCTCCATTCTGGGGTAAATCTTTGCAGTGCCTGATTCAGCACAACCTACATCTTTTCTCCTATGCTTCACCACTTGGGGACGCTACTAGCCTGTAAAATATGAATCCACTACAGAGATGAAGCAAAAATCAAAATATGTTCTGTGGGTGGTACAAGCATCTTTACAACGCTCATGGCTCAAACAGTAATAAAAAAAAACATCCCTTCATCGATAAACCTTCACAAGACTTCCCTGTAAACTTTAAGCACAGGACAGCTGGTAAGAGTTAGAGCCACTGCCTTCGGACCCAAAGGTCCCAGGTTCAAATCCCCCCTCCAGCTCTAACTTCCTTGAACGAGGTACGTACCCTAAATTTTTCCAGTAACGATTACACATTTATACAGCTATTTCAGACTTCCTCAGCTGTAACACTGCACGGAAGCATGTTAGCTGTTTTCTAAAGGAAGAAAAAAAATGGATCACTTCATAAAGGCCCTGGAAGAAGAATGAAGTGCCAAGATAGGCAAGAGGTAGGTGCAGCATCACTGTAAAATGCTTAGAATCATGGAAAGACCACACACAGACTGATTTCTGCCTCCACTCAGTAGTCCAGTCCTGGAAAGGACAGCATTAGCTAAGCCAGCGGAATCAATGGTCGGGGGGGACTCTCCCTCCCAATGACATGGCCTGATATCAGCAATAGTTTACAGTAAAGTAGTCAGGCCATTAAATGCTCTTACCATGCTCTTACCATGCTCTGGGTCACATCGGATTCTCGGAAACATTCGACGCAACTGCAAAAACAAATTACTTGATTTTATTAGACTGCGGAGGCACATTTCTCTACACAAAGGAAGCATTCACATTTGTTATTTGCTACACCTCGTTTATCTATGTATTTTTCACAGCCGAAACAGGATTTTGTCATTTCACTCTTTTTTGGCTAGAACCTAAACGTAAGAGCTGCTTCCCACTAATTAAAATGTGTAAATCAGCTTCAGAAAAAATAAAATATGCAGCAGTCATAACAGTGAGTGATTTGGTTTCAACAAAACTATGAGCTGAGTTTACATAACTAACTACTTTTAGGGGGGGGGGAATTATTCTGCTTTTTTAAGCAAAGCATACCAAAACGTGTCTTTATTTTTATAAAACAAATATTGACTTGTGGTGGTTGTTACAAAGTTTGTAGTACTGTACTCTGTTTCACATTCAAGTGTCCTACAGTCCTTGTCATTTATTATTATTAACCACACCGTGAACTGGCGCCTGTAAATTGTTTTCATGCTGCATATCAGTTATGTTTTTTTAATAAAGGCCAGAAATTAATTCATCACATTTCGGTGAAGACCTGTGGTAAGTTGGCAGATAAAAAAAATCTAACAACACGAACTGGCTACGGAGTAAAAGGACGATTATGCTGTGCTTTCTAAGTAGTTTTCCCTGGATCTACTTGAAATCTTTTTCTGTTTATGTAAAACTTAAATATTATATTGTGTCCAAATGCACTGATGTTTTATGTTCGGTACAGGTAGTGTAACAGGCAATGCTTTCAGTATTTCTTCTCAGGGTTACGAGCTTGAGAGCCATTCCCGTTGGGATTCCTAGTATATAAAAATGGGTGTATAATCTAAAGTTGTTTATGAATCAACTTTTTATTAAGGAAAAAAAAAGTTGTTTGTGTAAATGGCCACAAGAGAGTCGGCTAAGAACTAAGGTAGTGTTTAATAAAATAGACTGACTGGGGTAACTTGGTCGAGACGAAATATTTCACATTTGTTTAGCAGACGCTTCTCTCAAGCGACCTACATCTCAGAGAAGAATCATGTAGCGTCGCGAAGCCATGAAAGGTCTACAGTCTCCTAGTCAGTTATTCGTAAGAATGAGGATGAGACTGAGGCGCGGGTTGCCACTGCGAACCCCTCTCCCTCCTCCTCCTCGCGCTGTTCCCGCTCCTCGGCTCGCGGCGCTCTGAGAGGCGGAAGTGTGACTGGCTGTGTCCCTCGGCGGCTCCGCGTCACTCAGTCAATCGGAGCGCGGCGCTGCCACAGGAAGCTACACTCTGCCGACACGGTGAGCACAGGGGGAGTTGAATCAATACCCCTTTTCCATTTCTCAGGGCTGAACCCCGTTCAGGCGGGACTACTGTCCTTAAAAAGTTTTTTTAAAAAATCATAATTAACGATAAGAGGAGCAGGTACGTCGCGGACAAGTGCAGGAAACGGTCGTTAACCGTCATCGCTTCACTCAGTAGCGGTGAACCTGCTCGCGCTGGAACAAAACAGCACAAAACACGTTTCTGACGTATTGAGCGCGTGGTGCTTATATTCGTCTCACCTTTAACTTGGGATCGGTAGCCAGAGCGTGTCGGAGTCAGTCATGTTTGGTTTCGTTTTTTTTAAAAAAAAAAAAAAAAAAACTCGTTTTACTTCAACTTCCTATCTCGTCATGCGCTTATCTCTTTGTCCAGTGACTTGTGCACATTGTTTACTCTGATTTGTTTAGTCGGGAATGAGCACGGAGTGAAGTGTGGTTAAAAAAAAGTTACTTTCCTGGGAGGCAGAATGTGTGTCTGGACAAGTGCTGCTCGTTTACTTCAACTTTGCGCAACGATTTTTATTCTACGGTCGCTCACCTCCCCCCCCCCCCCCCCCCGGGCTCAGGTTTTCTGACGAGAAAATTATTAAATATGTTATTTTTGAGGAAATAAAACTGCGCATTTTGGCGTGAGACCCCGGGCAACGCGAATAAACAACATGAAAAACCAAAAACGTGTTTTATGACTGAATAGTCAGAAGGTGGGGGGGGGGGTTTTCCCCCTCGTTTTGGAGCTGCTGTGTATTTCTACCTAACAAGGACCTTACTTATTAAACTCAGGCTTGTGCAACAGTTTAATAAGTAACTTTTCATGGTGCCATTTTACAAATACTATCTTTTCCTGAAACAATGCAGATAAAAATAATAATACTTGCTATTTTTGCCTTGGAAAGGAAAAAGCTTTCAAGCTTTGCTGTCACAGACATGGTATTCCTTTAAGGGTCATCTGCTTCCATGAGTGCAGACATACTTTTACCATATTTGTGAGGAAGAATTTGGGCAGCACACCTGTTTTTGAGATCACTCTCCCTCAGAGAGTATTTCTACAGTAATTGCAGGTTAGGAAGCCTTTATGTTCCCCGAGGCACGGCTCTTTAGCGCCGAGGTGCCTGCTCTTCCTCTCCGAGAGGCCTGATAATTTCAGGAGTTTGCTTCTCCGGCGTTGCTGCTTCGGACTTCCGGGCCAAACAAGTTGGTGCTGGAGATGTGAAGGTGATATAAGGGAAACATAAGTGTGAGAAGGTGATGAATTTATTTTTTTTTCAAAGGATTTGAAAGTTCACTTCTCTGAGAAGGACACAAAGTGTTTGGTTTGTAGTGTTATTACAGCAAACAGATTTTCATAAAGCACCCATTAGTGATTTTTTTTTTTTTTTTTTTTTCTCCTCACCACTTTGTATTGGGAGGCATTGAAATACATACTGGTCCAAATGACCTGGTGTTTCTTGAATGAAAAGATTTGAGATACTACCCAGTATGTGAGCCCTCGCCTGCCGCTGTCTGGCTGGGGTTCAGCTCCTTGGCCTTGGCCAGACACTGTACCAGGCAGATCATATTTATGATTCACCTGGTGGGCAGGTGTGGGGAATGGATCACCTTTGTATTAGAGCTCTGGCTGTGAGTTGGGCATCTTTGACCTTGTCTTCCTCACCTGTACAGTGCTGATTCACTTCCACATCTTCCCCAGGTGTAGACTGGTAGACACTGAGTTGTAGAGGATGACACACCGGGTGCTATTCGGTGCCTGTGGAGTTGGCTGGAGCAGGCTGTAATCATCAGAGATTGAAATTGAAGGCTGTGGAAATGTGTATGCAGACAGAGGAACAATGTGGTCTGCAGCTAGATGGCCTGTGCGCTGTTTATCGCTCCAGAATATTCCTTTGAGTTCTTTGTAATAGAATGAAGCATGTGTTCATCACAAGGGTCCTTAATTTCCTGGAGCTACTGGACAGTTATCAGTGTGGAGACTGTGCCCTTTCCTCTGTGAGCACTACTTCAACGTTACAACACTCCTTGGTCCAGTGAAGATCTGCTATACAGAGCCAGACTGGAGAACTACAGAGATGTGTGGGAGAAAAGATTCCTATTACTCTGAGGAGCAGTAATCAATTGGCAATAGAAGTCTATTCAAAAACTGTCATACCTGTAGAAGGACTTAGAAATTATGTGAAACTGTATGCAAATTGTGCTGTTTACTGCCAGTGCTAAATGTGTATTTTGGGTTGTGTGCTTGCGTGGCTGTGTGGTTTCAGCAGGGCAGGGTCAGAAATGATGTCACAGCTGTGATTCTGTGTTGAATAATTCTCTTGTGCTGTCACTCGGCCACACCTGCCTGACTGCCAAGCAACCACATGGAACGAGAACTGTGCAGATCTGTTATTTCAAGACAGTGCTGGATCTAAGTTTACTGGCACAACACTGCCAGCTAGGAATTTGTACTCTGCTACCCATTAAAGTTGTAGCCAAACATTTCAGAGACTTAAGTTTTACAGGATTCTCTCAATATTTTGAGTATTCCTATTTGCGTAGTAAGTATATAAAGTAGCAGGTGTGGTCAGTGCACCTCTGGACGTTTTAATACTGTGCCATGTGCAAATGTAGAATATTTAACTTCCTGTTGGTGAGAAGCTGCTCTTCCCTCTGGCATGCATTTCATCATCTTTGGTGTGAATTTGATGAAACACTCCCAACGTAGTTCAAACCACACCAGAAGTGGACGTAGGTAAAAGTGATTTATGCTTTGCCTTTGTAGGACATGAAAGCCAAATAATATTTTGCATTGCCACCTGGAGAGAACTGGGGGTAAAGCGCTGATGTGTCTAGGTGTGTTTTTCAAGTATTGATATTCTTGCCACAGTATACCACTTTGGTTAATGTCTACTAAACAAATTAAATATAACAGTGAGATCTTATAATTGCTGTAACTTTAAAAACAGCTGGAATATTATGAGTGGTAGTTATTACTGATGCTGGTGATGTATATTGTTTTTCGTTAGGTCTGACTCTGTTCCTACTGTGTCCCTATTAGACCAGTGAAACCTGTGAGACCAGTGACAATGAGCAGCAGCTACTCTGTGTCCCTGCCTGGCCCTGCCCCCTGGGGATTCCGACTGCAGGGGGGGAAGGACTTTAGCATGCCCCTCACTGTCTCCAAGGTGAGTCCACTGACTGAACTAAACTTCTGACTTTGGCAAGGAAGGTGTGCTGATGAAACTAAACCTTTTTACTCTCTCTGGACGCTTGAGTTAAACTTTTACCAACTCTAAGGTAAGTCCACTGACAACTGGCCCTTTACCTACCATGGCACAGGAATAGCTGTTGTTCCTTTCTTGCTGTCTAGCTATTGCATAATGACAGCGTTCCAGTATGTTTTGTTCCAGCTTTTCCCACCAGAGGTCCAAGTTAACAGCAAAAACAGCCCCACTCTTTCACCTGCTCCATTTTTAGCTTTTGCCTCTCTATTGTACAGTATTAGGTTTGGCGCCGTGGGTTGGACCAGGTTCTACTCTCCAGTGGATCTGGGGTTCGAGTCCCGCTTGGGGTGCCTTGCGACGGACTGGCGTCCCGTCCTGGGTGTGTCCCCTCCCCCTCTGGCCTTACGCCCTGTGTTGCCGGGTAGGCTCCAGTTCCCCGCGACCCTGTATGGGACAAGCGGTTCCGAAAATGTGTGTGTGTGTGTGTGTGTGTGTGTGTATTTTTGTTCAAAGCATTGTAGCCTAAGGTGTTTGACCAGTGGATAAGAATTTCTATTTAGCAAATTGTGTTCATTAAATTTAATCAATGTTTTATTTTTAGATTGAAGGCTAATTGTTTGTGGAATGTTGATGATTTTTGAAGGGCAGGTGACATATTGACATTGGTAGGAAGCTATGAGGTGATTGGCAGGCAGCATGTCGGTTGTAATGGTTTTTTTTTTTTTTTTTTAAATAGGAAAAATATGTTATAGGAATTTAATTTGACAACTCTCTTGTGAAGGGTGCGTTTATGTGAATGGGCCTGTAAATTGAGTGTGTATTCTGTATCATGCAGTCACTGACAAGAAAAGTGGGTGGTTTTTGCAGGCATTCCTCTGAATATTTTAGGGTTCTGGGTTTTCATCTGACCAAGGGTCAGCAGCATCGTGCTGACCCTGAAGATTCTGGGAGATGGAACAGTACAGATACAGACAAAGAGCAGGCAAGGAAGACAGCAAACTTTAAATGTAGCAGATATTCTGTCAATGCCTATTTTGTGGTTATAAGGCAATTCAAAATTTGCAGGACAACAGTGTTGTGAGAATCAGTTGCATGATTGTGCAGTTAAGGGATTTTTGTGATTGGCACAGTCAGTGCTTAGTGTTTGGCTTTGTGTGATATATAAAATTCTGTGGCTTTCATGGGCACTATAGGTCTGCAGCTGTTCCTAGACTCAGGTTTTGACAGGCAGACTTCCATAATGCCTTCAGTGTATCCAAACATTGAGAAATCCTTTGGGAGTTAAACTAGAGAGGGTCTTCCTCAGTACTAGTATTGTTCCACTGAATTGCATTTGTTCTGCAGACATTTGCTTGATTTATTAGGAGAACTTCTTGTACCTTCTAGAGTGACCTGGACTTAATTTTATGGAAATTTCCTGTAGCGTTTCCCTGATTAAAGCTGTGATGTATTGCCCACACAGATGTTGAAATATGGATTTTTAAAAAATGGTTTCTTGATGGGAGTGAGGGATTTTTCTTTTCCACCTTATAAAGACTTGAGTCATGAAGGCTGTTAATCAGTTTCTAGCCTCATTCCTGTTGGAAGTTGTTTGCAAGATAGTGTCCATATTGTGGCTTTGCTTCAAAAGAGGACTGCAGAACTAGTTGTCTTGGTGTTCAGGGTAAGATTTATATTATTTGTCACACTGATAAAGAGAAGTTGGTGTTGCCTTTTAAGCATTTTCAGACAGTCTAGACTGATGTACTGTTATGCGCGTGGGGCTGCAGGTAAGTCAGTCCAGGTGATCCTGAGAGTGATTTTCATATCGATCTGTCAGAGTGGCTGTTTAGCGCCTGGATCCCTTAGATGCACGGCGTGATGTTATGTAAGCTTTAGAGTAGAAAATATCGCATATGTACCCGATATGGTTAGATGCGTTTATCTGTGTTGGTCCCGCCCTCCTCCGGGCACTCCAGGAAGCTCTGGGTCGACAGGCTCAACTGAGGAATGTGAGCCCGCATTGCCCTGCTAACAAACTGTTTATTTAAAACAAACATTCCCTAGCCAGGAAACCAAGCTTATCATGTGATCTATTCAGAAATAAGTTTTCCAACACGCAGACCATGTATGTTTTGGCAATACTTTTCATGGTTTAGAGATGGGATCAGGAGTTTCAGTTCTATTAATATTCTATATAATTTATTATGTTAATTATGATTGTTTGTTTGAACTGTAGGTCATCAAAATATCATTGCTTACAGTGATGTAGGGTGACAGCCATTAGTGCTTTTGGTCACTGGAGCCTTGGGTCACTGGGCTTCCTCTGCCTTGTTCTCTGGTCTTGGGCTCATGCCTGGTATGACCACTGGGATGTCTGAGCCTAGGCTTGTTGAGATGATGACCAATTTGTTTTATGCTGACACAGTAAATAGTTACATTCTCTGCATTCTCTCATCTGTGTGATGTTGGCTGTTTTTCACTCTTCATATGCAGAGGTGTTTTGGATTGACTTTTCTTAATGCATGGGTATGGTGCAAATACAACAGTGAACTTGGTCCTCCCTAGTCTGTAGGAACTGGAGCATCAATAGCCTGATGCTGTACAATGTATGTCTCAACTCGATGCTACACCACAAAGTTCTGTTTTTAGAGGAAACGGATGACCGTGCTTAACTGTATAAATGCTTTAATGTAGGGAGCATACCATGTGGCCAGCGAGAAATGTAATATGCATTGTCCCCATTCAGAACTGATTTATTGAAAGACAGATGTTCTTGTTAAAGTTTGTGTGGAGCTACTGCATTGCATTAGAAGACCATATATGTGTCATTACTACTTTTTCAAGCACATTTTTATAGCTCTGCATTTCAGATGGCTACACATTTATATAGCATTTCTCTGGCTCCTGGTTGGTTCACGTTTAGTGTTCTTCAAGAGTGTTGGAGTGAGGAGAAATCCTGCTGAAGACTGAATGTTGTGGCAGACACTGGTTTTGCAGTAACTTGTCTCTGAAAGGAGGTGTGGACTGCAGAGAGCTGGCTGCGTGAGGCCACAGGGGATGCATTGAGACATGCAGTCTTGTGTGTAGGCAAAGGCTGAAGTCAGAGAATACTTGTTTATGACAGAGGGGAACTGGGGTTTTGCAATAAAGTTAAGAAAACTGTGAACCCAGAGATGGGTGGAGGCAGAGACTGAGATAAGAATCGAAAGCTGTCAGCCACACAGCCAACAGCAGTCTCCTGTTGGGGGGGCATGGAGTGACTGCTTTTAGATGAGATGGCTTTCCCTCCTCCTGCAGACCCCTCATTTTTGTGTTGTACTCTTCCTCTTGTGCATGTTTCACCTTTTTCACTGTGTACATTGTCTCTTGTCACTCCTTCTTCTACCTTCCCCTGTTATTTGTTACTGTTTCTAGTTGGGTAATTTTTTAAAAGCAGTGTGAGAGTCTTGCTGCTGCCCTTATGAGTGCTGCTGGGTAATTATAGCTGTGTCACCGGGTGCTGGAGCCTCTACTCTCTTGACAGTGGGGGCTGTATTGAGTTACTTTGACAATCCATGGCTAGTACACTCAAATATGTCTTTTCCCCTCACCTATCCTTGGGATTCTGCCTTGTTTTATCTTATTCTGTTCACTTTGCACAAAACTCATCATAGCCTTTGCACCTCGGTACCTGGGCTGCATCAGTTTCATCACATGCAGGCAAGTGGGTATATTTGTAAATGTTAGTACAACATGGTTATTTTAATATTGTCTCTTTATTCAGTAATACAGGTGCACTAACACTCATTGTTCTGAGGAAGTTTGAAAGGTATTGTTGGAATGTAAGGAGTGCAGATTTCTCTAGCTTCATACATTCTTGCACAGTTCATTTTCACTGATGGGTTTCATTTGTCACAGTAAACATTCTGATTCCTATCCTGCTCCTGATTGTATTCCGTTTTATATTTTACCATGATACAAAGGCTTAATTCTTTTATTTCATTTAGTTCTGGAGTTATTTGACCTACACTTGTTTTTAAACTTTTAATGTTAAAATAAAATCAACACTTAGACCAGCTTTCTGTGTCAGTCTTGAGTCATGCACTAGTAACCAGCTGTGGTTTGAGGCTTTGGGCAGGTGTGCTGAGTAGAGTCAAGCCAAGTTTCCCATCTGTATGCCCTGCAGGGCTGAAGGGCTACTTGATATGGCTGCTCTTGTTTCAGTTAATCCTTGCTAAGAGGAACTCCTGGATGTTGTGTGCACAGTTTTCCTGTTCTGCAGTCCTGTACCTCCATCCTGTTCCAACAGCATCCTGTGCAAGTCAAATCTGTCTGTGAATCCTGCTGTCTCTGGATATGTGGCCTTGAATCTGCTCTCCAGGATCACACACTACTTGATTGTGTAGCAGTTTTCTCCTCCTCATCCAGAAGCTGGTGAACATTTTCCAGACAAAGAGATACTGGTTGTTTGAATTGAAACTGAGAGTGTCTACTGAGGTATTTACTGTATTGTTGTCTTTTGATATAAAAACAACCATAGTGAATTTATGAACTGATATTATGTTCTGCTATATACAGTAGGTGCATGTTTTTCTCCAAAGGGTGATGATTGGGGCTGGGAATGGTAGAAATTATAATAATTAATAAGTTTAATCAAACAAAGTAAAGTTATCAGTTTGACTATATTAAATTGCAAAATCAGTGGTTTGGGAATCCTGATGTCCGGGGTTTGGTGAGCGGATATCCATAGCAAAGATTTCAGGTTATCTACTGAACAGCTGCTGCATTGTCTTTGGAGAACAAATATGTGGTTTACGCTGAAGCAACCAGCTGAGGCATTTGCTGCTATAACTCAGCACTGTGCTGACAACGCAGACAGGCAGAGGACAGTGCAATCCCCCAGTCGCTACTGGTTACTTTACAGATTCTTGCCACAATTTCACGAACAGGAGGGTGGCTTGTGTCTGCTTGTCTTGCCACAGCTGATGAGATGTCCTCAATGCCCGTCTGCCATCTACTGCTCACCCGCTGTCTGCCGTAGAGCTTTGTTATGGGAACTGTGTGGGAACACAAATTACTGTGTCTCACTGGAGGCCAAAAGCTGTTGCACAGTATGTGCTTATAGCTGAATGACTAAGTGACCTTATGAGGAAAAGTATAGCTTGAAGTGTTGTATCAGAGACATACAAACTTCCTGTGGCCTATGTACTTTTTTCTGAGCATTGTGACACTGTATGATTACTAGACAGAACCGTATAAGGCTTGTAAGAGGACCCTGTGACATGACATGACTCGCAGGGACTGAGGCATTTACCACAACTTCTCTTCCTGTGACCCGGCTTCCTGTAATGAACCATCCATAAAGGAACATTCACTCTGTTTCTGGGTGTGTGACCTTAGGATGCAGGGTGCGGCTGAAGAAGCAAGTCCAAATCTGAATATATTCTTGACTTGCCAGGTGATTTGACTGATACTGGGTTACAGTTGGGAAAGGAGGTACAAGAGTATCAGAGAGATGTACAAAGAGTGATTGTGGAAATCTGTTCTCCTGGACTGTATTGTTATCCCCTTTTAATGTTTGATTTTTGGTTTTCTAAAGGTAGCCTTATGCATTTTATCAAAATAAAATAAAACATGAAACAATACAAATGTAGAATTAAAGTAGTTTTTACTTGAAGAATGATGATCATGTCCATTTCCCTCTATGGAACAGTGTTTTCAGTGTTGCTGAGTGGAGCCTCGACTCCCCTGCCCGGCTCCCAACCATCTGCTGAGTTGTATTGTGCTGTCTTTTAGTGAAAGGCCACACATAAAGAGGACTTCAGCTATAAGTGCCAGACTTTACTGCTCTCATATGGGTGCTAGAGGTCATGGGAAATTTAACTGTTTAAATTCACTCCCCTCCTCCATCTCCCATGCTCTTTTGTGTCATGCAGAAAAGCTTATTACTCCTTGTCAAGGGATGTGCTCAAAATTTTCTGTGCTCAAGTTTTTTTTTTTTTTTTTTAAATATTGCTATAATGGTAAATTATTTTATCTAACTGTTTCTTTGGGCACTCTGACTATAACTGGATTTGCTGTGATTTTCCTGAGTTCATTTACTGATATTTGTCATTATAGTGAATTGTGTTGTAAAGAGTTGCAGAGCCACAGATGGAAGTAATTTGTGGTTTTCCAAAAAGCTTTTTTTTTCTTTTAATTAAAGTAAAAGCTTCCAACCTAAATTTAATATCTTGCAGTTCTGTTTTCCTTTCAACACTGTACTGTCAGTTTATGATAATACTGTAAATTTTAATGCCGTAACTCCACAAAGTGAGAGAGCTACATTTTGAGAGGTGTTTTGATGGAAAGTGTGGTCAATGCTTACAAAATCTGTAGATTACAGGTTTGTCATTTTAACTAAGAGGAAATAGCTTGGCCATTGTGTGTAATGATATCATGATTTTGATGGCAGTAATTTTGGAATTTGTCCTCCGTATTAAATAATAAAATGAGAAAAGGGTGGCATAAGTAGTAGCTTCACATGAGGGATTTAAAATTATCTGTTTTCTTATTCATTGCTCCTGGCCTTCTTGATGTGTGGCAGGTGTGTTGCATGCTTCGTGAGCTCTGTGTTTGCATAACTTGACCTCACCACACCTGAATTCAGATTAGCATGTCACTGGAGAAATTTCATGTGCCTGAGCTTGCCCCATTCAGATGGGTGTGTGGCAGTCTTGAATGGACTAGATCTGACATGCACCCTGGAATGGCAGTGATTCATTTTGTGAAAGTAATTTTAGTTAGGTTTGTGGTGTTGGTTAAAACAATAAATTTGCTCGATTGACTATATACATATTACTGCAAAAATATTTATGTCCCTGCATAGTGCCCCTATGATTCCCCCAAACACCACCAGTAGTTTCTCAGTGAATGTAACTGAATAGTCATTCTCACATGAATAATTACAGATGTTTATGTAAAAGTGAAGCCACAGGTACAACAGAAGGAAGTTTCAGGAATGCAAAAGGGATGGCATTGAAGATGGCTAGCAGCTGTGTATATACAGTGTAAGGACAAAGTATATTACAGGAAGGTGATTTTTGAGAGTAAAAGTCAAATGGGGAGAGGTGAAGCATGTTGAGACAGGAGCTGCATAAACACATCTTACTCTGATAATAATGAGAGAGGACTCAAGCATCTTCCAGACCTCACAACCTCACAGCTCAATGTACTGTATAACCTAAATTAGTACCATGGCCAAGTCCATTCAGGAACATAGCTGCTACTACTATTAGACTGCAGTGTTCTAATAAGGTGAAGGATAATACCTCTGACTTTTGCCGTTTGTCTTATGTATTACTGTATAAGTGATGTCCCTGCAGACCAAGTATAAATGTGGGAGACAGTGGAGGTTTTCTCAAAGTTTCAGTTATTCATCTTGAATTTGAACTCTTTTCAATGGCTCTTGTATTGCAGCTTACGGATGGGGGGAAGGCAGCCTTGGCGAACATTGCTGTGGGAGACATACTACTTTCCATTGATGGCCTTACCACCACAGGCATGACACATTTGGAGGCCCAGAACAAGATCAAGGCCTGCACAGGAAACCTCAGCCTCACCTTGCAGAAGTAAGATTCTGATTCTTACACAATATTGTTTTTTCAGAGCTATGGCACAACCTCTCAACATGATGTTTACTATTAACCTTGAAGTAATTTTTCTGATCTTTTGACATATACATGTGTGGATTATTGATAAATGTAGTTTACTGATAAACTTGGATTATTAATAAGGTTATGCATTGTTAACATAAAACTTTTACCAGCATGTTGGGTAGCAACCTGAGGAGCTAAGAAATTTTTTAGATTGAGCTGCTGGAGACAAGAAGCTAATAGAAGATTGGCAGGATTTTTCTTGAATCCCCAATCTGTCACTCGTAATTGCTGCTCCATGAACAAGTAGGCCTTGTCCCATGCACCTGTTGACCTGCTGAACCATTGTTGCAATGCTCATGGTCAGTACATGTGGAACCATCTGTTTTAAAAGGATTTAAGTTCTTAAGCAAAGAGTTTGGATGATGGAGAAATAAATACCCTCTATGTGTTGCTACTCTAGACCTTTGAGCAGGAAATTCTAATGATCAGGGTTTCAGAAGCTGTACTTTGACTAAACAGCAACAGAAGATGCCTCACAGCAGAAGACACCTCTTTTGTCTAGTAAAAATAAGAACCTTAAGAATTTTTTGTGTACTCATAAAATCAGGGTACGAATGTAATGACACAAGATCAGGCATTCTCATGGCCTGTGATGGTAGTGTTCATTCAGTGCCAGTGTGCCTAAATATTTTTGCAGTGAAATGTGGGCAGAGTGTTTTTGAACATCCTTGCTTTGTGTATGTGGAAATAGGTTGAAATCTGGTTTATCAGCCTATAACCATGTACTCCAGTGATCAAGCCTGGAGGAATCCACCATAGGTAGTTTACTTTAGTTTCTGCAGTGGCAGGGTTGTACCATTAATTACCTCAGAACAGGTTGGTACACCCAATTAGATACCCTTTCTTGTTGGAATGATCTTTGTTGTAACGTCAAGAAGTAAAACATCTGACCACTGTGTGATGCTGATGGCATGCAGCACCATCTGGCGGCCAGTCTTGGAAGTTATTGGTTTTACCATATATAAGGTGGTAGGTGGCCTAGATTATGTTAAGCATTCATCCTAAAAGTCAGCATTACTTCATACATTTACAGTCTGTCTGGTCCACTGTTAATATATTATCGGATCTGAATTAGTCTTAGCAGTCTACTCAAACCTTCAGCAGCTAAGTTAAGTAGCTGTGTTCCTGTATGGACTTGTAATGAGTGGTATCAGTATGGAATGCCGTGGTGCACTTTTGACCACGAAGACCCAGCCCTCTTTCATTCCCTTCCCTAACTGTCTAAACCACAGTTTGTACCCTAGCTTGTCAATTCAGCAGTGTTGAAGGAATGCATTGATCCCACCAATGGCTGCAGACCACATATGCTTCCTGTCTACATTTTTTAGTGTTCATTTCCATAGTGAGGGTTTACTCTGGGGGGGGGAAAAAAGAAGGTATGAGGGGTACATGGAGTCTGTGGTTTCCTGCAGGTTTCCATGAAATGTGAGGGTCATGTAAGCAGTGAGATTTCTGAAAAGGGCAGTACTCTTGCTCCTGATCTTCATGGCACAATTTTGCCATCTTGAGGACTTGAGATCCATTCCTGCTACAATCACTGCAGTATAGAGCTGTTGAAGCTGCCTCGATCACACTAAGCTGATTAATCAGTTTAGGTCCTTTGTAGGGCCTTGGGTTATGCAACTATGAAACAATCAACTTCCTCACTGTATCTTGGTGCAATTGCTATGAGAGACGACACCACCACTAGGAATTTCAATCTTATTCTCTGATCTGAAGCCATTTAGGAACATGGAATATGTAGGACCAAGGAGCTGATCTCAGGAAATAGCGTAGCCTTGTGCTGAATCAAGCCATCACACCATTCCATGTACCTGCCAGTTTCTGACACTGAATTCTGTCTCTTGGGTTAGAACTTTCTGAAATCACACATTTTAGTGAGGTGAATGGGGTGTGATCAAGGTTAGGGATGGTTCTTCTTGAAAATACCATAGTAATACTGTGTTTATAGTAGTATAGTTGTATTTCTAGTTTAAAAAAAAAAAAAAACTGATTGAAGATTGTCAATGTCTTTGGGACTAGCTGTTTTACAGGCACATTTGGTAAACCATGTGCACCCTGGGAGTTCTAAAGCACATAACAGAACCAATTCAGTGTTGTTGCTCTGTTTCATACTTTGAGAAGAGAAGCTTAGCAACGTGACTTTCCACAGTCTGGATTTGTTTCCATTTTATCTGGACTCCAAATGTGCAATTTCAGAGGAAAGGTTTGTTCTAAGTCTTAGCATGATCTATTTTTGTTGTAGTGGTATGTTCAATGGGAGATATAGCAAGCAGATGAAACAAGTGTAGGAAGAGTGGTATTTTTTAAGCAGTTTTACTGAGAGAAGAGAACAGTCTAGGTTTTAGGGCACAATAAACTCTAAACTCGGGGGGCACGGTGGTGCAGTGGGTTGGACCAGGTCCTGCTCTCCGGTGGGTCTGGGGTTCAAGTCCCGCTTGAGGTGCCTTGCAACGGACTGGCGTCCCGTCCTGGGTGTGTCTCCTCCCCCTCCGGCCTTCCGCCCTGTGTTGCCGGGTAGGCTCCGGTTCCCCGCGACCCCGTATGGGACATGCGGTTCGGAAAGTGTGTGTGTGTGTGTGAGAACTCTAAACTCTGGGTGGCACAGTAACGCTGCTCTCTCACAGCGCCTGGGTGCTGTGAGAGGACTTGGGTTTGATCGTCAGTCTGTATGGAGCTTGCATGTTCTCCCTGTGTCTGCGTGGGTTTCCTCCAAATGCTCCGGTTTCCTCCCACAGTCCAAAGACATGTTGTTCAAGTAGACTCGTGACTTTGTCATCTCTAGTGAGCAAGTGTTTCACTGATGTATGGATGAGTGACTCCTTGTAAGTAGTGTATTAAGCAGTGTAAGTCACCTTGGCTGAATAAGGTGTGGGCTGACAACACTGTGTAATATTCGGTGGAACTCGCTCTCGAGAGAAGCATCTACTAAAGCATCTGCTTAATGAAATAACAGCATAACAATAACACTGCAGTACTTAGTGCCCATTTGTCACTAGCAATGACGAGGCCGTATTAGTTTTCTTAGTGGTCAGATTTTTGTTTGTAACGGTTTTTATAAAGTACATTGAACAAACTTTCCTCTTAATTTTGACCTTTACATTTTCCTGATGCCTTTCTGCTGTTTCAGTGGGGGAATGACCTTTCTCAGAATGATCTGAGAAGGCACAGCAGGAAATTGTAGGTGTGAATATTCCTTACTGATACACTTGACCCTGACCAAGATTCAGAGTTCCTGTCCCTTTCAGAAATCTTGGAGTGGCCCAGACTAAAAATGAGCATCCCTGGTGGTGGTGTCACTCATGTTGCAAATGACCATTTGAAAGGTCTGACTTATGTAGTAACGTACAAGTCCAGAAGATATGTGAGTGAGACTAAATGGTTTCATCCAAATATCCCCTGATATATGGTATAGTTATAGTGAAAAGAGTGCACCTACAGAGTATTTAAGCTGGGCGTAATTAAAATCACATGCTTTGGATTGTTGCTCTAGGAAGCTGGAGTTAGTCATATTTAATACAGAAACATCTGTAGCTGTCATCTGAATCTGAAGCTTGTTGTCAAGCCAGATCCCAGCATTGACTACTGCAGATCATCAGAGTTACTTGAGAAACTATGTTGTGGAAAGGAGTTGCTGTATCCAGTCACATGTTTCTTTGTGCCATTTAGGCCTCTCTTTGGACTTGGGTCAGGTGGGAGCACACAGCTGGCAGTTAGAACTGAATTTTTGTTTTGGAGGAAGTCAAAGAATAAATTTGACCTGGTTTTCTCTTGGTTATTCACATTTTAACATATAGACTCAGGTAAAACATGTACTGCTGTTTGCTTCCAGGATAGGCTTCAGACCACCACAACTCTGCCAAGGATAGTCATTGATACTGAGAGAGTAAAACAAGTTTTTAAGTGTTGAAAGTTGATATGACCAAGGTTTGTGTTAGAAAGCATATTTATGTGGCTCTGCAATCACTAACACTGAAGAAACAGCTTTTGGCTCTTTCTGTAGTCTTTTTTTTTTTTTTTCGGGTCTTTTTCTGCTTCTTCACAAGTCTGCATTTCCTTAAGTCTTCCCTAGAGGGGGAGAAGGTGAGGTGGGGTGTAGATGGGATGAGACTTCAGTGGGTGTGGTTGCATGTGGTGCACCAGTGTGTGAAGTTATTTTCATAGTCACTTTTGAGTAAAAGACAGAACCTACTCCAGGTTTCCTGGGTAACGTAGGACAGCTGGCTGAAGAATGCCAGATGTGGAAACATTGTCTCAACTGTTATACATTAATTATTCTTTATGAGAAGTGTATGCTGTTATACTGGTTTTGGATTTTATTTGTCATGGGATTACTTATTTATTGATGTATAATTTTTTTGTGGTTTACTTTGTATAGTTCACTTAAAATCGTTTAATGAACTAAATAAAGGTTACAAATATATTCTGACTTTTTGTCCTGTATACAGGGCAATTGAGGAAAAAAGTGTTAAGATGAAGTGTGGTTTATGATAACCCATGACTAGACAGGGTTTTTTTTTTTTTTTTTTTTCTTTTTAAATTTTTAAAAATGGTTAAATTTATGTAAAATTATTTTTACATTCCCAATAAAATCCAACAAGCTGTGCTTTGAAGTTAAGTGTTATGCAAATCATTTCATATATTCATAACTGAGGAATTCAAATGAAATTCTTCTTTGGGAACCTCATAGCAATGCTGTTAGAACTGCTGCCTTTGGACCCAAAGGTTGCAAGTTTGAGTTTCCCCTCCAGCTGTAGTACCCTTAAGCAATGTACTTCCCCTAAATTGCTGCAGTAAAATTGTACCTTAACATTTGAAGTCACACTGGAGAAAAGTTTGTTAAATTAATACATTTAAATGTTTGGGTACAAAAATAAAGCCACCTTTCAGTATGTTAAGTTTTCATTTAATACTGTGTAACATTTCAGGTGGAAAAAGATATACATTATGATATTGTATATTAATTATGATGCCAAAATCAGGTAATATGACTGTAAGTCTACCTAATTTTATATGCTTATTGCTGAATGCCTTTGGTTGAGAGAATTTTAAGTTAACCAAAATTTAATTTAATTGCTGAGTCTCTAAAGTGCCATATTATCTTGTGCTGTGATATAGAATTTTCTGTGTTATGGTTCATACATTTTTACCTGAAATTTGTGTTTGTACATATGTTTTCATTAGTGTGTTTTTACATGTGTGTTCCAGTGTGTATGCTCATATGCCTGCATATGTATATGAATGTACTCGTTCATGTGAGTGCTCCTGTGTGTGTGTGTAATGGAACTGGCTAGTTTGTCACCATACTGCACAAAGGAGGAACAGGAGCATTAATGTGTGGGAGTCAAACCTAGTTGAACCTGTCTGGTGTCACAGCTGTCAGGATGATTGGGAATCTGGCCCAATTCAACTGTATGTGGCCCAGTCCACAACCAGCACATGTGGAGACAGAATCACCAGGCATATGAATCACTTTCCCTTGCACTCGTCAGGATTGGACATTTCGACGTGGCAGCTGGCCCAGAAGGGGCTTTTGGGTTATAAATAACTCCTTTTCTCTCTCTCTGTCTCTCTCTAGTTCTCTCAATGCTTCTGCTCATCTCACTGTGGTTCCTTTTCACTTCATATTTCTCTCTTGCACTGTGCCTGTGTATGGCATGGACCAGAGAGAGACAACTTGAAGCAAGCCCATTTCCTCTAATACAGAGTACAGTATTAAGAGTGTCAATACTTCTATTTTATATTAGCAACATTCTTTAAGAGATGTTTTTAAAGTGGCACTGTAAGAAGAATGTACAAAGGAATTTTTCTGTAGTCCTAATTAAATGACATAATTAAAGGATAGAGAGTAGTGAAAACACATTAAGGTAAGTAGTGTGTGCCAGATCTTGTGCCTTCAGCTAATGGGATGTTTTCTTCAATTAGAACCTCATTCTTTTCAAGAAGACATGACTAACTCTGAGCCTGGTAAAGCAATTCTGCTTTCTTTTCTCATGTCACTCTCTCCTTTCAGACATTTTTTCTGGTAGATGTGATAAAGTTTTCAGTTCTATGTGAAATGTCTTCACTGAAAAAAAATGGTACAGTAATTTGCTTCAGGAAATAGTTTCTTGACAATACTGTATTTACAAGACCAGCTTCTGACTGTGTTCTTGATGCAAAGAAGTCAGTCAAGGCTCAGTGGTGGCTCCTAGGTATGCGAACCTCCCATTGGATGATGCATAACTTGCACCTGAATACAGGCTGTAGATTTTTTTCCACTTGAAGTATAGTCTGATTTTAAGTTGTGGCATAATTTTTGAACAATTAACACTAAACTTGATATTTATAAAAGTGCGATTTGAGGGGTTTGTATAGGCTTTATGTAGAAGTGTTGAAAGCACTGCTTTAGATTCTTATACACTGTCTTTTAGTTTAAAAAAAAGTGATCTAGCCTTAATCTTTTAGATCCTACCCAAAGTAGATATTCTACATATGTTCCAAAGTTCAGATGTGTTGCTTTCCATGACAGTCATGACATTTTGTGGATATACAGTTGTCAAAGTCTTTAATCTGTACAGTGCCACACAAACTTGTCTAGTTTCTCCTCAGAGTACTCCTCAAAGTACACTTTTAAAAGATGAAGTAACTTTTTTTTGTTCAGATGCTGGAAAAGGAAAGTTGAAAAAGCCCTCATTAAAAGTCAAGGCAAGCTCTGTGTGGTTTCGACTGGCGGCTGTTTCATCATCTCCAGTCTGGTTCTTCACACTGGATGAACGAGCTTCTCCCAGTCACACCCTTTGCTTTAAACTTCCATACTCACACTGCAGCTTCCATCCATACTGCATTCACCAGTCTGTGATCCTGCTGTATCTATCTTATTTCTCTAAATATTTGCTGTCTATCGATGTCACACTGGGGTCAAAATCCTGAGCATAATAATGTGTTCTATTTAAGTTTAAATTAATATTTAAACTTTTATGAGCTGCTTTTAATGTAATATGTAAACATGTTTCAGGTTGTTGTAGATTTTTCTGACTCTGTGCTTTTTGTGTTCTTTATAGATCAAATGCTTCAAAACCAGCTCCAGCCTCAAAGGTAGGCCAGTTTGAGTAGGATGTGCAGTTTGCCAGAAACAAATTGACATCTATACACTGAGAGAGCCAGAATCCAATAGCACTACGACTGCATACTTGTTGTGAGAAGGCTCACTGCCTGCCTTTGAAACATTTACATTTGCATTTATTCATTTAGCAGACTCTTTTCTCTAAAGCGACGTACATCTTTGCAAAGAGACAAATCCACAGTCCCTCACTGACTGTCCCACTCTAAAAGACCACTAGTTCGTCAGTATTCTGCACTGCTGTTTTTTAGGACAAGAAAAAGCATTTGCATTCATAAGAGTCGTGCACATGCTCTGTTATGGAGTCCTGCATGTGTCTCCTTTTTCTTTTCAGGAAGAGCCTCTTGAAATCATTAAACCAGTGCCGGTGGCCCACCAGCCTTCGACTGCTACTACATCTAGCCCTACCACAAGCTATGCCTACAACAAGACTGCCCGGCCATTTGGTGGTGCAAATAGCACTGGAGCGTCAGCCTTCACCTCGGCATCTAAAGTAGCATCAATCCCATCAGCCTCCTCTGCTTTCACCCCTGCATCCCCTGCCTCCTCAGTTCATGCTCCACCCTCTCAGCCCCAGCCTCCGCAACCCACCCAGCCACAGCCCCCCTTTCCCATTGGTGGCAGTGCCTCCCGCCCCACTGCTCCGCTGAGTTCTGCGCCAAAACCCAGCACAGGCCGAACTCAATTTCCTGTATCTGCCAGCTCTGCCGGAACGACAGCATCCCCTTCCACCCCTGCTGCACCACAATCCTCTGTCTACAATACACCAATCAACCTGTACTCCAATGAGAATGCCTGTGAGGTGGCTATGGGCCAGAGGCGGGGCCTACTGGAGAAACATGGTGTGGCTGAGCATCTCAATGGGTAGGTGCCATCTCACTAATACCTTACCTTTCTGTAGGTCCCACCAGCTCATTGCATTATAGGTATGTAGAACTGCTGTAATTCTGTCAGGCCAGGTAAATTACAATTCTCTGAGCTTGGGGCTTAGAATGGTCCTGGATAGATAAGTATTCATCAGTCAACATCTGTGTGCTGCCAAACCTTGTGTTCATAAATTTGTTAGCGCTTGTGTCCAGCATAACCCTGTATTTTTGGTTGGGTTATCCAATTTAAGTAAAGCAATGTTTTCCTGGATATTTTCTGTGTTTTTAGTGTGAGTCCATGTTCCTAGATTGAATTGCATGTGTTCAGCCTGACTTTTAGTAAATTACAGAGGATGCTCTGCAGTCTTTGGGCATTATTTAGTGTACACTGCCATGGTCATGACAAGCTTTGTCACCAGTGTAAATTGTTTGATGGCTCTAGCTCTGTTTCTGTAGTGAGTCCTTTTGATGTTAATGCAAGGGGGTGGTACAGAGAGGATAAGTAAATTGAAGTTACTGGCTGATGTACATTTGTCCCAGAGCAACATGAGCTTCTGTTCCGGATCAAACCACCAGTTGTGTTTTTATTCTCCCTCTGCTAATGAAAGCCACGTTAAGAAGCTGCACAAGTCTGGGTTGCAGGTTCCTGGAGCAGCATGTGAGCTGTAGTGGGCTTGGTCACATGTTCACAATTGTATTTGTGAGTGGTTTGGTTCCACCTACTGGACTGTCAGAGGAGTTTGCTTATTTGCAACTTCAGCTGGCAGAATGGATGTGTTACAGGATCAGCTGACACAGCTTAGATCATATATCACCTCTATCCCATTCATGTTTCTTTGCCTCACTTCTCTTAAGCTGCTCTTTTAAATTAATTTTAGCCCTGTTGGGCTTCTGACCTCTGAATTAGGCCTGTTACTTCATGGCAGTGGGAGAACAAACTCCTTGGAGATAGATTTGAATTCTTTTTACTCTAGAGCAGGGGTGTCCAAAGTTTTTTTTGGTGAGGGCCAAATACAGAAAAATAAGCAAAGGCCCGGGCCACACACAAGAGGTGACATATTGACACATGATTACTGTGTGTATTTCTAACTCACTTCTTTAAAGAAATATTCATTTTCCCACCGTGTTTGAAATCTTCTACACTCACTTGCTATCTTGCGTTTCTTCGGTGCTGCCATTTCTGGTGACTCGTGGTAAATATTTTTCTTTGCTTAATTTTGTTTAGTGGAGAAGCACCTTTTCTGTGACTGGCTCCATCTAGTGTTGAAACTGAGAAGTGCAACAGAGTTGAGCTCAAGCGCCATGTGCGGGCCATATTCAATTATATTTTCAGAATTTGCTGCGGGCCAATAAAAACTGACCCGCGGGCCGCAGTTTGGACACCCCTGCTCTAGAGTTATATTGAGGCAAGTGTGCTTTGACATGCTGTGTCTGGGTGCTGTGAGTGTGTTGACTGTTCCTGTGTTCCCTGTGATTCTCAAATCTCACTCTACTTCGTTGAGTTGACAACATGTGATTATAGCTGATCAATCCATTTTTTTAGGCTATATTTATATCGTCATTAAAGACTGAGAAACTGTTTGTAATGGTACTCTCAGATGGAAAAGGTGGTTTACTTTGCTTTTGAATTTTATATTCAGTGGATTCATATTTGTGTGAGGCTGGGGTTTCCTGTATTTTAATGTTGTGGGTTTTAAGATGACATACCCTAAACCCTTGGTCTGTCAAGAATCTTTCAGTACTGGGGCTGCTTGAGATTCCTCAAATGAAATTACAATGCTTCATTGGAGGAAAGTGCCAGTTTTCCATTGACTTGTTTTTCTTTTTCTTTTTTTTCTGATTCCCTTTCCTGCTATTCCTTTGTGTCTCTCCATATTGCTCCTCAGTTTCAGCATGTTTGTTTTTTTTTTATTTATTTTTTTTTTTTAATGTTGACATAGAGGTAACCTCAGTCTGTGCTACATTTTCTACTTTATGCAATAAACACTGAATGGTCAGTATCCATTAGACTGAGTTATAAGTAATGCTCTTTAATAACTGGATTGTGAAGCACTTTACTGGGGTTTTATATGGTCTGTCAAAACTAATGAAGTCATCCTGATAAAAGTAATTCAGAATACCTTTTGTCCAGTGAAACTGTTTAATTATTTAAAATTTTGCTGTCATATTATTCTCATACATAAAGCTTAGTTGGTATACACTGTATTAAGATGATGATGACAGGTAGTGGTGATGGGAATGATAACCTTAATGGGACGTTTTGTGGTTTAGGGCTTCCAGAAAGCCCATTGATGATCCCGAACCCCACCTGGTGCAGCCGCATTGTGATACTAGTAAGAAGTGGCTGGTGGAGGACCAAGAAGACTGGAACTCCCGTACAGGCACTTCACAGTCCCGTTCCTTCCGCATTCTTGCCCAGATGACTGGCACAGAAAGTTGTGAGTACACTGGGACCCCCTGCCTGTTGCACCTACACTTTCCCATCCTTCCATGTACATTCAGTATTGCTCAAAAATTTGTCTACACTAATATGGGTTAAACTGGAGTGAAGAGTCAAAGAAGGGCTGGGAAGACATGTTAGCTGACATCCTGCTGTAACTTGTTAACTGAATGCCTTGTGAAGAACAAAAAAGTATCCAACAAGTTCATTCAGTCTTTTGTCTGGTACTGTATGTTCCCAGCCTCAAGCAAGGCCATTAGTCAGATAATGTGTTTGAAAGGATTATCTCATTGGTCTATATGGCTGACAAACCCTGTAGAACCTTGGGCCATAAATCAGTAGTCAGAAGAAGCACCATAAATTTACAGAATTCCTTTTGAAAAACATTTCTGTTGGTGTGTTTATAATGAATGAAGTCTTGAGTCTTAACAAATACCATTGTTAATTATTTTAGTTAAGTCATAATTCCTCACCAGTGAAAAACTAACTAAAGGGTTTATTTTTTTCCACAAATTAATCTACTAAAGTAACATGTTTATATTTAATTTTGACCTGTAAATTGTAATTATAAATCGGTGTTTCATATTGATTGGTAATTTTGATAATTGGTTTGATAATTTTGATAATAATGGTTGAATGCTTTTGGAAGATTGTGGCTGACGGTCTTCTCAAGGACCTGAGTCATGGCTGTGACTGTAGTTATGTAAGTGGTGTGGATGGGTCCTGGACATAGGTCCACCTCCTAAGTGATCTGTAAATATATACTCTGGATGGATGTTAACTCATATTTGTATCTTTCAGCCAAAGGCCAGGAGAATGATGCTGTGAAGCAGTAAGTGCACTGTGCTTTTTGAGTTATCCTCTGTGCTATTGATCTCTTCTTTGTTTTAAACTTCATGTTCGATAATTGGATTAAACAAAGTAGCCCCTGAGGAGAATGTAGTTAAGTACAAGTGATTTGACTGGAAGTCCACCCAAGAACTCCATGTGTAGTCTCCTCAGTGGTGTATTTGTCTCGACACATGTGCAGTGTTCGTGTATGAAGCAGTGTGCTCCATGTCATTCCTCACTGCTCCCTTCTTGCTACCTCTTTATTTCACTGCTGATCCACTGTTACATTTTCATTCTTTACATTTTTATTTTCTTGTTCCTTTCTCAGTGGTTCCTGTAATGTAGTTAATTTCATTAATCTTTGGCCCAGATGCATTTTTGAACACTTGCAATACATACTCATCCCTTATATAATGAGGTTCCGTACAGTGAAAAACAGCTACAATGACTAATAAAAAATGTTACCTTTTTTTAGACAACAGGTTTATTGTTTATTACAATGGCATTTTTGTTACTTGGTCATTTTACTTCCTCAGGTATTTTATTCTCTACAGCAGCAGTGTTGCTTGTATAAGATGTTTTGGGACAGCAATACATATTTAGTGTCTCAAACCTAACAGGTTTTTGTTCCTCAGTCGTTTTAGTTTTACAAATGTAATGATACCTTTACATTATTCTGGAAGTAGTGACTGCAAGTGTACATGTAAGGTTTAAACGGTGGTGGTTGGACTCCTGTGAATATAGGTAGGGGATGGAGAAAGATATTCATTTAAGAAGTTTAACACAGTCACACTTATTTTATAACATTTTATGTCCTACTTCCTGTCTTATTGACAATATCAAGCAATCACAATCATTGAGGTAAACATAAATTGTAAACATAAAACAAATCATAAAGGTAAACATACATCAAAATAACATCAATTGACAGGATATAAATAATGGTTTTTCCTGCAATGCTATTGTATTTCAAATTCTTTTGCATAAAATAGCTTTTATTTTGGTATTTGTGTATGTAGGGAATAATGGTAATTTGATTTCCTCACAACAGCAGTTTTCCCAATGGGGTGATTTTGTGTAAAGTATTAACTCTATTATGTGAGTTTTTGTAGTTCACCCTTCATGGTTTCAGTATCTGAGCTCATTGATTATCCATTGCTCTTGTCCGCAGACTAAGCAAACACACAATCATAATCGCAAAATCAGTTTAGCCCCTTTACCCCTAGATGGCAGCATATGAAAGGACTTGTAGCAGAATGCGGCTGGTGGTGCCAACAGAAACACCACTTTAAAATCGAGCTCTCTGTGTGGAGTTTTCTACAGATAGTGCAAAGAGGTGGCTGACTTTGAAATTATGCAAAGGGTTAAGCTCATGCCTCAACTGAGAATCCTTTGGGTTCTGTGTGTGCTTTCCTGGTGGCCAGTTCTTCCCCTAAAGCAGTGAATGTTCAGTGTCATGCATGGATCGTGACAGTTTTCTGATCTCTTTCTTGCTGAAGGCAGTATTGTCCTCAGAATAGATGTTTTTCTCATGCTGCAGTGTCCACATGGCCCTGGGTGGCAGGCTGCTGGCTGCAAGCAGGATAGCCAGAGCCTCTGACAGAGTTAGCCTTATAGTGCTTGTGTTCCTCCTCTAATGAGCCAACACTCCTGGATTTAGCAGTTTCATTGGATCAGGCTGTATGTGGTCTTTATCAGACCCAATCTACCTCCCCACTAATTGAGTTGATTGGTGAGTATATTAATGAGCTGCCTGGTAATTGGTTGTAATGAATGCCGGGCTGGGTTGTGTCTGCTTCCAGTCACACCTGCCATACCTATTTTTTTTTATTCAATAATTCAGGTTCAATGGGATGCTCAGGGTTGTCTTTGTAGCGGTCTTTCTTGTGCAGCACAGAGAGAATGTCTTAGCTGCCTGAAAGACTGTTCTGAGCAGCAAGGATACAGCAGCAGTCAAGCTAAGCACAGGTGTCTGGTGAACATCCCATGGAACATCATGCCTCACAGTGCAGTGTCTGTGTATGATGATTCATGCCAAGATTAATGTTTTTGCTGTTTAGATCCATGTTTTTTTTTTTTTTTTCTCCTTTTTTTTCCCCCCCTGATCGTTTTGGCCAGGTTCTCGGTGCTATTTATCTTCCTCTGCACCTTAATAGTGTTCCAGTGGTAGCTCTGTATTGCCCTTGCCAGCTTTGGCTTCATCCCACCCAGCATTACCTTTCATGCTACTGGAGTATCTTCTGCTGTTCTTGATAATGATGCTGCACTTTTTAGTGGAGTACTTTGGTTCAGTTGGATGGTGCACACTGCCGTTTGCTATGTTCTGAAGGCCTGAGCACTAGACGAAGGCCTTTTAAATTGGGGGATGTTTCTGTTTTTCCTCTGGTGCACATGTTGATTCATAAGGGCAGGCTGGCTGTCAGTCTGAAAACATGTATCATCCTTCTCCTTTCCGTAACCCATTTATCTTCAACTAAGTATAATCCTTCTGTCTGGCATTTAACCTCTTTACTCTGCTGTATATAGTCCCTCAGTCAAATTGTGTAGCTTCACTCTCCACTATCTGCCACTGACCTCTCTCCACTCTGGTGTCTCTTTCCAGTGAAACAGTGATTGAGACCCCGCTGAACGTTCACCACTCATCTCCTGTAAAGACTATGACTAAAGTGCCTGCAGGAGGACCCCAGAGCAGCAACAGTGGTTCCATAGCACCCTTCAAGGCCCCCTCTGCTCAGGGCAAACCATCTACCTGGCAGACCAGTCATTCAGCAGGTACCAGTTCAATTGTTTTGCTGTTGGAGACAGTAACTGTGTTCATTCATACATACTTACAGTTAATATATGAAACAAAGGATTTTGGGAACAATGGGCAGCAGCTAAAAAAAAAAAATATTCTTTTGGAAAATTAAGAAAAAAATTAAAAGGTTAAAATAACAACCATAGAACACATAAAATAAGTATTAAAAGCAATTAAGAAATGTGAAAATGTATAGACACATACAAATGTATGTACACATAAACCTGTGTGTGTGTGCAGACATTTTCAAATGTGCTTTCAGAAGAGCTGTGTGTATACAGCAGGATTTTTGTCACTTATTAAATTTCTGTTGAGAACACTCAGAGAAATTAGTGACCTACATTGCCACGTTCATCTCCGCATTAAAATACAAATATGAGTTAAATTAGTAGTAGTAATAATAATTTTTTTTATTATTATTACGTGTAAGAGATTAAATGAGTAATTAAAAAAGTTAATGTGAATAAAATTAGTAATATCAAGGTATGGGACCGCCATTATTTAACTTACTTCCGTCCCATGTCTGGTGGTGTTAACTAGTTGGTGGGTAGTTGAACATGCTTATAGGATGAATCCATTAACAGTTGACATTGAATAGGAGTTAGCAGGGGAAAAGGGTATTTTTATTTTCAGTCATCTTTCATTACTTTTTCATTTTAATATAGTTCAAACTTAATAAAATGTCTTAAATTTACACAAGTTAATACTTATTATAGTTAGCCATAGGAAAGACTTGTTGTTCTAACATCCAGGATTTCGCTCAGCTCTTAACAGTATATCTAATTCAAAAGCTACAGTCTTTAAAAAAATGAGAAGATTGCCTGGCTCAGAACCTCTTCTTGAAGGAGCTTCTCTATGTCTATAATACACACACACACATTTTCAGAACCGCTAGTCCCATATGGGGTCGCGGGGAACCGGAGCCTACCCGGCAACACAGGGCGTAAGGGCGGAGGGGGAGGGGACACACCCAGGACGGGACGCCAGTCCGCCGCAAGGTACCCCCAGTGGGACTCGAACCCCAGACCTACCGGAGAGCAGGATCCGGTCCAATTCACTGCGCCACCGTGCCCCCCTATGTCTGTAATACTCTAAAGAATCTCTGCACTTAAAGGAAATCAGTAATAGAATGTATCTGAAAGGAATTTCTTTAGGGAATCTGTGTGCATATGTGTACATGACTGTGTGTTGAAGTGTTGTAGCTATTCTACAGAAAGGTGTCCTCTCTCATGATGCTGTCATTGAGCCTCAGGTCTCTTGTCTGTCTCACTGGGCTCTCATCTCATCCATGAGTTCAGTTTAATGTAGTAATATTGGGCAGCTGGTAGCGTAGTGGTTAGAGCAGCTGCCTTTGGATCCAGAGGTTGCAGGTTTGAATTCCACCTCCAGCTGTACTACCTTTGAGAAAGATACCCTAAATTCTTTCAGTAAAAGAAAATACCAGCTGTAAAAATGGGTAAAAACTTGTAGGTAGCTTAACACTGCGAGTGGTTTTGGAGAAAAGTGTTAACTAAGTGAATAAATTTAAAAATGTAATATCTAGTGCTGTCTTAACTTGTCCAACCCTTGAATGTCCAACAGGATCCAACCTGTCCAAGACTGCACCTCATAAGGGTCAGGTTACACCCTCTTTTGGTCAAGTGAGCTCCAGTGGAGCAAAGGGACCTGTGTTGGACCGCCCTGCACCCCAACCACATCCCAAAGACCAGAATAGTCTTGTGCAGAGGGCAGAGCACATCCCTGCTGGGACACGCACACCCATGTGTGCCCAGTGCAACAAAGTCATCAGGTGAGTTATGTGCAGAAACCTCCTATTCCTCTTATCACCTCTGAGCTATTGTGTTTAACTCAGCACCTGGGCTGTGCCTGCAGGGGCCCTTTCCTGGTTGCCATGGGGAAATCATGGCACCCTGAGGAGTTCAACTGTGCACATTGCCATACGTCCCTGGGAGATGTGGGCTTTGTTGAGGAGCGGGGCTCCGTATATTGTGCTCACTGTTATGAACAGTTCTTTGCTCCCATCTGTGCTCGCTGTCAACAGAAGATCCTGGGGGTGAGTAAAGCCCTCACTGCAAGCAAAGGCTCGAGGGGTGAATAAAAACTCTCATTACCAGCAGGATTTTTTGGAAGACACACTTTAATCACAGATGAAAGTGCAGTAATGACTTTTTTCAGATATTTTTCTACATGAGCAGTATATTTTGAATGCTATAAATTAAGTATAATAAAAGTAAAACGAAGGCACAGTATTAAACCTGTGGTGATGACGGAGATGTATTCTATGTTGAAAATGAAACATGAACGTTATAATGTGTGTGAAATGCTATCATATATGGGGGGAGCTGATAGTGTGGTTAGAGTCACTGCCTTTAGATCTGAAGGTTGCCGATTCAAAATTCACCTAATGCTCTAGTACACTTGAACGAAGTACTTGCCCTAAGTTGCTCTAGTATAAATTACACAGCTTTATAAATGGGTAAATGATTGTAGGTTGCTTAACATTGTAAGTTGCTTTGGACAAAAAGAAAAGCATCAGCTAAATTAACAAATGTAAATATAGGGATACAGTTTTGCATTTACTTTTATATTCTTTGGTTTTTTCCAAAATCACACATCAGCTCATTCAAGGAGTGCAATAATGTCAAACAATACATTGACATATAAGTTTCAGTACTGCAATTAATGCTGCGAGGTGCCATAAACAAAGCACTCATGTTTATACCTGTGTGTAGTGAGCTGGCCTTATGAGGCATTCTGTGTCCATAGGAAGTGATCAATGCCCTGAAGCAGACCTGGCATGTGTACTGCTTCCTCTGTGCATCATGCCAGCAGCCCATCCGTAACAACATCTTCCACCTGGAGGATGGCGAGCCCTACTGTGAGAGAGGTAATGAAGAGGAGCAAAGTAGAATCTGCAGAATACTTGTAGAATGCAGTGAAACCCACACAACATGGAGTGAGTGACATTTTAAAAGTTTTGTTTCTGTTTTCAGATTACTATAACCTCTTTGGTACGAGTTGCCATGGCTGTGATTTCCCAATAGAGGCGGGTGACAAGTTCCTGGAGGCCCTAGGATTCACCTGGCACGATACCTGTTTTGTGTGTGCGGTACGTCAGCATGCTGATATGTGTGGAGGATATATACACTAGTGTTCAAAAGTTTGAAATTACCCAGAAATTTTCATGTTTTTGAAAGAATTACAGTGAGAAAACAACTCTGGGATCCTGGCCTTAGAGGGAGAGTTTCAAATAAAAAGCCATATCTGGAACTGGCAAATAGTCATGTGCCGCTTAACGACATTTCACTTAATGACTGACTGCGTATACGATGGTGGCCCCATAAGATTATAATGGAGCTTAAAAAATTCTTATCAACTAGCGACATCGTAGCCGTTGTCATAGCGCAACATGTTATGTGTTCGTGGTGGTGCTGCTGTAAAGAAACTTACAGCGCTGCTGATTGTATAAAAGTATAGCACATACAATGTACAGTATATAATACTTGATAATGATGATAAACAGCTTTTACTGGTTTATGTATTTACTGTACTGTACTTTTCATTGTTATTTGAGTGTACTCTTTCCATTTATAAAAAGTTTACTGAAAACAGCATGCTGTGTTACACCGGCATCAGCACCCTCATAAATCTCGTGTTTACAGCGTCTGACTGCAGCGAGGCTATATCATTTACGTTTGTGTAAGTACACTTTGATGTTTGCGCAACAACACATTTCTCAGAACATATCCCCGTCAAGTGACATGTCTGTAAACGAAAGGGTAAACTGGGCAAAAGAATACAGACATTTCATGGTGGATGACTGGAAGAGAGTATTATGAACAAATGAGTCTAAATCTTCACTGTTGCAGCTGACACTGGTATTTGGCATGAACTGTTTAAGGAAGCAGCCAACTGAGGACCTGTAAGGCATTTGTTTCTCAGACTACAGACTGATGTATTTATTCTCTTTGAAGTTGTGGCTTTGGGCCTTCCCTACATTTTTCTGTCCTGTTCGGATCCAGTTTGCCCTCTTCTCTCAGGACAGTTGTGGACTCCTTTGTATGAAATCTTTAATTGCATTGCAGTTTAACGCGTGGAATAGCCTACATTTCTCGAAACAACAAGACGTGTTTCTTGAGAGAGCTGTTTTCTGTTGGCCATTTTTGAACCTAGATATTAACTTTAGTTAGGTTTCAGTTGTGCTAACACAATTATAAAGAGTTCTCTACCATCACGACCATTACCATTACAGTTCACCATAAGGACATTGCTGAAAATGGAGCTTTGCAGTCATATGTGAATGAGATATAAATCAGTCATTTCAAGCAGTAATTGTAATTTACAACATTAGTAATTCAACATTAGTAATTAGTTATTTTTAAGTCAGTTTAATGGTAATTGATGAAGTATAAGTTGTTTCAAAAACGTGAAGATTTCTGGGTGATTGCGAACTTAACTCTTCTGTGTATATAATATGTATACACAACACAACAGATATTTAGACATGATACTGAGGTGCGACACTGATCTGTGTGTGCTTCAGGTATGCAGCACCAGTCTGGAAAGCCAAGCTTTCTTCTCCAAGAAGGACAAACCACTGTGCAAGAAACATGCCCACACTGTCAAGATCTGAAAATTTAAGGCATGTGGAGCACAAGACCATGCAGTAAAGAAAGTCAAAAGTGACACTGGTTGTCTGATTGTTTACAGTGTCCATTATTCAGGTCTTTTCCACTTTTTGTTTTGGAAATACAGTAGTTTTCTTTCTCCCTTTGCCTTTTATATATTTTGATATGTTTTCAGTTGTGGTCATTTGATGTCTTGCACCTTATTTAAAAAAAGGCTTCTCTTTATTCACATGATCGTAGTTAAAATGTCTCTTTGGGTGTATTGTAGACTCGCATACTATTTGAACAGTTTTCCACTGATTTGTAATACATGAATTTTTCCAAAAGTGCCTTTTTCTGGGAAAGTTCAAAAATTAACACGAAGTTTTAATTTTATGCACCTATTCACAAAAAACTTTTGTTTTAGTGTTCTGGGTTTAGCCACAAAGATTGTATAGTTGCCATTATGAGGAAACGTGATTCTAAAAAAAATATTTACCTTCACGAGAAATGGTAGAGAGCTGTTTTAAAAGATTATTATAAACTGAATGAGGAGACCTTGGAATGTACAGGAGAAAAATAGAGATAATTAAATAGAAATTAAATGCACATATATAAGGGATTATTTAAAAGCCTCTACATACCTATAGAGGGGACTCGAGTAAAGAAATCAGTAAATATAAGTAGATTATTGCTGTTGATTCCCTGAAAATAAGGCACATTGAGCATTACTGTATTGTAAAATAAACCTTTTCTCAATGTAAGCATTTTAATTGTTTTATTTTCAGGGTGATTTATTCTGAAGATTACAAACAAGGTTTGTGTACAAGCATGTTTTTAAAAATGAATAGGAATCTGACAGTGTGTGAGATGCTATATGTGTGGTGGTTCTGTAGGGGTGGTATAGATTTGGGTGATCAGAACAAGTAGGACTGGGGATAATTCAGGGATGCCATCTTCTTAGCTATGATCCAGAATTGTGTTTTTGCATGTACCCCATTCCCCACTTACTTTTTTTTTTTTTAATCAGCTTTGGCTTGAGGGATGTTTCATACATGTTGTTTTCTACATTTACAATACAAAATTGGTGGTGGTAGTTTTGCTTTTTTGCAAGGTGTTGTTTATGCTTTAAAAATTTTTTTGGTTATAGATTTCTTGAGTTTCTCATCTGTTGTAAATTAGTAAATTTTAGTGACAGCTTTTGCTGCTACTGGTTATGTAGACATGTTTTATAAGAATAGCTAAGGCATTTTTGTCTAATATAATTAATGGTCACAAAGTCTTGCACCAGGGTACTGGTAGTGTCTGTACTAGTTAGTGTATACTTCGCATAGGCTGTATTTTCACTAGGTAATAGTTCAGTGACTTTGACACAGCCTTGTGAAAATAACATACTGTATCCTAAAGGTAAAAAAAGGGAGTACATACGTACAGTTCCATAACCAGTCGCAAACAGGCAAATGGGCTGAAATCATACCGTACGGCAGTTCTCTGTGGCCTCCATTTCCTAAGGCTCGTGAGTAAAATGCCCCTGGAGAGTAAAGTGTTGATAGGGTAATGAACAGCAATATTTTATCACTGAGTCTGTGTGGGGATGCAAACTTTAACAATAGTTAAAAAATACCATTATCACTGTTACTGGTTTTAAAGTAATGTGAGAGAACAGATGAGCGATCTAAATGTGCCTCAGGTACACAGTCTATTCCAGACAGACAGTGTACCCCTGCTTTCTCCTTTAGGGTTACATTTAGCAGACTTTAAAGGAGAAAAGGTATTTCTCATAACAACAAATGACAAAGTTGACAGAACACAGAGAAAAACACTTGAGAATACAGTGTAACTTGATGGTAAGAATGTTTGTACGTTTCCCTGGAATGGAAAAGAGATGGTTGGATTAAGGGATGTTACCGTAACGCTTAACAAAACATAAAGCCAGGTCTCAAGCAAAGTGTTTAACAAAATTCACAAGTATTACTTTTTCTGTTCTATGCAAATGTGACCAAAGTGCTGAACTTTTCTGTGCACAAGCAACTAATAAAACTGATTAATATTCAATTTAGTGTGTCTGGCTTTGCGCCACAGCTTTTTTCAGCTCTTTCAATATATTACTTTGTCTGTGTTCTGTGAAGCACTGTTTACAGTTGTCCCTGGATTCCTCATGTTGGGTTACTGTTCCCCATGTTGTTTACTGGTGCTAAAGTGTTCTCTCCCCCCCCCTTTGGCGGTTGTCCTTTTGCCACCACAGGTGAGGTGCTGCGTGAGTCCGAAAGGCAACGCTGTACAACACAGTACAAAAACATGGTGTTCGGGTAGACTGGTGACATTGTCACCCATAGTATACAAGTGACAGAGTGTTTCACTTGAGTATGGATGAGTGACCCATTGTAGGTAGTGTACAGTACTAGCAGTGTAAGTCACCTTGGTGAATAAAGTGTAGGCTGATAACCCTACAGAGTGTTCACTTAGTCTCTTTGGAGAAAAGTGTCTGCTAAATGAAGCAATGTAAATGTGAAAAACAGGTATTTTCACTGTTCCAGTTCTGAAATAAGTGCCATGCTCGTGGATACAACAGCAGGAGGGGGATTTAAATTTGCATCTTCAGAGTTTATGTCCAGTCTCTGAGAACATTAGTGAGAATAGTTCTCTCCCCCCCCCCCTTTTTTTTTGGAATAACTTTTCTATCAAATGGTTTATATCAACTTATTGTATAATTAGTAAATTGAAAATACATGAAAATGATTTAACAATGTAGTGCAAATAGTTATAAAGTATTTGGAAAATTATACTTTTTAAAATCTTTCTAGGGTGAAATTAAGGCTGTTGTAATCTGAAGGTTACTAGTTCAAATCCCACTCTCGATCAAGATACTTTCAAGGGATAGAGTAGTAATACCCTGCTGTATAAAGACGGTAAATCGCTGTAAAGTTGATTATTCCGTATTTAGTGGCATAAAACAAAGGTTTCTCCTAAATAAAGGTTACAATAAGAACGGTGCTGTGTGGAAATGGAACCCTGGCTGGAGCGGCTCGGGGTTCACGTCAGGTGTCAAACAGGGTACAGCGCAGTAGAGTACAGTGCTTGAACAGCCAGGTCTCTGGAGCGAGTTGAGGGAGAAAGAGGCGGTGGTGCTGACCGAGTCCAACACACATTGCCACACAGGGGTTCGGTGTCCTTCAAACCACAGCAGAAGATCATCTCCAAGAGTGTATATAATCTGCGGAGGAGAGAACGGCGGTGAGCTGAAACTTAAATTAAAGGGAGTTAAAAAAAAAAAAAAAATTAAAATAATAAGGGGAAACGCGTCTTTCTCTCACTCTAAATGCGAACAGCGGTCCATTTATCAGGGGCGTAAACCTATGCTAAAATACACGCAGACGATCCGTAAGTGGGCAACTATACGAAATTTCTGAAAAGTCTAGTGTGGTAAAACGTACGTAATTTTAAAGTCTGAAAGGACCACACTCACGTTGGGATGGGAGAGCTGAGGTATAGAAAATATTTAAGAAAAAAAAACGTATTTTTGACAGGTTTTTCTCTTTTGACGCCGTGAAATTCTGTGTGTAACTACGCAGTTGAAAGGTCGTCTGGCGTATATGTCACGTCTAAGTTTTTCAAGCACATTTTAAACTGCTCTCTAGTCAAGAAGTCGCCCTGTCGAAAACCTCTCGTACGACGTCTTAAGGGTTACGTTGAGCTATAGTAGGATCTATCGAATAAACCCAGTTTCTCTATACACATGATATAGACTGAAAACGGTGGATAAGCACTGCGACTCAGCTGAAGGCACTTATTTATGCAGAAAACATTGATTCACTTGATTCTGATTCTCATTGTGACAAACGCTGCGGAGCCATTTAAGGTTGTGGAAGTTGACGACACACAACAGTGACAGTCACAATGCGGATTTTTAAACGCACTGCTTCAGTTGTCTTTAAGTGTTACGGAAAAAAAGAACGGACTTATTGAACCAGGTAAGTTTTATGTTGGTGCCCAAGAATCCTGTTAATAATAGTAGTGCACCTACGCGCCTTGAGGAAACATTCGTAATAACGTGTCAGGTCTCGAGACCTGTCCTCAAAGACGCGTGCCGCCATCTCTAGAAATTTCCACAGCTTAAGTTAAGTTCTTACGAAGCGGCGTTTCTCACAGAAATGTCGGGCTCACACTGTGGTAAAGTTGTGTTTAAAATCTCGTTATGTGTTAAAAGACTGGCTTCCGTTAAATGGCTAATGAGTGGTATCATTGTTCGCCTTTGGCACAGAGTTGTTAGAGCTCTTGGTTTGCAGTCACAAAACTTCGAACTGATGCTGTGGTGCCTGAGGTACTTAACCCGAGCTTTACTCCAGTAAAAATTCCGCACCCCTATGAGAACATCACTGTGTAAGTAGGTTAATGTACAACATTTCATTAATGATTATAATAAGTCTCCTTGGCTTGGGTAAAGCCTGGTGTCAGCTAAATAAATAGTGGTAATTTTTTAGTAAATAGCTGGCAAACTGGTTTTTTGTATTTACCTGATTGTTCTATTTGTTCTACAATATCTAACTTCACTGGCACAGCACACTTCTCATATTGAACATAGGCACATAATTTATTTAAATTAAATATACACTGTAGGTACACATAGACAGACATTTCTGCCAGTAGTTGTAGGTTTGAATCCCATCTACAGCTCTAGTAGCCTTGAGTAAGGTACTTGCCCTGAATTGCTCCAGTAAAATTACCAACTGTATAAATGGGTAAATAGTTGTAGTTAGTTTAAAAGTGTAAGTTGTCCACTACATGTAATATTATAAATGTTAAAACAAAATACCACTTGAGTAGTTTTGAACTGTTACTTTACTGTTGTTAAAGTAGTTTTTTTTTATGTAACATTTACTCTAACCACCTCTGGGTAAGGAGGCATGTTGGTAGAAAAGTAGTTGATGAAGTAGTTGGCATATTCATCAACTACTTTTCTACCAATATGCCTCCTTATCCAGAGGTGGTTATGGTTTAATTTCTAATTGATACTCATACATATTTTCTACAAAAATGCACTGGTTTTTGGTACATTTCAAGTTGTCAGTAACTTTCTTGCAAGGATTTCTGTTCTTATTCCACTTAAAAAGTTTGTGAAACTTTTTGAATTGGGTGATTTAAGCAATTTTTAAGTTTTTAAATAAAAATAACTTTCAAGCTTATTTCTTTCTCAGGGTAATATTTTTCTTTTGGCTTTGATGTGTAGGACTGTAACATCTCCTGACCTTCAGGGAATTCCATAAAATTTCATAAAAGTATGAAATATAAATGAATCATTTTAATGTGCACTTACATGTTAATTACTCTTAATGTAACTGACCTTGGTGAAGCCTGGTGTTTTGTTCGTAAAAATGAGCAATGTGAAGCTGTTTTCCAAATTTGAGAATGTTGACATTTTTATATGGAACATCTCCAATTGGACCTTTTATATCATTCTGCAAAGTGTCCCTGGGAAAAATGCGAGGAAAAAGATTCATGTTTTTAAGTCTCCCTTGTCTTTGTTGTGCAAGGGGTTTGGGTCTGTAGTTCCAAAGTATGTGAGTGAGACCTAGTGTAGCAGTTAAGTGAATATTCAGGTCACAGTGCTGTTCATGTTGGCCTTTTTACTTGAGTTTGGCTCTGCTATGCTCACTAGGATATTGATTGTTGTCCACTTTAAGTATGTCCACATACGGGAAGAGTTAGAAGGAACTCTGGCTTTCTACAGAGCAAGCAGTGTCATTTCTGGGGCTGTCACTATTGATCATTTTGGTAATCGAGTAATCAGACAATAATTTTGGCGAGTACTTGTAATTGTTTTAGTCACAATAAAAATAGAATCAAGTGAACAATAACATCATGCTTTGCATTTCAAAATTGAAAATAAAGCCATGGTTAATTTTTGTAAGGGTTATAATTTCTTGATTTGTGTGATTAGTAACCATCAAACATGCTAACCCAAGCGGGAGTTTATGAGTTATGAAACCGCGATGAAAAGTAATGTGAACATTTTGAAACATGGATATATTCACGCCTTAACTTCACATTTCATCAGAGTTTATCATCATCTACATTCCATTAAATTGTGCTCTCTGACGGATGTTGAAGTGGTGAAACTCTTTATAATGCAAATATATCATACATATATCATGTTCGGTCTTGTGTTTAAAACGGCATGCAAATTAACAGTATTCAAAATGATTAAAGCTAGTAGTGAACTTACCGTGCTGGCGGAGCATCTGTTACGCCTGGACGTCACCTTTTCAGGTGCTGTAGCATTGCAGATGTGCTGTTATTGTATTTAAGTTGGTTTTTGTACAGACTGCAGACAACTGTTATTCTTTTCTTCTAACGTGAAGTGTTCCCACACCATTGACATTTTTTGCCGTTTCTTGCACGGACCCTCGTCTGTGCACCGTCGCCTTTCTGCCATTTTGCCGAGTACTCGACACGGGAAATTGTACTCGGATTTTTTTTTTTTAAACCGGGTACTCGAAATTAATCGAGTAATCGTGACAGCCCTAGTCATTTCTAGTCCTGAAATTCTGGCAATATGGCTCTGCTTTGGGAACACCCTGGTCACAGGATGATGTGTTAAGTTTTGCAGGTCAAAGCTCTCTTTATAAGGGAGAGTGCTGGGTAATTATCTGGTTTCTCTGCCCTGCTGTCTGCACTATTCAGCAGTGGAGTTCTTCAACCACAGGCTCATCTTCAGAAATCAATTTGGGAACGGGCCGAAAACTTACCTGTGGAAAAACAACACACATGCCAGCAGATAAAGAATAAAAAATCAGTACAGATTTTTATGCATTGAATCATTGTCAGTAATTTCTTGTCCATCTTAGGGTTGTGATGCAAATACAGTATTTTGGAATGTTTAATATGTTGCTATGTATGATTTGTATTGCAGATGAAGTGAAACATTCAGGATGCTGGATCTAGTGGTAATCGTTGAGCCCTTACACCTGCTTCCTTTTCTGAAGTTACAGGAAGTCACGACTAATGAAGGAACAGCTCGTACACTGACTGCTGAGCATATGGGTGTCGAAAAAGAAGCTTGTAGCGTCAGAAGGAGAGAGGGGGCTGTACAGGGAGCTTGTACTTCAAACTGGCGACCTTGATGGTGGCCTGTGCTCAGCTTATATGCCTAGAGTTTTGTCCACATATGTTTAACATTACTAGAAACACACTGCACCAGCAAAACTTAAACAGCCCTAGCTGTACTGTAGGTTGTCAGAGCTGAGTAGCTGAATGGGAAAACTCTCCGCATAACGTGCTCGAGCTAATGTCAGGGCTACTGACAACCCTACATTGAATTTGCTGGCTGTCCTTGTATACACACATACAAGAAGGGAGTTTTTTTCTTGTTACAATTTTTGTTGTGTGGTTTATCTGGCTTTTAATATACTTTTAATAATTTAATTAATGTTAAAATTGTTTAATACTCTGTGCATGGGTGCCAGTTATGGAGTGAGGGTTCAAAAGATTAATTCAAATTAGAATTTTTCTCTAGTATTAAAATTAATTGGGTTAACTCAAGCAAACAAATAAGGACAGAACAGCAGTGAAGTCGTAAACATGAAAACAAAAGAGCAAACAAATCAGACTTTTACATCACTCTCACTAATGTAAGTCAAATGAAAAGACTTCAAGAAAGATCAGTGTTAAAACATGTTGACAGACTCAATCACATCTCAGAGTCATATGCCAGCTGCTCTAAAAGAATAATAGAAATGTATTCACTTCATCTGAACAGAGTAGGCAAGGGTCCCTACAAATATTATCAGTAGCTTGAAATCTCTTCATAAGTAAAATGGAAACTGTGGGTCAGTTCAAGACTATGTACATCACAGAATATTCCAAACCATCATACTTCCTGCTGGTCTAAAAACTGTTGTTTTATTTTACTTTTCCAAACATCAATAATAAAACTGAATACATTTATGTTTACCTTATTTTTCAGTCTTCTAAAAATTATTTTGTTTAGTATTTCTTTACTGCTCAATTGAAATGACTACTGGATTATCCTTTATAAGGTTAGAGAATTAAGAAACATGCTGGGTTCATTATTACAAAGTTTTATCAAGTAACATTTGTACCAACACGGTTAAAAATGACAGTCCTTTTCCCAACAGTTCCCTAAAGCATTATTGTCCTAGCACAAAATCCAGCATACACAGAGCTGTACCAGGACCAGCTTTGAAAAACTTTTGAGACAGCTGCATTGTCATATTTACTGCAAAGTAACTAATTTGAAGAGTAAGTCTTTTGCTTACTTTTCTCTTAGGTGCTTCTAGATTCTGTCACTGGGTCTTGCATCAGTTCCAGTAACATTATGCTAAGGCTAAGTTTATAGACAGAACGCTTCAGTGTTTATGAGATCTGCACTCTTCTGCTTCTGCCTGATCCACATTAAACAGTTTAAGAATGCCTTCAATCCATATTTGCAAATACAAAAAAAAGACAAAATAATTTTAAATATGTACTCCAACTCTAGTGGGTGCTGTTGTTTAATGATGAGGGGTGCTATTTTGTTTTATCCCTTTTCCAAATTTATATATGTCTGTTTACTGATGTGATTGGCAACACATTTTCACTCTTTGGCACCATGGTTAAGTCACTGGACAGCCAGTAGTGATTGGAGCTGCTGCCTTAGACCCAAAGGTTGCAGGTTTGAATCCCACTTCTGGCTCTAGTACCCCTGGGCAAGGTACTTACCCTGAATTGCTCCAGTAGAAATTACTCAGCTGTCTAAATGGGTAAATAATTATAAGTACCTTAACACTGTAAGTTGCTTTGGAGAAAAGCATCAGCTAAATGAATAAATGTAAATATGACAGGCAATGTACTGAAGCTCATAAACCAGTAGCACTTGAATCCCCAGTCTCTGATTGGTCATGATCAAGTTATCAGAACACCGATAATTATTTAAGGCATCCGTTAAAGTTGACACCCTTTGCGTTTTGAACACCAGGGCTGGGCCTCTCTGGTTACGGTTGTATTAAATCCAGTTCAGTTTATTTTCCCGCCAGATTTGTGAGGGAATGCATCTGACACAGGAGGCAGAGTTGCTGGCCCAGCATATGTTGTAACATGGAACTCAGCCCTTCCTACATAGATGCGTGCATGAAGGATATCTTTTGAGGCCTGTGGTTCACACGTTGTCTTGCTATTATGGGTGCTTATTATTTTACACCCTAGACTGAATGAGTGTAACTTCTGACATAAGGCTGTGGAGACAGAATTGAGATAGTCCTTTGCAGCCCGACTACTTTGATATCCTCTGATCTGCTGTGTTTCTGTGGGTAAGACCTTGGATGTTTAGTTTATTTATGTCAAAGTAACAACCGGCCTTTGTTTGCGTGTGTTCATTCAGAATTTTTGTGTTATTTCTTCCTTCTGGTTGTTAGAACCTTCAGGGTGCCTTTGTTTGTCTTAGATGTGACAAGGTTTGAAACATGACTTTCTGGTTCCTTTCATTTTCAATGTATATATGAAAAATAAGCAGTGTAGAGGTGTTGGATGTGGCATATGGTCACCAAGGAAGGGCTCTTGCAGTTAGCTATCTAATGATGTGGTGGGTAGATTGGATTGTGACAGATTTTGGCCAGAGTAGGGCAGAGAGCCAAACGAGGGCTTTCTGTTAATATTTTTTTAGGATGTCAGGAATAATGGCTTCAACAGCTGGAAAGGAAACAACGGTTATGGGAATTGCTGTTTTCTTTCCAGTTTGTATTTAGGGGACCAGCATATCTCTTTCCTTTCCCCACATGACCCAGTGCCTCGTGTAAAGGCATTAACTTTCCAGAAATGTCGTAACTCCACCCAGTCTGCGTTTGACTGTACTCGTCTGTTGTCCCCTTGTCTTCCCTTTTCAGGAGTTATGATTAGTTCTCTGTATGTTGCTTCAGAAGTTCACGTCTTTCTTATGGTGGATTTCTGCTTGTGTGTTTGTCTTTTAAGTATTTGCTTGAGGTAGTATGGAAGAAATCAAAGTATACAGCCAGGCTTTGATAGACTTTAGTGTCCATTTATTGATGATATCTGGAATTCCAGTAGCTGCCATATTGCACCATAAAATTCTAGTGTAGAGGGGTCTGGTTCTTTGAGACCTGATAGTTTCTGATGGGATTTCCAGGCCTCCAAAAATGGTTGTGTGTGTGTGTGTGTGTGTGTGTGTGTGTGTGTGTGTGTGTGTGTGTGTGTGTGTGTGTGTGTGTATATATATATATATATATATATATATATATATATATATATTAAGGCACTCATCCCAGGCAGTACTAGGAGGATGGTGCTTAATGGGGTCGCCCATCAAGATGGAAAACTGTCTATGAAAATTTTGGCCCATGGCAACTCTATGACAAGTGATTTCTTCACTATACTTTTAGTCTCTTGAGCTCAGTTCCAGTGATCTTGACATGTAATGTCAACATGACTTCTTAGGAGATACTTACTGCTTAGGAGAAGTCAGCACTGGGGCAAATCAGATGGGACAGGTTCTCAATTATTTCTGCTGTCGAGTCCTGTCAGGTTTAGCCCTGCTTGCTGCAAATCCATGTTAAAATTCACATTTCCCTATGAATTTGAAATGAGCAAAAGTTTAAATGTGTTGTGAGCTAATTATAATCAGGAGTGCAATGCTACATGCTAAAAATATGTACTTATGTGTTTAAAATGCTTATTCTGAAGAAGCTTGTATTCAGTGACTTCTTCTATCCAGCAATCTTGCATGACAATTATAATTCCTGGAATACACCAGCTATTCATGTTGATTCAAGAAGAAAATGAAATATTGGGTGCTGTCGTTATATCATTAAGATGGAAAATCAACACAAGATGCTTGGAGGCTGAGGCTTACTGCTGTGACTAATTTGTCTTCCTGCAAAGGAAGTTTTGCCAGTCTGATAATTGTTTTGGGACTGGGAATAAAACTTCTTTGTTGTGGCTCAAGATGAGAGCTCCACATTTATTTCTTTAGCAGACACTTTACTCCAAATCCTCTTACAACACTTTACACATTTATACAGCTGGGTAATTTTTACTGCAGTAATTCAGGGTAAGTACCTTGCTTAAGGATACTACAGGAGGAGGTGGGATTCAAACTTCAAGTGCATTTGAGCAAATATAACTCCTGTGCTACTTGCTGCCCCCATCTTTGAATAAGAATTGGCAATAATGCCTCCCTCTTTTAACTTGGTGCATGTCTCTGTGCTATTTCTGTTTTTCTGCAGGTGCTATGATTCATGGTGGTGCAATGGTGCACAGTGCCCTTTGCCTCTTGAATAGTAACTAGTGAATTTTTTATAATTATGCTATCATGAATATATTTGCATGTATTTTTTTTTTTAAGTTGTATGTTTTACCAGTCTTCTGACACGGGAATATTGTGTTTATGTTTTGCTAGGCATGGTGTCTTTTTGAGTGGTTATTGTTGTCACATTTTCCTTCATTTATTTTTTTGTTAAATGTTACAATTGTATAAATAAGGGAAGTAATTTAGAATATAGTCTTATGAGTTTTCTCCCTTTTAATTATTTTAGGAAATTTGTGTAAAACAGTGTAAAACCAGCTCCACCAAAGTTTTTTAACAGTAATATTTTCATTTGAAACATTTTTTGTGAATTTTTTTTTTTTTTTTTAAATACGCAAGTAGTTTTCTTACACTGTTTAGTCAGTTGCAGGGATGTGGTTGCCACACGGGTGAGACAGAAGTGATGTTCAGCAGCGTTATCCAAACATGGTTGGTTGTGCTCTTATTGTTTTATTGAGAAGAACACAAGCAAAACTGTGACTAATGGCCTTTTAAGGCAGGATCAACGTATACTCAGCAGGGTAAAAAACAACTGAAAGGTCCATCACTTTAACACAGTCAAAACTGTAGTCAAAACTCACACTTCTTAGCTCTTGACTCCTTGTCTCTCCTTAAGTAGCTCCAAAAAACTCTTCAGACAAGCACCCTTAAGTGTTTTGTATCATGATTGTCACATTGTTAATAATGCTGTTAAAAGCGAAAGCGCAAAGGTTTTCGGTTCTGGGTCCGATGTGATGGAACGACCCCCCCCCCCTTCACTCAGAACTGCTGAATCTCTGTCCACATTTTGAAAGGGTTTTAAAACTCATCTCATCTGGACTCAGTTCACCCATGATCTTAAGTTCATGTAATGTGTCAATGTTCATGCACTGTAACTTTGAAATCATACCTGTTAAACAACGGATAAACTTTCACACAGCTACTCATGTAATGTAAATGTTTATATATATTATAATGAACGTGATTAGGAACTGTCGATATTTAGAAAAAATTTTATGCGTCTTCTCGTGTGATGTACATTGGTTCATATGGTTGAAAAGTAACAAACTCTACTTTAGAATCACACATCTGCAGCTAAGACTCTCTACTAATGTAATGGACACATGGTATTTTACTGTGAGATAAAGAAAAGCATTTGCTAAATGAATAAATGTAAATATTAATTTCAGTTTCATTCTGTTCTTTTTGTATCCTATGTTTTATCTGTCCCAGTTATGATTATAATATAAACTATGGAGTAAAGGTGCTCTGTGAGGCACTGATACTCATTATGACTTCTAAAGAAAAAAAGTCTGATAATGATGACTGTGCACAATGTTGCTCTATACACAACTCACCCATTTTTTAATTCTTTCTTCCAGGTGCAGTCTGCAGATTATTTTTCAGATGGCCAACATAACACACCTGAAGTTTTTTCAGGCTCTTCCTATAGCAAAGGTAAAGCAGTTTTGCTCTGATTTTGTGTGAATCTGGTGGAAATAAGAGAAATATTTGTTCAAGGAGAACTTTTCTTTATCTGTGTGTCGAAGGCCTACTCTCTTTTTAGATACCTTCTGCGAGACACTGTCTGGATGGAACATTCTCTCCTTGTGACACTGACTCTATACTTTGGCTGTCATTTAATGGTTAGGTGGAACTGTGGGTAGGACTGTTTTTCTAAGTGAGACAGGATGTGGGGGTGGGATTGAGTTTCTAAGTGCAGCAGGGTGTGTGGGTGGCCTTGACTGTCTAGCTGGGACTGTCTGGAATTGATTGAATCTTTTGGTGATACTGATTCTGTGTGATTGAATCAAGGTTGGATGGCCTCTGTAGGTGGGACTTGCTTTTTATGTTTAATTTGACAATGTAGGTAGGGCGCTATCTGCATGTTTTTTGGGTATTTTTCCCATGTGAAAACGTGTTTGCCTGCACTTTCCTTGCTAGTATTCAACACTACAGTTGAAATTTGTGTATCAATATATAACTATATTCTCAGTCTGGTAGAAAAAATGTTTTGTGTTGGAAACTACTGGATGACACTGTGTACAACAAACAGCACAGTAAAGCGAATGCACAAATGAGTAAAACAAGTGCAAGAAACTATGGCAAGCATGATCTAGATTTTCTGAAATCAACTGTTTATTTTAATGAACGCAACTGTCAATAGAAGAAGTGCAATAAAAATAACTAGTAATGTTCTTGAAGAATTTTTTTTTTTTCCCGCCATTCTATAGTGTTTGGAATGAGAACAACATTTTGAACATCACAGGAATGGTAGTAAAGTCTTTTTGGAGTAACGTGGTCAATAATGCTGCGGAAGGAACTTGTGCTGAGATGGAGAGAAGTGTACCACAGCTCTCAGAGGGAGGAATGCAGAGAATCTCTGTTGAAATTCACACAGTACCTCTAACTGAAGAAGGATTTTTGCAAATGGGAGCCAGCTGTGTGTGTATGTATGTATTTAATGTGGATGTTCAAACCTGAATGCATGTGTCCTTAACATTGGTCAAGTGAAATGTGTGTGTCTCTTGTCTGCCCTAAATGAACTGTAGTTCTGTTGGTCTGAGTCTCCATATACTCATGAGATGACTTTTAAATTAAAAAAAAAAAAAAAACACAAAAGAGGATATCGGGTTTAGTCTAGCAGCCCTGATAAACATGCTTTTTTTATTCCCAGAACTCTCTTCTGGTTGTATCCCACCATGCAGCACCTTCTTTTCTCTCCCAAAAAATTACATCAATATTCTTCAAGTGCCTATGCATCCTTCAGTCTCACTTCTCAGAAACCCAGTCTTAACTTACTGTCGTTAATCACTTCACTTCTCGTTCTCAGGGTCACGGCAGTCCAGAGCCTATCCCAGAATCACTGGCTACTAGACTAGGAGGGGTACACCCTGGACAGGACTTCATACCTACACTCGCATTCACTCACAGACTATTGGCAATTTAGATTTGCCAGCTACTGTGAAAGACATATCTTTGAATTGTGGAAGGAAACCAGAGCACCCAGAGGAAACGCAAACCACCATAAGGAGAACATGCAAACTCCACACAGACTGAGCTGAATCCAAACCTACACCCAAATAGGCCAAGTACTGTGAAGTGGTAGCGCTAGCTGCTGCACCACCATGCCCTCCTTCCTCAGAAATGCTCATTAAAAGTCAGATAAATTACATCTTCTGGTCTTTGAAAACAGCCCTTTGAAGGTTGCTTGAGGTTGATTTCCCCCTGGAAAACAGCTGCTGCTTTTCTGCTCCCATTCTCAAAGTTTAAGTTCACCTCTATGGTGTTTTACTCTCTTCACACCAGTTTTGCTGAAATAAAGTGTAATAGGAAGGAATGTGCTCTAGGTTCACAGGAATGGTAGTAGGTAATTGGTTTTAGGCAATTAATAAAGCACCTTTCCTACTCTTTTAGAATCGGTATTCTTTTAACAAACTTTCAGCACAAGTTTAATTGAAGAACAACTGGTTTATATTCGTTTTTCTTGACGGAGAACAGATGTAGATTTAGAGTGTTTCATTTTGCCTTCTGGCAGAGAGCTGCTTAGTTCTCTGACCAAACACTGTCTGATAGTAAGCCTACAAGTCCCAGCATTTGTTATTCTGTTCTCTACAGATGTCTTCATTAATCACATCAGCTGGATACCTCAAGTGAGCTGATGTTTTACTTGAAGTATGAGTGCACTGTGCTAATCATCAGTGCGTAAATGGTTTTGTAGACAGTACTGCGTAATTGTTGCATTGCAGTGACTTTGGGTCCAGTGTGGTTGAGTGCGGGTAGACTTGGCATTCATAATAATAGCTTACATTCAGAGCTGTGCCAGCCTGTTTTTTGAAGTGGCGATGGAAAATCTATAACTGAACAGGTTTTTCATCAGCCAGCTGGATATTTATATCCACATTGTGTAGAGGAGCATGTTGTCTCTACACATTGGTTCATTAGCCCATGCTGTCTTTTGGCCCATGTCACATGTAGAACGGTCTTGGCCAAAGTCATGGGAACAGTTGATCAAAACAAATCTGTGATTACATCCTCCACTTGCATATCCATATCCAGAAGCTCCTCAGACTCTTTGCTTCACCTTCGAAATAGTCTTGCCTGCGGTAGAAACATTTCACAAAGGCAGTGTCAGTCTTTGCAGTGTGGCGCTGATCCAAGCTAACTGGGTTTGCGAATGCCTTTAAGTATTGTTCTCCACCCGTGTGAACCCAAGGGCCTCTTTCATAGTGCAGTCTGCTTAGGGGCCTTGAGATTGTGTTTGACTTGAACCTCACTGAGTCACATGTATGTGCTGTGGTATGTAAAGAAAGCATGCTTTTTAAGAGTTTGGGGTCAGGTTTCGTACAAACTTGTGACATCAGCTCTCAGATGGGAATTTAACTCTTAACTTTATGTTGGCAGACATGTTGTGACCAAAAAGAGTTTGTATTGTGTGTTTGCCATACCTGCATTGATATGCATGTGTGTGTTTTTTTCCAGATTAATGTGAACCCTACTCCTAGGTAGAGCTTTAGCTAAATCAACTGTACTACTGTAGAAACTAGCTTTCAGTCTCATGTCCTTCGACTGAAAGGCAGTGGCTCTAACCACTACACATTTAGCTGGCACCTTTATCCAAAATGATGTACAACTGTATATGCATGTATACATCAGGGTATTTATACTGCATGGGGGGCGCGGTGGCGCAGTGGGTTGGACTGGGTCCTGCTCTCCGGTGGGTCTGGGGTTCGAATCCCGCTTGGGGTGCCTTGCGATGGACTGGCGTCCCGTCCTGGGTGTGTCTCCTCCTCCTCCGGCCTTCCGCCCCGTGTTGCCGGGTTAGGCTCCGGTTCCCCGCAACCCTGTATGGGACAAGCGGTTCAGACAATGTGTATTTATATTGCAGTGGTACAGGATCAATGCATTTTTCAAAGAATATACATTAATCAATGTGCTTCAGTTAAAAAATTAGCAACTCGCCAATAACTTGGTTCAAAACAAAAAAGACCTTTTAAGGTTTTTGCAGCATTCAACTTTGTATGACAGAAGCATAGTTTTAATTTAGTAAATGCAATTAAAGTTGTTCTTGTATCTGTAAATGAACCAGTTTGTCAAAGGCAGCTCAAAGCTTAATGCTGAACTCTACTTGGTCAGTACTGGACTTTGGTTCCCCTTTGACTGATGGTTGATAGTTGATCGCTAATGAAAGTGACAAAATAAATCAGCTGACAGTGAGGAGGTGCTGCTGCTTAGTCACTGCAAAAGTGACTTTAATGAAAAGCTGATAATGGCCAGTGAAATTCACAGAAAATGTGAGCTGATCGTAAGGAGATTTATTTCTTTCTATTATGAATCAAGCTAAATTATCTAAATGAATCCATCCAGGTTGTACTTTGTGTCACACCATGTGCTTGGTGGGTGGTCTCAAGAGCACTGTGACCATGCAGTGGACAAGTGTTTATCGATAGTAAATGAATGAATGGGAGTTTAAAATGAAAATATAATGTTAAAAGGCAAGTTTAAAATAATAATTTTACACATATTTAATATACTGGTGGTGTCATGGTCATGCATAACAATCCCTTTTATTTTAATTAATTTTAGGTTGCACATTTTTTTTTTTCCTCTGGGAAGTGATTTTTTGCAAAAGAAATATAAGAAAATTAATTCTGTTAGAGAAGGATGTATTCTGAAAGTGTTTTGAATTTTCAGATGAAATTGTTAAAACTAACCTAAATTTAACAGTAAAAAATAATAAAATAAAGGCTATTGCCCAAATGGGAGTGACATTTCACATTCTAGCAGTATTGTTAGTGTCATGAATGAGTGTTGTGGTGGCTCTGTTGCACACATATTTTGTGTACTGCTCCTTATCATGAATCAATATTTTACATAATTTTTTTGTGACTGAGTAAAGTTGTTCATAAATAACAGTACAAATTCCACGTGGGACCAAAAGCAAATCCTTATAATGGTAATACTTTACTGGCCACGTATGTTCACCCTTACCTGGAGTAAGTTGTTGTGGATGCTCATTTAGACATTTAAGGTAACAGAACCACAAATGTAATGGCGATAACATAGTTTAAAGAAGATACAATAAACACTATAAAACAATACGGTTATTTACAAAGGTGTGTATGTTGTTATGGCTGCACCTGGAGGTGAACTGTTTGACTGCTAAATTGGTTTCGTAAGGCTGTTATCAAAACAATAACAGGGTATAATGGTGATATAATCAGAATCGTTCAAGAAATGATGGGTTACAGAGACACATACAGAAGAATGAGTCTCTGAAGGTGCTGTAGTTAACCCTTTCAGGCCTTTCTGCTTATTTGTAGAGTCTTATAATAGCAAAATTGGCAAATTGACTACTTTTAAAGCTTTACTATTGCCTATTGACGCAATCAGTAAAAGGGAGCAGAACCCATTCCCACCCCTCTCTCCTGCATTTACCCAGCGTGCAATGTAACTAGACATCTGCTGATGAGCGAAGCAGGGCGACTGTGCTTCAACTTCCCGCACAGTAGGAGAGTCAGTGTGAACACATTATATGAATGTTAAGGCCCAGCACTGGAATCTGTAGGAACTTTTGTGTTTCTCCTTGACATGTAAATGCAGCCTCAGTAAATTTGGTATAAAATCAGATTACTTAATTTCATGCTTGAGCAATGATTTAATGAAGCTTTTACTTAAATTAAAATTTAGTGTCTAAACATTGCAACTGCCTTTTGTATTGCAAGGCGCGGTAATATTAAAAAGTCTAAACCGACCAAATTAGATCAGAACTAATTTATGTTTGCTGTCTGAGTGATGAAAAGCAGCTGTAAACTGTAAGCCTGGTGTTTATATGAGGTATGGACATAAATTACTTTTGCTTGTGTATCGTTTTCATTCCGTTTGGAATGAAGGCACTGTGTAGCCGTGGACTACAAGAGTCTTCACTGAATTTGTTAGTCATGTCACTCATAGAGTGAAAGATGGTAATCAGCTCAGGGCCTGTACATTGTTTTCCCCTCATGTTTCTGCTTTCTGTATAAACTGCTTCCAGTTCCAGATTTGCAAGAAGTGCATTGTGAGTAGGGCTGCAACTGCTGTATGTTGATTATTCTGTCAGTTGCTGCTTTCGTTATTAAGTGATTAATTATTGATTGATTAACAGGGGAAAAGATTTATTTTCATGTTGAAATCCAAATGTGTTCAAACAAGGAAAAATACAAGTTATTACACATCGTTTCATACAGTGTTTACTTTCAAACAACAAAATATGTTTGCTATAAACCATGCACAAAAAATGAGATTTTTATGAGGTGCATAGTGAACAGACGTCATGCATTGCAAAAAACATAAAGCTTTTTAGAATTCGTATTGAAAGGTACAATAATAAAAATGAATAACAGGGAAGGAACATATAAACAAAGCCTACGTAAACAGTATAAGCTTCAACAGCAATTCAAGTACTGGACAGTGAAGGTAGAAGTGTTTGCAAGAGCTTTGCATTGCGGTGCAAAAATGAGGACACTCTCAGTCAGAACAGATTCTTGCTGTTTGTGTGTGTGTGTGGCGTTATTCCTCAAAATAAAATGATTATTTTTGACTTGTTTTTTTATGAAATGAGAGTGGCAACATGAGTGTGTATTATAGCATAATATTGACTTGCTATTCAATACATACCTTGTTTTAGTTAACTGCTGTTATAGAGGGAAAGTACCCACAACATCACATCACTATACTGAGATGAATAGAGACTGAGAATATATTTAGAAAAAATTAGAAGTTGCTGTGGAGAAAAGTTTCTGCTAAATGAATAAATGTAAACGTGTGCAATACGTGGTGTCTTTGCTCCAGTGATTGTACCTGGAATTTAAACTGTTGAGATTGGTCAAGTTCAGATGGCAGGTTCAAGACACGGGCTACTCCTGCAATGCAACAATAAATGCACAGTTGGTTCAGCATCTGTAACCGTCGTCTTAGTATAGCTATGTAGTTGACAAGGTATTTTGATGTGCGCTGAATGATGTTTTGGTCAAATGTAGAGTGGTTTTTGTTTGTAATTCTTCTTGGAGTTGTGACGTAGAGACTAGGTGAGTTGCATCCTGTCCCGTTTCATAGACGCTTGAGTTCTGTCGTGTCACTAATGAGGTAGCTACCCTTAGTTTGGTCCACGCTCAGCTGCTCCTGTCTCCACATCCCTTCTTTTTGTTCTCTCTAAGGCTACAAAACAGAGTTTCCAGTGGACTTGCTGCCACCTCCCAGCGATCTGTGGACTAACAAAAGCCTGTGAACATGGGCAAAGCACCCTGCATTTCTCCAGTTAATTCCACACTTTCCCAGGCCCACATGTTTAAGTTCTTTTTGGGCTTTGAGTCTAAGAACATACTGCTGTTTGAAGTTCTTCTTAATTCTTACACAGTCTTATTGACTGCAAGGTTCTTCATAGAAATAAAATCATTTTCATTGTAATACGCTGCAGCTGCTGCACTGGTAAGGAAGTTAACCCTGTAATTCTTAAATGTTGATTTTGGGATGGCTCCATTTTTTGTTCTGTGCACCAAGTGCTCATACCATTACATCATTTGGGATGTCTTCCCTTCTTAGATGTATCCAGAGATTTTGGTGGAGAATAAACCACAAATGATGATTGAAGCCCATTTGCAAGGGCCTGTTTTAGGTTTCATGATTCCAACACCATGAATATGAGCAGGGGGCTGGTTTTCACTGGAATGCTGTTTATGATGGATTTTTATGATTGTGGATTTGTCTGTTTATGTACTGTGTAAATGTGAGTGCTAATGGCAGCTGGTAGAAGATTGTTTAAAGGAGTCACAACTTGAAGGATGCCAGTGCAAGACAGGACCTCACTGTAGTACTCAAGAATTAAATAATGGTAAAATTGTGGGTTTATTTGACTGAAGCTTTGGCTTAGAAATCAAATTTGTACAGTTCAGTCCTTCTGATTTTTTTTAAAGCAAATCCCTCTTTATTTGGATTCAGCATATTAGTAAAATTATTTTCCAAGATAGAATTTGGTGCGTGTCATAAATGTTGTAGAAAATCACTAGGTTAGTAGAACTTAGGAAATGAAATCATATTTACACATAGTTTGCTGCGGTATTCCACTATCAGCTATTCCAGCAAAGTTCTAAAGAGCCAAAGGCTGAATATCTCGTAAATAATAAATATAAATAATACTGATGATAATAATAATAATCTTTATATCAGATGCTTATTACTGTAGCCCTGGTTTAGCTGACAGTGTGTGCTCTATGATAAGGGGAAATAAGTTCATCCTACTTTATCAATTATAGGATTATTAACGGGAGGGGTAGAGGCAGAAGGCGTAATTAGCAGAAACATGGAGCCACGTTTGGAGGCAGTGACCCAGAATTCACCCAGACAGGGGTCATGGCTCATAGTTATTCCCATAGCAATGCAGATCAGCCCTGGTATGGGGTGTGATTTGGTCTGATGGAGGTAGTGACAGGCATGGAGGGGACATGCCCTTAGGGGTATGTTGTACCTCCTGGGATCAAAGGCTGGATTTGTTGCTTTCCTGGAAGGTTGTGAAAAAGCAGATCTGGAGTTTATGGGCGGTGGCGCAAACGTAATCGAAGCTGGATGTCATGCCTGTCCGTAAAAAAAGTTCTTATTTGAACAATAGGATTTATGGTCACTCCACATCATGTAGGTGCTATACTTTACAAGCATGTACTTCAAGTGCCTTTTATGTCCACGGGTAACAAAGCAAAGTTAGAACAGAGGACTTGCTTCTTACCTATTAGTTACATTCTTATGGTAAGTCAACATTCTTATAGAGAATAATGCATTTTTTCTTGTTGTTGTGCCAGGCTACATGGCTTGGTTTGTGCATTTGTGTGCGAAGTTGTCTGTACTTGTGCTGGTGTCGGTAACGTGAGTCAGTTTTTCCCAGATACATCTCTGAGAGAGCAGGAATGTACTGAAAAGGACTGTGATGTATTTACAGTAAGCTTTGAAAGTGATACCCGCTTGCTCTACTGTGAAATTCTTTAAAAATGTGCCCAGATGTGTCAAGGCAGTGACCATCCTAGTGTGATTGTAGCTGCTGTACTTTGGTGGTTTTGTCATAGTTGAATGGTGTTAAGGGAATGCAGTCTCCTCCTCTTCGGAGAGTAAATTATAGAGAAGACTCGTCCACCAGCACCTCCGTGTTTAAGCAGCAGTCGGGTGGGACGTAGGCGTCGCAGCTGACAGCTTGGAGCCCATTTCCGATTTCTGAGAGATCGAATTCTCACTGGGTATGTGAGAACCAGGTAGTTCTCTGGCTTTACAAGCATGTGTGTTCTAAAATCTGTAAAAAATTTAATTCATCAGGATCTTGCAACCGTATGACTTAATGGTATAGCTAAGCTCATTCTGCTCTGGTCTTTGAGTCCTCACCCCTTCCTTCCCCCACTGCTCTCTTACTACTTGCTCATTCTTCCAGCTCAGCTGGTTGTAGGCCCCTAAGGTTGTGTTGGGCTTGATTCTGAGCAGTTCTGCTGGTGGTGCCACTGTCGGGAATGTACTTAGTGCAATCTGCATAATCCCTTTGTCGGCATGATTTGACTGTCGAAGGAAGCACATGAAGTGTTTGTGCTATGCCCTGTTGTTTTGGGCGGCTACGACCAGCTCTGTTACCCCCCCAGATGGTAGACACTGTATTAATCTTGAAGGAAATAGCTCACCATCAAATGAACAATGTTATATGGATTGTTATTGAAAGTGATATTCAGTTTCGCAAAAAATCATGCATCATATATATTTGAATATCATATTTTATGGATATCATCATGCTTACGTAATATAACGATTGTTAATACGGAATGTCCAAATGTCCAGTTTGAATCCCATTCCTGCTGTACTACTTCTGAGTTACGCAGATACATTCTTCCTGTATCTGTGTAACTCGACAAGCTGTTTAAATGGGTAAGTTCTTGTAAAAACTGATTGTGTAACATTGTAAGTTGCCTTGAAAAAATGAAGGTTAATGGCAAAAAAAACACAGAAATTGGTCTACAGTAAACCTTTTGAGCCAGTTATTGCTTGTAGTGTGACAGGCAACACTAAGCTGATGTTTTACTATGTTAATTTTTTGCTGCATTGAATATGTTTGCTTTTGATGTTTGAATACACAGTAAAATCAGATTCAAAATAAAATGTGACAGTGCTGAGGCACAGCAAACACCATACTTAAGTAGCTCATTTGACGCAACAAAGGCAATGCACCCAACGCGTTTATGTTAAAATTGCAATAAATTAAAGAACTGAGGTAGAATGTAGGGATATGAGGATAGTGTGGAAAATGAACATTTTTAAAGAGCCAGTCTTTGCTCCTTTAATTGCTGAGGAATCTACCACTTTCAGTTATGAAGATTAGTTTAGTCCTCAGCAGAACCCGGCAGTCGCTCTGCAGTCATTCATTAGACACAGCAAATGTCAGACAGAAGTGTTTCGGGCTTGAGTTTTCTATGTGAGGTTCCAGACCCGGTGCTTGATTGTTGAGGAACAGAAGTGATGTATGCAGACATGCCAGGGGTGCTTAATGACGTGTCAAAATCACAGGACCGTATCTAGTTTTAATGTGCTCGTGCAGGGTGGGGGTGGGGGGGGTAGTACTGTGGTGACCCTTTGTGTCTGGAAATGCTTTGGCAATTCAAATTCTACATTTGTCCTTCCTGAAAACTGATTTAGGCTGAATTCATCAGTGTTCCCTTGTTGCCCCCTTACCCCCGATTGCCCTGTCCCAGCCTACCTCAGCCGGGGTTCCGAGGGATTAACTCCGGCCCCTGCTGGACAAGCTGCTTTACGTCCCCTCCTCCGGCCGGAGTCCCGCATGCTTGTGGGAAGGCGGAAAGGCAGAAGAACAGAGACAGGCTTCCAGCTTTTTTTATGCCGTTCAGACACCCTGGATTTTCTTTTTGTTTTAATTCTGGAACAGTGGACTTCCTGGAGGGTTAAAGGTTAGCCTTGTGTGGATCTGTGAGAGGACCGAAATGAGAACTCTGAACCTCCCTGTCAAGAGCACCATGGATTGGCCTCTGGTGAATGGGAGGGTGAAGAGCATCTCCAGGCCAGGCCTCCTCTAGAAAGTGACTCAAGCTGTGAGAGTCTCTCACAGGCCTCACAGGATCTGAAGCAGGCACAGTACCATTGTGAAAGCTGATGCATATTTATGAAGACTTTCTCCTTTGTCACACAAATCGAGCTCTGCTGGGAGCTGCCAGTGGGTGGCAGAACCCTTACTGGAGTTTTACAGGGTCTTTGTGTGTCGGTGTGTGTTTGTGTGCGACAGATCATGTTTTTGTATATTTCGCAATATGCTATTCATAAACAGTATAGTGATGATCCCAGCATGACCTGGCTTGCTTTTCGTATGTAGCAAAATTGTCAGACAGCAAGGAGTTTGCGTGTGAAGTGCACTGGGTTCGAGTCTTAGCAATATTGCTGGGCTTCCTGCAACCTGCCCTGGTCCCTCTGTCCTCGTCTCCCAGTCTCTTCAGTTGTTCAGGTTCTTGTACTCCTGCTGGCCCAGAAAGACACCTGGGTAGAGTGAAGCGCAGGGAAGCAGGGTGGAGGACATAGGAGCAGCTGGGTGCAAATTGCAAAAGGGGGCTATTTGTAATGTTCCTTTTCACGGGAACCCCTGTTGCAAGCTGAGAATGATGGATGAGATGAAGAAAAGGAAAGAACAGCATGGTAGAGCTGGGGGTGGTGGGTAGTTGGGCTGGGGTAACCATTCTTTTTGTATTATTTCTATTCCAACATCAAAGCATCACCTGACTTATTGTTTGATGTATGTTGTCAGATACTGGTTAGATTCCGAATCATTTTTATCAGTTTGTTTTGTTTTCCACTGCTTCTAGTTCTAACCGAGTGCTGACTCTTCTCAGCGGCTGTAGTAACATTACACTGTTTTCACAGCAAAGGGAGGCAGCAGTCCTCTGGGCCAGCCTGGTCTGGCTCCTACAAACACTTCTACAAATTCAGTACCTGGCAAATGCATCATGAGATCTATTGACAACAATGAAGACCAAGATGTGATGTGGCATGATGGACAGTTTGCTTTCTGAAGCAGTCCGAAGTGAAGTATGGCGGTGGAAGGATGAACATCTTCAGTGTATCTTGCCACTTCTTGGTACAGTAGCTTTAAGAGGAATGATTTTGGCTTCAGGAGTTTGTTTAATATTCATAACGCAGACGCATGAACGACTTGCCTGAGAAAATATGACTTGATTTTCTAAGTCTCGACAAACGGTTTACTAACAGCGTGTTAGTAAAAAAAACAACAAGCAAACTTTATATTCCGAAGCACACGAGTCAAGTGTGAAGTGTCATAGATGTCGACAGTGTGGATACTCCCCGTTTCCGTGTGTGTTGCCATCACCCCCTTAAATCTGATGTCTCTTCCCTTCTAGCTGGGTTTTGGTGTTAGGTAGCAGCATGTGCTTTATGTCCCTCCCCCCAAGGTGTCTGAAGACAGTGGGCTGCTGAGCAACACAGGAGTAGAAATTCCCTCCTTCTGTCCCTCTGCAGGGCACCAGTGTAGAGCAGTGCTGACAACTGCAGGACTGCCGTTCTGGAACTCCGATGAAGGGAGCGATGGCGTGGCCCGTACTGCTTCTCCTGCTGCTCCTGCTGGGTGCGCTGCCCGACGCACGTGGTAAGCGACTGTCCGTTTCTCAATGCGGGGAGTGATGGGGTTCGCCGTCGAGCACGCGGGGTGAGTAGCTGCACCGTCCTGTTGCCTCTACATAGAAGTACCAAAGTGCCCCAAAAGAAGAGGACTGAGAGTTTGGGTCTGTGTGCTAAGAAGGTAGAGGCAGGATACAGCTTGGGCTTTCAACTCACTGGTTTACTTCTTACCCTGTGATAATTGTTTAATCAGAGCCGTTCTCCTTTTGCAGGATGTTTCTGTGAATGGCTGTGCCAGGCTGTATGTGCAATTGTTTAAAACGTGAGGTTCTCTTTTACGGCATGTTCCGTGGTTCATACTAAAAAAAAAAAAAAAAAATGTTTCATCTAGCACCGAGTTTTGCGGGACAGTTTATTTGCTGTGCGCCTTTATTTTGTCTGATTATATGAGATCTGTTTTGTTTTGACTAAGTGAGTTTGACACTTTGGGATGAGTTATGATTGGATTGGAGAGTTTATATTTCAGCTGTCTCATGATTGTTAAACTCTTGCCATGAATGATGATTCTGACTGTATGAACTCATATTTACACACTTTATATTTTTATGAATGTCCATATATATTCAGAATGTAGGTACATTTGAGAAAGTGTCTGGAAATGTTTTTGTGTCGTTTGTTTAATTGGGTTCTCTTTATCTAGTTTTAGGACTTGTGTGAAAATCTAATCATGTTTTAGGTCGTATTTATGCAGAAGCAGAGAACATTCTAAAGGGTTCACAAACTTTCAAGCACCACTGTATGTCTGCATGCCCCAATATATGTCTTTTAATTTTTTGTTTCTGCGTTGTGCAAGAAAACTTTTGGTCCTACAAGAAATAGAGCTAAACATGTTGTAAACATGGTGTCAAAGAGCAACAGCGAGATTTCAGGCCAGCTGCAGTTTGGTTTTTGTGGAGTGAGGCATGAAGCTGGGGGGGTCCAGACGAAACCCCCTTAGGACAAAACTCCCTCTTCTGTAACACAAAGTTGGACAAAACCATCTTAATTAAATTAAAAAAAAAAAACAAAAAAAATGAGTAAAGCCTCTGTTTCTTATGTTTTTGCACATTAAATGCTATTTAATGCCATTATAATGGAAGAAAAAATATAAAGTAATTTTAATCCTGAAGTAATCCTAGAAAATATTATCTTTTTCTCTGTGTTGGTTCATTTCTGAATGGAATAGGACACAGCATCAGGTGGTAGTAAATGAAATTTAAATAAACCTTAATACTGTGATCTTTTTAATACTCATTTTTTTTATTTTCAAAGATATGATATTCTTTTAATTATGCTTTTTTTACAGTTGTACAAATAATTTTATATTGTAAAACAGTGAGCTGTAAATTTTATAATGCAAGTATTAATGTATGCTACAATACAATACTTATAATGCCTTTCTTATTGCAGTCTCATATAATAAATGTAGCATTTTAAAATTCAGAGAAGTGTTCATAAACTACAAATAATCAGAATAACGATTTTGTTAATTATTTGGCTGGAAGGGGTTTTGTCCTACACTCAAAGCTGGGCAACCATAACGCTCAAGGACTAACACCCTGTTTCTGTGTACATTCATGGCAGGAATGGTAGGACATGCAGTGGTTCCTTTAGAGAAAAATGTCAGAAAAAAATAATGAAATGACTAAATAACTAACCTTCACTTAAAACATTCAGGTCATTTCAGAATCTGCAGTACTGACTGCACTGTTGAGTAGACTGGATTGTACCTACTTGTCTACAGGTTTACAGTTGTCTAGCAGCGGTAGAATTTTCACCTTAATTCTTGCAATTTTTTTTTTTTTTTTTTTTTTTGCAGAATGTTCGATGGAAAAATAAGGTACCATAGAAGTACAACATTTGGGCAGAAGAGTATAAGAAATGTCTCAATTTTTATATTTAATTTAAAAAAGTATATATTTTTTCATATGTAATGTATGTATATTATATATGAAAAAAATGTGCAACATTTATTCAGAATCAGGGTGACATGGGCCAAAGAATGTAGTGCTGGTGCCTGACAGCTGCTGGGTCTAGGTTTGAACCTGGGTTAAAACGTGCCTCTGTCTCTGGAGTTTGTATGTTCATCTCACCTTTGTGTTGGTTTCTACATGTGCTTCAGATACCATCCCCATTCCAAAGGTGTGAATTGGTGGATTTAAAACAATCCTTACTATACGCTTCTGTGAATTACTGAATGTATGAATGCCCTGCCATAGACTGGGGTCCCATCTCATTCCTTGCACCGTATGGTGCTGGACCACCAGCACCCTGTATTGAATATTGAATAGTTTCTGAAAATGGATGGACCTCTCTGGTGCTGCGCATACTAGATCAACGTGAACCCGGTGTGGGGAACATCGAGTAGCTGCTTCTAATCTGCAAAAAAGGAGAATGAAAGATATGCAGTTCTCTAAGGGTTTATTTATTTGGCAAGAAAGGTTTTTTTGTCCTGAGGTTTTCTTATGTTTTGAAGAATAGAACACCATTACTTGTAGTGAATGTCAACTAATTTTTAAATGTTTAGAATTTGCCTTTAGTAATATTGTTCATTTGCACATAAACACACTAAAAATATATGTTTGTCCCAGAGAGGACGATTTTCCCTTTTGAATGTCTGTTTTATTGCTACAATAGTTGTACTTATGCTAAATATTTTAAACCTAAATAATCTGTCTTCAACAATATTGAATGGTGCCATATGGCATCCAGAGGTTGGGGGTTGAGGTGGTACAATTTAGGTCCAACTGTTGAGTATTTCATCTATAGAGAGATGCGTTGGGGGTATTAGTTTTTACTGTGACTAAAGTTACAGTTTGCAGTCTTGGAATTACTGAGCGCTGACCTGATGCTGAGTGATAACAGCAAGAGCTCTGTCCTTGGGGTGTTGTGTTGTCAGGCTATAAATATATGACCAGAGAATAGTGAATTAAGCTGATCACTAATGAGCTCTCTCAAGTATATTAATTGCAACATTTATTTCATTGTCTATGATGGTACTGTATGATGCTAAAATCACAGATAGTCTTGGAGCCAGAACATTCTCTAGGGCTTATATACATGTTCCTTTTTGCTCTTGCTGCTACCAGAAGTGGCAGAAATGGTGAGACTCTTAAGCTTAAGAGGTGGGTCATTGCTGATGTTCCACTGTGCAGTCAGAAATTAGACTTTAACTCCCCCGGCATGATTTACTTTTATTGGCCCTTCCATAAAATACACTGTAGTCTTGCCATATTGGAAATGCTGAAAAAAATCTTAAGTAACAGAAGAGAAACTGTTTGACTTTTAACAAAAGTAGTTTCTCAGTTTGATGTACAGTGATTTGGAGGGGAAAAAAGCCTATTTTCAGTTTTCTTGTTTTTTGCAGTGTTTCCATATTAAATTAGATTTTTTTTTTTTTTGTCAGTTCTGTTTTTGTAAAGAGATGGTCTGTGACAGAAAAAGCAATAACAGTATTATTTTCACATTATTAACAAACTGTTGAATTGTAGGTGTGGAAAAAGTTATTACCCTTAACAGTCGGTAACTGGTTGTGCCACCTTTAGCTGCAATGACTGCGTTTACATGCCTCATTTTAGTTGTTGCACAGAATTTTACATTGCTGTGGAAGAATTTTGGTCCACTTCTTCATGGCTCCTCCTTTAGCTCAGTAACATTTGCAGGTTTTTGCACACCAGCAGCTCTTTTCTGGTCTTGCTACAGCATCTCAGTTGGATTAGTTCAGGACTTTGACTAGACCATCCCATGACTTTTAGTTTTTTCCCCAGCCATTGCCATTGTCTTGCAGCTTTACATTTATTCATTTAGCAGACGCTTTTTTACTTTAGCTTTAACTTTCAGATTAATGGCATGATTAATGGCATCAACTGTACTTAAGAATCACACATGTGCAGCCATGGCTCTTTCTCCTAAGGTAATGCACAGATTGTATTTTCTGAGATGTATTTCGTTTTGGAAAAAAGCATCTGCTAAATGAATACATGTAAATGTAAATAACTCTCCTTAAGAATTTTCTGATACAAAGTTTCAGTTATTGCTCTGTCAACGATTGCAAGGCACTGAGGATATATGGGAGCAAAACATCTCTAGACTATCATACTGCCATCACCATGCTTAACTGTTAGTAGTTGGTTCTTACTGTGAAACGCTGCATTGGTTTTTCGCCACACTGAGCTTATGTCGTCCAAAAAGTTCTACTCTTGTTCATCAGTGCAGAGGACATTCTTCCAGAAGTCTTGAGAGACATCCAGGTACTTTTTTTGGCAAACGTTAAACCAATTTTGTGATCATCTTCTTCTTATGCCTTCTACCCTTCCTGGGGCACAAGCCGTCAACAAGGGTTCTCCAGGCGTCCTTCAGAACTGAGATGTAATGAAGTTTCCTTGTTAGTGTTTCTGTGGCTGGCACGGTTTTTACTGTGTGGGGTAGCTAGCCCCTTGCCCAACCCTCTTCCTTTCTCAGCCAGGCTTGGGGCTGTCCATGGCAGTTATTTAGATTTACATTTATTCATTTTGCAGACGCTTTTGTCCAAAGCGACGTACATCTCAGCAAAAGTACAACTTACGCATTACATTAAGAGAAGGAGACATAGCTGCAGACATGAAAGTCTCAAGCAAACCTTATAGTTATGTGGTCTTTTAGTAAATAGTATTTTCCACATTCTCCAGTGTGTTGCATTTTTACAGTGTCTTTTATGTTGTCATGAACATTAAGTTGAATTGAAGCAGCAAAGGCCTGCAGTTACTTGGATGTTGTTTTGGGGTTCTTTTTTGATCTCATTAACGGTTTTTTTCCTTGCATGAGGAAAGATTTTGGCAGGATGGAGTCTTCCAGGTAGATTTGCATTTCTTCCAAAATTTCTCCATTTAATGATTGTGGCTCTGACCGTGTTTCGATTGAGGTTCAGAGCCTTAGAAATGGCTGCATAACCCTGACCAGACTAACTGGCTTCTACAAGTTTTTCTTAGAAGTCATCAGAAATTTACTTTGAGCAGTGAATGATGTTTTGCCAGTTTGACTTTTGCTGGAAAGGTTTTAAGTAGCAATATTGGACATGCCTGCCCAAATCAGGCCTAACTCTAAATACCCCCTTAATTAGGTTGATTAAAGTTCAGGGGCACATTTTCACACCTTTGATTGCAAATTTCATTATTTTTCAGACCGAGGAAAGGACATAGAAACCATATTGGTTTCATTTTGTCGTAGACTCAATTTACATTCTTGGGACGGCACGGTAACACAGCGAGTAGTGCTGCTGTCTCACAACGCCTGGATGGTGCAAGAGGACGTGGGTTCGATCCCCACTCAGTCTGTGTAGAGTTTGCATGTTCTCCCTGTGTCTGTGTGGATTTTCTCCGAGTGCTCCTGTTTCCTCCCACAGTCCAAAGATGCGCTGTTCAAGTTCACCCACAGTGTGTGAGTGACAGAGAGTGTGTGTGTGTGTGTGTGTGTGTGTGTGTGTGTGTGTGTGTGTGTGTGTTCCATTGATGTATGGATGGGTGACCATGTATAAGTAGTGTATCTAGCAGTGTAAGTCACCTTGGTGAATAAGGTGTGGGCTGATAACACTGCACAGAGTTCATTGGAAGTTGCTTTGGAGAAAAGCACCTGCTAAATAAATGCAATAGAACTAGCAAAAAGATCTAATGTCAAAAAGCTGCAAGAACAGAGAAATGTAGAAAGGGGGTACATATTTTTTCACAGCGCATTGTCCATGCAGCAACAATCTGTCAAAAGACTACATTTTATATCAGATCAATATTGTAGCAATGGCAATGACTCTGGTAAGCGCATGCATTAAGCATTGTACTGACATTGTATTTAGGTCATGCAAAGACAAGATAAATTCTTCTGTGCCCTTTCTGCGTTATAAATACAGATGATGTTTTGTAAATATTGTTCTAACATCGAGGGTCTCATTTTAGGATTATTTATGACATAAAAATATCAAAACAGCATAATCTGGACACATTTACGTTAGATTTATCCATCTAGCTGATGCTTTTCTCCAAAGCAATTTACAATGTTAAGATACTTACAGATTATTTACCTTTTTATACAACTGGGTAATTTTATTGGCGCAATTTAGCATAAGTGTTTTGCTCAAGGGTATTACAGCTGGAGGTGGGTTTCCAACCTGTGACCTTTGAGTCTAAAGACAGCAGCTCTATCCACTGTGCTACCAGCTGTCCTGCAAGTGATCATGTTTCTGTGCTGTCACACCTGCACTGACAAAGCAATTCAAGAATGTCTGGCGTCCCAGATGTAAAATATTCTGCAAGAATGAAAAACCCAGCAAGGTCGAAATAAAGTTTTTAATAGAACACCTCTAGATACATTTGAAGTAGTATTTTGGTTAATGTCTTGTTTTACTTGTTCATACTTGAAAAATCCATGCTGGGTTTACTGCTGAAGAACCTACAGATGTGATACTCTGCTTTTCTAGGTTTTGTGTGAAATCTCAGCTTAAAGTGGAAAAATTGTGATCATTTACTGTATGAGTCTCTCTTTTTTTTTTTTTTTTTGAATCTGCTACTCCAGTTTTCTCCTGGTTTCTACTCCTCTCAGCAAATGTGCTGGATGCCGTGCTGCTGAGGAACTCTGGGAAGGTGATGATTGACGACGACAAGGAGGACAGCGGTGCTTCTGCCTCCTCCGTTCCACAGAGGCTTCTCTGGTGCTACTGCTACCACCACTGCCCTGAGGACTCCTTCAACCACACCTGCAGGTGTGTCACCAAAGCAAAATGAGAGAGAATGTCGCTCGTTTAAATTCAGATTCACACGTTTCAGGTTAACAAGAACTACACATTTACATTTGAAAACTGCACTCTGCTCTTAGAATATTTATCGTCTTTGAATCTGAACTAGTTTTAAATGCCAATATTTAAAAACAAAAACAAAATTGGTTTTTTTTCCGTTAGCCTTATCTGTGGAATAAAGTAAAATGTAAAACTGAGCAAGTCTAAGTAAGAAGTTATCTCAATTTCTAAAGCAAGAAATTCTCTGGCCATTGTTTACTGCAATTCAATTTCATGTACCACTTCGGCGTTCTTACGTTGAAGTTTATTCATTTAGCAGATGCTTTTCTCCAAAGCGATATACATCTATACATCTTAGAGAAAGATACAGTGAGTGCATTACATCAACAGAAGGAGAGATTTGTATGCAGACACGTGATTCTAAAGTACAGTAAATTTGTCACATTTCACCATATGAGCCAGTGTATCACACAAGTAGCTACATAATGGTTTATCTGTTATTCCACAGTTTCTAATCACAAAATTATAAACGTTTACATCACACAAAATGTTGCATAAAGGTTTATCCATTTTCTTGTTACATTATTGTTCATTGCTGATAACCGATCGCTTAATTACAGTCTCAAACACAAACTTGCTTATTGATGACGACTCCTCAGGACAGACGGATACTGCTTCGCCTTGGTGGAAGAGGAAGATGGAGGGGCAATTATTTACACCTATGGATGTCTGGGGCTTATTGGCTCTCAGTTTCAGTGTAGGGTGAGTGGTGGGACCCCAGGTGTACCGTGTACCATGGATACATTTTGGGAATAGAGTCAGTTTCGAGTTCAGCTCAAATGTTTCTACACAATAATCACAAGCTCTTGTTCCTTGATTTTGGATTCCTGACTGAGTGTGTGTGTGTGTGTGTGTGTGTGTGTGTGTGTGTGTGTGTGTGTGTGTGTGTGTGTGTGTTGCCAGGATACAGAGAACTCGCGGCAGCGACGGGCGCTAGTATGCTGTACGGACCGAGATTACTGCAACCGAGACCTGCACCCGACCCTTCCTCCCCCAAAGCCATCTGGTAAGGCCTGCTACTGTTCGCAAGTACTTAATGGGCACAAACAGGGGATCACAGTGGCTAATTGGCACAGAAAGTGTGAAAAGTCCCTCACACAGTGACAGTGTAATCCTGACTGGAAGCAAACACCAGACACAGTGTAAACGCAGTGTCAATACAGTACGTCAAACTCACAGTGTGGTAAAGTGAAAAGTGTGCTTCATCAACCAGTCTCTCTCCAGGTTATGTGGACAACAGCATCCTATACGTGGTCCTCTCCATCATGGTCGGCATCTGCAGCATCATCCTCGCCCTGCTCGTAATCTTCTGCTGCTACAGGTCAGCGCGCGTGTACACGCACGCTCAAATGTGAAACTGTCCAGCTTATTATAAGTCATGTAAAAATACACGAGAGGGGAAGTATCACGTGCGCTTTTGTGAAAATGGGATTAATTGGAAAATACTGCAGCAAAAAGAGTATCTGGCTGTTTTGTTGCTTTGTTAACACTTTTGTCCAGTGTGACTTAGAGCATCGCGATTATTGCAGGTGGATAAGGTGCGTTAAGGCGCACGATGTTCTTACTTCAGATACAGGCGTCGCGAATGGCGGCCACACTACGGCATTGCTTTGGAGCAGGATGGAGGCTACCTTCCCCCGGGAGAATCCCTGAAAGACCTGATGGAACAGTCGCTGAGCTCTGGCAGCGGCTCAGGGCTCCCCCTGCTGGCGAGTGTTGCGTTTCGGGAGCCGCTCCGTTGTTTACGTTTACATTCATTCATTTGGCTGATGGGTCCGTACCACGTGACTTAGTGTCGTTACTCACGATGATTTACACGTTTATATGGCTGCATATTTTTTACTGTAGCAATTCAGGGTGAGTACCTTGTTCAAACATTATGTTGGGCTTTTTTTTGTCACAGACAGCACTGTGAATGGTTGTAGCATATTTATGAGAATATTGTAAAATTTCACAACAGGATCTATAAATGCAGCACACGGTATGAATGAGTCAGGTCTTTATACAAATTATCCGAATGATTTTACGCTCATGAGCATGCACGCCTCTGGGTGACATCTTTTTCCAATGTTTCTAGGTGCAACGGACCATTGCCAAGCAGATTCAGATGGTGACGCAAATCGGCAAGGGCCGCTACGGTGAGGTGTGGATGGGTCGGTGGCGTGGGGAGAAGGTGGCTGTCAAGGTATTCTTCACCACTGAAGAGGCCAGCTGGTTTCGTGAAACGGAGATCTACCAGACTGTGCTGATGAGGCATGAGAACATCCTGGGTATGGTTTGACCACTGAAAAAAATTGTAATTATTAGATCACAAGTCCTCGTCCTTGGATAGTATCTGCTGCTGTGCATTTGAGTGAGGTACTTCATGTAGGGCACCTTACACAACAAACAGATGAAACCTCCATGTAACCAATGATATATGCTACTGAATGCATTAAGTACTTCGAGGCGTACCGGTAATTTGAAGCGTACAGAGTACGTGTGATGTGTGTAGGGTGCAATACCTATGTGTATCCTTTAGGGTGTGTGCCTTGCATTTAGATGGTCTTTTCTCAAAAGCATCTTGCAGTGTTCAGCTGCCTACAATTTTTTCCAGGGTACTTTTACTACAGAATCTGAACTTTCAGCCTCCAAGAACAAAGGCAGCGCACTAACCGCTACGCTTCCTGAGCTACGTGTGCCGAAAGTGTGTGTCTTCTGCAGCGTGTGCGCCGTAAATACAGGTTGCTCAACACAGCAGCGTAACGGTACTGTGCGCTTCCGTACGCCTGAGGTCTCTGTGGCTTCTCTTCAGGTTTCATTGCTGCAGACATCAAGGGCACAGGCTCCTGGACACACCTGTACCTGATCACGGACTATCACGAGAACGGCTCCCTGCACGACTACCTCAAGTGCACCGTGCTGGATAGTCGGGCCACGCTGCAGCTGGCGTACTCCGCCGTCTCTGGTCTCTGTCACCTGCACGCGGAGATCTTCGGCACGCGGGGCAAGCCTGCCATCGCGCACCGGGACCTCAAAAGCAAGAACATCCTCGTGAAGAAGAACGGGATGTGCTGCATTGCTGACTTGGGACTGGCTGTCAAGTTCATCAGGTGAGAGGATCAGCCACCTGCAGAGCGGAGGGCAGTGCTGAAGGTACAGTACAAAGTGCAGAACGGCATTAGATAACAGATATCACCCCTGCTAAATTGTGCGTTTTCTGTCGGCAGTGACACCAACGAGGTGGACATCCCACACAACACTCGGGTCGGAACCAAACGCTACATGCCTCCTGAGGTTTTGGATGAAAGCCTGAATCGGGCCCACTTCCAGTCCTACATTACGGCCGACATGTATAGCTTTGGACTGATCTTGTGGGAGATTGCTCAGAGATGTGTGTCTGGAGGTACGTCACCCTTTCTCTGCACCTCAGTTGGCCGAGGAGCCGACAAAATCATACGGAGCGTCTGAGCGGTACCAGTTCTTGTGGTTTATGGCTTTGTCAAAGCTGGAGGTTTTTTTTTTTTTTTTAAAAACGGTAAAGACCTCATTCACACAAACACAGTTTCTGTCCTATTGCAGGAATAGTGGAGGAGTATCGGCTGCCTTACCACGACCTGGTCCCCGCAGACCCATCCTATGAGGACATGAGGGAGGTGGTTTGTAACAAGAGGAGAAGACCTTCATTCCCCAACCGCTGGAGCAGTGATGAGGTATTGAACCTATGGGTTGCAGTCTGTTATGGAAAGTGTTTCCTCATAAGAACCCCCATTCTCACCGGACCCCTTCTCCTGTTCCAGTGTCACTGTAAAGTGACAGGTTTTGTTGGCTGTGACAACAGTAGAGGAGGTTAAAAACTGATGATCTCTGTCAAATTTTACTACAAAATTGTTGTAGCCACCTCTGTCAATGGCACTTGTGTTTCCTTTGTTCCTGTCACTACCCAAAAAGTGTCCTGCATTCTCACTGTATCCCTCTCTGTGTCCCACAGTGCCTCAGGCAGATGGGAAAGCTGATGTCTGAGTGCTGGGCACACTCACCCGCCTCTCGTCTAACAGCCCTGAGGGTTAAGAAGACGTTGGCCAAGATGTCCGAATGCCAGGATATAAAGCTTTGAGAATGAGGAGCAGCGCAAGGTGTGTCAGACCAGGGGTCCCTTTGAGCCAGGCAGGAAGCGGGCAAACGCCAACAGGCTTACTGAGCTGACCTGGGAGCGGAGGTCAGAACAGAAACCGGAAGCGCTTTAGAACAAGCTCAGAAACACACAAATAAGTAATGGAGCACAAGCAGCCAATGATCCGTCTGCACGTCAGCACGTTTCCAGTTTGCGCGAAAGCTGCAGACTTATGGACCTCCAGTGAGAGTGTTATGCTTTCCGTGAAAGCCATGTGGACAGAAAAGTTGACAAGTGAGGGCAGGTAAGAATGGACACAGGGATGGAGACAACAGCCCTACAGGTGCATGTATATTTATGCCCCACGTGCCATGTGAAGCCGCACTGTCTTCTGCCTTACCTGCTGCTGCTGTTTATCATTGATCTGTTTGAATACGTTAGGCATAAATTTAGCATAAATTCAAGAACAATCACAAATTCTGTGCAATGTTCACAGTGTGACACAGCAGACTCTGTGCACCCTTTTGATTAGCAAAACACTGAAGTTCAAAGACATTTCTGCTTTGTTTTGAAATCACACTTCTTGTTCAACAGAAATGCAATTAATGCCGCTTAAAAGTACTTGTGTTGTATTATGGAGTGATTGCTCTACCTGCGAATAGACCAGAATGATTAAAATATTACTGTTTAAAGTTAGATCTGTAGGAGAATGGTCTCTCTCCAGTAGTTGTGTTGTTTTTAAGGTTGAGGTGGTGCAAATGTTCAAGCAGATTGTAAACGAACACAACATTCAACCTGATGATCTTCTGTTCATTAAGATGGAGTGACGTGAGTGCTGTGTAGTCACTTCCTCAATTCTGGCTCAGACAGGACGATTCGCTCATCTTGATGTTTAATCAGGGGTGCATTTCTGTGTTCTCGTGTCTCGTTCCTGTGCTCATGAAATCCTCAGCTTTACTCAGGTCTGCGTGGAAAGTTGGGTTTCCCCGCTGGCTTCTGATGCCTTTTCTTCATATGCAAAGCCAGTTGGAGCAGATGGCTTTCTTATTAGCTAGTTGCTGATTCTGTTAAAGACTTATTTATGTTTGTAGCGCTTGACCATGGAACTTTATTTAACCAGTGTTTGTAAAGGGAAGTGTATATAGCTGTATGTTTCCGGTTCTACATTCTAACAATAAACTGTGTAGCTGTGTTTTGGTCCATTTTGCGTTAAATCAGTTTTTAGTGTGTGGGACTTATGGTCTGTTATCAGCGTGGGGGAGTGTGTGTTGCCTGTGGGGCAGCAATCCAGCTGTTGTTAGTGTGGCCTGTACGTTATCTGTGGACACCAGTGCAGAGGTGGACAGGCTCTCCGTGCACCTTCGACTCCTGGACCTTGTAGGACAGATTAGTTGGGTCAGCCTTCGTGGCCAGACGCGGCTGCTGTGACGTGAGCTAAACATTTCACATAGGAAACCACTGAAGACAATTATAAATACTTACGAATAAGCAAGACACAAATTACTACAATGGGCATCTGTGAAAAGCCAACAGTTTTTCTGCAGGACAAGGTCAGTGTTATTTATAAATATAATTTATTACTTGTTTAAAAATGATTTATTACACTTTGTACAGAAACCTGACAGAAATGTAGGCATTTGCAGGTCACGTCTGATGCGTACACTGGAGCGGCACACAAACAGTACTGATCGGCTGGACCTTCCAGTGCGGTGCTAGCTCTCTTCTGCCAGTTACATTGTGTATAAAGGATTCCAAGTTTGCATAGAGACCTTTAGAAAATGTGACTTTACAAGAAATAATTATGTAAAACCTTTAGTGCTGCACTACCTACCTGCACAGCTCCTAGACAACACAGTTCTCCTTTAATTTAATTTGTTTGTCTTGTTAATATGAACATGCATTCTTTCCGTAAGAAATCAAATACACATCAAACCCATCCAGTCCAAAGGTGGGGTTATGATGGAAATGGATTGAAGAACCAGACTAAGTAGGCCTGCCCAATCCTCTCCTTAGCTTCTGTATTTACACTGTTAATACTGTGAAACTCCCTTCTGACACATGGAAAATCCCATTAATACATCTTACAAGTGAATGACTCTGAGTTCTGAAAGAGCTCAAAAGCTGCGGAATGTAACAATGGCACAGAATGATAAATTAGGCTACATCGTGACTTCTGGTCCTGTTTTTTTTGGTGATGGAATGATCTACAGGGGTACATCATATAAAATTCTCTTATGAAATGTAAAGGAAAATCCTTTATAAATGTTAAAAAAAAAAAAAAAAAAGTTATATTACAATGGAATTCGGTGCATATTTACAGAATCGTCTAGTGGCAGATGATTTCCCTATGTCCATCCAGTGCTATCATAATTGACAATATTAAAAAGAATGCAAAAATACTGTGTGATAATGTCAATTTAAACATGAGAGCATAATATTTTTAAATGGAAATATTTCTATATATAGTTTTAAACCTAAGACACTGGCTGCAATGAAAACATGGACTGTTATGGCGCAGGTGGGTAGCAATACTGTAGCATACAGGAGATGCTTCATTTGGTTTTCCATCATAAACCTGAACCCACAGCCACTTGGCACCCTCCACAAGTGGAAAAATCTGAAGTAGAAGGCCATCCACAAATATGGATATCAAAATATAGCGTTTCCTAAGAAACTTTCAAGAAAAAGATGTCAAGGATTTTGTGTGTGTGTATGTGTACCGAAAGGTTAGCAAGAAGTGACTTTTTTTAATTGATGGTTGTCAGCTTTTCTGTCAACAGGGGTGGAACGTGGCGGTTCTGCCACTGTTGAAGACGATCAGTTGTCGGCTGAAGATCAGGTCACCTTGATGCCAACAAAATGGTGTAGAGGCCTCTTTCAGCATACATGCAGGACGATGGCAGCAGCTTGCGGAATTGCTTTGTAGGTGAGAATCCTTGGACACACGTCCTAGAGGTGCGTCAGTGCTCTACTGCTGAGGGCACAATGTTGTCGTTTCGTCCCATTTCCTCTAGTACAGCAGCCAGCTGGTTCAGGTTCCCGTCTGGAAAGTGCTGAGCCTCCCACAGGTCCAGGATCACACCCGTAGGGCTCGATTTGGTGGCAAAGTAGTTCAGGTACCTGGAGAGCAAATGCAGGAGAGAAAGAGGAAAGATGATTACTTTGCCATTGCAGCTGTGTACCAGTGAGTCAACGGCTGGTGGAACTGCAGAACCACCACATAAAAACCTTTTCAGATGGGTACATCCCAACTCGCAGCAGTAATAGCTCTTTGTTGAACACAAACCCAGTTGTTTATGCAAGATCAAGCCACTGCATTTGTGACTGGCGTACTCTTTGATCATTAATTTCTCAATTTATCCTCTGTTTTTCCTCACCTGTCCAGGTTAAGTTTGTGTGCCAGCATCCTCCAGTCATTGCCCCGCATCTGAGGGGCGTCCAGGCTGCTGCACAGCTTCTGGCGGATAGGGAGTGGAATACGGAAGGCAGTGGGGCCCACTAATGTGGTGATACTGCTGGCTGGATCCAGGAGTGATGTGTCAATGCTTTGGGTGTCCTGTGGAGAACCAGACAAGGGAATCCTTAACTTTGTCTACGCACATACACACACTGAACAGGAACAGAATGGAAAACGATCGCCACGCTTCTTGGAGCTCACGTACAGTACGAGGTCATACAATGCACTATGGAGAATGTTATTTAATAACTAATTAATAAACACTGAAGACAAGAGTAACGCAGACTGGCTGAAACTGCTTGTCCCAAGTGGGGTGGGTCACAGCAAGCTGGGGCTTAACCCGGCAACACAGGGTGCAAGGCTGGAGGGGGAGGGGACAGACCCAGGACGGGACGCTAGTCCATTGCAAGGCACCCCAAGCAGGACTCGAACCCTGGACCCACCAGACAGCAGGACCTGGCCAAACGCGCTGCGCCACCGCAACCTCACAAAACTAACAGACTACACAAAAAGTATATACAGGCTTCCTTCGCACGGAAAGTGCAGTTTGTTCCCGAAGATCTTCTTTAGAGTCCAACTCTTTATAACCACACACACACAACATTTTCTGAACCACTTGTCCCATATGGGGTCGCGGGGAACCGGAGCCAACCCGGCAATACAGGGCGTAAGGCCAGAGGGGGAGGGGACACACCCAGGACGGGACGCCAGTCCGTCGCAAGGCACCCCAAGCGGGACTCGAACCCCAGACCCACTGGAGAGCAGGACCCGGTCCGACCCACTGCACCACCGCACCCCCTTCTTTATAACAAATTAAATGGGAAAAATAGTGTTCCTGAGCTGCAGAAGGTTCACCCATTTTTTTCCCTCACCAAAGGTAAAAACTCCTGTCTCATCTTTTAAAATACAGAGAAAATTTGAGTGAATAAGTGTGTGTGATTTCTTGACCACTGACTGGCATTCATTGTACAGGGAGTACCCTGCATATACGCTCTGGACCATTGGATAAGCAGTTATTTGTAATGGATGGATTCTATTGTTCTTTTCTTGTAATTTTTAAAAACCTGGTATTTATTGCAGTATTAGCCTATATATCTTTATTTCAATGCAGTTTGAAAAACCAGGCCACACTCATAATTAGTGAAATCACTTGTAGCATCTGTAACCTCTCTCACCTATTCATAAAAGATCTTTTGCAATCAAAGAAAAGACAAATCACACACAATCATTTGCAGTGATATTGCCCTTCATGAGAATTGTTTTATCACTCAAGTTTTACAGAAGGCTTTCCCTTTTGGTCTAGGGTTCATGACTATTACAAATTATAAGTCACAAAATTTCTCAGGAGATGCTTATGAAGTGGCAGCTCTCTGACAACCGCCATGAGCCGGAGAAGTCATACCTTGTGTGGGGAATTGTGTTCACCTTGTGTGATGCTCAGCATCACAAAGGCATATATAACTGTTGTTGACTGTTCTAGAAGGTGCTTCTAGTAAGTAAGTGAGAGTTGACAGGTCTTTATGTGAAATGGGGGTAAAAATTACATTCAGCTATCAATCTGAATTCTTGTAAAAGTTGCCTTTGTTATAGGGGTGATTTGTGTAAAAAAACAAAATATAGCACTACTACAAAGTTACCATACAGAATTAGCTCACAAGGGGAGCATCAGGTGACCTTCCACTGTCACTGATGACAACCTGAAAGCATGGTGCAGCAACAGTAGGCAGAAGGACAGCTGCTCACCTCTGACAAAGTAGTATTGAGCTGGAAGATCTGGCCTTCTCCTTCCACCTGCCGCACGCACAGTTTGCAGGCGAGTTCAGTCGTGCTGCTGCTGAAGCGCTCCAGAGTGAAGGTACAATGCAGGCTGCGCTGGGAGCAGCTCCATACCTGGGAGAAAGGCAGCTCCTGGAGCGGAGCCACACAAGTATCAAAAGCATGCCTTATTCGGATGTGTTCAGCAAGTGAGCTCCAAAGCCTACACCTAGCCTGCTGTCATATAGCTCCACCAGCCAGCTTGGGCAGATCACACACGTACATCAACACCCGCCCTGTAGACTAAGGAGCTGTATAGTTGAGTGGCCAGGTCTAAAACCATTCATATTCACTGAGTGACATGAAGTTTGACAGGTGATGATTTCACAGATCAGCAAATTTGGTTCCAAGCTAAATTATTATGAACTCACTGGCCACTTTATCAGATATGTTAAAGGAGAATGGCCAGATTTGTTTAAATTTTTTTAAGCAGATAATGTATATGAGTAGCAGGATAAAGAATTGATAGCATATAGAAAGGTATTTGTGACAAATGATGTAATGTAAATCTATGGAGTGGATGAGAGATCCAGAGAGGAGTCTTAAAGATGTATTCAAAGACATTTCTTCATGGTTGAGAGGGACTCAACAGTTCTGAATGAAAGAGGGAGGTCATCCCACCATACTGGAATGGTCAATGTTGCCATAAAATTTGCTGAAACTATGTGAAGCTGTCATGGAGAAAGAACAGTGTTTTATATCTAGCACTTTGTTGCTGAATTCATGCCGTCCTCTAGGCAAAGCAAAGCTCCACTTACAGTACAGGCAAGGTGGACCTAATAAAATGGTGGGTGACTGAATTTTACTACCTTTTCCATTTATCTATACCTGGTACTTGGCAAGTAGCTTGCTCTTCCACAGTGCATGCGGAATGTCATGGATAGAAAGCCGAAGGTTGTGGCTGCTGTCCTTGAAGGTCAAGGTCTTTGGTTCATCCAGCAGCTTCCCTCCCATCTGCTTCTCCATTTGCAGGACCTCCTAGGAGTGGTTTGAATAAATATATTGTGTAACTACACCACGAAATTCACCCTTCACAGAACAGCACATCAAATGTGTTTGGTACGGCATGCTACAGGTGCTGCAAGTACTGTACGAATGCAGTAGGTACATTACTAACCCTACATACAGAAACTAAGATTATGTAATCGATAATTACTCATACTAAAAACTAGGCATAACTATGCAGCATTCATGAACTGACATGTCATTTGAAATATAACCAAATCAGTAGTAAACACATACAAGATATAGCCCATATTAGCACATTTTCATAAGTCTATAGATTCAACAAAGCCTCTTTTAACACCAATCATTTTATTTTGCGAGACCTGACACTGAATGAATATTCACTCAGAAGTGTGACGCACATGGCCCTTGTATGCATATTTTGAAAAAAATAGACTTGCTGAGGAAATGAACTAACTGACAAAGTCAGAAATAGAAACATACTGTTCTCCCATTTACCTGGCAAACTTAATGAAGCCCATTCAATAAAAAGTGCCAGAGAAAAAAGAACTGGCTTCAGTTGTAAAATAACCCACTTAAGGGAATCTTTTCATTGCCATGTCCACATACATTTACTCATTTAGCTGATGCTCTTCTCCAAAGCAACCTACAATGTTAAGGTTACCATTATTACAAACATACCATTACTTACCCATTTAAACAACTGGATAATTTTAGTGGAGCAATTTAGAGTAAGTACCTTGTTGAAGGTACTTACTGGTACAGCTGCAAATTGAACCTGTGACCTTTGGATCCAAAGGCAGAAGCTCTAACCAGTACACTACCAGCTGTGCTATATGGTTGCTAAGTTTGTAGGAAAGTAACTTGTTGGTTATAACTGTATCTGCACAATGCTGTATATTGGTTTATTGGTGATAAACCTAACGGGACCATTACCTTGAGGGCATCCTGGGTGTCGTCCAGACAGTAGACCCGGATGTGGTATTCCAGGATGGTGCTGGTAAGAGGCCCGAAAACAGCCAGTTTGAGGCGCTTGGCTGTAGCCTTGCTGACAGCCTGGCCCAGCAGGCAGTAGGTTCCCAGAGTCTCTGTCAGAATGTGGCAAGCCTCTGCATCCATCTGGATATAGCACGGTGTAGTAAAGTTCTCCTTTCCCACCACCACCATGTCCTGGGGACAGACCACACCCACACACACACACAGAGACAGACAGAGTGTCATGGAGCTCTTCAGCTCAGGTAAAGAGTGTGGATGGACCTCTTTACCTTGGGAGAGTGTGGACAGACAAAAAATGTGAGGAGTGGAGATATCACCTCTAGAGCCCAGTCCACAGCAGAGAGCTCCTTTTGGGGACGAGTACAGCCACACTGGGACATATTGTTTTAATATAAAGTCACATGCTAATTTTGTTCTGCCATCTTTTTAATTGCAGAGATGTTCTGTGAGCCATTTATTCCATTCAAACTCCAGTCATGGCATCAGGCAGCTAAGTACACACTGTGCGAAGTGAAACAGCACCAGCTCCAGGCTTCTTCAGGAAGTCTTTGTGCTGTAACACAGCCTGTCAGCTGTGTGGGGGTGGGGGGAGCGATATAGGTTATGTGCGCAAAATCGATAGTACTGCCAACACTGCAACAGAAAGCTAATCTATGGAGGTAATATAAACCTACCATCCATCTCCAGAGGATACTGCTGTGCACAGCACTGGCAGCTATAAGCCATAATCAGTTGTTATGTTTTTGTATAATCGGTATTGCTCCGCATCCTTTCTTAGTTTGTGCAGAATTTGTCACAGTGAGAAAAACACAGTTCCATAACTGTGAATTACTGCTGCGCTCTCATCTTCTGTCTGCATTTTGAAGCTTTTGCAAAAGAGGTTCATGACAAGTTTGAGGAGCAAAAACTTCCAGGCTGACAGCTTGAGACAAGGTCACACTTTTTTTTTTTTAACTGCACAGTGAACATCTCATGAAGCTCGGGGGAGGTGGGTAGAGGCTCTTAACTCTGTTGCCAGGGTGCTGGATGTGACGGCAGCTTAGTTTACAGAACCAATTTCTTGCATCATGTCCAGGATGGAAAGGAGCACCTGCTGAGTCTGACCTTCTGTCTGGGACTCAGTTCAGAACCCACTGAAGAGCTCTTAGACCGAAGAACCAGAGCATCCACTTCTTTTTGTGAGTTGGAATATCAGGCCTGGCTGGCAGTAGCAATTTCCAGCACGCACTTAAAGTGGAAACTGGACATCATGGCTGGCTCTCAGGCCGCACGGACAGCCAGGTGTGTGTGGTGTGAGCTGCACTGTGCAGCAGTTCCATGGGAGTTATGGCAGAGCAGCTTGTGTGCTGCTGTATCGGTAATCATTGCCGTTACAGACAGTACCAGAAGGGAGGGCAGTTGGGAACATGTTTACAGCGACGCCTGGAGGCGCACAGATCATCAACGCTGTTCACATCCTGCTGACAGAGAAGCTGCCCTGCACACACCAGCTGGACCTGTGCCTTGCTGAGCCTGGGGGGGCATGTAAAATGTGTTCCTTGGTAACTGTTTGTGGGCAATCAATATCTTTAATTGACTTTCTTTTCTGTTCACTGAACCACACCAGAAGTTTGTGGTTTTCTTGATCCCTCCAGCTGAGCTCATAAATCAGTGCTCATAACTCTTACTAATATTCAGACACACATATGTACACAAACATACACAACTCCGAAGCAGTACTTGGATCCACAGACCTTGGGAAGGCTACAAGAGACTAATTTCCGACTAGGCCAGAGGTCCCAACACTCTTGGTAGGGTTTGAGTTGCTGGAAGGAACTCACCTCCCACTGACCCTGGGACACCTGGTTCTTCAGCTGGATGTGCCAGTCTTGACTGAAAGCCTCTGCACAGTGGTGCATGGTGAGAACGACAGGGCGGGTCAGGAGGGCACCTAGGGGCCCGCAGCTCACCACTGGACTCAGGATCGTCTGTGTGCCTTCTACTGAGGGTCTGTGTGGAGCAGCACGATCGATACATTCATCTCCGCACAGGCCAGCATAGTTTCACACTGCAGTGAATGCTGGTCCAAATTACACTGAAGAGCACTGAGGTCCAGCAGTTCAAATATAAAGAACAGCCACAAGCTGGTCATTTAGTGTCTTTTATCACTGAATTCAACAAAGAATCAGTTTGTTAGTTCATTTCTATTTCTTTAAGAGACAACCCCCCTTCTCCTAATGTAATGTGTTACATCAGGGAAACATCTGAATGTTTATCAGACAGTCCTCCCATCTAGATCCTAGATCCTTCATTCCAGATACTGGAAGGTGACATATGAGTAGTAAGAACATGGAAAAAACTAAATAAATTACTTGTTATACATTTCAATAACTTCTTGTTGAACCGATGAAGGGTGCAGTTGGTTTGAAAACTTCCAAGACACGGTGACCCAACAAGACCTGCAGCAGTGATGCAGGATGTGAGAATGACATTTGCTGAAAAGCCGTATGTATTACCTCATGGCCTCCTTCCTGTGGACCGTAACAAACATCTCATACACCCTGCCTTGAGGGATAGCTCCTGCTGGCACCAGCAAACTCACTCCTGTAGAATGAAAAGTGATGTGAAAAAGGGAAACATTACAATTAGTAAGCAAAAAAAAAGAAAGAAGAAATTTAACGTTTTTCAAGTTTGTGCAGAATCCCTTTGTCAATTATCAGCTATCTTTCTCGTGAATGCTGTTTGGTCTCATTCTCCTGCTTTTCAGTCGGTGATGTGGTGAGTGCTTTACCTCCCAGCTCTGTGTGTGTGTGTGTGTGTGTGTGTGTGTGTATACACATATATATCCTACTGCGTCCTGCTCTCTGCTGGAGCAAACCTGAGTCCCCTGTGCTGTGTCATTGTGTGTGTACAGTCTGCAGAGGAATGGACCTCAGGGAGCTCTGGTTCTTCATCAAGACTAGTTTTCCTTTCTGTTTCTTCAAGGAATGACGGCTGTGCTCTGAAAGATGTGCTACTGCTACAAGTCTATAATAGTGGAATCCCACAGGCTACAATGCTGTAAGAATCACCGCTTTTCAAACTGATCAGCAGAGCACAGAAATCCATTTACAGGTGGAATTACGGCACTTTTTAAAGCGCTCTAAGTTTAATTTGCTGGAGACACTTTACCCACAGTGTACCCAGCTGCACGGGGAAATGCAGGCAATTACTGCACCACCACAGCTAGGTTTCTCATGATGCAGCTTGCCTATTCAGGCCAGCTCAGCTTCTCTGTTCCTCAGCCAGAGTACAGAAGCAGCCACCTGCGTCGTCGGGGCACCGTGGCTGAGCTGTGCACTCCGTCCGTGACAGTTACGTGGAGAGAGTTCTGATCTGCATCCAGCACAAGATTATCCTTAAAAATATTCTGCTCCTGAATAACTCATGAAGGACTTCTCTGCACAGCTCATAACGACAGGCAGGTTATCTGGGAGTGCAGGGGTTCGACTGTGATCAGCAGTACTGAAAAAAGATGCATGCTGTGCTGTCACATTTACCATCCCTTGACCTTGGAGCTCCTAATGGCTGCATTAGAGGGGTTTCTGCACTTGTGACTGAACTGCATATGTGCAGCAAGAACCACTGTTATTAAAGTGTCACAAAGACTACAGTCTCTCTCGCTGACACAAGCTCACACATGCTTCATAGCCGTCCACAATGCCAACCTGAGTTGGGCACAATGAGATGTCCTCCCAGTGAGTTGAAGGACCCTAGGGCGGTGCAGGAGGGGTCGCCGGTTCGAGCCAGGCTTTGGTTACGGAGATTCATGGTCTCGGCATCCAGAAGCGCATGTGTGGGCTTCGGGGAAAACTTGGAACTCAAGTCAGAGAACTCCTCCTGTGGTGTGACCAGGCCAGATGAATTGTAAACCTTTATTTTCAGGTTGGGCAGAGGGTCAAGCAGTGGCGAGGTGGTCATGGGAATCTTGTCCGACACATCATGGAGTGCGTATACAGGGCTGCGGTACATGGCTGCTGCCGAAGTTAGGTCTGGGGGAGCTGTCAGAAGCTCTGCTGCAGGAGGCGAGAGAGATGTAAGGCACTTAGACCATAACGCCATTACAGTCATTGTACATCGCATATGGAGAAATTGAATCAAAGGGTTGTGTCCGAGCATACAAATTACAGCATAGGGTTGTTTCACATCCTTCTGAACTGCTTGAGTTGTAAAGGACCTTATTACACTGCTAATGAGCCTAACAAGCACCAAATTACTACGTGGCCATCAGCGTTGTGCTTCACACACTTCTTTCTGTTGCTGCTCATCATCATATTAGGGACCAGTTCAGGAATTGCTGCTATCTATCTCTCTAGGATATCTGGTAAAATGTAAACTCCTTCAAGCACCAGCAGGTGCTCCTGCTCCTACTTCAGTGTGCTCTGGTTTCCACCACTCCGTGTCTTAGAGTTACTGCTAAGAGGATCAGGTGGTCCACAGCCTCTGCTCACCTGTTCGAGTTGTCTTGATGCTGACTGGCTGAAATCCTCCATTGAGGGCAGAAGAGTCGATGTTGGAGTCAAAGTCACGGTGGGTCTTGCGGTACACAAAGAGTGCCACAATGACAGAAATGACGAGGCACATGATGACAGCAATGACAATGCCCACGTAGAGTGCCATGTCGTCTGTGCTGGGGGCAGCTGGAGGGAGGTGGAAAGGCTGAGGTAAAGAGCAGGCCCAACCACAGGCCCTTACCTGCTTACTGGACATCTAGATCAGGAGAAGGTGTCACCTTCAACACTGAGATCACTCTGAAGGATATTAATATGGAAGAGCAGCCATTATGCTAGGTGGAGGTGGTTAGTTGTGAATATAATAGTTAGAAAATTGTTAACTTTGAGGCATACATTAAAGGCAAGATTCTTGCAGTACAGACACCTGAAACGTCTGGCAGGCAAGTAGAAAATAACGCTTGGATATTGTGTGCGCGCACACACATGCATACATGTAGAGCTTCTTTTCAATATGTCCAATTAATTTAAATTTCATTTTGGTTTCAATTAAATTCACATTTTTTTTTTTTTGCTCCAGTATGTTTAATTTAATCTTATATGAAAAGACTTTCAAGTCTAGTTTTCATAACCAGTGCACTGCTTCCCAAACCACAAATCCAAATGATAGAAAACTTTAATTAAAGAAAATGCTGGTGCAGGTGCACTCTAACATTCAAACCCAGAGAGCAAATTGGAGAAAAATGGAATACTGTAACAACTGCAGAGCTCCTGCATGATCACAGGGCTGGAAAAAAAAAAGAATTTCTACTGCTATTCTCCAACTTAGAAAGAGATGTTTCAGTTTATTTCTCTTGCCATTTCGATAATAACCTGTTTTCCTGCCCGTTCCTTATTCATGGGAACAGAAATAATATAGTGATTCTGGTAAACAATCAGTATACTAACACGGCTGCCATTCCTTACAGCCAAATGTTGCCGTCCCGGAAAATCGCACTGACGTGTTGCAGCATGTTCATGGCTTTCAGTAAGGTCCTGCTGTGTCAGAGGACTAACAGTGCAAAAATACTGGTTTAACTGAGTCCATGTAAGAGTCAACTGAAAGACAGCCATTGTCCGACAAATGGTTACAGCAGCTGGGATGCCCAGAGATATCTGGCTGTTACCACACAACAGCCGGGGTACAGAACACTTACTAAGTTACGGACAACAATCTTACAAAATAGAGTCTGAGAGCATGGCTCAATTGTACAGTTCAGTTGCAGTGTTGCAGTGCACCCAAGAATCAACAGGGTATAGAAATGTTACAGTGTTAACTGCATATATGTTTTAAACTATAAATCAGGCACACAATAAATTTCTCCTTCTCGAAGATGCAATGCTATTCGCTGGTGGTGTATAGGTGCTTGATGCAATTAAAGGCAGGAAAATAGAAAGAAAAATCCAGAATACAGAAAAGAAAACATAACACAATTCTGGATTGAAAAAAAAAGTTTAAAAGTAATAGTAAATAAAGAAAAATTTTAAATGACTCATATTTAGTCTAAGCACCTGCAAATAATTTTCACCGAGAAGCCACCAGAGGGCAGCATTAACTACAAGTGTACATTCATCCATTCTTCATAAAGAGGTCATTGCCAGGATCACCCACAATCTTGACAATACACTTGACATTTGGAACATGAATTGAGAAATGACTTTTCAAAAGCTGGGCTACAGTATAAATTGTGCAACATCACACCCTGGTCCCTCAGTCTGTGAGCTATCCCCCACCCCATGCCTCCACCGTATTGGACCAGAAACTGACACATTGGTGATACTGGGTCTGAGATTTCCCTTGGTTCGATCATGTTGAAATCCCACCCAAACTGAATATTTATATTGAAAATATATGGGAAAACTTAGAGAATACAATCTAAATGTGTCCTTTTGCACTCAGTCAATCACGCACTGCAGTAATGTCTGTAGCTGCAGACAGAGCTGAATTCTTTCCTGAGAGGTCACTGCTGTGTGGTAGAACCATGGTGAGAAACAGCTGCATCAGCTGCAAGTTCTAAGATCAACCACCAAGAAACAGCAAGACCCCAGGGAACAGGAAACGCGCAGGAAACAAAAAGAAACTAGAAGCAGAATGGGAATTCAAAGGAACAGAGATGCCAATGGCACAAAGACAGAAACAAATGAGCAATTAAACAACTCACATGGAAGTCCAATATCACTCTTGGCTTTAGGCTCAGTGGACATCTGATAAAATGAACCTTTAAGAGAAGGAAGGCAGGCGAGATGAAATACTCAAAACAAAAAGGAATTAACAATTGCATGAATTACAATTGTGTACAAAAAATCTTCTTGATTAAACCTACTTGTACTTATTTGCAGATAAATTTGGGACCTCTGTCCATCTACTGGAAAGATGTTAAAGCTTCATTAGCAGTAATGACAAAATAAAACTGATTCATTTGCAATGATCAACAGTCCTAGGTCAGCTGGATAACAGTGCTTACACACTATTGGCTGAAAAGTGGCCTCTTCTCCCTGTAACTACTGAGATTTTAGCACAAGAAAGCTCCTCTCTCTCTGTGATGAAATACAAGCTTACAGGACTACGGAACATGCAACGATCCAAGAAAAATGGGATTTCTCCGCAGCTATTCTCTTTTTAAATCATAACCCTAACTCCTCTCTTGATGACGTTATGGTACGTAGACTAACTACTCTTAGATATTTGGCAAAGAAATGGCATATTGTCTCTATCTGTATGCCGTTGTGACCCTCTGCTGTTTATTAAACCAATAAAAAAAAGCTCCTCTCTTGTGAACCAGCGAGCTATGCTCTATCTCGTCCAAAGTCTTTTCTATAATGTGTCTATATGTGTGTGCCTGTGAGCATACATTCAAGTACTGGGTCAACATTTGTACCAAGCTACATCCTGTACCTGCAGGTGTACTCAAGTAGCAGGAAACATTGCTATTACCATAGGGGAAAAAAGAATGGCACAATGAGCACTGAGCAGGATCACACAAAATTTAAAACCACACATATACATTGCATACAACAAGTATGCCTGAAACACAAAAACAACAAACTGCACAAGACAAAAAGCAGTCGCCCAAATAGAGAGGGACCCTAAGTGCTGCACGGACAGCCAGTGACATATCACAGGAAACTTAATGGGCTGATCGATGGCTGCATTCAGAAAATCAACTCTGAAAGACATGGAGCTGGAAGAACCATCTTGGAGAAGTGAAACTAACACAGTCTGATAGCCATCACACTTATGCATTTAATATGTCTATTAAAAATGTCTTTATCCATTGTATCTTTGTGTGCCTGTCTGTTTGTGTAAATCAATACTTGAAGAAAATGCCATCTGTCTTGAGTTTCCAAAGCTCATGTATAATCTACTGCACAGAGCAGAAATAAAACTGCAAAGGTCAAATGTATTTCAGAGTCTTCTTTTTTCACTAAAACTTTTGGTAAGAAATCAAGAGCTGCCCAAAATCATGTAATGGCTATTGGCGATCCTCAAAACAGCTCATTTTCAGTTTAATATTTGAACATCGAAAAGCAAATAAGTATCAGTACAATATAAATTGCAAAAAAATTGAGATTTGTCAGTTTTATTTATATGTAAAGAATGCTCTGATAAATCTAGGAAACTACAAAAGATACCAAACTAAAGAAATGAATAAGTGAAAGGAACACAGTTACTGAAAACTGACTAATACATGAGCTCTTGGACAGAGAATATGAAAAAATATTGCTGGCTTCAGGGACTTCAAAGTTACAGACTGCAGTATAATTTTTGCTGTACATCTTCTCTTGCAGGATGTTACATGAGGAGAAGAGCACTGATCTCAAAGGGTGATGGAGTCCTTTGCAGATGAGGGGAGTTCAAATGGCACACATATCATATTCACAATCATATTTTCAATAATATGGGCTTTTAGAGGGCACAGAGATCGCCTAAGTGTGCATGGAAAGTATCATTAGTGCAGACATAACCAGCTTCACCCTTTTAACTCACAGAGAATCAATCAGAGGAAATGGAACTAAATCTCTATCATCTGGAGTTTGATATTTTATAAACTATTCATCTCAACCCAACATAACAGTTATGTTCCCTGCCACCAGTTCTTGCAGCAGAAGAGAGCCTTCACCACAGCCAACTGCGTTACTTCAGCTCGGTGTCCAGCTCAATGCAGCCAAAACTGGTAAGAAAGATTAAGATGGCATCCTCAAACAGATCATGTATGTGCTGCCAGCAGTCAGTTTTCACAGCCGTACTGGAAGGCAGGCAGGCAAGAAAGGCTACAGCATGGGGCCTTGAGGAGACCAGTAACACTGGTCTGCACAAACACTCCATAAAGGAGACACAATCTGAACCACACACATTGTCTGAACCACTTGTCCCATACAGGGTCGTAGGAAACTGGAGCCTAACCCAGCAACACAGGGCATAAGGCTGGAGGGGGAGGGGACACACCCAGGACGGGACGCCAGTCCGTCACAAGGCACCCCAAGCGGGATTCAAACCCCAGACCCAACAGAGAGCAGGACCTAGTCCAACCCACTGCGCCACCGCGCCCCCACAACCTGAACCCACAACATTTATTTCTTTCAGCCGACATACAAACAATATTATATGCTACAAACCTGTTATTCACAGTACTGTACTGATGTATTCATAGTATTCTCAGTAAATGCCACTGTCATCAAGCTTTTCATATACAGTTCCGGTCCATACATGAAGGTTTTCTTTGCAATGTTTGGGGTGAGTGGAATAGCAGCGCTTCCACCCTTCCAGTCCCTATTACTTGTGCGGCCTTCACGTCTGTGTCTGGGAACAGGTGCAACATGCAGCATGTGGTGGAAACACAGGAGTTTCGTAGATGAAACAACTACAGAGGGCTTATAGCTATGTGCTTGGATCATTTAACTAAATCACAGTAATCTCTCATTCGCATTTAAAGTACTCCCATGTTTGCAATCAGAGGAGAAAGTAAAAACAACCGCTGGTCCTGCAGGACTATGCTAAGAAAGATGAACACAGCAAACACCACTACAGAAGAGAAGAAATGTATCCAGCAGGGAGAGAGAAACCAGGCCTCTGCATTCCAGAATATAGGCTAAATGAAAGGCAGAAAATAAGCTTTTCTACACAATGGGAGGAAAACATATCTCATAAAGAGCCTCTCTCCGCCTACAGCCCCTCTCCACCCTCACCACGACTGGTTTGGGTATTGTTACGCATTTCAGAGCAAAACAAAGATGAATGGAACGATTGCTCGCAACTCCCACAGAAGGCTGTGAAGATGTTTCTTGCAACCTCTTTTAAAAGGTTTTGAAAAAAGCTGTAAAACACTCTTATCTGCTTGTCAACAACTATAATTGCCTTCTCCAGAAAACAGCACGCATGGGCACCAATACCTTTGTCAGAATCACAGCAATCATATATGCCAAGTAATAATATGTTCTATTAATTTATTATAATCTTTTGACTATATGTAACTTGTGAACATGGGATCCATCCAGGAGAGTTAGTGCATGTAATGGCTATGTGGTGACCTCATTCTTAGCGTTATGTTTCATTACCACACCTTGCAGCTAACCACTTGCACATTTATGTAATCATTACAGGATACATGGCAGGACATTATTTCACCACCTGCAAAATGTACAGTGCAAGTCACATGTATTTCGCCAAAGAAAGTGAAAGAGTAGAGCTCATAACAGTGAGGGATGAAGAGGATCAGGAAGGCTACTCACTCTGCATGCACAGTCCGTCGGTGCAATTTTGGGCCTGCAGCAGCACGCCCTCGCAGTCTTTGCCCCCGTTCTTGGGTGCGGGGGCACTGCATTCCCTCCTCCGCCAGTGAGTACATTCTGTGCCACAGGTAGACCACTTACTCCACTCTGTCCACAGGCCATCCACTGTGGGGGACAGAGGGGTGTAAGGTATGGAGTGTGAGAGCAATTAACAGAGCCAAAGTCAAATACTTGCAGCGTAACACATGGTTATATTGTCTGTTTGCACATCTGTTCAAGCTATTGTACAATATCTGCTTGTTTGCATACTTGGTGAGGAAGTATGAGAGGGACAGCTAGTAGTGTAGTGGTCAGAGCTACTTCCTTTGGATCCAAAGGTTTCAAGTTTGATCCCTACCTCTGGCTGTAGCACCCTTGAGCAATGTACTTACCCAAAAAAATTGCTCCAGTAAAATGACCCAGCTGTATAAATCATTGCAACCTAAACACTGTAAGTTGCTTTGGAGAAAAGTGTCAGCTAAATGAATAAGTGGGATGAGCTGTGCCTTACAGTGTCTCTGTCTAGTGTCCACCCCTTTTACCTGCACAAAGGGAGGTACAGGCTAGCTTCTGGACAGCTTGGCCATCACAGATGGCCCCCCCATTCAAGGGGGCAGGGTTGGTGCAGCTACGTGTGCGCTTCTGGTACCCACGTCCACAGCGGCTGCTACACACTGACCATTCAGTCCAGGTGGACCATCCACCATTCACTGCATGAAAGAGGGTAGAGGACACAAGAAAGAAAGAGACATAGAGTTATAGCAGGTATCTAATAAAGTGAATATCATTATGGGTGGTGCTGCATATGGTATCTACACATAAAGTGAAAAAAAGGTTTATATTGCAAGGAGACAACAAGGATAGTGTCCCCAAAGTACAAAAGAATCTCTCTCTATGGGTCACCTGACATGTCAATAGGTTTCTCACAACTCCTGCACCTTTTGTGCGTGGTTGAATGAAACAAGGCTACATAATGGAAGGGAGGGATAGCTTTTTTTGTGAAAGATTTCACACCTGAGGTCTTCCATGCATCTGAACACAGACTACACAAATCTCTACTTCAAGTGTTCATGCTAAAAAGGGGAATTTATAGTGAGGGTAGGTGGTAGTAACAGTGGTGGACATTAAGTACAGACTCAGGAGCAGGCCATTCTCACCATAGACAATAACAGTAGCTGTGGTACTCCTCCTTCTAGCCACAATATTCTTGGCCACGCATGTGTAGTTGGCTGTGTCTGACAGACGAGCCTGCTTGATGATCAGGTTGTGATCAATTGTGATATAGAAATTCCGATCGTCTGCTGGATCAATGAGCTCCTCGTTCTTTAGCCACTCCACCTGGGGAAGCCATAGGAAGGAAAAGGACACAAAGAGGAAAAGAGGGGGAGCAGAAAAAATAATAAATAATAATTTTGGTTCAAGGCAGCAGGTTATGGTATGGATTAACGTTTCAGTAGAATGGTGTTGGCAAAATGTCCCTGACAAAAATAAGGTTATTTTCCCCTTCCTCTGAACAGAGTAATCTAGAAATCTGAGACACAAAATAAATGCTATGTTTTTCTTGGAATTAAAAAGCAACTTGACATTTTCAGCTCCCTGTTCCAAATAATTCAGCCGTTTAATTTCTAGTTACCTGGAGGTATGTTCTAGGGCTGTAAAACACACATTTGCTATTTCCCACCAGAACCTAACGTTATGCTGGTAGTGAAGACAGGACAAGATCTTACTGATGACTGCGGTGTGTGGACAAGTTGTGAGATGGAAATTAACAGTAAGGTGAGGAATCACTGCTGTACCATATGCATGAGTAAAACAAAGGGTGTGCTCAACACACTGAAAGAGCTGCACAACCAGAGAATGAAATTTCATCCCACAAGTCTGCTAATTCGTGACTCAGGGTAGGTACCACTGAGCACACTGACTGCGACAGCTCTTCTCTGTAGACATCCCTCCTTCTTGACCCACTTGCTACTTGACAGGGAGGAGGTATATATGACCTCCCAGTCAGTGTCGACAGCCTCCATGTTGAGGGAGAGACTGAACCTTTGATAGAAGTAAGCCTTGAAAGAAGTTAACTGTGAATTACAAGGTACGTATATCTACCATGAACAAATATGCAACTGGAAGTAAGTGATGGCTTAGGGTGTAAAAGAAACCATTTTTCTAATTTTTTATTTTCTTTCTGGATCCCAGATACACAAGACTCAGGAAAAAGCAGGTACTGAAGTGTAACAGTTTTGAATGGATCTCATAGGCTGCATCAACCTCACAGCTCTAAACCTACACCTGACCACTACACATTTGTCTGTGATGCAGCAGCTGGGGGCTCCTGGCAACCGAATGCCTCGTGTGCCCTTGAGACGCAGCATGAAAGGCAAACGCTAGCACCTCTGCTGCCATCCTCTGCTTTCGCAAACTACCCATGGAGAGGAAGAGGAATCCAGCGGAACTGCTGTAGTAAAAAGGCCAAAAGCTTATATTTTCCTTACCCTGTTATTCCTCTCTGAATCTCTTCATTCATTCAGCCGATAGACAATTTACTGATAAGTATTAAATCATTTTTAACACCATAAACAAGCAATTGTCCAAATCTGTTCATCTGCCAACCTGTGTTAGAAGTTAGTAAGAAAACCATCATCTTGGTGGGTTCTTTTCTGCTCAGTGTGCTGATAAACTGTAGAAATGAACAGTATCTTTTCCAAATCTGGCGAAGCAAAACAAAAGCATTAACCATAGTGATCTTACTGTTTGATTTCATACTGAAGTGTTTTTTTTAAATGGTGTAATAATCTACAACTCCAACTACCACAAATAAAAAATGAATGATGTTGATTATACTAAGCCAATTGCAAAATGAAACAACTTCCATATATCAAGACCAAGTAAAATGTATGGGGCTGTTTGGACAAATGATTAATTGTACTGCCGGATTTACTAAGGCCCACATCTAGCACAATTAAATTGTGTCTGTGTGTGTGACTAAGTCACATTTGTGTATGAGTTTGTGAGACTTTGAGTTTGCCTGTACATGTGTATTTGTGCGATTGCCTTTGTGCAGCAGTTTTTGTAAGTCTGTGCGAGTGGGAAGTGAATATTTACGCATGTGTACATGTGCATGACAGCAAATAAGTGAGCAAGCATTTCATTCTTTTGTTTTCTGTTAATGTTTTGTGCGAGTACAACGGGCCAGGTTGCTTTTGGGTGAAAAAGCAAACAACAGAAATTCAAAAAGTCATAAAAGAACCAGCGTAAGACAGCACAATAATGGGCGTATGAGTATAAAATGTACAGAACACATCAATGAAATACAAAACCAAACAACGTTACCCATAATATATTTGGCAGAAATTAAATTTGTGCAATAAATGTAATGATTCTGATGATTGTCTGGGTAATTTCATTGCACAAAAGGGGAGAAATGGCAAAGTGCATTACAAACTTCCCCTACTAGACGTAACACACAGACATGCAAATCAACTTCCAATCAACATACACTTCTTTCTCACAGGGTTATACCTACAGCTTTGACCACCAAAACTCAGACCCACTCCTGCCTCCCTACATTTACCTAACACAAAGCACGATGTTTCCCATGTTTCCTGCGGTTCTCCCAGTGTACATCACCAAACGACCACTAAACAAAAGAGATGACCATTAAGAGCCAACTATCAGACTTAATAAACTGAATGTCACATCACTGAAACAGACACTTGCATTGAAACATACATGCCTGTGTGTATGTGTGTTAAAATGACAGACTTGGCATGAAGGAGGTACGTATATTTTATCAATATCTAGTAGCACTTTGAAGACCCACAGCCTTCAACTAATCATTACATTATGATTTCCAGAGGCTGTGTGCTTTCTATGAAGAGAGGTGGAGAGGTGAAGGCAGGATTCAAGAACAGGAAATGCCTCCAAACACCATGTTCCATGGTGCCACAGATTGTGCCAAGTGTCTAAAGGGATTGAGAGAGAAGCTCATTGCACTAGGACTCATATTGATGCAGTTTGCAGTCTGTAATCCTAAACTTATTAATAGTATACCCAACAGGAGCACTCCTGAGTTTAAACTGCCGGCCAGAACAAATAGGCCATCGACTTGTTAGCAACTTGTACTTTCAAAGATATCAAATGCTTTTAGGATGAAAGACAGAGACATTAACATATTTACCACTGACATTAATTATCACACATCTAACAAAACATGTTTTTGAAAACCACCAGTCTACCAGCTGAAAGTTATGAATTCTCTGCCACTCATTTAGTGGGTCCAGTTTTCACTTGAGGTGAAAAGCCATTCTGGTTAGGGGTTCACACCCAATGGCACGACCATGTGTGACATCTTACACAAGCAGAAGTTCTTCCCATTCAAAAGACAAAGACTGTACTAGTAATGTGTCCTCTATATATCACACACACTGTCTGAAACCGCTTCTCCCAAGCAGGGTCGTGAAAAACCAGAGCCTAACCTGGCAAGACAGGGTACAAAGCTGGAGGGGACACACCCAGGATGGGACGCCAGGCTGTTGCAAGGCACCCCAAGCTGGACTCAAACCACAAACCCACCAGAGCGCAAGCCCCAGCTAAACCTGCTGCGCCACCACTCCCCCATTCCTCACTGTATATTAACCATCTCCCAACAAATGTCAGCTGTGACTGAAAATGAGCCATCTGTCACAAAGTGTCGATACCATTTGTTATGAACAGTGTCCCTTAGAGCCAACAGTGGCAGTGTCCCTTGTCCCAAGTGTCTCCTTAGATGTAAACCGTCTCGCACAGATCCCCTATCTCAGTAGGCATGAACAAAAGCTAATATTGTCAATATCTGTGGTAACATAAAAACCATGGAAAGAAAATATTTAAATATCATATTTAACTATTAAAGAACAACCAGTTTAAAAAACACAAGTTTGTTCTCCTTGGTGGACATAGTTATAATGGAACACTTTACTTAAGTGAAAGACAACTTATTTATTTTCCAAATAGCTTCATCAATAGCCTCAGCAGAAAAATTGTAGATTGTGACCATAGCCGTCGGGGGGCAGTGGGTTGGACCACAGTCCTGCTCTCCGTGGGTCTGGGGTTTGAGTCCTGCTTGGGGTGCCTTGTGACGGACTGGCGTCCCGTCCTGGGTGTGTCCCCTCCCTCTCTGGCCTTACGCCCTGTGTTGCTGGGTAGGCTCCGGTTCCCCGCGACCCTGTCTGGGACAAGCGGTTCTGAAAATGTGTGTGTGTGTGTGTGTGTGTGTGTGTGTGTGACCATAGCCTATCACCATACAGAACAGAACTTCAAAGGCCATGAACAACAGCAAAAAACAGCTAGCCAGTCTTAGAATTATTAAAAAAATATAACCACGGATTATATAGCCACATTTATATAAAAGCAAGGCAATAACAAAAACAGCAGTGCGGTAATTAACTTCCACTTTCATCATTACTAAATTATTTGCATGTAACATGAGATGGTCAGTGTATTCGCATTCTCCAGCATAGTGCCCTTTTTTCACAATATTGCTTATGTACGACAACACACACACACACACATTTTCAGAACCGCTTGTCCCATACGGGGTCACGGGGAACCGGAGCCTACCCGGGAACACAGGGGCGTAAGGCCAGAGGGGGAGGGAACACACCCAGGACGGGACGCCAGTCCGTCGCAAGGCACCCCAAGCGGGACTTGAACCCCAGACCTACCGGACAGCAGGACTGTGGTCCAACCCACTGCGCCACCGCACCCCCTGTACGACAACACAAATCACATAAATGGTCCTGCCATCCAAGTGGGGTACAATATATTTGATGAACTGCCTTTCCCGAGCCTTTTTGCATGACATACTGGTCGCTGTGTTGCAGGCTGCACAGTGCCCTTATTTGTATAATTATTAACCTTTATTTAGTTGTCACCTTTGTCGAATGCTCCTTACAATGTTAGACAAGGACCTTTTATATTGATTTATGATGTATACAATGTACACAGCAAGGTAGTCTTATTGTATTAATTCAGGCTAAGTATCCTGATCAAGGTCCAAGGTGCAGGGACAGCTGGTAGCATAGTGGTTAGAGCAGCTGCCTTTAGACCCAAAGGTTGCAAGTTTCAACCTCCCTCTGGCTGTAGTACCCTTGAGCTTGAGCAAGGTACCTACCCTGAATTGTTCCACTAAAAGTTACCCAGCCATACAAATGGGTGAATAATTGTAGGTGGATTGACACTGTAAGTCGCTTTAGAGAAAAGCATCAGCTAAATGAATAAATGTAAGGTGGCTGCAACAAGAGCAGGACTCAAACTTGGGACTTTCACATTTTACAGCTGTAACTACCTTCTACTCCCAATATCTACGAAGGAGTACAAGCCACAATGGTCATTTTTTGCCACATGGAATAATCTTGCTCATAGTCAATATTTTAATAATTTGACCACTTCCAAAGACATCACAGGTGGGTTTCTCATATGGGCAGTCCTCACTGATTATGAACTACAGTATCTGACACGATGTATAGACCTTCCCAGTTACAGTATGTCTTTCACTGAGTACACACCTCATTTTTAACAAACTGATGGTTTACAGTTATAGTCTGTTAAACTCTGCCAAGCTGATTCTTCATATTTAAGCAGTACGCTGTGATATTCTCACTAACCCTATCCAACAGGAATTACATGTGGGTAATTCATTGTTGGGACATTTATCGTATTTTCATATACCTCATGGCCCTTCCTAGTTGATGACCACTAAGGAATCTTGGCTCTGTACTCTGGAGTGATGAGTTATCGTCTGTATCTTGCTATAATATTTTATTTTTATAGCATGCATCTTGTGTCCCTTTAGATTTAATTATATTCATACTGATACTGGTTATTGGTTGTGCTACGGTGATTTATGGTTCTTTGGTTATTTCCCTCAGTTTAAAACATTACAAATTTTTGTGCAGAAAAAAAGGAAAAGGAAAGGCAAAATCATGTAAGCTGCAGTCCAGATAAAACACAACCAGGAGATTTGCACAGACCACTGGTTCCCCAGTACGAGTAGCAGGCCTCCCATCGGAAGCTCTCCAAGTGATCATGCAGAAGCCACATTCTGGGAGTACCTTGATTTTCTTCCTGTTAATTTTTTTGCATTTTCAATAATCCACTTGGCATAACTGTGGTTAAAACTGACCATTAATTTTTAAGTCAGACATGATGAATAGCACAGAAAGTTCTCCTTCAGTCTGAGTGGTGAAGCACTATGTATTTAACACAAGTGTCCTGTATTACACTAGTGATGGCAGCTACAGCTGCTGGGCTGGTCTTCATTCATTTGGTCAGAGAACAGGAGTCTATGGTGTAACACAAACCATGAACAGTGCTTAACCCATTATGTCATGGCTGCTTTTATACCTGCTACAAGTTAACTGCCCAAACTGAACACATTTGTACTTATTTTACAATTTAACAGCATATCATGAATGTTTAGATCCTTGGAGGGCAATAAACATTAACATTCTAAGGAGGGCAATAAACATTCACAAGTGGGAATAACAAGCTTTGTAACAGTGTTTTCCTTCCTTTCTATAAATGTAACTCCTGTTGATTGTCATGCTGATACTGCATGACTTTCTGCCATTTGAAAATGCTCCAAAGCAGTCTGTATTTCAGTCTATATGGAGCCTCCATTAATGCAGAGCACTAGCAGAGTATGTGCTGAGACGGTCTGCAGGGGCCTGTCTAGAGTCAGGATAAACCCAGACGCCACAGACGGCTCCAGGGACCCAGTGAGGCAGAGGCTGATGGGGTCCCAGTGACTTTGCACAGACCTTGTCCATACAGGAAAACAACTACAATCCATCCTGCTCTATGTATAGCCATAAACGGTCACCTTGTGTCCAAGTAAGCAACTACTTACACCTGAGAAATGGCCCAACCTGCACACTGAAAACTCTGAAAGCATGAATCACATACTATTTCTCAAAAGGCCAAGCATTTCTCGTCCTGTTTTCCTCAAAGTGAATAACAAAGAAGCCTTGTATCGACTGAATCCTTATGTGTTTTGTGGCATCGCATGTTCAAGTACAATTCTCTTAATGTGAGACACTGGAGACACCTAAAAATATAAGCAGAACCCTCAGAAATACATTCAGTTCTGGAAAGCAGGAAAAGACTGTAACAACTGCGTAAAGACAGTAACAACAGCACTTTTCTCTCAGAGTGGTATAGCTTATGTCATGGTATTGCTGAACTGCCTCCAAAGTTTCCCACATAATCCAATGTGGTCTGTAAAATAACTCACCCTTTCACATGGAAGTGAGAGCTCCCTGCAGAGTCACTGCCGTGTCGCCTATGGCAACACTGCGGGACCACAGCCCTTCAAACAGCTGCATGACAGGAAATCTTGCTGTCAAGACAATGGGCTGACCTGCTCACCAGAATATAGTCACCTATGACCTCAAATCTCTATCTTTATGTAGCCAGGATAAGTCATCTGAAGCATTTAGATGACAGAAGAACCGTGAGAAGAAAAGAGATGAACGACAGGCATTATTTTAGTGAGTAGATTTAAATCTATTTTATGAACTTCGAAATGGCAAATGCTAGAAAAGGACATAGCAAAAAAAAAAAAACTAACTGAAACACCAGTGTCTGCCAGTCCTTTCAGCATGTTTAAGAAGACCTCATAAATTAAATGAATGGGGATGTTTCTTCCACCATTACAGTAATATTCATTACATCAATATACAGGGCTTTAAGAAGAACAACAGACTTTCTAACTGATCTCATACAGTCCAACCACATAACAACGAACACTGAAAAAAAATCTCAGGAACAGGAGCTGAAAAATATTTTTCTATTTTTAAAAAATTACAAAAAAAAAAAAAAAAAAAAAAAAAAAAAAAACCTCAAAAACAAGCACTGAAAACAATAAAAATGTATAGACACATACATACATAAATACATATGTACATATGCATATACCTGTGTACATGTACATAAACATTTGCAAAATGTGCCTTCAGAAGAGCCGTGACATAGGAATATCACAGCTTGTGGTGTATATCAGCCAGTGAGCAATTTCTTTCATTTACTCAAATATAACACATTCACATAACCTGCCATAATACTTTTAACCCACACAACATTTGATCTGTGTCAGCTCGAATACCATTCTTTGAGATTGAATTGGCATTTTCTCCGAGTTTGCAGATCAGTGCATGAGACTCAGGTGGGTCCAAAGAACTGGGGACAGAGAACGAGGCACATATCTGACAGGGGGCTGTGTATTGGCAGTATAAGATATCACTTATATACTATATAATAACCACCCACAGAAAAGCCTAAATAAGTTCACAAGACAGGCTTCAGAATTTACCAGGGTGCACCTTGTGGAAAGCTCATAAAAATCCAAAGGGATGGTCCACAGATTTGGTCATGGAACAGTGTATGTCAATACCCCACTAAACTGCCCAAAGTCCAGCTTCCCTGTTTACAGGACAGTAAATTAAGGATCTCCTAAACCAACACTGCTACAACTACAGACTTGTAACAAGACCCAGCAACTTTACTAATACTACTGCTGTTGAACTGCAGACAAAATTTTTGAAAAGACACATGGCATTTTGCTCTGGTAATTGCACAGTGCATTTATATAGACAAAGGATACAGGAACTGTTGTTGCAGTTTTTTGTTATTTGCTCATTCATCTTTCTTCAATGACCATGCGTTCTTTGTCTCTTGGGAGATGAAGGTCAGCCAAATTAATAAAATGTAAATCAATACTTAAATTCCACTCCTGGCAAAAGACCTCCGCTTTCATTTCTTCGCTGAAAAACATTTCACTTTTAATGATTTATAGTGATTATTTTCACACAACCACAGAAAGCATTAGTGCTGCTAGGTTTTCACTAAGGATCAACGACTGCTCTGGTTTGCCTTTCTCTGCAATAGATGTCTCTTGGCTGAGTCCGTGACTGCAGCCTCTACAGTATGTCAGTTATTCCCACTCCATCATAAAGTTCCTTGCAGTAATTTTTAAATTAATCTACTCAATACATGGGGAGTCTAATATTTTTAATTTTAAGGCAGTTGCTATGTTAATTAATGAGTATGTGGAAAAGGGAACATTCAACATATGACCCTGCAGCTGGTCAGTAGTAAACATGACGCAAAGCAACCTTTACATCACTCTTGCGGGTGTAAGTAATGGACTTCTCGGTATTATTAATAACAACAAAGATAACATCCAGCAATAACGCTACACTTTCAACAACTGCAACATCTCCCCACAGGAGATTATAGTTCCATAACAGGGAAATAATGGTGCACATATTACTTTTGCTTCGTTATTGTTTTACTTATTGCATCACACACACACACACACACACACACACACACACACACACACACAGTTTCAGAACCGCTTGTCCCATACGGGGTCACGGGGAACCGGAGCCTAACCCGGCAACTCAGGGCGTAAGGCTGGAGGGGGAAGGGACACACCCAGGACAGGACGCCAGTCCGTCGCAAGGCACCCCAAGCGGGACTCGAACCCCACACCCACCGGAGAGCAGGACTGTGGTCCAACCCACTGCGCCACCGCACCCCCTCACTTATTGCATCATTTTATTAATTTGTAAAATCTAAACCAAGCACAGGACATAGATAATCTCTGATCATAGTACCTATAATAACCATGGGATACCTGTAAAATGCAAAATGTAAAAAAAAACACTGTCAAAACCTTCGTATTAGCTGACTACAGCACTATGATTGTGCAGCATTATACAAGACTATTATTACGAATGCATTTTGTAAAGAACATCTGACAATCACTTTGTACACTTTACAACACTCAGTGTTCTTCTAATAGCTTATGTGCATTGTCCAGCCAATACTAACATATGCTGACCCAAGAGCAGTGCACACAAATGTGCACACACATACACACACACACACACACATGCACAGATAAACATACATGCAAAGGGGAAAATTGTTGCTAACTGCTCCAGCTCCACTTCCAACATAAACAAAGAGAGCTGTTGGGCATCTCTACCAGCTTTGGTGCAGTTACATCTCTAGCTTCCAGTGCATCTTCATTACCACCTTCAGCAAAGCTAGTTAAACTCTGGTTGTATCACTCAGTTTTTTCAAGTCGACACAAGCTTCACTCCATGTAATATAACAACCTGGCTTTTTGTCTCTGCTGTGTCCAGGAAACTGTGGAATCCACCCAAGAAATCCTTTAAGTGCCAGGAAGAGGGACTGGTGTAGGATTAAAAACAATGCTCTACCCCACTGCTACAAAATTCTTAGTGAAGCTGGTAAAAATTATTTCACAATATTTTTACAGAAACATGACTTTAGGTTTCATGTTTGTATAAGAAGTCTCTGCCTCCCTCACCACCTCTGACCTCCCCAAACTTTGTTTTCTAGAATTTTTTTACCAATATCCAACATGTTCACTGTGATCCAGATAAAAAAAAACTGAAACAATTCCAGATATTTTGCTAAAAAGCTCATTAATAAATGACCCATCAGAAGCAACTGCTGCTAAACAGGGATTTATTCCTGGCACTAGTCTTTGACCATTAAAGGTCAGTCCTTACCTCAGCTGCAGGTATTCCCTCAGGTGGGCGGCACTGTAAAAGCACTTCCTGTTCCAGAGACACTTCCTTTCCCAGTGGCTCCTGGTCAAAGGTTTTCTTAAGATCTATAAAAATGAGAAACACATCACAACCTAACCTGGTTCTTCTTGTGTACGGTGCAATGAAATTTGTGTAAAAGACTTGGGACTTTTCAACAAACATCTTTTGTTATAACCCAGTCAGCTTCTACAAAGTGATACCACTGGCTGCCCCTACATTTCAGTTGTGTGCCTCTGTTTTTGATTTCCTGCACAGTTCACGTTCCATTCATCATACAATCCATTCTACAAACTGCATGTGTTCAGTGTGACACTGATGAAACACACCGTACATCCGTTTAAACATTTATCTAACATGTTAAGCTATATTGTAGATTCTCATAGCTCAGAAGGAAAAAAGGCTAAATTAATACATTTCTATTATGACTACAGCGAATCTTCATGTCTTTCGTACCCAAAACTGTCAGCACATCTCCTACCAGTCTAGGATAGCCAGCCCAGACACAACTACACAGAAAAAATATCCCTTTTTCATAAAACTGGGGTTTATATCAGTTCCTAGGGGATTAGGATAACAATCTAGTACAATTCAAGACACCAGCAAGCTTTGCCTCACTGTAAAAAAATAAAAAGGATGAGAGGATTATCCCACTGAACTAACTAGACACTGAATTGAAGCACACCCCAGGCAAACACACAGGACAGTACACACATTAGACAGCACACTATTAACAGTAATGTACGCTTCACATTCACCTTGATTTACACACACACACACACACACACACATTTTCAGAACCGCTTGTCCCATACGGGGTCACGGGGAACCGGAGCCAACCCGGTAACACAGGGCGTAAGGCTGGAGAGGGAGGGGACACACCCAGGACGGCACCCCAAGTGGGACTCGAACCCCAGACTCACCGGAGAGCAGGACTGTGGTCCAACCCACTGCACCACCACACCCCCACCTTGATTTATTTAGATAAATTTTTTTTCCAAAGAGATTTATAGTGTTAATCCACTCACAATTATTTACCCATTTCTACAGTTTAGTAATTCTTACTGGAACAATTTAGGGTAAGTAGCTTGCTGAAAAGTACTACAGTAGGAGCAGGGTTTCAAATCGGTGCTTTGTGTGCAAAGCACCGCTAACTGCTACACCACATACTGCTTCATACTGAGCACTGCACTGGGAAATAACTCTGAACCTTAGGCAGTTAATAGTTAACAAAACCCATCAATATCTCTGGTTGTTTTTAACAAAGAGACTCCTGTCTGGTACTGCTTTCCTACCTGAAGTCACTAAGGGCAGAGTGAGAGGCTTGACCATTAATGGGCAAAAGTAACCGTGGAAGTCAGGAAGTCAGCTGTGACAAGGTACCTCATTGCAAAGAGCAGCCCTTCAGGATGTAATTTAAGGAACAGGATAAACATACAAATCATGTTTTACTGCGTGGAGGAAAGAAGATTAGACAGCTTCCCCAATACTCCATGCTACCATACCGGATAACCTTGGAAGTCCATCATGACTCTTTCACCTACAATAAAATGTTGAACTTCACAGCAGTAGTTTACTGTGTTCCCCTGTAAAGTTGATCTGGCCCTGGGGCAGTGGCTGACCAGACGTAAAAATCATTAGCTTTGTGCAGAAAGGCAATAAAGCACGCTGCAACATCAGAATGACAGACATCATTGACTTAGTAGCTAAGTTATATATTGAGGGAAATACTGGCCCTGACTTCTTTTTAAAAAGAAACATATGTGATATAAGATGACCATAGTGGGTCAAAACTATCTGACTCTGTTTCACTCCTTACTTTCAGAACATGGCCCCTTTCTAAACAAGACTACTCTAATGAGAATGGCTCCAGTGAATCCATTCTATTTCTCAGTTGCCATGGAAACAGTTTGTATCAGACGGGGAAGAGTCCAAAACCTCATCACATTCAGATGCTAGGGAGAGTCCAGAATTTCAGAAAAATGGTAGCTTCCAAAATTGTTAAATATCTTAATCATCATAATATATTTGAAAAATTTCAGTCTTGTTCTCACCTTGGTCATAGCACTGAAACAGCTCTCACCCATCTGATGCTGGTCATACCTCAGTTGTTGTGTTACTAGACTTGAGTGCTGTATATGATACTGTTGAGCATAGTATCTTACTAAGTAGAGTTGAATCCTTCGTTGGACTAAAGGGCACTGTTCTGAAGTGGTTGTGTTTGTATTTAATTACCCACAAACTGTTTGTACTAAAATCTTATGACTGTATCTTTTCATTCTTGTCCATGGCTGAATATGGTGTGCCTTAGGGCTCTGTGCTAGATTAATTATTTTTTCTCATTCTATATGCTACTATTGGTTGATATTATGTGTCAAGTGTAATGAAAATTTTCACTTGTGTGCTAAAGAGTTATATGTTTTGTTTAAGCCTGATGACCCATCACGTGTTGTGTCTTTAGAAAAAAGTTTTACTAAAATAAAATTGTGGATGAGTAACAATTTTTTTTAAATCTCTGAATACTAGTAAAACTTCTGGTGGGCCATGGTGCTGAAACCCTTGACACAGTCACATTAATCTTTACCACTCTTGGATTAAGCATCATGCATACAGAATGTATTAAGAACTTGGGTGTTCTGTTAAACGGCAGCCTGTAATTTGTTTCTCGTGTTGCTACAATGGCTAAGTCGTGCTTCCTTCAGTTGTGAAATATAGCTAAAATAAGGTGATTTTTTTTCAGGCAGGATGGTGAGAAACTGGTAAATGCTTTTGTTGCAAGTAAGCTGGACTACTGCAATGCTCTTTTATCCAGGTTACAGTTAATAAAGAAATAAAGAAAAAAGCTGCTGCCAGAACTGTTGCAAGAACTATGAAGTACAATCATATAACATTAGTTCTTAAATTGCTGAACTGCATTCCGGTTAAATTTATATTTTTTTAATATATAATATTATATCATACTATAATATATAACATATTATAAAATCTTACTCTTGACCTCTAAAGCAGGAAATTATATAAGGCATTGCTCTGCTTTACCTAAGCGAGGTTATTGATTCTTATGTTCCAGAACCTTAAAGTACCTGAGATTAATAAAATCTCAGTAGGAGGGCATGCCTTTAGCTAAAAAACACCTAAACTTTGGAATAGTCTGCCAGTTATTTTTAGGAACAACCCATTTGTCTGAGCCTTTAAATCCAGGCTTAAGATTTATATGCTCACTCTGGCATGTGACTCCTATTTGCCATGTTGTTTTTTCAGTACAAAACACTTCAGTTTTGCTATGTTGTCAGTTACTAACTTTTTCTTTCTTGTTGAGTATTGTTTCTCAGTGACGAGACCTGAAGAGGCCAACCGTGATACAGTGCTCCATGTAGAAAGAAGCTGATGATTGCATGCCATGGTAGATGAGACCTGCCTATGTAAACTAGGACATCAGCTTATTAGCATCTAGTTTAGTCTAGTGTATATATATATGTGTGTGTGGGGGGTCAAGAAATTGAAAGTGCATTATAAAGAGGTGATGTCATAATGATCTAGTGAATTTCATCATATTGTCAGTCATTGTCTTTCCATGAGACAGGCAGGGCAGTAAATCCAGCCCATCCTCAACAGATCAAACATTGCATCAGTAATATCAGTTGTCAAGAAAGAGAATACATTACAAAAATATACCAATGAATATTTCAGTATTAATAGAGTATACCGTTCTCAGTTCAATATGTGTAAAACCATGCAGGTTTCAGGTATTAGCTTTTAATATTCCCTTGGGGGGGGGGGGGGGGGCGCGGTGGCGCGGTGGGTTGGGCCGAGTCCTGCTCTCCAGTGGGTCTGGGGTTCAAGTCCTGCTTGGGGTGCTTTGCGATGGACTGGCGTCCTGTCCTGGGTGTGTCCCCTCCAGCCTTACGCCCTGTGTTGCCGGGTTAGGCTCTGGCTCCCTGCGACCCCGTTTGGGACAAGCGGTTCAGACAGTGTGTGTGTGTGTGTGTGTGTATATTCCCTTTGAGGTACTTACTTCTATAGGCTTTAAGGTAAAATACTTCTATCTACAAATACTTGTATTAGATGCAAAACCAAAGCCATGCTTGTATGAAGTACACACACAGACTGGCTGAAACTGCCTGTCCCAATAGGGGTCGCAGCGAGCTGGAGCCTAACCCGGCAATACAGGGCGCAAGGCTGGAGGGGGAGGGGACACACGCAGGGCATCCCAGGCAGGACTCGAACCCCAAACCCAGCAGAGACCAGGACCTGGCCAAGCCTGCTGCACCACTGTACCCATTCTTGTATGAAGTAATTTGAACAAATTGTATTTTTTGTCTTTATTTAAGGAATGCTACACTTCTTTAAACATTTGTATCAAATTTTTTGCTTCATTCCTCACGTTTGAGGGTGGACTCCACATTTTGAACCACTATGTAAGTCTAGAGTAAGCAACAACACAATACAATATAAGTGAATAGTAAAGCTAGATTTCACTACAGTGCTATTAAGTGGGGGGCGCAGGGGCGCAGTGGGTTGGACCAGGTCCTGCTCTCCAGTGGGTCTGGGGTTCGAGTCCCGCTGGGGGTGCCTTGCGACGGACTGGCATCCTGTCCTGGGTGTGTCCCCGCCCCCTCCAGCCTTATGCCCTGAGTTGCCGGGTTAGGCTCCGGTTCCCTGCGACCCCGTATGGGACAAGCAGTTCAGAAAGTGTGTGTGTGCTATTAAGTGATATTCATTATGCTATGGTTTGTGATGGCCTATGTGGATCAGGACTTGACCTTTAAAACATTTTGGCCCATCAAAAACTGGTAAACAAAATCACAGAAAAGAACAAGACTGGCTACACCAGCTGTAGAAGCAATGCATCCCAAATCCTCTCATCTCTTTTACCTCCATGGTAACGCAGGCACTAAACTGAACCCTCTTCACTTGTTATTTATTTACCTACATCTTGCATACAGCATTGTTAATAAACCATTTTATTGACACCCTGGAATTCCAGAATATTTGTTGTTTTAAAATCTTTATAATTAACAATTATTTATATAGTGTGGCTCAGTTATATAGATTCATGGATTCAAACTGTATTTTCAGTGTTTCAGTGTCAAAGATTTTGTACACACACACATTTTCAGAACCGCTTGTCCCTTACGGGGTCACGGGGAACCGGAGCCTACCCGGCAACACAGGGCGGAAGGCCGGAGGGGGAAGGGGACACACCCAGGACGGGACGCCAGTCCGCCGCAAGGCACCCCAAGCGGGACTTGAACCCCAGACCCACCGAACAGCAGGACTGCGGTCCAACCCACTGTGCCACCGCACCCCCAGATTTTGTATTAGATTTTAAATTTTTGTTCCTACATTCTACAATGTACAAGTGAAAGCACACATTTTTCAAGTGAGACTTGTTCCTTGTTTTCAACATGTTAAATTGTTAAGGATCTCTGGTATACATGCATATGAATCTGCACAAAAGAAAAAAGTACTTCCATAAGCGGTGATCCACTGATGTTAATTACATGTTAACTACTGTATCTGACCAAGTAGTTTTCCCTAGCAACAAGAACCTGCCAAAGGATGGAACTGAACTGCTATTTCTCCTGTCTCCGGCTGAAGTGACAGTTTGGGCAGGTGGCCTACAGGGCTGAGGAAGCTGCTGCCTCGACTTCTCTGGATCTTTTCAGTAGCAGAGTCAGAAGACTCATGCACAGACGTGCCAGAAGAGCTCTGCCCAGCAACAAGATCAGTTACTCAGCAGGTTTTACCGATATTCTCCCCAAAAAACAACTGTACTCTTTCACTTTCAGTGAAACTACTGCAGTGTGCGCCTCAAGGAATAAAATCTCATTCAGTGTATTTTACCATGTCAGAAAGGGTGTCTCTGAAGACAATTTCCATAAAAATCAGCTATGAAATTGGAGCAGATTGGAGAGCAATTGGAGTAGTAATGTTGAGCGCACAAGAAGGCAATGAATTTTACCAGATTAAAGACCGATTAGAGATACTGCAGTTACTCGGGGTGCTGAGAACTCAAATGATAGGGCCAGAGAGGGCCAGAAGGCAACGAACCCTAAGACAACTGGGCCAAAAACTTCCAGAAATGTTCAGAAACTGAGAGGGCTTTCTCTGGGGTCCACAATGGTCAAGGCCTGAAAAAAATGTAATATACAGCCATAACAAAAAATAGATATACTGATCAGTCAAATATCAGAAAAATGCCACAGAAACACACACTTATGCACAAAAACGGTTGAGCGCATAGCCTGACCAAAATACTCTACATAAGCAAGCCCATAATCATTCCACTTTTCGAAACTTGTGCCGTTAAACAAACAATAGAAAAATAGAAGAAATTACACTCTACTGAAACATCCTATTTAGAACCAGCCATGCTGAAGCTACTCTGTTTGGTGCACTTAGCAAATGCACTGGAAAACCTGGACGTGATGTGAGAGCAAGTAAATCACTGATTCGAGAGAGTGTCTGTGACCCCACACACAAAAGCACCCCCGTGTCATGACTTTATCACCGAGTGAAACACTCATGGCCATAACTCACTCCCTAAGTGCCTGTTGTGGCAAGAGTACCAGTCACCCTGAGAATGAATGCCTCAGTCCTGCATGTAGAGCCTGGGTGCACCAATGCATTTATGGCTTTAACATTGATCACTATTTCCCAACAACAAAGTTCATGTTTATTTATCGCTCTAAAGTGTTAGCCAATGATTAAAGCATCTGTTCAGGAAAGAAAAAAACAGAAAGAAACAGACTCCAATTTTCCATTAGTCTCAGGGGAGAGCATTTATTCACCAGGCTGTGAGCCAGGGAGCAGTTTAATCTGTATGGAAGATTTTAATAGGAAGGAAAGATTAATTTATTTTGATCTGAAGTAAAGGTTATTGCCAACAGGAGGTTGGTCGCACCTGGCTATGTGATGTAGAGCAGCTCATAGAAAATGTGCATAGTTTCTGCAGGTAAATGTGAGAACAAACAAGGTGGCTTTTTGAGAGGACAAAATTTTCAGAATTTACCATTTACCAGTTGAAACCTATAAAGGCAAAATAAATTAGCATTATTCAATACATAGAGGTATTGGTGAAATCTGCCATTCTTCTAAGATGTTCTTCTGGTAGTCTGGTGCTTGCAAGTTTCTGGCTGCCAATGACTGGTGCTGAACTTTCCTGAATGGCCCCATGTGATTAACAGTGTGAATAAGAACACTTATTGGCAGGGAGATGAGTCAAAGAGCGACCGCCTTCCTGGCAGGAACAGAGGTGTTGCAGACTGCCAAATCTAATGCAGAATTGTAAACAAATTATTAAAAATATCATGCAGGTCTTTCACAGACAAACACGCTAAATGGTATTAAAACCTGCTTAAAGAAATTTGTTGGGTTTAGCCAATCGAATTAAGTCTTTTTAGGTAGCTGTGCCAGAGAATGCCACATGCTAGAACAGTAATATTGTAGCTAAAAATGCTAAGCTAAATGAATAAAAGTAAATGTAAATGTACTAAGAGAAAGAAAGGTTCATCTGTCTTTAGCATGGTCCACAATCTGTGATGCTCATGATTGGCAAAGATTGCAGAGGCCAATGGAAACTGGATTAGCAAAAATGTTGTTCAGCTATCAAACCTGGGGGCTGAGATTTAAACCCTGCTGCCAAAGTTGCTGCTCCCTTCCTCTAAATGTAAATGTGGCTTACAAAGTAACCCAGAAAGACAGGTGTAATGGAAATTACTCAGCATGGAACTGAAGTCAAGATGGGAGAGCCATCACGTGTAAAGAACTTAACTATGTCAAGATATCCCTTGTTGCTCACTAAGTGGGGAAGCCAAAGTGTTGCAGGCGTGTCTTTTAGCAATACTCAGACTACAGAGCATTTATTACTCTCCACTTTCTATGGACATAGCCTTGAAAGGGTATTTTGACTTGCTTTCTGTGTTCCAGGCAAAATCTTAACTACAGCTGTATTCCTGTTAGAATACTATGTCAGTCTTCTACACACTGACCTTTTATGTAAATGTAATTCTTTTTAATACAGAACCAAAGAAGAGGAAATAATTCTTCAGCTGAAAATGGATGGTTTAAAGTGCCAGTATATAAATCTTGAACAATGTCATAATATAAGCATTCATTTGTTAAACCTCTCAAATAATCAGGAGGTTACTGTTTATTGGTTTAATTTCCCAGTAAGGTGCATAAAGTAATCATGAAATTGCCAGATATAGTTATTTTTGGGAACTTGAGCATTTTAACTGATTGTGTTAATAAGAAAATCAGGTTGGTGTCCAGACTCAAGGTGTTCAAGTTTTCAGATGTCAGACATAATGCAATTAGAATTAACATTCACTAAAAAAACATAATGAGCAATAAAAACAGTGACCTGCATATAATTTCAGAAAGTCATTAAACCATTTACCAAAACAATCTGGCTTTTAAATGACTGGACCCTGCACATTTATGTGCATATTTTCATTGTTGTGGCTGCACAAACAATGTAAAAAACCTGAAACCAGAAGTCATATTTATACATTTAGCTGACTCTTTCCTCCAAAGCAACTTCTAATGTTAAGCTACTTACATTTATACAACCAAACAAATTTACTGGAGCATTTCAAGATCAGTACCTTGCTCAAGGGTACTGTAGCTAGTGCTAGGATTCAAACCTGCAACTTTTGGGTTTAAAGGTAGCAGGGCTAACCACTATGCTACTGGCTGCCCCTACGGTTATTTAATCTATTTATAGAAAACAACTAATTTTTTGACTCCGGTGTAATGTCGCTGTGTGTGAGAGTGTAATGGGACACCTGTATTCAATGTGCAGGAGTAAAGAATGGAACAAAAGTTGAGTATGTGAAAAGATATCTGTATGTGTGTGTGTATGTGAGAACAATGGGCGACTCACAGGTGATGCAGGTCGTTGCCTTGCCAATAGTACACGTGAGATTCAGAACAAGACCGAGCTAAAAATAGAGAAATGAAGAGACGGAGGCAGAGAGAGAACAGAGAGAGTGCAATGCGCAACTCACAAGCAATGCGGACATGTGCCTTTCGGCTCTTTGTGGTTCCAGCTGAGCTCCAGGCCACACACTGGCACCAGAAGTCCTCTGGGCCAAAAAGCTCCTCCACCTGCTGCCTGGAGATCTCGATGCTTGCCTCCCGCACCAGAAGCCCTGTAGAGGAGAGAGGCATATGGCCATCACACAGGGTTCCCTCATGACATTGTGTCACATAAAGCCCACCAACAGTGAAGTGATGTGCATTAATTGTTTGCCAGGCATGCAGACAGTTTTCATTAAATATGCAGAGATATATTTGAACAACTTGACATTTATTAATCCAGAGTTATTTTCTGCCAAAGCAAGAAAAATTCTGGAAATCTTTTTCTTTTCTTTATTTGGAACTAAACCTCAGTGCTGTGTTCTCCTTGGATATACAACATTGTTGCAGCTTGAACTGGGCCACAAAGATTTTCAAACAGCTCGGCAATTACAATGTGTATATGTGGGCAAGTGTGTCCCTTTACATTATGCACACAATGGGATTGTTGGTATACATGAAAGCATGTTTGGGGTACTGAATGAATGCTGCTGAGAGAGTAATTTCAAATGGAGCAAGAATAATGCTTTGGAAAATGCAGAAAAAAACCTGGCATCTTCCCTTTCTCATTGCTTCAATCTTCTGCAGAGAATGAATGTACAGGGAAGGAGGAACCCACAAACCAGCCAAGGATTTGTGTCCCAACCTCCTTCTATATTTACTGTCTTTTCAGGATGAAGATGGAGGAGAAAATGAATTAAAACCAATTACCAATTATTATTTGTTTATCTTACACTTTTAAGCCCAGAGTGAGTACAATGCTCAAGGACAGAGCAGCAGGTGTTGGAATCAGAACCTGGGTCAGCTGAATACACAGCTGTTGCTGTAACCACTATGCAACTGGCTTCTCCCAAAATAAATGGAGGAAGAGTTCATTTTCATTTGTTGGAATGGGGATAAAAAGGTCAATATTCCGTAGAACACACGACAGGAGGAAGACAACAAAGCAGCGTAAAAAATAAAATATAATAAAATAATCATTGCCTTACAAGCAGAATGACAATGAAAAAGCAGCTTCTTGACAGCAATACACCTTATAGAAAGACCACAGAGACTGGAACGTTTGCTGCAGCCCATAAAGGAATGCCCCTGGAGAAGCATAAATTGCCAAAGATGACAGGGAAGAAACGAAGGATAAATGTCCCTAGAGAAAACAGAAATTCCCCTGTGGGACTAAGGAGAAGGAAGGGACAAATCCCCACACAGAAGAAACAAATCCTCCTGGAGGACTTGGGAGGGGTGAATCCCGCTGGACGAGAGGTGAGAGGAAAGGGTGCATTATTGACAGAAGTCCCAGAAGGTCGCTGGTGCTCTTCACACTCTGAGGCAGAACACACATAGCAGACAAATTTCACAGGCACCTTTTGTTCAGTGACATGGAAAAGAATTGACCTCTTTTATGAACCATCATGGCAATAAATAATTGAAGCTTGTGATTCTCCCAGTGTTTGTGTTTCATTGTGACCAAAGTAGAAGAAAGAAAGCAAAAATAAATGAGGAGCACAGGTTTGTGAAGGTGAATAGGGCAGTGACAAGAGGCAGGACAAGCTTGGCTAGGAAAGCTTATTTTACACTAGGCATTACTTTATGTCCAGTATACTCTGTTACATATTCATAGAAGGCACCATCTCGGTTATATCTGTGTTTATCTCTAATGCTTCCCCAAGATCAAGGCCCAGGGCACCACTCCTAGTTATGGTTTAGCCTTCCAAATCTGCACACATCATTTGGCCAAGCTATACTAAAACAGACGGGGGGTGTGGTGGCACAGCGGGTTGGACCGGGTCCTGCTCTCCGGTGGGTCTGGGGTTCGAGTCCCGCTTGGGGTGCCTTGCGACGGACTGGCGTTCTGTCCTGGGTGTGTCCCTTCCCCCTCCAGCCATGCGCCCTGTGTTACCGGGTAGGCTCCGGTTCCCCGCGACCCCGTCTGGGACAAGCGGTTCTGAAAGTGTGTGTGTGTGTATATACTAAAACAGAACGAGACACTGGAAAAATATTTACTATTAACATCAGCATTATTATTTGTGATGAAGTTGCTGAACAATGTCATTTTACTGGCAGCGGTAGCTGTACTAACGTGCAACAAACTGGACTGGTATCGCTAATGAAGAGCAGTCCCAAGTAACACTTAGTATCCCCCATTAAGGGTGATTGTCCTTCCCTGGTGTATGTTACCGAGCTGTAGTGACATAATTAACTTGGACTGATTTACATCAATCAATGAACCAACTCAGACAGAGATTAACACTGATGATTCCCAAACTCTAGAGATCATACCAAAAGCTGACAATATGGAACACAAAGATGAACCAGTGTTTATTGCACAACAGAACTTAAAGCAGTGACAAAACAACAAAGCAATGAAAAAAAATGCTGGAATGAATGAATGAATGAATGAATGAATGAATGAATGAATATCACACTGAAACACATACCATATCAACATACTTACAAATGTAAAAGTGTGAAAATAAAAAGTGTATAACTAAATAAAAAGTACTGCTTACAACTCAGTGCCACTCAGAGAATAAGAAGTCAGTAGAACCTCGACAGTGTGAGGACTTATTATACAGCCTAATGGCTTGCGGCAGAAATGATCTCTGGTACCACATCTTGGAGGGGCACAACTGGAACAGTCTGTTGCTGAACATGACCTTCTGTTTAGCTAGGGTGGCATGCAGAAGGCATGACTCACTGTCCATAATGGCATGGGGTTTGTTTAGAGTCCTTCTGTCTCTGTCTGGAGAGTCCAGCCTAATGCCCAGGACTGACTATCTTATTTAAACTGTTTTTGTCATCTCTAGCACTGCCATTGCTCCAGCATACAACAGCATAAAATGCTATATCAGATACAACAGATGTGGGGTGCCAAATTATCAGAAAGTTGTACATTTTTTTGTCTTTTATTTCCACTTGTTTTTCAAAGTTTGTCCTTTAGTCTGGAATTCTGTACAAATGTTTGTAAATTTGTCTGCAATTTAAACTTATGATAGCTTTGTTCTCAGCAGGATTCCATGCTTATAAATAAATAAAAATTGAACTGACAACTGGCACACTTGGTTACTGTAAGTGGTTGAGGTAGGTCACGGATACAGTACTTCCTGGGGGAATTACTGAAAGTGCCTAAGACATGTACTGATTATAGTTAATTCTGGGTTAGTTACAGTACAATTCAGAGGGCCACAGGGTCCCTTTCCCCTTAACCTGCTGAGGGGAGAACCGTACTCCAGATGCTATTGATGAGATAATGGGGAGGTCAGCAGGGTCGGAGGAGCGTACCCTGATTTGTGCACTGAGAAAGGAAAAGGGAAACCTGATGATTCCATCACTAATCCCAGAGGGGGGTTCTGCTTTGCAGGCACGTGATTGGTTAGTGAGAAAATCCATTTTAAGGAAACTAATGATCTGGACCCTGATGTTCCTACCTCCTCAGTAAGCAAAGTCTTTATTTATTTATTTCTCTGAAGAACTCCAAAGTAATGATTTTTGGTTGGAGCCAAGGAGCAGGCCCAGATAACATGAACGTCTCCTCTGACCTCCAGCACATGTAGGCTAATCTACTGTGGTCCAAGTCTGAGAAGCTGTGTAAGAGATCAGGTTTCTGCTCAAATAGCTATTGACCAGCCCAGACAGCCCTTATCTGTGGTTTCTCCTCTTTCAATCAGGGAGAATTACAGCGTAGTGAAGCTCAGCACAGAACTTGAGAGAGGGCAGAAGGTGGGCGTCAGAGCTCAGGCACAGGGCTTCACACCAGCGCTTGTGGAACTAGAGTTTCTGATGTAATAACAAATGGAAGCACAAACACTAATACCTCTTTTGTCAATGTCAACACTAAGTGCCAGGTCTAAAGTAATTTCTGAGTAGGTTCCCAAATGTACTCAGGATGCTGGTGTTTTTGTCCTGTGGGTTGATGTTTTGTTTAATACATAGAACTGAAAAAGTGGCTACATCAACGATGTTCTGAAAGTTGCATTTACACAGTCAGACAAAAAGTTGGTGCACAATGTTTTGCCCAGTACTACAAATATTTGTAACCAAGAAAGCAAGGCATTAAGGGGTAGGGAAAAAGACAGAAAGCTGGTTAGCAAAGCAGGACAATTCACAATTCTCCAATTCAATCATATATTCTTCTCCATAAACCCACCTGTAGGCCAACAGTATCTCAAATAAAGGAGCACCATTCTCTTATCAGTCCTGCATGGACATCTGTGTGCTTTTACCATAAGCTTGCAGATGAATGTATTGGACATTTTTCAGCAGTCTTTTTGAATGTCAGGTTGGATAAGAGTCCACAATCAGCAGTTAAATATAACAAAATAGATGCACAATATTAGTGTAAGATACCTTTATGGGCCTGAAAATGTTTTCTGTTGCTCTGCAGGTAACTCATTATTATTATAATGAGTTACCTGCATTATTATTATAATGAGTGGCTTGTAAACAGTCTCATAAACCATTGACCTACTTACTATATGAAGCTGAAGAAATATGAGCATGTATTCCAATATCCTATACTTCCATGTTCTAACAGAGAGTTGCTAGACAAAAACCACTTCATATAACTACCAACCTGAGGTCTCGTCCACCCGCTCTTCCACAGTATGTTCCTTCTGATGAACCCATTCGCTGTTGCACTTGAAGTAGATCTGCGTGGCAGGAGTGGCCTTGCAGTACAGATTTACAGGCTTGTTCTTCACAATGTAGGCCTCCTCGGGTTCCACCAGGAAATGTGGGAGGGGTTCCGGGGGGTCAGAGGGGAATGTCTCAGGAAGTTCCCCTAATGCCAAAAAGTCATCATCCACTGTAAAAAGAGGGAGATATGACATCAGCATTAACTCCTTTGCAAAGACGGCTCTTTCCGAGAGTTAAAATAACTCAACCTGCTGCAAGCAAGTTTGACCCTATTCTACGCTGCCATCAGTGAGTCCATCCTCACCTCCTCCATAACTGCCTGGTTTAGGGGAGTCACCACACAGGACAAGGTCAGGCTACAGTAGGTTATTGTGTCAGCAGAGAAGATCACTGGCTGTGACTGGCCCAAACTCTAGGACCTCTGAAATTCCAGGGTCAGAAAACATGCAGGCAAGACCAGTACACTTTTCCCAACCCAGCCATCGCATCTTACAAGCCCTCCTGTCTAGTAATTGGCACAAGGCAATTATGACTTAAACAGCAAGGTACAAAAGTAGTGTCTTGCCTCAAGTAGAGTCCCTCATCAAGCACTGAAGTGCACATTTTAATCCATACCACACTTAAATGAACATTACCATTCTGCTATTGGTACCCTGCTCCTAAACTAACAGCATGCAATAAGACTAAAGACTGGTAACATAGTATGTCTCATATAATATTTATTAAAGTGTCACCTATTACAGCAATTTATATTTAGTACTGCCGCTGTTTTCTTTTCTATAAGATAAGATAAAACTTTATTCATCCCGAAGGAAATTCTTGTGCTAGAGATTGCTCAAACTGATTAACCACAACAATTAAATATAAAAGTAAAAGTAAAAAAGAGAAAAGTACACAAAGTAAGAAAGCAAAGTGGAAGGTAGAAAGTGACACAGCACATGATATTACACCTTATATTACATTATTATATTAAAATTTAAAAACAATTTGAAACAATTGCACGATATTAAACGGTTATATTGCTAGTAATGTGGAAAGAAGTAATGATATTGCACATAATAATTATACAATTATACTTAATGTCTCGATGTTGCCACTTTACTCCCTACAGAAGGGGGAAGAGTTATACAAATTGATGGCCACTGGTATAAAAGACCTCCTATGGCGTTCTGTGGTACACCTTGGTGGTCTTAATCTACGGCTGAAGCTGCTCTGCTGTGCTTCCAACGTGGCATGCAAGGGATGAGAGGCATTATCCATAATACTGAGTAGTTTCCTCAGCATCCTCCTCTCTAACACCTCCACCAAAGACTCCAATTCCACCCCAAGACACCTATGTTCATGTTGCTAAAATATGCACGCATTTCTGTAAAAAAAAAAAAAAAAAAAAAAAAAAAACTTTAGCACTTTCACTGTATTTTCTTCAAATGTTGATGGTTTATACTTTATTTTTAATTATATTCATCACTTTGTTTTTCCTATAAACACATAATGTTATTCATTTAAAGCTGCTGAGATTGAATATTCTAGGTGAGCCTTGTCTGTTTCCCTGGACATTGCTGGAGATATGTCTTTCCCTGCGACAGTGTTAAAGTACTGTTAATTTGTGCAGTGTGTGGGATATTACATTATCTACCTGGGCTAGCAATAGGTACACAGTGTACAACCTGGGCCTGAACTCAGTGCTGCTCAGGGTATAAGTAAAAGGAACCCTTATTTCAACCACAGAAGATTCCAGATCTGCAGGGAAAGCCGAGATATAAAAAACTGCAAACGGGCAAAAAAAAACCTTTCACATTGCACTAATCAATTATTAATTAACCAGTTTTCAGTTAAATCTACTGTGGAAGCATTTTATGTTCTTGGACACCAACCTGAGATGAAGTCACAAGGTCACTGGGCCTTCAGGGTACTCAAATCACAGAGCACAGGCCCTGACCTCAGACTCCCCAGGAACCTCATTACAGACCCGTTAAACACATCTTCCATCAAGCACCCTCTCTTGCTGCAGGACTGGGATATGAAAGAGTAACATGAAACCTTGCTATCCCTCAACTTCCAAAGCATAAGAATTCATAACTGAAAAGGATTTCTTTTCTGTGACAACCACAACAGGAAAGCGAAACAGATTAAAAGCTGGCAGTCTGCATAATCACACTGGCTGTCTTGTATCTACAGAGAGGGTAAAGGAAAAAACTGCTTGGAGGGTAGAGGAGGGGGCAGTGGGTAGGAGATCTGCTTCCAGCATCATGGAGGTGGTCACTTTGAACACAACTTTCTGGCTGCTATCAGCAGCTGGTTTCAGATAAAGAGTGGCGTGCTGACTGGTCAATGGTTCCTTCTTAAAGCTTCTTCTCAAGGCTTCATCAGAGAAGGAGGAAGAGAAGCAATAGCAGAAAAGCAAATGTCAGAGAAAAGAATGCACCACAAGGAAGATGTTCAGCAGAATGTGAAGGAGGCAGCTAGCAGTGTAGTGATTAGTGCTACTGTAGTTTGAACCTAGAGGTCGCAGGTTCAAATCTTGCCTTCAGCTGTAGTACCCTTGAGCAAGGTACTTACACTAAATTGCTCTAGTACAATTACCCAGCTGTATAAAAAGGGTAAATAATTCTAAATAGCTTAACATTGTAAGTCACTCTGGAGAAAAGTGTCAGCTAAATGAATAAATTTATTGTGAACTTTAATACTGCCTTCAGTCATATATACACTACAGATTCATTCACACAGAGTCAATTCCCCATAAATTTTCAGGAGATCACACAGCAGTAGCCAAAAAATGGTTTAAAGGGCAGGAGGTGTATAAATTAAATAGACAGAAATACATCTTTTCATCTTTTATCTTGATAATTGGGCAACATTTTAATGGTATACAGTAAATGAATTGCCTCAGAGCAAGACGGGACTCAACTGTTAGCAAGAATAAAAAAAACTTTTTTTATGGCTGAGGTCAGAGTAGTGTTTTGAAAAATAATACAGCCAACGGACTATGTGCAATCACTTTTTATATTTCTCTGCTTTGTGCCACGGGACTGATATCTAAATGTGATTTCTAAATCTAAATTCACAGATCACTGAGATGACATCGGTACACTGCCATCTGAACAAACAAATACATCTTCATCAGAAGTTAGAGTTCTGCAAAAAAAATCCTGCCATCCACTAGCAGATTTCTCTGTTTCATTCAGCACCGCAAGAAAACCTTTCCTTATTCCCGTCTTCAAAATCAGTGGCATCAAACAGAAACAAAAACACAAGTGAACAAAGGGCTGAAGTCACGGCCCTTAGCTGTTGTTTAGCATGAAGGATGTTAAGTGAGCAGAAAGTGATAGGCTATGATCCTTAACCTCTGCCTGCTCGGTGGTCTCACACACAAGGGGTCCAAAATCAAAAGCACAAAGGTTTTTGATTCTGGCTCCAATGTGGTGAAATGACCTCCCCCTCACACTCAGAACTGCTGAATCTCCGTATACATTAAAGAAGGGTCTCAAAACTCACCTCTTTCAGATTCTCCCTTCATCTCGTAAGTTCACGATAAATATGTAAATGTTTATGTGTATTTTTAGTGACAGTTTGTTTAACAATGGAAAGGCCTTTTTGCAGCTACTTGTGTCCAAAGTCATGCTGTTCAGGTTCACCCACAGTGTGTGTGACAGAGAAAGTGTGTTCCACTAAGGTATGGATGAGTGACCCATTGTAAGTAGTGTATCTACCAATGTAAGTCACCTTGAATAAGATGAGTGAATAAGGTGTGTGGGCTGATAACACTACATAGAGTTTATTAGAAGTCGCTTTGGAGAAAAGCATCTGCTAAATAAACAAATGTAAACTGTTTCATATGGTGACAAACAGACTGTAGTCTACAATTATGTATCTGCATCCAAAGCTCTCCTGTTGATGTAATGCACTCTTCGTATTTTTCTTTGAAGAAAAGTGTCTGCTAAATGAATAAATGTAAATATTGTAGTTCCATAGCAACAAGAAAATTCTCACTTCCTGAACAAACGCAATCAATAAAAACGATGCAGATGAAACAGCATCCCATACATGCATATTTTATTCCTCTACTCAGGATGTTGCCACATTCCTCTGGTATTCTTCCACACATTTTTACAAGCAGAAGCCAGGGGTTTTCTTCTTCACCACCTTCTCAGGTGAAATGAACACCTGCAGCCTCGAAATAAACAGGTGTAATTGGCAGCGGTTTAGTGTGTTATTTAGAATTATTGCTACAAGATGCAGGATTTTAAGAGTCCTGAGCACAGACATGCAGAAAGGCTGTTGTGTATGTCAATCTTTTCTGGAGAGACATAAAGTGAGGTCATGAATCTAAACATGAGACAGTGGCAGGGAGACAGATGAAGGGAAATCCAGTGAACACATGGCCTAGAAGCTTAAAAACACAATTTCAGCAGGTCTCTCTCATTATAGCTAGATCAATCGGTACACATCGTGAACGGCCTGTGACATCTTCATACAGTGAAATCTTCATAACAGCTTTTGTTCTTTGATGTAAAACCACTGCTCGAGCACTTTTCAGCTGAAAGGCACAAAGGCACAGAGGAAGCTGAAGAACAGCAATCAGCATTTGCTGGCGGGTGGATTCAAACTGGACTCATCATGTAGCATCCTGACAGGCAAACAGTTCCTGTAAGGCTATGATGACACTGGAATGGTTAAAGTGCCATTTCCTCATTTGGCTACTTAATATTCCCTTTGCCTTGGAGGATGCTCACTGGCGCTTCCAGCATTGTGAGAAAACATCCAAGTTCTCACTAACACTCTGGCTGCCAATTTATGTTTGAGCGTTGTGCTGCTACAGCAGCATAAGCTCCTGACAGGGGATTCTCTCCGTCTCATTATGGCTCCCTTCAGCTGCCTTGCTGGACTGACTGTAATCGCAGTAGCTGGGAGACCTAAATCACATTGACTGGGAGGCCAAATCATACTGAATGGGAAAAACAATGGGGCACTGGACAGCAAAACAGTGTGTCATACACTACTTAAAGGAAGTATGCAATAGTTACTCATGACAGAGTATCATAAAATATGAAAAGACACGTCATACACATTACCTAGTGCCACACAGTACCCAAAGCACTTTGTTTACTGGCATGTCCTCAACGATCCGCAGCGAACTCAGGTCTTCAAAATAATAACTGCAGAAAAAACTCTTCATAACATGAACACCACAGCAACACACAGCAGAAAAAAACTGTTCTGTTCAGCAGCTTCCTATAAACTAACAGTTGTCATTCCTTACAGCTGACTGCAGGAAAACTTGTCATCTACAAAACGCCACAGACCCACACACACACCCACACAATAGTTTCGGGCCTCTTTGTCTCATATACTCAGACACACTCAGATTTGTAGAACAGTTTTAAACTCACACACACATATTTTCAGAACCGCTAGTCCCATACAGGGTCACGGGGAACCGGAGCCTACCCGGCAACACAGGGCGTAAGGCCGGAGGGGGAGGGGACACACCCAGGACGGGACGCCAGTCCGTCGCAAGGCACCCCAAGCGGGACTCAAACCCCAGACCCACTGGAAAGCAGGACCCGGTCCAACCCACTGCGCCACCGCGCTCCCCAGTTTTAAACTCCTGCATGCAAATCAAAAACAATTGTTTTCTCTCTAAAACGTGGAAGAGTGCACACATGCACACATACACACACACACACACACACACACACACACACACATTACCAGCACAGCAAAGTTACAATAAACAAAGTTAAACATACAAGACTTATAGGTCTAGCAAAGAAAAACATAATCTAAAATGTCCTTAGAAATTTTCTTTAATTTGCTATGTTAATTGAGCCTTTTTAGGTGCACAGAAAAACAATTAGTTTATTGTCTCCTGTCATGTCTGTGAGTCACAGGACTGATAATTATATTCCAGATTGTGTTGATTCCAATTTATTTGCACTGATTTATCACCATATTCTCCACTTCAAACAGCTCATCGGACATGGCTACCCCTATAAGTGACAAACAGGCATGAGAGTTAACATACAAATAGCTCCAAATGTGTCTCCTTTGAAGTCATTGTTCTGCCTCATTAGAAGAAGCAGAGCTGCTTGCATTCTGCCTTCTTCTGTCCCCATTTAATCTCTCGGCAGCAGCTCGCTGCTCTCTCCACAATCGTAATGGTGCCAGCACAAAGGCCACTTTCTTCCTGCTCGAAAAACTGCCAAGTGCCTTTTAACAGGAACCAGACCCTTTTTCCTGCTCCAAGTGCCTCAAAGCTGATGGGGATCACAAGCATTCTCCACTACAGCTTGGATGATGCAGAGTGTTGTCTTGTCTCTTCAGCTTCTGACAATCACACTTCTATAGGAAGGGGTCAGGGCAGAGATCAGGGAAGAAGTAAAACAGGGCTTGTACTTATCAGGAGCAGTTGCTTAGTACCAAGCCTCTGTCTGTCCCCACTCCTCCCTCCTCTATATTTGATGAGTTGTGCATTCCCTGGCTCCAGCTGGCTGCTTCAATATTTTATTGTAATGTACAATAACACCGCCAAAATGCCATACGCGCAGATTCGTCGGCACAGAGCAGGTATAATTTGCAAGTACTAATTGAAGTGGAGCTCGGGTCAGTGAGCCTTCCCATTTCTAAAGCGCCAAGCGGCAGTGACATCACCGGCACTGTGACATCATCTGCTGAAGGTGGCATAGGCAGAAAACATATCTCCCTGTGTGCTTTCATACACTCAGATCTGTTTTGCCCACTCACCCATTATACAAAACAAAAAGATTACTAAACAAAGTTGATGGAGTGAGTGGGAGACCTTGTGTGGTTTGTATACACTGTGTTACAATATATATATAGTGTATTAAACTGAGGTGCTGCATTTCATTAGGGAAAACTAATGCATTATTTATAACAGCAGGGAGGTCTTGCTGTTAAAATTGCAAATATGTAAGGCAGGAATGCCATTTTGACAACTCTGCAAGAAAGATTTTTTTTTAAATGTTTTTTGCTTAAAAGAATCCTTATATTTCCTAGACATTAAGCAGCCTAACTATGAAGAGAAACATGCCACTTTCACAAAGCTTCTATTGTTGAGAATATGTAACAGAGCCTTGCTGCAGTGACTGGAGTGAGATTCAACATCAGGAAACCTGACTCTGCTTTATATGCATCCATTTCTCACCCACAAGTGGACACAGGCCATGTCCCCTCCGTTTAGATGCAAGCAGACATTTCTCAGCGCTAAAAGCCTCTGATATCTGGTTTTCATGTACAGTTCTAAATCCAAACAGCTGCATCAACTTTCATCCACACATGCACTGACTGCTCACACATCTGGCGTATAATCCGTCTGCATATCGGGATATTGCTAACACTAACTGACTGCAGGTCAAAAAAGGTAAGCACCTGACATGGTGATCACATATTTATATGGATGTCCTGGAGAACAAGCCATTTCACCTGGAAGACCATTCTTTACAACATCACACACACACACACACACACACACACACACACACACACACACACACTTTCTGAACCGCTTGTCCCATTCAGGGTCGCAGGGAGCCAGAGCCTAACCTGGCAACACAGGGCGCAAGGCTGGAGGGGGAGGGGACACACCCAGGACAGGACCCCAGTCTGTCGCAAGGCACCCCAAGCAGGACTCGAACCCCAGACCCACCGGAGAGCAGGACCTGAACCCCAGACCGACCAGAGAGCAGGACCCGGTCCAAACCACTGCGCCGCCGCGCCCCCCTTCTTTACAACATCACAGTATATAAAAAAATGCAGGTTTCAGAAAACATGTAAGTTCAGTGCCTAAATACACACACACACACACACACACACACACACATTTTCAGAACCGCTTGTCCCATACGGGGTCGCGGGGAACCGGAGCCCACCCGGCAACACAGGGCGTAAGGCCAGAGGGGGAGGGGACACACCCAGGATGGGATGCCAGTCCGTCGCAAGGCACCCCAAGCGGGACTTGAACCCCAGACCCACCGGAGAGCAGGACTGCGGTCCAACCCACTGCACCACCGCACCCCCCTGCCTAAATACATATTTACATTTATTAATTTAGCTGACATTTTTCACCAAAGCAACTTACAATGTTACTGTACCTACGATTATTTACCCATTTATAAGCTCGGTAATGTTATTGGAGCAATTTTAAAGTAAGTACCTTGCTCAAGAGTACTACAGCTAGAGGTGCGGATTAAACTTACGACCTTTGGGTCCAAAGGCAACAGCTCTAACCACTATGCTACCAACAATTTATATTGTGGAAGCTAGCATTTATACTGTATGAACAAGCTGCATGAGCTCTCTGTGCGTGTATACTGATTGCTGGGAACGTCTGCAGAGAGTACCTTTAATGAATGTGTTGTTAATGGAATGGAAGAGGAAACCTTCCTTGCAGGTGTTGGAGGAGCACTTGTACAATGGGACACAAGGGGCTTTCCTGTATTTCTTCACCTTTTACAGCATAGCCAATGTCTGCTAATGAAAACATGCACTCGCTTAAAAAACCTTCCTGAACCATGAAGTTCTATACTGAAGCTGGAGTGATTCACCATCTGCTGTTCAACAATTGATGCACGCTGGAATATCAGCCTGCCATCAATATCCCCTCACCCCAGTCTTCTCCAGACTGCTTCTGCTTATTGGAGAGCTAATCTACACCACTAATCGGTCTGTAGAAAGTGTATACGATGACATCGTTTACATTTCCCTGGAGCAAAGGCGCTTATCGATCCAGGCGTTGCAATATATGTGCAGCAATTCTCCCAAGTAATGCGTACCCATTACTATCTGTCACCAGCTGGGACTGTAGAGAGAATGTAGAAATCACTGCTGTTTGTAAGAAAGCCAGGCTAGGGACTCAGCTCTGCTGCCCATTTCTTTCAAAGTGCATCTGACATTACACTGTCAGGGAGGTAAAAGCACTTCTCGTGGATGAGTTTGGAAGGAGTCATAGGCCTTGTCACAAAAACATAGATGAGATCACTGCTCAAAAATTGCTGAAAAACATCCTTTGAAAAATGGGAAATTTGCAACCTCTGCATGCTGGCTCACACACAGGCACATCTGAGGTTAAAAGTGCAGGTTGGACTGGGACTATACATGTCTCAGCTGGCAAACTTGAAGAACACCTTGGAAGTTGCAGGTGAGCTGTAGGCTGCTGGGTGGATCCTAGAGGTGGTATGTGGGTGTAGCATGTGACCGTGTCCAGTGACATGTCATAGTGATGCACATAGCAGTGCATGTACACTAAACAATTTAAAAAGACCTGCCTAATCCCACCTAAAGGAGCTGTTATTCATCAGTTGTATCTGGGTCAGAAAACAGGCATTAAAAGTGGGGTTATATACATCCTGGATTGTTACAGTGCTAAAAGGGAGTTGTGGAGTTAATGATTTCAACCGTCAATTAAGTACTTGGTTTCAGTTCCAGGTTCCCCAGCAGAGCTTTTGCATTAATTTATTCCTCCTATTAATACAGGCCATTATTGAGTGGTTTCACAAGTGGCATAACTCTCTTGAGGGAAAGCAGCGATACAGCAGGTCCTTAGAAGCCATGTGGAAAGAGAATTCATCTAGAGCACTCAAAAGCTTCTGTTTTTGCCTATAGACCATACTTACACTTGCACTGCCATTTGTGTGAAGCAAAAGCTTTCCGGTTGCTGAGTCTCCCTTTGGAAACGCTTCTGCTAATGAAACTCAACATTTGTGTTATTAACTGACTGAGAAAAGCCTCTAGGCAAACATTCAGCCTGGCAATGTTAAGGAAAACATCTACAGCAGATAAGAGCACTGCCCCTAATTACACTGAGGACTCAAATGCTCATCCCTGGGACTGGCTGTGCCTGCCTCTGCAGAGAGATTGGCCACACATACCACCTTCTATCAGCCTTGTGGACAAGCTATCAAGGCTGCGTCCGCCTGCCACAGAGCAGATAGAAGCAGAGAAAGCTTTCTTCAAAAGTTGGTCTTTGAAGAAGTACAAGATTGCAACACTGGACCCTGACAATATGCTAGTGAGAAGAAAAGAATGCAAGTATTTAACTCCCTTGAAGAATAAAGAGAAATTCATACTAACTTATGACCTGAAATGAAATGAATGTGTGTGAAATATGTGGTTTTTTTTTTTTTTTTTTTACATAATACTGTATTTTCCTTTTAGGAAATTGGTTTCTTTCAATTGTCTATAAAAAATGGGCTTGAGATCTTTTGAACGTTTATCAGTGTAGTTTCTGCTAGTCTGGTTTAGATCCCACTATAAAGTAGTCTATACCACTTCATCTTTAAGTTCCTTCATGGTACTCCCCTTACAGACCTTCCGCTTGTCTCTCCTAATCTGATTACTGATGACCCTTTCATATTCCATCCCTCTCATTCATACAGCATCTCTTTTAAATAGCAGAATTAATTACATTAATTTTGTGTGGCAAGGTGTTTACAATCAACAAAAATGTTAAATAAGCACACACTTCGTTCTTGCAGCCACTGGTAGGGTGTAAATTTAAGCTATGTCAGTGTGTGCTGGGTTCTAGGTCCCATAGCACATGGTGACAAGCCACATTTTACACTGATTTTGTGTTCCCTTAGCAACAAAAGTCCCATCTCTCATGCTTGCTCAGTCTCAGTCCTTCTATCCCTCTCATCACAGTCATTATTGTGTCCTTGTCTGATACACTCTTTAAGGTTGAACTTAAGCTCACTGGGAATGGAAGGTCAAGTGGCCAAACACTGGGATTGCTCACAAAGATCCTTGTTTTTTCTAGTGTGAGGAAAAAACCTGGCCTCCTGGCCTTATCTTTTGCTCAGGCTCCTGTCCCTCAGCATCTTTCTCCCAAGCTGGTTAACAGATTTAAAACAAGGAGGGTGGCTGCTGAGAGCTTTTTTGCTTTCCCACATTGAGGTTGTTTAAACAGGACAATGAGCAAAAGAGCTCTGTTCTCCTAGCTTCCTCTATCACTCAGTATTTTCTGTGGAGACAAAGCTGAGCGGAACAAGCAAGAAGAGGCAGGAAGTGTTTCTCCACAGAAACGCTCTCTACGGAAACGCTGCTTTTGAGGAATACACTTAGGCAAGAAAAAAGAAAGCCAGCTCAACTGTGGACAACAAGTTTACTGCATGCTAGTAAAAGGAAACACCTGAATGATGTCTCTAAGAAGAATGCTTAGATCACAAAAAAGGAATAATCCCAGGTGGTCACAATAGACCTCACTATTCTAAAGGAGCAGGAAATGTACAGGATCAAGGCCAAGCTTGCTTAAAATTAGTAGGCTGCTTAGTCTTCAGAATGGTAGTGCATCAAAAACCCTCACAGACACAAGGCACCACTGGTGAGCTAACACTGGCATTAAAGGTGGGGGGGGAGTCAAGTCCCTAAAGTATAACTGCCTTCAAATTTACATAACACCTCCCAGCTACCTTGTCTTCAAACAACAGTACATTATACTGTTCATAACCATGTGTTTTGGATGGGCTCAGAGAATCAATGCATGTACACTAGTGATGGTTTCTCCATACTAGAGCTTCTCATTGATTGCAGATGGGTCAGGAATCAGTCTGCTGTTCACCTCTATAATGAAAGGAAAGATGAAGTTGACTCAGATCAGAACATGAAAAGGTTAAAGGAAAGCTGCTGGTGTGTGTAGGGTCCTGGGAGGTTTTAAGCCCAGTAAGTATGGGGAGGGGCAAAAGAGGCAGTGGGAGAAGTCAGAGTGTAGCAGGAAGAGAAGAAAGGACTCCCTTCAATTCTCTTATGCGACCACTTGAATTTGCATTTTATTTAAAGTTTTCCCAAAATCACTGAAGGCACACAAAGGCTAATAAAAGACCACAAGTACAGTTGACAAGACCTGCATTTGGAAATGATTTCTCCAAAGTAACCTCTGCACTATGGCCACTTACTTAGGGCTTGTTTTTCTTGGCAAAGCTTCCCATCTCTGGCTGCCCAGCTTTGGGTCCAGGACAACTTGCAAGTTCAGGCTTGTTTCACAGGAAAGGTCTCAACTTAAATTAATCATTTACATTCATTCATTTAGCAGACGCTTTTCTCCAAGGTGACGCACATTTCATATAAAATACAGTTTATGCATGACCTTATATTTGCTTTAAGCTTTTTATATACCATTTGCTTTAAGTTTTGTCTTGGAATGGTATGGGAAGCACCCTGCACCTACTGCACTGCATACTGTTAATCCAACCTGGTATTCATCAAAATGTTCTCCTTTCTTACACCAGTAGGACAAATTACACATATTTAATGACCAGGATAATTTTAAAACAAAACTAGACTAATACAACCAATAGCCCCACTTTATTCAATAACACTGCTAAAATGAATATGATTATAAAGGCAAGTTATTGTTAGTCATAGTGAAGCATGGCAGTAAAATGTGTTCTTGTCTCCTATGCTTGTTGTGCAAAGCAGGCTAAGTGTAGCAGTGGGAAAGGTATTTTGAGGTAAGGGATAGAAGCATAACCATAACTCTGCCTACCATATGTTACAAGGCTCAAAGAGTATTGCCGTTTTCTAGAACTACAGCTTCCAGACAGGTGACACTTGATAACAAACATTTAAAAAAAGAGCAGGTTAGAGTTAAAACAACATTTTGCTAGTCATCCCAAACTATAGCATTCAGGAGCAAGGGAAATTAATAATTTTTTTGGTTAAAAAAGTACTGATTCACAAATTTATCAAAATTTCACTCACTGTCCTGCCACCCAAGTGAACATGTGGAACAATAAAGTTCACTCTTCCCACTAAGCCACATGCTGTTTGAGGCCACTTAACCCTACACACCCTCACAAGCTGAGACATCTAGCCTCAGGGCAGATATTTAACCAGTCAAGATCAGGCAGACTAATAGAATGCTCTGCCTGTTGACAACATACCTACAGTTGAGAATAGTGCCTTGTCAAATAACTGAGCAATTATTTTCCATTTTTTTGGTGAGAAAAGAACACTAATAATAATCACTGTTCATTTCTACTAGATGATTACAGATATGTGTAATAAAGTCCATGACAAAAATGACAAACCCAAAAAGCTGGCAATTCTCAATTAGTTACGGAGTCTTCCTGTTTTCCCTACAGTAGTACATCACTGAAAACGATGCTAATCTGACTGAATCCCCTCCAGGATTGGCATGCTGAACAGCTCATATCAGCCAGTCTGAGAAACAGGACCCCCACAGGAGACAGGAAGAAACCTGGGAAACATTGTATACCACAGGCCTTCAAGTTGACTATACATTTCTGCAACAACCAGAATCCGCCTGAAGAAAAGAAGCCCAGTGTCAGCAGGTGGCTGAGTGGGGAAGACATGCCCCAAGGGGCAGGGAGGCAGCCCAGTCCTCTAGGCATATTAAATATTCACAGGCAATATCCCTGGCACCTCTGTCATGACCATTAGTGTTTCTCACCTGGAGGTGATAATGGACCTGGAAACTGCCAGGACTGATGCGGATTTGAGAAGCCTAATCAAGGTGTTATACATATATGGAACAATAACCTGCATGCCAATAAGAAAAGAGGGAGCTTTTATGATAGGAGAAACATATAAGCACAGAAATGACTGATTTTTTTTTTTTTTTTTTCAGTTGCAGATGTCATAAATAAATTTACTTTCAAGCCAGTGTAGGACAATGTGATTTCTTTTCAATTTTCTCTTGCTTTGGTACCCTTAAAAATATGCTTTAATCTTCTTTGCACATAAAGCATTATTTGAGATATTGTGATAATTGCTATCCAGCAAAATAATTTACTGGGATTTTTTGGTCACAGTGCACAATCCTTGTTAGAAAGCTAAACAAAATATCACCCCCCCCACCTTGACACAGCAATACCAAGTGTACACATCACTTACACAAAACACAACCCCACAATCAGCATCTCATTGCCTCCATGCCAACTAGACCTGGGCAGACTGCCACATTGATCTTGAATTTCACTAAGCAGCCCTTCATCTGCCAGTGTGAGACTGTGGCATACTACTCAGTTAAGGAAGTGCTACAAAACAATGAGAAGAAAAGCCACATGGAGACCATTACTGGATGGGTGTAGCAGTTACGTAGGTTCTTATAAAGAAATAGAGAAAAATCATCCTAATGTGCCAGACTGTTAGAGAACTTCCTTCTTGTGGAGGAGAAGAAAGGTTTGGGGTAATGAGCAGGACTGAAGACAATGAAAAGAGCTGGTGTGGCTGGTCAGCAGAGTTCCTTGAGCCAATGGATTCGAGAGGTCATGTAATCTTTCCTGTAAGACACACATTTCCCTTGGTACAGCGCCTTATTCATTATTCATAAATTAGGTCTGTAATTCACTCCATGTAATGCTTTCTCCTTACCCTGTCAACAGACCTGGCAACACATATTCTAAAGGCTTCCACTGCATGAACAAGTTGAATAACGGAGAATACGTCACATTTGGGGGGAAAAAAACACACTTCAAATGACCACAATTCTATTTCTTAGTTTTTCTGAGCAAAAGTGTGCACGTGCGAATGTGTGGGTGGCGAGAGCAGAGGTAGCAGCAGGAGAATAAGTCCCCACGAGAAATAATTGCCTGCCCCTCCCCCAAACCCCCTTCATCTGAATTTAAGTGCATTAATACTGCACCAGTTACAGTGACAGGGTTAAATGGCTCTTGAGGCTCTAAGACACTACAGCTCTCTCACTCACATACAAATACACACACATAAATATTGCACCAGTCAGAGAAGCAGGGTTAAAGAGATGGCAAGCGAAGTAAGGAAGGGAAATGTATCTGTAGAGTATCATTCTCTCCTTTTTCACCATTTTTCCTGGCCTTTTTGAGTTTAAATCTAGAACATACTGTATGTCCGAGTTTTATCCAATTATGTATAACCACACATTTTCTTTCCATCAGTGACGTCCAGTTCCTTCCCTTCCAAGCAAAAGAGCAGGTGCAACTGAATCTTGGGTCTTACAGAAACCACAGAGAATCTTATTTGTTGGAAAGTCACCTTTTTTAGCTAACAGATTTGTAAACAAAAACTCACATTTACTACAACATAGATTCAGGTTTTTCAGATTTATTTCCATGCAAATTAACCATGAGAGACAATTCAGAAGGTCCTCCAACTCTTCTTTGTTTATAACTACATATTCTTTCTATAATGTCTTTACATTCATTTCACTGCAGTTTTTTTTTTTTTTTTTGTAATGAACACATATTTATTCTACTCCACAAAGGAGTTCACCCTGAGTAGACAAGAATATTTTTAATCCTAATATTACAACCAATTTCTTTTCATGTTGGATCTCTAGGCCATTAGGAAAAAGAAGAGATCTTGCACATGCACTAGAACTGCTCAACAGACAAGTAGAGGATTTCTAAAAGCCTCCGCTGATTCCCAAAGAGACTTGCACAACTTGGGTCACCAGGAGGTTAGGAAAACAGTACAGAAGGGTGAGAAATGAAAGGCTTGTCTCATAAAACTTCTGAGTGCCACGGTCAAAGAAGGAGAGCTGAGAAGTAAGTGAGAGGTCTGCATGTACATGTACATTTCTGGATGTGTGTATGCAAGCCTGTGGATTTGTGTATATATTTATGAGTATGTATTATAATGTTATGTCAGTAAGTGAATTCACATAAGGAACAATAAAAAGAATGAAATACAGGGTAGTACTAGAAAACCTATTTCAGTCTGCTAAAAACAAAACTGAAGCCTTGAACAAATTTCACTTTTCAGCAGAACAATGATCCCAAGCACAAGGGAAAAGGAATGCGGAAATGTTTAAAGAATAAAAAGGTCAATTTCCAACAGTGGCAAAGTTAAAGTCCTGATCACAATCCCACTGACAATCTGCAGCACTATTTCAAAAGTGAGATCTACAAGCAAACCCAACCAATGTGAATAACCTGGAGCAAATCTGCCTTGAAGAATGAGCTAAAATTACTCCTTATATGTGTGCAAAGGTAGTACATACTTTTCTTACTAATATTTTCTAACATGGAAACATCACCTTAAATTTTATTTTGAGTTTGTGTTAATTTGAAGTTTAAAATTTGACAAAGAAAAAAAAAATTCTGTGTATAATTTGTGATTCAGTAAAATGAGAGAATTGTTCCAGGGTCTGAATACTTTGGCAAGGTACTTGAACCATTCTATAAATATATATTCATGACAGTTCATAAATATACTGTATATAGCCATTTCAGCAGAATACAAGAAAATGAAGCCCATGGTTCACATCAAGCAGAAGTGAGACTCCTGCCAGTTGCCTGCTGCTGCATTGCCACACATGACTTAGTGGATCACATGACCACCATACAAGACAGGATGCTATCCCCACTGGGATCTGTAGGAGGAGGCAGAAGCAGTACAGGTCAGCTGGCATACAGCAGGTCTGATGCCACTGGGCTGGTGCTTACAACAGAAAGGAAGCAGATGTGAAAACATCTGTGCAAAAAGTAGAGAGCCTGGTCAGATGTAAACTGAAGTTCTGCAGTTGTCCTATTGGGTACTACCGCTTTAAGCCTCCCTTCATAATGCCGGTGTGATTCACAAGCTGTACAATCTAAAGGTAGACTAAATGAGCCATATTAACTGGACAATTATTTATGCATATACTCAGATGAAATGTATTTATCTGCTTTTTTTCTGCTCCCTTAACTGTGATATGCTCCCCATCCTAGAACTTGTCTTTATGTTGGTAAATAGCATATCAGTAGAGCATCACAGATCTGTCTTGCCTTCAGTAGTGCTTGTTCCAGGAGCAGGAAACACTTTTGTGATGTGGACTAGCTTCATCTTCAGAGAAGTCAACTGTCCAGAATTCAGCACCACTTCCAAAACACATTAGAAAGAATTGTTTGAAACAGAACATAGTACACTGGAGGAACACTGCCTGTCTTGTAGATTTTACTGCACATGTTGCAGATTGTACAACTGTTCAACAATCTGAATATTCCCCTTTTTTTGCTCTGGCTATTCAGAAATGATAAAAGCATGTTGGTCTAGACAGGCTGCATGATTATCAAAGCTTACAGCCTTGATAGGACTGATAAACTAGTTGCCCAACAATAGGGAAGAGCTCCTAGGGAATAGCAGCCCCAGCCATCTTCTTCTCCCTGACACCCTTGAGAGACCTAATAATGGTGTTTACAGGAGAAGGGACAGGTAAGAGAAGCACTCTTTAGACATAAGCAAACAGATTTTATGTTATTCTAAGAGAAGGAAAAGACCATCTCAGTTTGAAAGCCTCCAATAAAGTATATTTTGAGTGATTTTGCAGTGTCTTGTAGCTTCTACAAAGGGGATGATAAAAAATGCATATGACTTGTGTTCTACGATAAAAATTAAACCACACACATGCACTGCATTTTTAAAAACCCAAATCTCCCTCTTCCTCTCGACATCAGTGTATGGGTTATATGCCCCTGCTTGCTACAACAACCTAATGTCAGTGTATGAACCCACTGTACTCATGGTTTTGACACAATGGTTTGATAAGAAACTTTACATTACATTACTTGCCCTGCGCAAAGCAGTATTGGACAAACTGTAAAGTAAAAATGAAGATGCCTCTTCTTGAACATTGTGTTCCCTGGAACTTATAGCTCTTCTCTTGCTGTGATCATGCTTTAATGGAATAGGGTTCTCTGAGAGGCTCAGATTTAAAAGGTCCCTCTGTAATAGGTTTTATTTGATGGGAAAACAGCTGTTTAAGAGAGATCTTGCCTTTCTCTTAATAGGCGTGTCAACAGAGGGGCACTGGGTATCATCATGGAACCTAATACTGCTCCAAGGACAGGAAGTCTGTTGGAGCACAGTAGACATTTATGTATTTGGCTAGACTGATACAGATTGTAGAGATGTTTGCTGATTTACCTGTACCCACCTGCCCTTGAATTCCAAACACATACATACACATGCACACACAGTCTTGTTCTCAGGGATGAGGAGCCATTAACACCCCCACAGCCATACTCTCCCCTTACCTCCAAGCACTGTCCTCGCAGTGTGCCCTCATATCCCAAAGCACTGCCTGTCAGAATAAGGTTCAACTCTGCCTGCTCTTCATCAATTATTCCTACAGGCCTTCATGTCTTCTCTGGGACATGGCAAAAGGGCCAGGGAGGAGCAATACAGTAGAGGGAATGGGGAGTTACTACATATCAGCTTTTCTATCCTATCTCATTCTGTCTGCTACAGCTAAACACAAGCGATGTCTACCACTATCCAGTAGCCTCCAGTGGAGTCTGTGAAACCAGTTCTGTTGGTGCTTTGAGAGGACCTTTGTTAAAGCTTGGAGCAACAGGATTAGGGTTCTGAAGAAGATAAGGTCACAACTTGCAGAGTTAAATCCCAGAAAATGGTTGTCCATTGGATTTCCGCTCCATAGCATGGCAGTCTCCAGGGATGGATTAGAGTTTCTTGACCTCTTCAGCTAATATTAGTAGTCCAGAACACACGTTACTATTGTTCAGAGCATGAATAGCATGGAACAATATTATTATGGCAAGAACATGATTCATTCTTCAGATATAAGATACAGGAAATTAAAAATATACTGTATTTATAAGAAAGGCCTCTTTGGCTATAACAGAATGTGTGTGTTATATGACTGCCAACACATGCACTATACTTAAGCTAGTGCTGATTCTTTGCCGAGACATTACACCAACTCTTACTCTGGGTTCTGAGAAGCAGGTTAATTTTAAACAGTTGGTCCTGCTACAGTTACATGAGCCTGTAGAGTTGCCTTGTGATATTTCAGTGATACACTTTCACCAAATCTGCTGTTCTTTGATGAAAAAGACTGTGCAGGTCTTAGTGATATAACCATCTCACATAGCATGGTTTCAATGAAGTTTCCTTATTCTTACTTGCCCCTTGCTAGTCCGAACCCCACCTCCTTTCCACCCAAACCACAGTCTCCCGTCATGCTGGTATGGAAAGTAGCCAAGGAAATTAAACTGTGGAAAAGATCTTCAGTAAGTGAACTGAGGCTGTGAATCAGTTGTGAAAAGGCACACTGTGTGTCTGGTGGGGTTTAAGGGTTTTTTTTTTCAGCGTCACACACTTGGATCAATCCAGTGCACAAGGTTCATATGATAAAAGTACATGAAGGGAGACTTCTGTACTGTTTATGTTTGGCCAATAAGAATGCTTCAAACAGGAGTCTCAATGTAAGTGTTCAAAGAATGAGGGCTTGTGTTTGGGTGTGTTGACCCTCTAGAGCAGAGATCTGAACAGTTCTGGTGCAGTGGACCTATGGGGGCACAGCTACAGTCAGGTACTTTCACTTCCGCTCGTACTGCTTTGAAAGGCAGAGACTACATATAACATTCACACATTTAGTTCCTGCCCATAGCAGTTGTGGGTATGCTGATCAAGAGAACCTAAGAAGGTAAGGAAGACCCACTGGAACACATTTGTTGACACTCTGAGAGGCAAGGTGGCTGCAGGCTCTGAGACAAATTTTTAAACCTCATAAATGCTCTGGCAGAAGCTTGCAATCCCATTTGATATGCAGCTGTAGCGAGGTAGTAGTCTGGAACCCTTGGTTCACAAAGAAGTCTAAAAAAGGAGACATTTATATGCCTTGCGCGTGCAACTAAATTTCTAATGGCATTATCAGGGTCCTATCTTCACCATGGTCTGAGATGTCTTTACACAAGGTCATGTTCTCCATAGAGAGATCATTTTACAATATCAATTATACATTGATTTGGTTCACACATATGGAAAAGAGGTTGGTAAAGTATCTGGAGCAAGTTCACACAGAATAATAGCCTGTTGGGGGGATGGAATAGAACAGCAAAAACTTCTAAAATTAAGATGTAGGTAATGAATTGATTCTGAACCAAAGATAACATTAACTTTTATATATTGTGTTTATTAATATAAGCAATATCAGTGTTGTTTCTCATGTCATTTGTTGGTGCAATGGACAAATTAAATTTTTGCCAATCTGGCTATGTGCATCAGTGCATCTGTTAAGTACAAAAAGATTATAAATGCAGAATAGTGGTTTCCTTTCTAAGTCTGAAAAGGCTGTGATGTGCAGATTTTCCAGCTCTCTTAAGAAAAAACAACCTCAGCTCTGGGACTGCAAAATTAGTTCAATTAGGGAAATGATTTGTTCCATCAAGTGGTTAAGTACTCAGAATGAAGTCCTGCACACACAGAAGCCCCACAGGACTGAAAATGAAGACTTCTGGAATAGACTATATATGTACCAAGATTTAGATTTTGCACTGGTCCCATATTTAGTCTGTCCCAAGGAGCAGTCAATCAGGGTGGGATTTTACAAGCTTTAAGAAGCTTAATTAGGCATTAATGCGATCTGTTCAGAGGCTTACGAATGCCAAACAAAATCCACTAAATGTAGATAGTGGGCTATTAAATTCAGCTTGGATCTGACTTAACACACAGAAATCCAAGCTTCTCAAATCAAGGGTGGAGAAAGTCTGAAGGAAATTACTGGGTGAGGCCTTCCTACCTGGGCCTCTAAACAAACACCTACCGAAACAAACTTGAGATGAGATTAAGCCCATAACTATTAGATGGAACTTTGTGCTGTTGCTCAATTTAAAAAAAAAAAAAAAAAAAAAAAAAAAGGCAGAATGCTGTTTTATTTGGAAAACTGCTCAAGATTTCACTGAAGGCTTTGCAGCAGCCAAATGATGTCCAAATGAAAAGATCTTCACTGCTTCACTAAAGAACTGCCCACATGATGAATTTCCAAAGAGGTAAGAGTCTCCATGGCTTGCAGAATCAAGGAAAACATTCTCCTGGATGCTTTACAAAAACCCACGTGATATTCAGCAAAATGAACTCATGCTTGAAATGGAGGCATAGAATGTTTGTGGGAAAAGGGGAGGGGATATACACAGTGGAAAAAATACTGTTCATACAATTTCTGTTAATAGGTAAGAAGAAGAAGAAAATACGGCACAATAAACAACTCCCTTATACTACATTTTTAAGCTTCTTTATACTTGCCCTCTCTGGAGTAAAAATGGCAAACCATTTTGAAAACTGCTTTTATAACTACCTGGTGTTTTCAGTGTGAGCAGTTCTCTCCTATTGAATCTGAGGGTTAGGTTTAAAAATCCCCATTTTATCATCCTCTCCAGTCCCAACCACAAGATCCCTCAGCAGGTGGATCAGGCAGTGGCCACACACGTACGCACGCACGCACACACACACACACGCACACACACACACACACACAGAGTGATTTCTGAACACTTGGCTGTGATAATCTTTGGATTCCTACTGCTTGTGAAATTTATACCAATAAATGAAAGTGCATTGCTTCAAGGCAACACATTTGATATTTCGTCTGTTTGCTCACAATGTGATTTAGTTAACTTGTCCTGCATTTCTGTACCATTCTCATGCCACAACTCATGGGAGTAATCAGTAGCTTTCCATCAGAAAGTAAAATGACTGGAGGGCTCAGCTCAGGACGAAAGACAGAGGGAAGTGGACAAAAAGGATTAGAAGTAACGCACAGCTGTAACATGAAACAGACATGTTTTGCTACAACCTCCAGACAATAAAATAAAGTGCAATGATCTCACCAGCAAAGTGTACATATAAGTGCACAGTGCACACCCAGACATAAAGTGCATGAGTGACACAGAATAAGAGAGACTGCTGTGCACCGAGTTAAAACAAAGTCACAATAGCATGGTACACAGGACCTGGACAGGAGCACAAAAGACTGGCGTAGATAGGTCAGGACCTTAGGATAAGATCAGAGACACACTAGAAGCAGTGTAAATGAGTGTCAGTGAATATGAATAATTCAAGAATCCACAAACTAGTGACATACCTTTACCCCTTTTTATAGAGCTGTGGATGGTGAGAAGGTTAACTGAAAAACATGTGCATGGGGTTAGTTATATGACTCACTCTGGTGAACACTGGAGATTTTACACCCCCCAGGTCATGATAATAGCAGTTAAGCATGTGCAAAAATGAAACTAAACATTTCCACTGAAATATGCTCTCTTACTGAGGCATAATGTAAATATGGATAGGTTTTTCCACAAAACTCTTAATTGCAGTCATCAGGATACCTCTCACTTCAAAGGTGTTCTTGGGGAAAGATGAAGAATTGTATTAGCCCCTAATTGTTACAGCACCCAAGTCTTGTAATGTAATCACACAAGATCTTGAAATGGGCTAATGCATGTGAAACTAGCTGCTTAGACAGATCAGGTATTGAATTTTCTATATTTAATTCACTTTCCATCACTGGCAGGAACCATTAGTTGGATAGGACCAACAGCCAAAAGGCTGGGTCGGTGTTTACATTAGCAAAAGCAAAAAGATTGTGTATCCACCAATTATGACCCTAACCTTGTTAATTAAATAACTATGTTCAACAAAATTTGGAAAGTAAGGATAAAACTAAAACTAATAAAAACTTAAAGGATGCAGAGTCCTTGGTGACAATAAAAATGATAGAAATAAAGAATAAAAATGTCATGAATCTGCAATGAAAAATTAATAATGAAAAAAATAATGAAAAATTAAACAAAAATGCCCTGAAAGCATTTAAATTCTATAAACATTGTGTCACTCATCTTGTGTTGTGGAAGAAGGAATAATTTGTTGGGCAGAAAGAAGAAACTGTGGAAGAGAAATGCTGAAACCAGTTTCTGGGGACCTTATACACAATTAATCCCTTTGCTAATTGAAATGCTTATTGTCTTGTGTAGTTTATAAACACTATTAATATTAGTTCCAAATTTCTCATACATATAAAAGTAGAAACATTTATAACCTATATTTATAAAAAATATTTATTACATATGGGGGGGGGGGGCGTGGTGGCATAGCCGGTTGGACCGAGTCCTGCTCTCCGGGGGGGTCTGGGGCTCGAGTCCCGCTTGGGGTGCCTTGTGATGGACTGGCGTCCCGTCCTGGGTGTGTGTGTGTATTTATTACATATAGTGCTGTTTGAAAGTATGTGAACCCTACAGGTATGATCATCATTACTATACAAATTATTAAAATAAATGTGTAAAATCTAAATCTTAAACTTATAAAATGAAACAATAAATGACTGATTTGCACATCTGACTATCTACTTAGTTAATTTAATCAATGCAACTTGGGGTTCACGTATTTTCGTACCTGCAATACTTACATTTCACTGTTACCGCTATGATTTCCTCTAAACCAACATATAGAATTCATTATTATACACCTGTTTTTTCTTATCTGTCAGATGAGAAAGACTCGTGCAGATTAAAGAAATTAACTATAACTAAGCACATATTCCTTCTTGAGAGATTGGCCTCAGACAGAAACACCAGAAAGCAAAAACATGGAGTAAGATGACTGGAAAAACAATACTGCAAGTCTTTACTGCAAAACTTCAAACATAGCCAGTCAGTATAGTACTCTTTCACAATGTACCATGGCTGTTGAATCCAGATCACTTTATGGACATTTTGAAAATGTTTTGTTGACTGTTACTGGGAAACAGTAGACAAAAAACTGGTTTATATTCACCAGGAAAGGGTGGCTTTCTAGCAGCCTAGGAATCTCAGCTGACCACCGCATAATTGGCTGTCCTGATATGTCTGATGCCTGCCTTTTTTGTTTATGGCTCTCCTTCAACAGGCACTTAGCTCCCCAGAAACACAGCAAAGTGGTTTGCACAAAATGATGCTGGAGTTGAAAAAATATGAATCAGAGGAGTGCATGGCAACCAGCAACACAGGTGACCTGATTATCAGCAAAGCAGCTTTGTATCAGTCAGTGGAGGTACAGTACAGGTACCCTTTATGATTACACCCTCACTCTCTCAGCAGAACAGTTCCACTTTCCAAGTCCCAGTCTAGTGTCTAGGAACAAATCAGCAGGAAGACAAATTATTACTTTTTTAAAAAAACTTAACTATGGTATTCACAGTAATTTCCTCAAGTGGCAAATAGCAACACCGCACATTTTACATGACAAATGCCAGGCTTGTTCTTGGACACTTATAGCTCTTTTTCAGGAACTGTGAATGAGGCCTTCAATCTGTGCTGTCCACAATGTCTCACATTACTACATAACCTGTAAGTTACCAGAGGCTTGCAACCGCAATAAATAAATGGCAGTGTAAATGTGTTAATTTTAAGTTTCTTCAGTCCTCAATTAAGTCTTTCTACAGAGACGCATTAAATAACCACTAAGATAAAAACAGTACCTAACTTCGGCATAAAAATGTTAGAAGCATTAAAAATACTCCACAACACAATGAAGCACAGGGAGGTAAGCATTCACACTGGTTCAAAGACTATATGTACTACCCGTTAACCAGAATTATAATTGTTAAGAAAATAAATGTGTGCTATGTGTTACAGCCATATTTAACTGAGCAAAGCAGCAGAAATTAAGGTTTCAGGAACAATGGCATCTGGCACTAGCATCTCCTTCATACATTTCTTGCTGAGAATCCATGATCTGATCATGGTCTGAATAAGAAAACTTTACACAGAATATACCAAATACGTGAAAAACATACAGCCTAAAACACAGAGTTAGTTTTCTCTTATACGCAGAATACATAATAAAGAATGCTGTAGCATGCTATATAAAGCCATCGCCTAAATAAATAATGGTACTACTGAAAGGCACTGTGCAGGAGGTGGGATTCATGGGGTAACCTGCTCTCCTGCCATCATTGTATCTCTGTATGGTATTAATTCTTGCCAGGTGATTTTCCCCTCAACAGAAAATTGTTATTTTTAATGATTATACAGTATCTGCAAATAACATCTGAACACCACCTCTTGCCGCCTGCCTATTTGTTGCTTCAAAAAGGCTGTTTTTCTTTTCAGGCATCACCACGTCACCAAAGAGGCAGCCACCCTGATACAGGTAATTCTGCAGAACAAGCAGGGATCAGTACGTATGGAAGATGCTAGCAAGTACTGTAGAAGGAAGAGAAATCACTGATCAAACCCACATGTGCAAAGTTCAGTTAGGCAGATGGAGAAGGACCTCTGTTGTTTACAGATTCTGTAGGAGTACGAGGTTGTAAGGGGCAGATGTCAAAGCCTGGCTATGCCACAGGTGAAAAGGAAAATATGAGGAAGCGTAAGCTGATCTTACTCTCACAACACATCCGTTTCCACAAATTACATTTTCTGCAAACTATTTTCTGTACTTTAATACACTTACATTTAATTGAGAAACCAGATAAGGAAACATTATCTATGTTTTAATCTGTTCCCAGAGGAAAGATGGACAGACAGGTTTGATACCATCTGTGTGCTATGTTCAACAGCCTGTAGGGACAGTAAAGACATCAGCATCTCAAGCTGCCTTCACTTTTTGGTAAACTGATCCATTCTAATGAACCCACAGTGCTTTCTTGTCCTCCATTTGTTTTTACTTTCTGTGATGGCATGGACAAGAGCAGGTTTGTGGAGAGTGTAGAGGTTTATATATGGTGAAGCAGAGGAATCTTAGCAGTAAAGCTCAAAACAGGCTGATTAGGTGAACTGATATAATACGTATAAACTGAGCACGATAACTGAGTAGTCTGTACAAGCGCTAACTCCAAAACTCAGCAGGGACTGTCCATCAGCTCTCCACTTTTATACCAAGGATTACTTGCAAAACAAGAAACAAGTGCGGACAGTCGTAGTGTAGGAAAAGCTTCCTCTTGTTCTAATAAGACAGTGGTGACCAGGGACTTGACACTTTCTCTCCTCATATTTGTAAGATAACTCAGATAAGAGGATACCAGAGAGCCATTGTAACCCATCAATGATCGATCTTAGTCTAACATTTAAATAGGCTGCTATCAAATTAGCCTTGTATATATGTCATAGTACAGAGCTTCATGAAAATGCCTGACAGAACTACACCCCGCAGTTCATGATGGCAAGCTACTATATGAAAAGTGCAGGCACACTGGGTACGACTATCTGCCTGAATATAAGCCAACACACACACATACCAAACCTAAAATCTTACACTAGCTCAAAAATTCAGACACAAACACACTAATTCAGACAAAATGTCTCTTTACACTTCATAAACACAGAGGAAATAATTAATATACATTAAATGAAATAACCAAGGCTTTATTTAATACTTATTTAATCAACTGTGAGATACCAGCATTGAAAATTAATGGCACTACTCCCACATTTCAATAGTTATTCAACCCTTTCCTAGAATGTTCACATAAAAAAATCACTTTCTTCAGGATCAGGTTCACATATAAAAGCAAAAAATATTACCTTTAGTTTCTTATTAGATGTTGTCTGAGTTTGCCAATTATGACTTACACTTCATAGTAACTGTCTGCTGCTAGATGTAAAATTGCAAGAATCCAGAATTCATTCCTGTGCCAGTCAGTACCAAGTGGCATAGTGTGACATGACCTCACATGCAAATAGTCTTGAAGTGAGTTTCCTGATTACAGGACCACCCCCATTTCAGATGCCTTTGCTCTGAAGAAAGGTTGAGCTGCAGCAAGATCAAGAAATGCCTCTAACGTAAAGCAGAGCAAAAAGAACTTCTCTGGACCTTGAAAAGATGGGAAGCCCTATTACAAGTAACAAAGGCACCAAAATTTATTAGCTAAAGAAAAAGAAAAACTGGTGCACTGAACAATGCATTTTGTAATATCTGAACAGAAGAATACACAAGCACAGTGTGGCCATCAAGTGCAACCAGCAAATCCATTGCGTACAGCTAGATGTCACTCTGCCGTGCAAAGAGGCCCAGTGTTCCTCTCATCATGCATAGTGGAATGTTAATGGCATGTTAATCAGACTGGAAAAACTGTGAAATATATTTACAGGAAAGCAAGGTGACAATACACATATTCTGATATTAAATTAGAATTCCCTTTGAAATCAATCAGCAGAAGCACAACAAGCTCTGGGAGAAGATCTGTACAGATGCAGATGATGTGTAAACAATACATGCTCTTGCTGTAATTGGTATTAAAAGCAGACAGGATGGTTGTTGTGGAATATATACAGTGAACACTGAAGAAGGTTTGCATGGACGGCTGAATAAGGCTGCCCCTTCTCATGGCTTCATGGGGCTGAGGGGCAGCAGAGACCTGTGTATCTTATCTGTAGCTTCCACCGCTTTATCTGTCCAGAACTCTATACAGGACAAGTGTATCTTAATGACTTTTTATTCTGCTCCACATTCAAGAAAGTGAGGAAACAAAACTCTTTGGACAAAATTCCTGCAGTTTGACAAAAATACTCTAAACTATTAGATCAGTAAATATGTTTGTTTATACTTACATTTTTAACTATTAAATCAGTCAGCATCTAAGTGGCAAATGTAATTTTGGCTGCATAAAAAGGACCCTAATGAAAGCTTATTTTATATGAACATAATCATAGGGGCAGCTGAATGACCAGAAACTCTGGAGAGAAATTAATAAAGTAAGAATGAATGGTCAGCCACAACTAACAGTGAACAAAATAGATGGGAGATTACCATAAATGTCAACTTGGCATTGCTGAAGAAGAACAACAGGTCTCATATTTGTGACGGTTTCATAACAACAGCAAATGTTTTGCATTAAACAAAACCTACATGCAAACTATAAAAGTAGGATGTAGGATAGGTGAACTAATCCTTTAACTAACTATAAAACATCAAGGCCATGTCTTGATTTTCAACACACACATAACAAAGCCTTATCTGCCTGAAAAGAATTACAAATGTGGAATTTCTACATAACAAACCCTCCTCTACACTTTGGCATGGATTTCACTTAAAGAAGCAAAACAAACAAAGACAATAATCATCCTACAAACACAGGCCCACGTTTCTTCACTTTCATTTCCTATTGTTTGGAGATTTACATATTTAAACAGAGACTATTTAAACTGGTACTCCCATTTGCTGGCATATTCAATATCCCATGAGAGCCAGTAAACTGGATGACAAGGCTGATTCTATGCCATGCTTTGTCTAAAGTTAAGCAGGTTAAAAAAGGCCTTTGGATCATTTCTCCTTGGTCCACTCTACTTCCATATGGGTTCTCCCTTCTCCCTAGAAGAGCTACTTGAAATTACCAGAGTAGGAAAGAAACAAATACAGGAAATCATGCAAGTTCTGCAGTTTTGAACTAGAGTCAATAAAGGTCCCAATTTATATGGCCTTTTTTCTGTATATTAGATACCAACAGTCACTTCAAGTGAAATAACCTTTCGTAGAAGAACAAATACTTCTTTGGAAGCAGATACTTAAGAATGATGGTAAAAACTAGCTGGTTTGAAGGTATTAAAAGTGTATAACAAACCTATGGGATCCTGGTGTCCTCCAGACTTAACTATTAAATCTCTTAAATTTTACTATTTAATTAAAGGTATCATAAAATTCATAAATAACATAAAATTACAAAAAAAAAAAAAAACACAGACCTATATAAATCTGAAAGGTATCTATCATGGTCACCACAGTGTGATCAAGCACCCTTGTCAGATATTTTCACCCTCACCTTTCTCTCATTCAGTCAATCACGCTGAGAGGCGTAACATAAGGTAACAGGGAGAGAGATAAATGTTTTGTCAAATATGCAAGCTAAAATACCTAGTGAAACTGACTCGATTGCTCATGATCCTACCAAGCAACCATGTATCATATATTGAAATCAGCTGTCTCTTATAACAATCTGTTACAATTTCAAATATATAATTTTATTGTAATTCAAATAATATTATGATAACTTTGTTAGATAAATTAATTTATTCAGCTAACAAAACATAACTACCATTCACACAAATCTATGAAATGTAGTTTCCTCTCCTGGGACACAGAGATGATAGACTACAGAAATTCCATTTAATTGATACATGTCATTTTACATTTTTCTATTACATTTTTTCATTACTATCTTAGACTACAAGACAAATGAAATCAATGTGAAGAAAAGGTTTTGTACTCATTGAATCATGTTACTATTTACTTATAGTGATTTAATGTGTTACACTTAGAAGTTATACAAATACTGTGACTTAAAGGCCAAATTTTGATAACTTAATGTGGTTATTAAGGGACAAACAGCCTCCAGTTGCACCAGATGGACAATCATATTTCAAAATGCTGTGGATCTTGCCTAATTAAGAGCTGAGATAGATTAACATCGCAGTTATATTGCCTTCTCTGCAAACATGCAGTGACACTGATCTTTGCTCTCCCATACTGGTATGAACCAGCCAGAACATGGTTGAGGGTATATGACTGTTTGTACCCCTGAACACAAAGGAGCCACTGTTCCTTCATCCAAACCAGCAACATTTTGGTATTATAAAAAAAAATCTGAAAATGATTTAAGGGGGGCGTGGTGACACTGTGGGTTGGCCTGGGTCCTGCTCTCTGGTGGGTCTGGGGTTCGAGTCCCGCTTGGGGTGCCTTGTGACGGACTGGCATCCCATCCTGGGTGTGTCCCCCCACCAGCCTTACGCCCTGTGTTGCCGGGTTAGGCTCCGGCTCCCCGCGACCCCGTATGGGACAAGCGGTTCGGACAATATGTGTGTGTATTTGTGAAAATGATTTCACAAGGACACAGAGGAGAAAGACTGACAGATAGTGAAAGAGAGAATGTCAGGGAGAGTGATAGAATTTGAAAAAGAAGGAATATTCAAGAAGTCAAACACCTGAAATACACAAATCAGACCTGTTACTTTGAACTTGCTGTGATGCTCAAACGTACCTGCATCTTCACTACATAGAAACCAATGCTCCCTGGACAAAAATACTATCCTATAAACACACTGAAAACTTAATGGACACAGAATGACCTGGTTAGACTGCCATTACAGACAATGACACTGCTTGGCAGAAGGCTCTGCGTTTGATGTTATGTCACCTTTTTGTGCCCCTGAAATCTGCATCCTCTTCCTTATTCCTCATTAAGAATTCAAGCCAATATTGTGCTGCTTTGCAAGACCCTACTCAGCTGCTGTTTTAGCCACAATGTCTCCTTTTGGAGCTTCTGAAAAAGAAGAGTATGACTTAAGGCTGTTATGGATTATTCACCCATGTGGCTTACGCAGCACATTCACAATCGTTGTACACTAATTCCATAACAGCCTCCATTAGTCACAGAGAGCTCTTGTTGGTCTTATTTCTTTTAATTTTAATAGCTGTGAATAAACAAAAGTGAAATTTATCTAAGAATGAGGACATGTGGACATAAGAACAAATCGACAAAGTATGTTGATGGGAAAATATGACAAAGGCAGTGAATGAACTAAAATCATTGCAGAAGTAAAAGTGTCAAAATTCATGCAGAGTGAGGGAGCACCAGGTGAAATGATGAAAGCAGAAGTAGGGAACTTGTCATGTGACTTTTTCACAAGATGACTGCTTAAATTTTGGCTCCCTCCACAGTCCTACAATTTTTACTTCTCTCCAGACCAATTCTGAGTTACTATAATTAATAGAATTTGATACCTTGCTGCCAGGACAACAAGGATTATCCATTTTTTCTTCAAAACACTTTCAGAAAGGAAAGAGAACTAAAACAGAGCCCGCAGAGAAAACACCAACACAGGGCACGTCATCAAAGATGGTTGTCAGGGATGCACTGGAATCTTCTGATGAAGAAGGAGTGATTGGGGCTCAGAATGTCTGTTTTGTTTCCAGCTGTACCAGCTCACGTTCAGAGGTTAGAGACATCGGAAAAGAGAAATAAATACACACACACATTAACTGAAACCGCTTTTCCCAAGCGGGGTCGCGGCGAACAGGAGCCTAACCCGGCAACACAGGGTGCAAGGCTGGAGGGGGAGAGGACACACCCAGGACAGGACGCCAGTCTGCCGCAAGACACCCCAGGCAGAACTCGAACCCCAGACCCGAGAAATAAATATCAAAATACTATTGGGTCAGAGAAATACTGAAGTTAAATTAAGATATATGCGTGCTAAATTAAGCGGTCTGAAAGCTAAACTTGCAAAGTTGTACAATTTCAGTGCCAAACTAAAGAAACTCTTCTCCTCTGTTGCATCTATGGAAACAAAACTATTAATTTAACTGATTGCATGAATAGTGTCGAACTTCATATTGCCAGGACTGAACACTCAATCTCTGCTTTGAAGGAGAAAGACACCTCACAAACCAAATCAACAGATACTCTGGAGGGAAAAGCTGAGTTGTAGCAATCAAAACTGGGCAAAGCAGAATAAAAAACACTGCTACAATAATCTGGACTGTCAGAGTGGGACTGTCAGAGTACTGAAGAAAACACCCATCTCAAACAATTTCTGCAAATCTAAATATATTCCTGGGTGGACTGCTAATTTGCCTCCTATTTCACCTACCGACTCCCTGGCTACACTCCTCACCCGAACCCCCATCTGAGGAGCTTTCCAGTCCCATTTCTGCATCTCTCTGACAAAGAAAACATTGAAAAAGCTGCCGCAAAGAAACACAACATCACCTTAAAAGATTTCCATCTGCGATTGTACCCCCATCTGCCAGCTGACATTGTGCAGGGAAGGCGCAAATTCTCTGAGGCTGTTTGAGCTTTTAAAGCACAGAAGATCTTCTGGGGCTTCTCTTTCCCAACCTGACTCAGGTGTTTACATGAAGGAAAGATCCTCCAGTTTGACAACCCACCATCCACTGTTGTGCTTCTGGCTAATCTGAAAGACTGAGACCAGTTCACACAAGTACTGATAAAACTCGGGTTCTTTCTGTTAAATGCTTATTCTGTCTCTTTTCTGGTTTCTGATTCTTTTCTGGTTTCTTCTTTTATCTTGTGCTTTTTGCTGGTTTGGGGATTTATATTTTACCAGTGGTAGGCTGTGTGGAGGTCTAGTCAGGGGTGATTAGGGTTAGGAGTTAAGGGGGGCACAGGAATTGTCGAGCACCCATATGTGAAGTGTTGGTTGGCAGGTTCTCTGAGGAAAGGTTTCGGGGGGGGGGACGACTAATGCAGTTTTTACTTCTTGTTTACAGCATGGTTCCAGATTTTGATCTCTCCATCTCTCTTTCTTTCATTCTCGGTACCTCGCTGCCTCATGGATTCTAGTTATTGTGTTGATAATATGACCGACTGTTACTGAGTTAAAATTTTTTCATCACTTGATGTTAAAATTGTGATTCCCTTTAAAATTACTACCTGGAATGCTAACAGTATTAAAAGTAGGAGAAATTTATCATGCTAAATTGCTCTGAACTGGAAGAGAAGTCTTCTCAATGATATATTTAAAATTTATGGGGACTTCTGCTATTTCCTTTAGCTTTAATTCAGTAATGATGTTTTTGTTGAGGTTTTGACCTGAATATTCTTCTGTAAAAACAGTATATGCATGAACCAAGGGATGAGTTTTCTTTTACTAGGGAAATGAATCCACATTATAATTTATATGAATGCTGGAGTCCCCTCTGGACAGTGCAGTTTATGTCCTTATGTCACATGTGTGAATGTACTTATAACATGTTGCTGTTTCTGTTTTTGTTTCTGTGATTTGGTGTTGCGAAAAAACAGATCTGATCCTAATTTAATCATCCAAACTCAAATATGATTAAGGGATAGCTGGCAGCGTAGTGTTTTGCACTGTTGCCTTTGGACCTAAACGTCACACGTTTGAATCTTACCTCTGACTATAGTACCGGTGAACATGGTACTTTACCTGAAATTGCTCCAGTAAAATTACCCAGCTGTATAAATGAGTAAATAATTGTAAATACCTTAACATTGTAAGTTGCTTTAGAGAAAAGCATTAGCTACATGAATAAATGTAAACAAACTGATTGCAAGTAGATCAAGTTCTGAGACAAGAATACTGACATTATATAGTATCAGTAATCCTGACTATATTGATGGTTTCAGTGTTCTGGTATTCGGTTCTGCGTTGTTCTTTTTATATGGGTCAGTATAAATCTGTTGCTGTGTAAAATTTCAAGTTTATTGGAGCACAGGAAACTTTCACAGGACAAGTTGAGACAAAGTTGAAAATGTTTTTGTTTCCACCACATTACACCCAGGATTGAAGCCGCATAGGGTGTGTGGTGCTTACTCAAAAGTTAACAGAGTACTTATGAGGCCTGTTTCTGAAAGGCAACAAATGCCCTGTGGAAACTGTCTGGTGTTATGTAATTGCATCTCACTGATGCTCAGGTCAGACCCGAGTTGGATTTTCAGTAAATCACAAGTAAATCCAAATTAACTCTGCTTTGTGTATATAATGACATTGTCTCTTTAAACTTCGTACTTCCACCTATGTAACTGCAACTATGTTAAAATCTTCATCCAATCCTTCTACTTGACCACATGCACCTTAAACTACATAACCAACAATACTAATATACTCAAACAATATTGACAATCTGCAACAACACCTGTTTGTCAGGTACTTTGATACTGATGCAAATCCTATGGAAAGCTACAAATATATATAAGTTTAAAAAATTGGTCAAATAGTGACAGAATCTTGTGTTTCTAAAGCATAAAAAAAGTTTTCATAGTTATGATAATTCTTAAGTACTTTGCCAAAAACTAAGCACCTACAAAGGATAAACAGGAATCAGAGAATGAGTAATTATATGTAAAACTACAGTTCCACATAACAGCATTTCAAATGTGTTTCCTAATCCTGTTAAGAATCATTTTCCTGGCAGACTTACATGACTACTACACAAGCTTAAACTCTCAAGGTTTTCCAACAAATTATATCACTGCACCAATGTACACATTTCTTCAGCGACATTAAGAAAATACACCCTTTGGCTACATTGAAAACCTTTTATATCCAATTTTAGTGGCGACAGGACTATCACACCCTGCTATGCAATCATAAAGAGGGTTCAAAAATAGGGAAAGATGGGCACTGGGGATGCAGGGCTCACTGGAGACCTTCCCTGCAGGGACTGGGGAAGCAGCACTTCCTCAGGATTGACACAGCTCATTTGGGCAAAGATTTCAAAGTGCTGAAAAAAACAGAATATGATCCAATTTAAATTTTTTAGTAACAACAGTCAAAAAATATTTTACTGAAACTGTACACATTTGCAGTAGATGAGTTTTACAATGTAGTCAAATTATAATATATAGATGTTACATATATACAACACCCTAGTTCTAAAAATAATTACTATAAATATACAGTAATTTTGTAGCCCATTGAGTTTCTGAAAAAAGTGTGATTTATATGTAACAGCTATTTATGGCGCAAGGGGTGTGATGATGCAGCGGGTTTGGCTGGGGCCTGCTCTCGGGCAGGTCTAGGGTTCGAGTCCTGCTTGGGGTGCCTTGCGATGGACTGGCGTCCCATCTGGGATGTGTCCCCTCCTCCTCCAGACGTGCGCCCTGTGTTGCCGGGTTAGGCTCTAGTTCACCGCAACCCCGCCTGAGACAATCACAGCGTGTGTGATTTATTTATGACAGCCCTGTCTAATACCAGGCTCTCTTGATGGCCAAGGTGTTTTAATCAGCTTGGCCCATCCCAGTCCTCCAATGTCATGCTATATCACTGATAAGTCTTGAGGCAGCTATGGCACTGTAACACATGAACGGCACATGTGGACTAGTCATGTCCTTGGCATTTGGTACCCATTTACTCCCTGGCCAACTCAAATACTGTACATACACAGCTGGTTCCTAGTCAGAGACCACAACAGATTAACCATCTAACATCCCAGCAATATGAAAAACACACTCTTATAAAACTTACATTTCATTAACATCAATGGTCTCAACTAAAGAGAATCAAGGGAAATGATCTAACAAATGAGCCATGCATGCCACAATTATAAGCTATAAAAAAAGCACATTCACGCAAGCAAGTGCATGCAGGTGAAGAAATTAAGAGTGGAAAAAGGTGACCATCCTTTCAGTCCAGTTCTTATTCTGTTAATGTAAAAAAACCCTCAGATATTCTGAAATGGTGGACAAGAAATTGCAATTCTTGAGATGTCTGATTTGGAACCTATTTTTTTAAACTGTTTTTCAATTTGTGAGAATACCTAAGTAGTTCACTTAAATGTCTAAACTTATACTTACAAATGAAAAAAATAGAAAACAAATGTACAGTACCGGTTTTATTTTCAACCTCGCCTTCACAAGTCGAGTATATTTAACCCATGAGTCGTTTTGCTGAGGAGATTACACCCTTATCCATCCAATTTACAAAACTGGTCGCAATAAAAGCAAGAAAACATTGTTTGACACAACATAATGATCTGCAGCTCTTCAAAATGCGGTGTACAATCTGAGATGTACGTTACATTTCACAAATAATTATGAAATCGACTCATTCACTGACTGTATGAGTTCAAAACTGCTACAAATACATCTTTGATTGATTGAAAGCATCTGATCACTGTCAAAAGCAAAAAGCTTTTACTTTTTATACGGTTAAAAGTAAAAGCGCCAAGACGCAGCGCGATGAACCTCAACGAGAGCGAAACTCCACAGTCTAAATAAACTCACATATATATAGGAAAACTGCAAAATTAAATTCCCTAATCCTTCCAACAGCTTCGATACTGTTTGATTTACTGGACTGGAGGGCATATAACGGAGCTTTAATTAAAGGAATGCAAATAAACACAAAATGTGACTGCGGCAGATTTGATGTTAAATACGGTGTAAATGAAGTAAATAAAAGCTGCACAGTACTGACAGTAGTCAGTTTATTGAACGCGCACGGTGCTTTTTGTAGCCTGTCAACAGCCTGGTATCAGTACATTTTTCACCTTGCAGGCTAGAAGTTCTGTAATTACGTGGATTCTGTGTGACAAGTTGAAGTAATAAAAATGTCTGTACTGCAATTTTACAAATAAGAACCAAAGTAGGCTTTCACCGTCTCCATCAAGTCAAGGCATCTGAACGTGCAATGAATGGTGGGTCCATTTCCTGGCACCCGACTTATTCAAAATCTATACTAAGCTCGTGGAAAATTAACTCAATTACAGACAACCTATCAAGAATTTGTAATAGCGTAAGTCGTTTATCCTAAACAACTGCATTATTAAAATAGAGTAAAGTAACGTAAGATAAAGTCACGGTATTGTCAATACGCTACTATGGAGACACCGATTTCCATGTTACACTTAACGCAGTCGCCCTGTGAAGAGGAACCGAATCGGATTCTGCAAACACTTCTTTATTCAACTATATGATCTGCAAGGCTCATACAAGTCATAAATCTTTTTGTGCAAATTTTTAAAGCCTTTATGATGTGGCGTTTTCACAGACAGACTCCCTAGGCTAAGTGTTTTTTTTTTGTGACTGACCACGGGTTTCTTCCCGACTTCTGGAAGATAATGATCACAAAATGCTGGTTTTACACACGATTCCGGAGTCGCTCGTTTTTTATAACGCACTTTCTTTTGCCTAGGCTTAGTAGGCTATTCTTCGGCACCGCCTCGCACCCGCCGCTTCTCAAGTTTCGCTCCTCACATCCTGCGGGGCGGACAACTGCAAGTTTTACAGTCAACTTCGTGGTTTATATCTCAGAAAGTCTCACATTTCCACCCACTAACTGGACTGAAGTTGCTGTTGTGTCGGTCATATATATAAAAAAAACCCGCACTAGTCCATGATGTGTGTTTTCTATTAGCTGACGAAAGGTAGATGCACAGTTCTTCCTGCTGACAATGTTAAAACGCGTGATGTATGTCGGCCGTAATGAAGGCCAGCTGAGCGCACGTGAGGCTGCGTGGACTCACCTTGCGCCGCCGCCGCGTGGACGCGCGCGAGCAGCCAGAGAGCCAGCAGCGGCGTCCACTTCTTCAGCAGGAAGTCCGCGAGCCCAGCTCCCGCAGGATCAGCACTTCTTCTCATGATTCACAAAATAAAATCCCAACTCACTGTTAAATCCGGTGCACTTTTTTAAAAAGCACCCACGACGTCGTCCTTGCTTGCAGTAGTTCTTCCTCCTCTTCTCAATTAAGGAAGTCCAAGCAAGAAGGTGGATGTGTAGAACGTGCGGGGCGGATGATGAAAAACAGGTTCAAGAGGATGAGGGGGCGGTTTAAGAACTCCAGCCAACGCGACTTGCTTTACGGAATATATCCGACGGGCTACACTACTAGCTAGTGCTACTACTAGTAGTAGTACACGGCAGCACACCGCCCTTAACAACAACCGAGTGCAAAATATAATTACTTTATTTCACTCCACCAATTAAAGCACAAAAAATAAACGCGGTAGAGTGCAAGGTTCATGTTTTGTTCTCCGTTTGTATATATTTTCTACCAGAAGTATTTCTTCCGAAGCTCCGGCTGCTTTCGCCTCAGAGGCAGGAGGAGAGCATCCCGCCTCGAGTTCGCGCGTCACATTCTACTGTAACCCGCGCCTCGCGAAGATGCGTCCACGAGCCTTCGCGAGTCGACCTCCTCCAGCCAATCCGGAGCCAGAGCTCGCTCCTCTCGCCCGGAGCAGATTGTTCAGACCTTCTCGTTCAGTCAGTGTTGGGGTGCGCGTAGTGTGTGTTTAGGAAGTGCTTCTCCACAAAACCTGTTGAATTTCCCCCCATTCTTTAATCATCCTTTACACTCTTTAACCATATTATAGTACAGTTATTATATTAGACTATAAAGGAGTATGGTAATTACGGTTTCTTAGGGTCGGATGGAACAGACACATCCAGTTTCTACATACATACATGTCATGATTTTACATTCAACACGCCGTTTACTGAAGATTAAGTATGCACTTTCTACTGGTCTTATATGTAGTCTAAACATGTTAAAGTTGCTGACGCTTTCATGCATTACGCTGACACGTATACGCCGACGTTTCATCATTATGTTGACAAACAAGTCCCCGATGAATGATGCTGTTCGGAGGACAGTCTTGCCTCAGAATGAGGCATCCCATTCTAAACAAGAACACTGCCATTTATATATATAGCTAAACACGCTGTACAGTGTGTGATTCCACTTTACTAAGTTAAGCCGGTTTTATCTACTTGTAAAAAATTACCATAGGTTAAAATAAAGATGAAATATAGCCCAGAATGTCGGACTGCCGTAACCATACACAGACGAGCGAGGCAGTAAGAAAAGCTATTTATTAGACAGATATTTTTTTTTTCCCCAACTTAGTGCCTCGGCTACCGATTTCCCTCACGGTTTATGTCCTTAACAATCATCTTTACTTCAGTCACAGCCATCATCTAACTCACTGTTTACAGCAATGGCTGACAACAAGGGAAATTGCAGGGGTTTGTTTTTTAAACTGTATTTTTATTAAACTTTATTTTTTTGCAACAAGGTGCCTGTAAATAGCGCTTCATTCACAGAGTTTGCCTCATAGAGTGTGGTTCCGATGGGCCCGAAACGCTGGTTCGAGAACCAGTTGCACTTTCTGCTTTTTCTTCCCACTGAAGTCTGAACTGTAACATCCGGACGTAAAACCAACACGGACGTTTACTGCACCATCCCAGAGATGGATTAAAAACTGCAATGATCTCAACAGCAGAGTAAATACAAGTGCACAGCGCTAACCAGGAATTAAAGTGCAGGGTGGTACCATAGACGCAGTGGAAAAAGAGACACTTTGGTTATACAAAAAGTGAAATAGTGGTGCTTGAACAGAGCTAATACAAAGATGTAGAGCCAACACAGGACCTAGTCAAGGTCACAATGGACTGACATAAGGGGACCAAGTGCTTCTAGACAAGAGCAAATCAAAAATCCATAAACTAGTGATATGACTTCAACCCCTTTATAGGGTTATGAACTGATCATGTTCATTGAAAGCAGATGTGTTGTCTTAATTACATGGATCTCAAGCGGTGTCTCTGGTGGACCTAAAATGAATAAATATGTTACAGACCCCTCTCTCCAGTAAGAATAAAAATGAACAAATTGGTTCTTGGGGCTTTCACCTCCTGGGGTCGTAACATGATCTTTAAAATCAACAGTTGTTAACCTTCACTTAATTTACTCCTTTATTCAGAGTGACTTATAATGTCAGATTAGCAACTCAGAACAATTTGCTCATTTATACAGCAAGGTACTAGTACAGCTGAAGACAAGTACCTTGATGACTGGTACAACAAGAGGACTGGTCTTTGACCCAAGAACCTTTCCATTACAGAGCTACGGGCCTAACCGCTATACTACCCATTGCCCTAAGGAAATGAATGAAACAGTTCAAACATTCATGATGAAATGAATGCAGCATTTATGCTCAACTGAATATTTCTTCAGCAGGTCGTTGAACAGCCAGTCAAGCGTAATCATTCTTATCGTATTTACTCCTTATATAACACTATCTTACAGTATCCAGATTCAAATGTGAAGGATTTAGTAAGTCAGAGTAAGTACTTTGCTAAAGTACTATTTAGGAGTGGGTCTTAAACTTGGAACCTTACAGCTACAAGTCCATGTCCTCAACATCAACACACCCTAGCTGAATTCAGAGCAGACATAAGCCAGCATGCATGTGTACACAAAACATGTGTATGTTTTTAATTATACCTGCCTCCCATAATTTAAAGTATTCTGAAGTACAAGCCATAATTTAAAACTAGTGTAATTTAGATTTTGTTTAACCATCGCATCCACTAAAACTTCTCATTATTCATGTAATGTCCTAAACTTCAAAAGAACTGAAGAATTTCCACATCAGCATGAGTCTTTTAAGCAACTATTTAGGCTGTAAAGGATAGAGCCCAGCGTTCACTGAAATAGGAAATCGGATTTACTGTGCTTTCTTCATGACGTGTGTTAATGTAGTCTCCTTTAGAACTGAAAATTGTTGAAGCCACAGGGCCAGTCAATTACTGAGGACGTCGTTTTTGTTTTGATGGAAAGCATTTGTCTGTTTCATTATTTTCAAGGAGCTTTTTCTTCCCAGCCTTTTCTGTGATGGAGTATTTTTTCTTGTTTACCCTATTCACACTGGGTCTTCTCTCCAGAACGTTTTGTAAAGCATTTTGCTGCAGCACATTTTAACAAGTGGCTTGTTATAAATACCTTTGACTGATGGAAAACAGACATAGAGGACAAGCAAAGCAGCATGCCCTCCCACTGATATTATTTCCTTAAGCTTATACAGCAGACAAGGATTTCGCAGATTGCCGAAGGAAAGTCTTTCTGATGTGTCTTGAACCCGATCCATTGTGGTCAACCCAGTGTGGCGTCATTATTCTCAGAATCAAACATTGAATTTTGCCCTGTTCAGGATTTCTGGAACGTAATCGTGTGACAAAGCACTTTCCAGATTAGAAACGAATTTAGGGTACATGCACAATGTCGGCTCATCTCACAGGAGATGTGATGGGTAGAAATATTTGACAGGGCAAACATCACACAAAATCTGCCATTTTAAAAACGGCTAGATAACATCAGCGCTGGCTTTTAATCAAGAAAAAAGGTTGTTGTAAAGTAATTGCGGAAAAATGTCCTAATACAGTACCTGGACTTGGAAACCTTAGGTAGATCATTCTGCAATATAATCAACAGTACTGCTGAAAGAGACGGTCCAGATTAATACAAGCTATCTGAAACAGCACAACAATAACAACAAAAAACCTTTTACAGACGGTTTAATTTGAGTGCAGGGCCAGCAGGAGGGTGCATGAAGCACATTTAATTTTGCCAATGGAATTACTTGAGCGTTTGTGCGCTGTCCACCGGATGGATCATCATGGCAACAGCAGTGTCTGAGCGATTACTAATCTGACAGTTTAATCAAATTTAAAAGACAAAGCAAAATCTAAACAATGTGTTAAGGCAGGGGCATGATTGATGTGAAATGTGGTGTGACATCAAAAGGCCAAGGAGCTAAAGAAAGCAAGGGATCCATTATTATATACCACTGCGACACACACTTTCTGCTCATTATTATATACCACTGGGACACACTTATTTTTGTGCATTGTCATATATCACTGCAGTACACTAATTTGGCTCGTTATTGTGTATCACTGAATTACACTCGTTTTGCTCATTATTATTATTCGTCTCTGCATCACATGGCCGTTCTTATTTTATGCTACTCCACACAAGCACACAAACTCTGGCAATTTTTTATACCACAGCAACATAGGCACACATATGCACAGACTTCAATCATATTTATGTATTAGTGCTATACACTCAAGAATTCTTTCACTTTATTTTATGATAGTACAACACACATTTATGTAATGCTATATCACACTTGCTTATTATTTTAAAATGAACATTTCTCACATTTATGTACTAGTTGAATGCATACATTTTGGTCATCAAGGATAACGGTATTTTGACTTATTTTGACTGTCATGACTCATGACAAGACAGCTTGGTTTGCCTGAGGTATGAAATTATCTCCAACTCCAAATCAATAAATAAATACAAATGAAATATAAAATACTGATTATGGAAAAGGGAAACTTGGTGTGCAGTGAGCTATGATCTCGAGGAGTCAGTGTTGTGAGTGACGTTTTAATCTGAACAGAATTTTAGAGGAAATTGCTATTGCTATAGTTCTGACAGAAAATGATGAGCCGGGACAGCAACCCATCTTCAACACCTGCTGCTGAAATAATTTTTATTTTTTTTTTTTAAAAATAAATGACTTTCTATGAATGACTGACTTCTAATATTGTTTAAATAAAAATTTTGCCTCTGAAATTTTGACTGACCAGGCCATCCTAAAGTGATAGTTATTTTGGTAAATCTGCACCCTAGGACAGAACCAGACCAAACCATTGCTTTTAATACAAGTAGAATCATGACAACATGTTTTATTTTAAATTCCTTCACAATTTCAAATTAGGTCTTCACTAATTCATTCTGAGTTTCAAATGTATATATATGTATGTTTTGACCGACAGACCTATTTCAGTTATATTACACAACTGATCTGGAGACTTACAATATCTTAAAAATCTGGACCTTTTCTTTAAGATTTAGTTAAGTATTTGTATGCATAAACACAAAGTTGTTTTGCAACTGCCAGGGACTGACTTATTGTTGTGCTGTTCAGTAAAGGGGGGGGGTGTGGTGGCGCAGCGGGTTTTGCCTGTGCCTGCTCTTTGGTGGGTCTGGGGTTCAAGTCCTGCTTGGGATGCTTCATGACAGCCTGGTGTCCTGCCCTAGGTGTGTCCCCTCCCCCAGGCCTGTGTTGCCGGGCTAGGCTCTGGCTTGTAGTGACCCCACTTTAGAGAAGTGACTTTAGTCAGTGTGTGTGTGTGTGTGTGTGTGTGTGTGTGTATGTGTGTGCAACCAACTGGATAGATTATCAGGGTAGGGATGTTTGCAGTAAAGCTGTTATGGGTTTACATGTAGTGCTTCTGCAGGTGATATATATCACTGGAGAAACAGCACACAACTTATCTATTTAGCAATATCTTGTAATATTGAAAAAAGAAACTGTCAATATTAATAAATTTTATTAACACACACACATCGTCTAGACCACTTGTCCCATACAGGGTTGCGGGGAGCCAGAGCCTAACCCAGCAACACAGGGCTTAAGGCTGGAGGGGGAGGGGACACACCCAGGACAGGACACCAGTCTACAAGGCACCCAAAGCAGGACTTGAACCCCAGACCCACTGGAGAGCAAGACCCAGTCCAACCCACTGTGCCACCGCACCTCCCGTTTCTTAACACAGCATGTAAATAATTATGGACTTTCGTTAAGGGATTTTGACTTCCTAACTCATTTCTATATTTAAAATATGAATTATATTTTGCTTATCAAGAATGTGGTTGTGAACATAGAAGATTTAGTGGAAGTTTTATCGATTAATGGAAATTATTTGCTTGTTTATAAAACTGACATGCTGCCTTTCATGGAGCCTCTAGAATCACAATAGCACCCCCAGCAACGATGCTGGGAAATAACACCCAAGTGACCCGTGACATGAACCTTGCATCACAATCCTGACACCATTCTAGACCCGTTAACAACTCACTTTCATAAAATTCCAAACATCTGCAGAAGCTGGTCATCCTAAAATAATTTGTCTTGCATAATTAAAACATATGCTGCAAGGCTGTTTTTTATTTGGCATTTACCAGCGGATTGTTTCTCACATATCCATTTACGTATATTCTCAACAAGACGGAAAAATGTGCTCGGGGAACATTGATATGGTGCTAAAAGATAAGTCAGATGTTGAGTCACTTGTCACTGTGGCATAATTGGTAACTATTGTGTTATTGAATTTCTCTGTGAAATGGAGATGAGAGGGATTTTCTGTTCTATACTAAAGGAAATTAGCAGCTGTGTGCCTAAACCTAGATGAAATCCATTTGAAGATGGGCTGCGTTTAAAAAATGTGTAACTTGAGAGCAAACCTTTTTCATGCTTCGTCTGAGATATTGACAAGCGCAATGTACTTAAACCAAGAATGTTCCCTAGTAATTTGACCCGTATGATTTCACTTTCTCTTGATTTACTACTTCTCTCTCCTTCATACAGTTCCATAAAAACACATGATTGAAATCATAAAAAAATTATGATACTTATAAGAGAAAAAAAAACAGAAAAAAACTCAATAATGTGTTAAGTGCATATAATTCTGCCGGGTCTAGGGTTCGAGTCCTGCATGGGGTGCCTTGCGATGGACTGGCGTCCCGTCCAGGGTGTGTCCCCTCCCCCTTCAGCTTTGCGCCCTGTGGTGCCTGGATAGGCGCCGGCTCGCCACGAATCCGCTTGGGGCAAGCGGTTGTAGACATTGTGTTTGTGTGTGCATAAAATTCTGTTGTCACAGGTCCATGTGGCCAAATTGAGCTATCTTCATCATTCAAAGTACACACACACACACACACACACATTTTCAGAACCGCTTGTCCCATACGGGGTCACGGGGAACCGGAGCCGAACCCGGCAACTCAGGGTGTAAGGCCGGAGGGGGAGGGGACACACCCAGGACGGGACGCCAGTCCGCCACAAGGCACCCCAAGCGGGACTCAAACCTCAGACCCACCAGAGAGCAAGACTGTGGTCCAACCCACTGCGCCACCGCACCCCGTCATTCAAAGTAATTTAATAATATTATGATTCACGTAGGATGGGAGGTGAAGCTCTTAAGGAGGTATAACAACTGCAGGTTAAACTCAGATACCTTGAAACTGCCATTCAATTGGTTTTAAAAGCAATGCTCCACTGAACACTTGTGAAATGTTAACACTACAGCGGTAGTACATCAGATAACACCATTATCTTGCCTTAGAATTCCAAGAAAGTACAGAAAAGCAATCATAGCATGTCCTATTCTTATCACATAGTGAATTTATCGAGACTTGTTTTATATGATGAATTACAAGCTGAATGTTCCAAATCTTATGTAAAAATATGTGCAGCCACTGGAAGACAAATGAAATTCCAAAGATTATAAATAATTAACAGTGTAATTTGATGCAGAAAAAAATTTGTTAATACACCATGTAGATAATTAATGTCTTTGTTTGTAATTAAAAGTCTAACACAATTTCTTAATGAGCTTGAAAATCAAATTAGGGCTGATTCAGTGTAAATTTGTGGAACGTTTCGAGCTTTTTAAAGTCAGCATGTGCCGTTTTAGAGCAATTTTTAAGAATAAATTTGCACTACTGCAATAGCAGGGTGTGCCTTGACTAAACTAATAACCTATGGTTTTGAGATATGCTTCCGACCACCACAACTCTGACTTGAGTAAATAGTTAACAAAAGTGAGTGAGTGAGAAAGAGAGAAAAATTTGGTATTATTCATATATGAAATACACACAATGTGTACAACCGCTTGTCCCATTCAGGGTCGCGGCGAACCAGAGCCTAACCCGGCACCACAGGGCACAAAGCTGGAGGGGGACGGGACACACCCAGAACGGAACGCCAGTCCGCCGCAAGGCACCCAAGCAGGACTCGAACCCGAGACCCACAAAAGAGCAGGCCTCGGACAAACCTGCGCTGCGTTGCTGCGCCGTCGCACCCCTCCCTCCCGTACATGAAACAGATTAATTTAATTGATCATTAATTAATTTAGATAATGGGGGTTGTGGGGGTGTGGTGGGTTTGATTGGGGCCTGCTGTGTGGTGGGTCTGGGGTTCGAGCCCTGCTCGGTGTGCCTTGCAACGGACTGACATCCCAACCTGGGTGTGTCCCCTCCCCTTTTGGCCTTGCGTGCTGTGCTGCTGGATTAAGCTCTGGCTTGGGACGGCGGTTTCAGCTGGTGTGTGTGTGTGTGTGATAATTGTTAAATAATGGTATCAGTATAATGTAAGAAATATGAATGATCATGTAAAACAGACACATGTCTTCTTTTCGAATGTGGGCTTCACCAAACATGGACAAACACAGTCATACAGACAAGGCTGAAAACATCAAACCCCAATGGATACTCCACAAAAAAGTGGGAAGACACCACCCCTTCTTGCAGCACAGAAATGAGGTGAGTCACTATGACTTGCCCTCACAAACTATATGTTAGGCACAGTAGTAGCAGATGGCTCCATCTCAGTCACTCGCCAGTAACTCCCGGGAAGTGATTCACAAGCAGAAAAGGTATGATCATCCTCCCCCCGCCCTTTTTTAGAGACAGACTTTAATTAAATGGATAATAAAAATGTTGAATTTGCATTATTATTTTATTAATGGTGTGAATGTTAATTAAGAGGAGTGTGTTGAAAAGCAGAGGGATGCAGTTGGTTGGTAGAGGCTGACAGAAGTGATATAAATTCGTCAGGAGCATATGCCCGGCCTATGAAAGACAACACAAAAGCTCCTTTAATGTGTCCTTTTTAGTGACATTCCGGGGGGGATTAAACATCAGCTCTGAACTCTAGCGATTTTTATCTTGGGAACGTATAATCTTTTGCACGAGGGCTATTGATATATAGGGGAAAAACATGAGTTTTACAGTGTTTTTAGCATTACACAGTAGTGCTGCTACTGGTTAAACTGTTTGGACTTGGTTCTGTCTGATCATGAGTTCATTGGTGAAGGTTTTCTGCCGTCATACCTTCTTTCTACAGTATTTATACATTTACTAAACTAAATGTGCTATGTGTGGTCAACATTTATGTGAAATACCATATATATACAATTCACATGTAATTTTTGTCATAATTTGCTTCAGCAGCCAGTCATTCTTCCAGTTTCAATAATTTTGAATCTAAAACAAGGTCATGGTTGATCAGAGACTATGCCAGAAAGAGGGAACACAAGGCTGGGCACACCAGTCTGTTGGTGGGCAATCACATACATGCTCATTCACTTACATGAACACACACACACACACACACACACACTGTCTGAAACCACATTGTCCTGAGCAGGGTCACAGCAAACCGGAGCCTAACCTGGCAACACAGGGCACAGGACTGGAGGGAACACACCCAGGAGGGGATGCCAGTCCATCGCAAGGCACCCCAAGGGGGACTTGAACCCCAGACCCTCCAGAGAGCAGGCCCTGGCCAAACTCACTGCACCACCGCACCACCACATCCCCCTACATGAACACACACTGCAGGTATTTGAGAGTCACCAGTTCATCTGAAACCCATGTCTTTGGATGGTGCAAACCCATGCAAACGTGATAATATGTAAATCAGACTGAACTGGATGTGATTTCACATCTGAACCCACATCCTAGGAGCTGTGAGGCCCCAGTGCTACCTGTTGCACTGCTACCACACCACCATAACTTCAGCGGTGTCACGACAAAAACTATCTTAATGGGATTAGATAAGAAGCATGTTTGAAAATCATTTTGGTCAACACCAATCAAAAATCACTGAGGTGGAGAAAACGCCTACATAAATTTGTTATCCTGCAGTCTCTTTGAAGAGTTACACACCTCCTGTCCTGTAAGTGCTGAGCAGCAGGTGTACAAGCGTCATTAACTTTTCACAGGTGGGAGCATTACCTTTGTGTAAAACAGATGCAAGCGGCTGGAAGAAGCACCGTGCAGCCGCTGACATCTATTTTCCGGCATCGTCTAGGAAAAAGGTTCCCGGAAAAATGTAGTTTTACTCCTGGAAGTCAATAGTCTAGTGTACGGTTTCCTTTGGGATAAATAAAGTTATCATTCATTCATTAATTCATTCATTCGTTCATTCGTGAGAAAATACAGTTGTGTCCCGATAGCTTTCTGTGACATAGTTCTTCAAGGCTTTCTTCGTTGCTGTCTGTCAACACACCGCTCAATAGCCCATGGACCAGCAGAGGGGAAAACAGCTCTGCAAGTAAACCAAGGAGCTCTTGATGTGCCAGCCAGCGAGAAAAGTCAGCAAGACGGTGACTATAATGGCTGATGCACAATAAAACTGATTTCCAAGGCCCTGGGCACAGTTTAGCACAGTGTGATATCAGTATTAAAAGTGATTTGCAGCACCATATGTGGCAACGAATCAAAACTTAATTTAAGCTGATAAAGATGCCATTTGGAGGAGAGATACAGCACTCCGTCCTAAGCAGGTCATTCTCTGCTCTGCTCTGTCCTGTGTGGTCAGTGATGGTGATTTACAAGCCCCTTCTTACCTCTCTCTCCCCATAAACGCCAGCACTTCGCACCCAGAAACACTGGACACGTTAATGGGTTCATTTGTCAGGAGTCTTCTTATTTACAGTCTTGCCCAACACCATCACATTTCCCGTAATGCCTAAGCTACCAGGGAAAGTCAAAGTATCCATTTGCTTAGGTTACAATTATGAGGGTTCTTGCATAAAACAGATGAAACCACAAAACACAAGCATAAAAAATAACTAACTGCCTGTTTTAAAACTCAGGATTTATAACATTTATGGTTTTCAGGGCATTTGTGTAACTTTTGTTGCTAAACTTTGGAAAACTTGAGATTTCAGGAGGTGTTTTCCAAGCAGCAGAATTAAATGCAAAGATAAATGAAAAAATGGAAAAAAAAGAGAATATTTCTGATGTCATATGACAATAATTTTTGTGGATGTTTCCTTTTTCTGGTATTAGAGTGCTTAGTTTGAGGGTGACATATCCCCGGACAGATATACAATGAAGGCTTGATGCATGATGCCCTTTCAAGCTGACCATAAAAACAATTCTGTTACATTTTTATTACATATTTCTGTATTATTTTTGAGAGCACAGACATGACTGCAGATTTTAGGTACAGACAAGCCTTTTTTAACACAAAATTCCAATGAAAATGAATGCAGAGATAATGGATTATCATCTTTGTGTGGAGTTTGGCTAGAGTTGTGGTCTAACTATTCATATCTTCGGAACCCAACTCGGCCTATGCATTGAGAACACGAAAGTAGAAAGATAAAAAAACTTTTTTGTACACTTCACACAAAAGAAGTGCAATCCAAACTCTTGTTCACTACGCATCCTATCCCCGCTTACGACATGCGTTAAGAGTTCATCCCTGTGGGTAGCAGATGGTACCCCCTCCCCCATCCTCATGGGACGCCCACTCAGGACACCCTGAACAAGATCATGTATCTCTTCACTCTCTGAGATGGTTTTTTTTCCCTTTCTTTCTTGGAATGAAGATCCTCTGCTTTGTTCTGCGTATGACTTCCAGTCATGCCCTTTCTTTAAATACAGTAGCATGTTTTCACTTCAAAATGTCACGCGTACTCTTTTAAAGCATAATTTAAAGCCTTTCCGTTTAACATTATTTGTTAAATGTACTGAGAGCTCTCCTAAAATTGATTTTTAGAGCACTAGTACTTCAGGAAACATTGATAGTGTCAGTCAGCTCCAAAACAGTTACATCTTGTGGAGTTACAGTATATTTCAAATTTTGCCCTTCTCATAAACTGGTGGACATCTGGATTTGGCAGGCTGAGAAATACGGAATACTGAAAAAAAAAGTCAATAACCAAACAAGCATTGCTGAGGTTCTTTTGATTTTTCTCAAGTTACCATCATCGATTTTCCTTCAGGCAAACATAAATGATCCACAATAAAAGAAAAAAAGGTTATTATGGAGGAAATGGGACACATATGGTCAGATCACATACATGGTCAAACGCTTACGGTAAGATAATAAATCCATATGGATCACGTGTACAATGTGTTAATAGTCACATAAGCTTTTAACATGTCTTACAGTATCTCTTTATCCAAACACGCTGTCCTCTTTCAGCCTGACATCAGTCCAAATTCAGTATCACCTTATCCTCAATATCAATCCAGCCAAAGTCTAAACTCACACTCACATCAGCCTCAGTGTGGTCCCAGTTCAGCCCAATCTACCTTCATCCCCATGGCAACCCTCCTGACCTGATCCTATGACTCTTGCCTCATCTCCTCTCCCGGTGGGGTTGGCAGTCAGGCACATGTTCACGGAGCCCATCAGTTCTTGTGCACTTACGAAGTAAAAGAGAATTAAAGTAACATACAAGCTTGCAAAGAGACGAAGGACAAATATTTTACTGTGCCGCTTTGGCATTCATTATAGTGCACAGTAAGCATATAAAAGAGGAGATTTACCAATGTACTGCATCTGACCAGTCCCATAAAAACTGTAATACTGTAGATGCTGCCTCAAGGAGAATGAGTAGTCAGAGGACCTTAGTATTGACTGTAAAATATAATGAGTGCTCAGAAGTCTCTGTGTACAAGTCAATATGAGTGTATACAGGGTTTTCAAGAGTGTGTATGTGACTGTGGGTCTAACGGAAAGTCTTGTAGTATGTTGAACTTTTTTGACTGCTCTACAGTGTAAAACATATAGCTTCAGATGAGAACATTTGTGAGAAGGGATGTTAATTCGTAACTCAGCATGAATGTGTGTCAAAGAGAGCAGTGTATGTTTCTTTAGAAGAATCTAAGATTTTCCAGTATATGTATGCGTTAGAGTTAGGTGGTAGTGTTGTGGTTAGAGCTACTTCCTTTGGATTCAGAAGATTCAGGTTTGAATCCCACCTCTAGCTATACTACCCTTGAGTAAGGTACTTACCCTAAATTCCTACAGTAGAAACAGACAAATAATTGTAAGTTCCTTTAGCGAAAAGCATCACCTAAATGAACAAAGGTGTGTGTATGAATATATGCTTATAAATTTGTGGTTGACAAAAAGAAAGATACACTCATAGATGTCTTCCAGCCTTTGTGTTTAGCTCTGTTTGAAAAGTGCATGCGCAGCAGTGTGGACGTGTGCGTGCTCAGTGAGAGGGTCCCTTTGTTCAGCAGTGTGTAAGTTACTGTGTGTAGGAAAGTCAATGTGTTAAGATACAATATCTCCCCTTGCTAGAATGGCCCTTTTTTGTTTCTTGCTAATGACTATAGACTGGAAGAAGCAATATGCAAACTCAGAAAACAAGAACCATGACAATATTTTCTTTTTAAATGATCTCTCAAGTATGTGCTGACAAAAGGGTGCTGGAGCATTATGGACATCTGGAGAAACCAGCATTCCTTTCCACCAGCCAATCCACTTTTCCAACCGATCCTGTGGTCCACAGTGGCTCCTTGGGATGCTGTGCTTCCATTGCAGGGATGTGCTACTCCGTGTTCAAACGTACAAGTTCAGCACTAAAAATATTATGCTTTTAGTCGTGTCTCCCCTGAAAAAGTACCGAAAAGTAAGACCGAGAACTTCAGTAAACGCAGTGACATTTAAACTCTGCAAAAGACTAAAACACTAGTCTTTCTGAACATAACACAGGCACAATAAACAAATGCCTTTCAACCTCAAAATTGCCCAGGGTACCAAAGCCAGACACCAAATGCCAAGCCCCTTAAGTCCAGAATAATAAAACAAAAGATGGTTTAATTTGGCTTTTGTTCTTCACCCTCTCCAGACTCAGAAAAGAACCCCCCTGCTGAGAGAGGGGGCTGCCACGACGGTTGGTCCCGCACGCTCCCCTTCAGCCCCGGGTAGATGGGATAGTGGGGGTCCCCTTCACTGTTGAACCCGCAGGTCAGAATGGAGACCGGAGGTCCCGCCACACTCAGGGGGCCCACCCTGTGGCTGGGAGTGACACAGACGGCTTGGTCCCCTGTGTCCTCTGCTGACAAATTATTTTTACTCAGAAGCCCTAGAAGACATCACATCACAAATTTCATAATAACGCGGCTATGAACAATAATTCTGCACAGAAGAGAAAATATTATTGCATGAAATCTCATCTACATCCATTTTGGTAACTGTTAAAAGACAATTGATTTTTATGAAGTGTTTTGCATTTCTACTTTGAATGATTAAAAGTATACAAATTAGGTTTTCAGAGGAAAAATAGTTCTAATAAAAAGTGAATGATATCAGAAGCCAACAAACTGAGCAAAGTATCCAGGCAAACATGAAAACAAAAAAAGACAAAAAAATCATTATAGTACAGTTTTATGAGCTCTTTGCTGGCCGAGGAAACCACATTTACACTACAGTCAATAATCTGACTTTGTAGCATTTCCTGAAGACATTATTACTCAATGTCATGAGTTGAAATGATCAAACTCAGCACCAGAGACCAGTGGATTCCACATTGTGAAGGGCAAAGAGAGATTCAGACATTAACAATAGATTTGCTATTTTCTGTTTCACGTATAACATCTAAATTTATTCTTTTCATATTAAGCTTTGCGGCACCGTATTTAATTATGTATTAACATTCAGACAGTGTGAGGTCTCTCTCCTTCTGCATCTGAGTTTTGCATGCCTGAATTCCAGGATGACTTGTATTGAGACAATATGAATTTCTTGGGTAGAAAACCCCCCATTTTCAGAAAAGCACCTCTGAGCAGTGGTACCGAAGTCCTCTTATATAATCCTGTTGCCAATTATTTATACCTAAACTGGGGGAAATGACACTGATGTTGGTCTTGCGACTTTTCCGCGCGTGTTTTGTAGCTCCGCCATGCTGGCACTGTCACTGCTAGACTGGTTTTGTGTCATAACACATTGCCCTTGCCACACACATACACTCGCCTTGTCACCCACACCCACTCGGACCTGCTTGACCCACACTGATGTTCTGTCACCCCCATAGTATCCCACCTACGCGAGAACTTGCTCAGTCCGCCACCAGGACGGGAAATCTCAGCGTTCAGCAGGGTCAAGCACCTTGTGTGTGACCATTGCAATCTGCACTTCTCCCTTTCTTCCCACCACAGGGATGAGCAAGTTGTTTAAATATATCATGGCATATTTAATGCTGAGTGATTTAACTGCCCCTTTCAGCTTTTTCCGTTATTACTTCCTGGCTTGTGGGGACTAATGGACAGTAAGTGAACATAATGCAAACACTTGGGACTGAAGTTTTCATCTATGTACAGCACTGCTGAATGTATTATTTTTGTCACCTACCTCGAAAGCCCCCAGTAAAAATTTTAAGAGCAAAATTTCCACAGAAAACTCCTAGGAAAAGCAATTTTGGACAGAACTAAATCAAACCAACCAGTCGATCAGAGCGTATTTTGTGTACGTTTTATGCCATTTTCTAAATTGTGAGACAATGCCATGCTTTTCTTCCAAAACAACCCCTATCTTAACTCACTGAAAACCAAAGAAAAATATTAATACATGGAGAACACGGGAACTCAAGTAAAACCAATATTACATGTAGGATGGAGGATGGAGGATATCTCTAACAGCTTGTTTTATTTTGTTGGATGAAGTGTGGAGGATACAACAGATGGTCTGTTCCCATGCGGGTTTCAGGAACTGAGGTGTGATCTTTGAGCTTCAGGTATTCTGGGAAAATCTCTTACAACTGCTCGCTAATTCTTATTTAATGAAACAAGTAACACGTTCACCTGTCCGTTGATACTCGCTGCAGAGAGCCAACGTAAGGCACAAAATGACAGGAGCATTTTACCTCTGATTTACGGAAACATGGGCGGCACGATGGTGCAGCGAGTCGTGCTGCCGCCTCACAGAGAGAAAGTGAGTTTGATCCCTGCAGTCAGTGGTCTCCTGTTTCCTCCCACAGTCCAAAGACTTGCAGTTCGATTGAGGCAATGACACTAAGTTACCCTGAATGTGGATGGACGGGAGGGGGGGTGATTGTGTGTGGCTTCACCGGGATGGACTGGCATCCTGTTCAGCATATACACCATTCAGCCTTCTGGGATAGACTCTGTATCACTGAGACCCAGTTCAGGACAAGCAGTTCTTGAAATTGGAGGCATGTTTTCCGAAATATTGAGGGAATTAAAAAAATGCCTCTGGCAAAGAGGTAAACAGAAATACAGAAGAACTCTACAACATTTTGCATGTTTTTAATAAGTTTCCTTTAGCACATTTACTTATTTAGCAGGCACTTTTCTCCAAAGCAACTTCCAATGAACTCTATGTAGTGTTATGAGCCCACACACCTTATTCACCGCAGTGACTTACACCGCTAAATACACTACTTACAATGGGTCACTCATCCATATATCAGTGGAACACACACATTCTCTCTGTCACTCACACACTATGGGGGACCCTCAACAGCATGTCTTTGGACTGTGAGAGGAAACCAGAGCACCAGGAGGAAACCCACACAGACACAGGGAGAACATGCAAACTCCACACAGACTGAGCAGGGATCGAACCCATGTCTTCTCATACTACACACTGTGTCACCGGCTACATCCCAGTGTAGCCATATCCTACATCCCAGTGTTGCCACACATGTTGGTAAATGACAAACAGTTGAGTTTGTTCTTGACTGCACTATCAGACACCTGGCAATCAAAGTTTGATCATTTTTCTTAAGTTTACACACCACCTTATCTCTTTGATTTCCTTTTCTTTTAAGTTTGTAATTATTACTACTAAAGAACCAGCTATGTGCTTGCAGAGATTTAATCCAAAATGCATTTCAGCAAAAAACACACAGAAAACATAGCAGGATTATTCAGCAATGCATTAATTTGTTCAGCAGTTGACCTTATTTTTCTTAGAAATTTGATGCTTCCTACATTTAAAGAAGGGAAAGGGTTGAACAGAACAGCGTTAATCCATTAAGAATCCCACCCATACCACTCTTTCAGAAGACAAGTGGCTTTAGTCAGGGCAAAATGTGAATCCGTCTTACTGATGTCATGCAAACAATGTTCCTTCCAGTCTGATGTGCACTGGAGCTGCACTAAGGTTAAGATACTCAATCCTATGCAAGTTGGGTGTAGACACTACCGCCCTGGCCTCAAGGCAGGAGGCAGGGACAGAGTGCTGTTGATCAACAGCACTCCAGGCTTTCTTTGCTTTCCTCCGTCACTTATCCTGGGATCTCTCACCCTGGGGTGTTAAATTTGAATCCACATTCACCCCACTAAAAACAGCCATTTTCTTCAGACATCTGCTCATTCAGCTTTAATTACAGCCGTGCCATTAAATGAGAGCTAAAATGCCCTGACCTTCTTCCTGCTATTATTATGTCATTGATTTTCTTATGATTTTGTCCAAAGAAACTTAGAATAGAACCATTAATACCACAGGACATTTTTCTGAGGCTATTTAGCTTTGATTCTTGTTCAAGAGTTATCTACAACTAGTTCCCTCCCAGGACTTGGCTGGCAAGCTTCATGTTACAAGTCTGTGTGCTGCTGCTGACTATTTCCATTTTCTATGCTTGTAGTGTGACTTGTTGAAGAAACTGCCAAGCAATTTCATCAGGCAGAAAATGAAGAATAACGATTTCATCTGGCAAAACAAAATATAAGTTATCAAATATATGTTATTTCAAATCTTCAAGGACTTGGCTGTGGAAAACTTAGACCTTTCTATGAAAACATGCTTGATTGCGGCTTGAATTTCTGACTCAGCCCGTGAAAAGTCTATTTTTGTCGCTGAGCAGCAGAATGAAAACAGAATCCATTCAGATGTGAAAGAATGCTCCATGCACATATACGTGATGCGTTATTATCAGTGTAAAAAGCACTTGCACTGTTTCAACAACCTGCATTCTCTGCTCGCTGCTGTGAAGGAGTCCTAACAGGATTAGCGACGCTACTTTTTCTGTGGATCTTTGATGTACGGCTTCCAGGGACAGGCAGCCCGTGTCATTCCCCTTGTAGACAGCCTAGCCTCCTCCACAGTCTGTCGGCAACCCTGTGAGCCCATGTGACTTCCAGGAGAAGCTGACCTTGAGCTCCTTTTATTTTAAACAGCTTGGGAATATCTGTACTTACGCGTAGTATGTTTGACAACATTGTTATTGCAGGTCTTTTAGGGTGGATCTTGGATGGTGAAGAGTCAATAACATGGAAGGTTCCGGAGATCCCCGAGACATAACTTCAAATTAAAATATTGTAAACAAGCATTTATTATTTGATGAGCTGGTGTCTCGTTAAAGGGGGGGAGGGTCATGCTTAGCGTAGCACCCTGTTCTTCTGCAATAGGCTCCACAGCTCCGTAGCCATGCAGTCAAGCAGTTATCAACAGTGAGCGGCTGAGTATACATTTATTAAAGTAAGATATATTTTGTGCAAGAGAAGAAATCATCGTACTGCAAAACAGAAGAGAGCCAATCCTCCCACTAAACAACATTAGAGAAGAAGTGATCCTGCTGACGGATGCAAGGCTTTCAAAACCGCAAGCAACTCATCCGCACTAGTGATTCTGTTCGCTTTAAAGTAGGACTTTAAAGACAGAAACACATGGCGCTTTCAAGCTATGATAGATGCAGGGTTTTCTTATATCTCTGACAAGATGTATGTAATTAGTGTATTTAAACATACAAGGAATTAATAAATTAACAACAGAACTGACATACACAGTGTCTACAACCGCTTGTCCCAAGTAGGGTTGTAGTGAACCGGAGCCTAACCCGGCAACACAGGGTGTAAAGGGACACACCCCGGACGGGACACCAGTCCGTCTCAAGGCACCCCAAGCAAGACTCAAACCCCAGACCTGCCATAGCGCAGGCCCCGGGCGAACCCGCTCCACCACCACACCCCCCTTACAACAGAACTCCCTCCTGTAATGTATCTCAGTGCATAATACTGAGAAAGGTTTCACATTACTGATAATGCCTTGGAGAACTTGGTGTGGGAAATACAGCATCTGCAGGGCTTCTGGCTAGGGTGTAGACTTAAAGAGGTATGACACAAGTGCATGTATCAAGCTATAAGGACTGTGTGACAAGGACAATTATCCTTCTTAAAGGGCTCTATTGGATGTGCAGATGTATCTCTGAGATTGGTGCGCTACGGGTACAGGCACTGTGCTCTAATTTCCGTGTTAGATGTACGGCTACCCCAGTCAGTGTGGACAAGCCAAGGACTGCTGTGTCACCTCCTGTGTAATGATTTCTCCTTTAGTCTTTGATTATGCCGCAGTAATAACCCTCGCAATAACCATCACAGCACGTAAGAGCCTGTCCTTCAAACTGACGATACCATGCATTTCCCTTGGGGAAACATGTGATTTGTGTAAAGGAACAGTTACCTTTCATGGATTTAAATAGATCCTGTTGATTAATAACCTAAAAAGGCATCTACTACCATTTATGGCTGTATTGATCTGAGGATGAATCCACTTCCTGACAGGATACGTTGAGCCTCATAAATCCTGCTGTAAGTGGCCTGCAGACCAACAAACAGGCCGGCACTCCAAGGTTTTATAGCGAGAAGGACTAAAGCTGCAACCCGCAGGATTCCCAGAGGTCACATGATCCCCACTTGGGCATGGGCAAAACTATGGATCTGAGGTCAGTGAGGAGCCTAGGCCAGATGGCATATTGGAGGGAATTCTCGACAGATATCCAGTGATAGAAAACACTGCTTAAGCATACCTTAAGGACAGAGATTTGACTGACTGCAGAAATCCTGAATAATACCCTGGCAGCTACTACTTCCCTATGGACATGGTTTGAGTTGTCAGACCCTGACTGACTCAAAAGTGTCACATACTGCCATCACAGGACTTGAGCCCCGCCCTGGGGTCAGCTTCACTGTGAATCCTGGGAGGATGGGGACAGCTGACACGTTGAGACAGTGACACCAGTTCTGCCAGGACTAACCAAGACAAGATGACATCGCTCAAGGAGCTTGAAACCCAATACAGCAAGGCTCAGCAGTCTACAAAACAAAATGAATAGGTAAATCAGAGGTTACAGTTAGATTTGCACAATTAAGATCGGATGAAAATATAGCAAATCCTTTTGTTTGACAAATATTCAGAAATTCAGTAGAGAAAGGGAATGATTGTTAACACAATAGTGTGACCCTGTAGAGGGAAAAAACACTAAAACGAACACGATCATTGACTGCCCTGAAACACATTTACAGTTTTCTTATCAATACTGCAGCAAGGTTATTGTGCGCTTCATCTATTTTGATCTTCTTTACAATTACCATCATATGCATTCTCATCATATGAATTGTAACTGATAAAACAATAATATGTTCATAATTAATTCCTGGCAGAACTAAAGCAATAAATTCCCTTGTCCAGATTTACTCAAAGAGAGAAGCTAAAAGATCATTGAAAGCTTCTATAAATACAATAAAAATGGTTTAACTGATGTTCTGTTGTAGTATTGCATCAATTTCATTACATTGTGTTGCTGGCTGGTCTCCACGGCAACATTTCAGGAAATTACAGAACACTTCATTGTATTACAGGGCATTACAGGTTTTCTAGGGTGATGTAAGGCATTTCAGAGTGTTTCAAGGTGTTTCAGGGTATTGCAGGGTGTTTGAGGATGATCTAGATTGTCGTACAACATTTCCGTGTTTTATAGGTTGTACACATGCTTGTCCAACATCAAGGATGTAAGGCAGGACTACCACCAGCAAGGCTGTTTTAAGACCTCAACATTAAAATATTAAAGCCTGAACAGGGCAATAAAATATAAATATAACAATAAGTGTATGGCTCAGGCATCCAACTGAGCTTCAGACAACCCATCATCAGCGCAAGCGGAGTGAAGCAATACATTGCCTTGTAGGGGAGAGGGTGGCTTTACAGGTTCTCTCATGCTACATCTTTTGGGGGCTATTAATTACAGTACTGCATTAGGAGCACTTAAAGGAGGCAGCACAGCCTCCTCACCACTGATCCACTCCAAGAAAATGAGTTTATGGCTTTGCCACATTTGGAACACAATTTATGAACTACCCTTCTCAGGATTTTTTTAATGTTAACATTGTATTTCATAAGCATCCACTCCGTACAGTACCAAGGCTTTTCACAAAGGGGTTATGAGTACTATAGGTCGTTACTCTTGTCAAGAGGAAGTTACAAATTCCCACTATTTGTACGAACACTCAAAGAAGGATTGGTTATGGTTTTGTTACACTAACACAATGACGTAAAGGAGCTAAAACGTACATGAAATTTTGATACATGAAATTTATGTATTGCTTTACTGGGGTAGTCACGACAAGAATTTAGCATTGTTTTCTCAACATGGTAAGTTTTTTACAATGCTTGACATTTCCTCAGATTTCTATCCATTGCAGCTTCATAAACAGCCAGTGTTATGTATTGCGAATGTTGCTAAGCCAGAGTAGGCCATTGTGCAGAAGTACAGTATTGCCATTTCTGCATGTTGTTTCTAGAAAGGATACTTGTGATACAGAAAAGCACTGCTTTATTCTTAATTCTGAGAAGAAAAAACATCACCTAGATGACAGTGTAAAAACTGATTGAAATCCAACACAGACAGTGAATGAGATGAGTGAATGTGACTCAGCATGTTGTAAGCTGTATACAAATTATCTTGGACCAGCTGCTAATTCTTAAGCCTTCATCAAATGACATAATTTGCTTGCTGAAGAGCACAATTTGCCTAATTCCATCAGTGCCAGGCTGACAATAGCTTTTGCTCTTGGAAGCAAAAGGGACGAAACCCCAGCTATCTCATCTACCCAAGGGATCTCTGGACGTTTTTGGTTTTGTGGGTCTCCTTTCTAAATAAGTACATTGAGATGACACTGGATAGGCCCATGAGCCCTGTATACACACACACACACACAGACACACACACACACTCTGAAACCACTTGTCCTGGGCAGGGTCACAGCAAGCCAGAGCCTAACCAGACCAGAAGCACAGGACACAAAGCTGGAGGGGACACACCCAGGAGGACAGGACACCAGTCTGTCACAAGGCACCCCAAGCAGGACTCAAACCACGGACCCACCAGAGAGCAGGACTCAGTCCAACCCACTGCACCACTGCAACACCCCCCCCAAAGGATACTACAGACACTAACTGGCTACATTGACAAAGCACAGTCATCCTGTTAGGTCTTATTATAATAACTTGTCAATAAAATAAATGTACAATACATAGGCAAATTGTTGTTTTGGTCTTGAGATGTAAGTCGCTTGAAGAAAAACATCTGCGTAAGAAATAAATGCCAGGAAGAACACAGACTGAATGTTTGACGTAGTTTGTGTAAGTCCTACAGCAGGTGATCACAGATTACCCTGTTCTGGAGGTTTGTTAACGCTGGTACAGAGAGCACACAATATCTAATTGTTGACCAATCACTTTTACACAGACACAAACCTTCTTGCCCGCTACACCCTGCTTGACCTGACTGACCAGTCCTCATATTCATGTTTCAAGCGCCATGCATTTCAACATATTCTAAATAATACTTTTCATCCGTTTCCTAGGTTCTCTTTCTATATAATGTGAACACTAATTAAGTTTCTAATCAGAAAAGGCAAATGACTGTAAAAATGAGTCCAATTGCTCAGAAAATGTTGCGAAAATGGTTAATTAACAAAAATAAAAACTATTTGACATAATTTGCACGAAAAGTCTCTGCACAGGAGCACAGTTTGAGGCTTCAGACGAGTCCCAGTGTAAGTTTAGACCCTGCAGAAACACTGTGTAGGGTGATAGGGTTTGACAGAAGGAGGACGTCCACATTTCACACTAGCGCCCACGTGAGCAAACAGTTTGGGGAAGAGGAAACAGTGTCAGAGGAGATGACAGGGTACTTTGATCTCTCCCCAAGCGCTGGCCCAATATCGAGGGGGAACATGGATAGGGGGGTCTTGCCCATCTCTCAGATATGCTGTGCTTATGTTGCTATGTTTGGAGTTGGGGATTTCACAGCATTCCTCCTACAGAAGTCCTCAGTCCGGGTTAAAGGCTCCGTTAAACCTCAGATTTGAAGCTACTCTCTGCGTTTATATGTGCACATATTTTCTGATGATTTTTTTCATCACAAATATGCTTTCTGATGAGTCAGCAAACGGAGAGCAACAAGTTAGAGCCGCCACAGAAACAGTTGAGTGTGAAGGAGTCATATGTGGAAGCATGGAAGCATAAAGATATGCAGGTAGGACTAGCCCTTCAAAGAGTTGTTAGTGTAGTGGTTAGAGTTACTGCCTTTGGTCCTGAAGGTTGTAGGTTTGAGCCTTGCCTCCAGCTGTAATACCCTTGAGCAAGATACTTACCTTGAATTGTTCCAGTAAAATTACTGAGCTGTATAAAGGGGTCATTTATAACCTCAACAGTGTAAGATATGTTGGAGAAAAAGCATCAGTTAAATGAGTAAATGTAGAAAACCAGAGAGTGAAAAGTCAGGTTTGCATTGAGAAGAATCATCAGTACTCCTGTAGTTAAAGATACTTCTACAAAAGTACAAGAAGACTGAAAGTAGACATAAACAGGAAATGTAGGTAGTGTTCATATTTTGAAGAGATAGTGTAGTTTAATTCCCAATTTTTTTTTACATACCTTTGGACCAAAAGAACACACACAGAATATTGACTTTTCCGGTACAAAGCTTTTCAAAGGCTAAACTTCAGAAGCTTTTACAAAGAAATGTAAAATATAAAATTTAAAAGAGTCCTTTTTTACAATCTCACTCACACACTTTTGTTCACCACTCATGCTTGTCAGGGTCGGGGCAGTGCGGAGCCTATCCTGCAATCACTGGGTGCTGGGCTAGGAGGGGTACACCCTGACTGGGATGCTAGTCTCTGTGCTAGTGCAGTGTAGCCACACACACTCACTCACACCTTCACTGGCACAGTCACGCACTATAGGCAATTCGGACCTCCCATTCATCTGAAACATGTCTTTGGACTGTGGACGGCAGCCACTCAGATATGGAGAGAACCTGCAAATTCCGTATAGATTCAACTAATCTACACCCAATGAGCCCAGGTGCTGTGAGTCATTTATTATGTATAACTTGTTAATATTTGTATAAGCAGATAGACATCCTAGCAGGAAGACCTTGGCACTAACACCAAAGCAACTTGTTTCTTACAATGGTGGATAACACATACACTTTTATGGAATTTATTTCACACCTGCCTGGTTATTTATTGAGTTCATTCGGAAACAAAAGTGTGAATGCTTCCCACCTGAGTCCCAAGCTTGGATGTGTCTGCTGTACCAGAGGTGCCCTTCCTCCTCCAGAAGTAGATTGTCTGTTTAGAGGTACAGCTCCCAGTGGTGATACTGTCATTTGATGCCTTATGACTTCCTTTCAGGATAGCGGGGAGCTTTTGCTTTTCATCCGACACCACCTGACTACCCCGGCTTCCAACACTCATGGTCTGTGGACTTCATGCTGCGTGCTACAATGCATTGATTCCCTGGGAAATTATTGCACGAGTGAAAAAAAAACACTATTATTTGATTTTCCGGAGGTGACGTCACACGTACTTGATTCAATTGGGAATAAATTCCATTTAACAACCACAGAGCAAAAGTACTCACTTCAAAGCTTATCATACTCATAATAATATGATTGTGTCTATCTGTATCTCGTCCTAAATGAATGAATTCATCAGTACAGAAGACGATTATTCGGCTGAGGTTTCGGCAGGGAGAAGTACATGAAGGGACTCAGAATACTGCAGGTTTCGTCTTGAACTTGTTCTTCGGGGTCTACAGGTTAATTAAGATTATAAGAACAGCCAAGCTGCAAAGCTCAGAAATTTCTACTGTGTTTCAAATCATTAAATATAATTACACATTCAATCATATTAACTGGAAGAAATTAAACCGCACATGCAGACAATTACTACAGTAATTTTTCTGAGCTTCCTTCCAGTTGGTGTTGTATAAAATTTAAATACAAACCACGATGCACTAGATTGTGTATTCATTGCGGCCATTCTTCCATATGCCATGATAATTTCAACGGAAATGTAATTGCAGGGATATGGGCGGAGCTGCTTTTTTTCCATCAGATACAACATTGCTGTTTGATCTTGTTTGAACAGCCCCATCACCGTCTGTACCTATGATATAAGGCGGAGTTACTTATAAACTACAGATAAGCATTCTGAAATTTCACAGTCAGCTAAGAAATAAATCTGGGGCAGTTATGCTGTGACAATAGCTTAATAACCATGAAGACCAAGGGAGTTGAGTTGGGAGATATAAACAGCAGAAATTTTAAGGAGGGATGCCAGAAGTTTGCATATAGCAGTAGTAGTAGTAATAATAATAATAATAATAATAATAATAATAATAATCAGAAAGACCATTTACAGCAAGCAAGCAAGTTCTTCCTGGCAAGATGCTTCACCTTATGAAATGAAACATGTCAAATGTGACTGCTGACCCGCATCACGTCCGGAGGGTTAAGCCCCTTCCAGAGGTGGGAGGGCAGGTGATGTAGGGCACCATGCTGAAGATGGTGTGTCTAGGACCGCTGTACCTGCTGCTGGCAAGGTGCAATAATAAGCCGCACGCTTGACACACAGGTTCTGGGGGACGGTTCTGGTGTCACACTTGAGCCACGAGCCGACACGACCAGCACCCAGCAGCAGATGGAGGTCATTAGTGGAGCGTCGTTTCGAGCAATGTACCCATGGAAACCGAGCACGGGGGTGGGACAAGCCTCCGAATCAAAGCTGCAAGTGAAGCTCTAATATAAAATGCACGCTGTACCGAAAGCACCCGTACTCTGTTTTGGAGTCATCCTCATCGTCACACAATTAGTGTGTAATTAATATGGCTTCATTGAGTACCCGGTTATAATGATTTCCTTAATTGCCATAATGTCAGTAATCCTATGAAACATATTATAATAAAGACATAATAATGTAATACTATTCATTTATGCTAACGTTTGTGCGCGTCCTGAAAATGTCAAGGTAAAGAGACGCACGGATAAAAATATTCTATCCGGTCTGTTGCTGCTTTGCGCCGTTCGGTTGCGATGCGGAGCCTTGTTAACCACAGAGTGTCTCCAGAATGTTCCGTCCTCCACTTGCGGCCTTAGGTTTGGAGAGGTGTGCGTCCTGTCACCGTGATTGAGTCTATGCGCTCTACCTGGGCTGTGGTCGTTTGTCCCTGAAAACCAAAAAAATGACGGAGGAACGGATGGACGGGAAGAAGCAAAACAGGCTGCCTGGACGACAGATGCAAGGGCGGCCACCTGTAGAGATGACAGAGGACAGAAGGCAGAAAAAAATGACTGAAGAAGATAAGCATAAAGGTTGCAATATACTTATAAAATGACGCTTTTAAAATGTTTTTTTTCATCCCGAGCGTTCGGCGATCGGACACGGACATGTGCAATTGCATCGCTTCCCCTCCAAAGGCTCTCACAGCTAGCTACTTATGCAATCAGTCTAAGCATTATGCACATAATAATCTCACAACTCAACACGCTGCTTAAAATGGGTCACCCACGGACTTATAACGCTAATGACTTTACAGGCAGCGAGAGATCTTTACTCACGTCCCCTCTGATTAAAATAAATTATGTTTTTTTCTTTTTATGCTCCTTCTCTTTGCGAGGTTGCATTCGGATTTCGGGAAACAGAAAATACGCCGACTTTCGGCAGATTAACTTGAACGTGCCCTTACTGTAACACGCACAGATTCGCAGTTTGAGCCATGTGGTTAGCCGGCTCATTTGCATGATAATATGAGAAAAATCTGAAAGCGTTTGTTTGGCAAACGTGCGTCGGTGAACGTTGCTATATATTCCGTTGTGGAGCTTCTGAGAAGGCCTACAAAATTCGTGAAAGATGTACTGCCGTGTATGCGTTTGCGTCTCGCTTTGTACAGTGGCGCAGCAGGTTTGGCCCCTGCATGCTCTCTGGTGGGTTTGGGGTTCGAGTCCTGCTTAGGGTGCCTTGTGATGGACTGGAGTCCCATTCTGGGTGTTTCCCCTCCCCCTCCAGCGTTGCACCTTCTGTTGCCGGGTTAGGCTCCGGCTTGCCGCGACCCCACTCGGGACAAGCGGTTTCAGCCGGTGTGTGTGTGTGTGCGTGCGCACGTGGTTGTGTATTCGCTTCTCTGTGTGTGCTTCTTTTACTTTGTGCGGAAGCACGAGTTTATGCAAATGTGAGTTTTTGTGTGTTGGTGTGTGAGCACGTGCCTGTGTCTTCGTGTTACTTTGCGTTGCTGTTTATTTGTCCCTCTGCGTGTGTGTTGTTTCGTGTTGGTATATGAGTGTGAGGTGAACTCCCTCTCAGGTCAAGGCCTGTACCTTGTGAAGCCACTTCATTCCGCTTCCACCACAGATAATAACAACCGAGACCGAGGAATTTGTCAAGAAATAAATGACCTGTGTACCCTAATCATGGTAGCTAATGGCTTTGGGGAAGGTTTTATTGGCGACAATGCGGGGGAAATAAAGCATCCAACTTTGTATGCCTTACCAGGGGAAATATATATTTTCAAATCAAATTTTTTTTCATCCGTGTCTTATCCCAATGACTTGTCACCAGTGACACATTTGCCCTGTACAGTAAAGCTCAGATGGAAGAAGATTTATTTCTCCAGAGAGCAAAAAAATTATCTGTCAAACAGGGCATCTTGTGAGAGAGTCAACCCAGAAAAAAAATGACAGGTCAGAGGACCTGTTCAGATTCCTGCAGCTATTGTACATTCCAAGTGAAAGAATGTTCAATTCCCCATAGCACACTTTCACACCTGACTGGTACTAAAATTCCCACCGTTGCCACAGGTGTGTTTTCTACTCTGTAAAGCTTTTGTTTAATTTATACTGATATTCAAAACGTGTTTATGTATTAATTCTGGTCGCCCCCTTAGTAATTCTTCTTCCTCTTGCGAGCTAGAGTGCGGGTGCAGCCTTGGGGGTCTTTGCTCTGTGGTTGGTTGCATTGCCCCTCTGTCTCGCGTAAGGTGTATGGCGGGATGTGGGATGGGAATCGCCTCTGGGGCGTTCTCTCTGATTGGCTGCCTTACCCTCTTACTCATACCTCATTATCAGGCATCAGGTGAAACGCTGCCCGTCCCCAGTGAACGGGCCCTGACGACAAGTCGCTGAAACAACAGCGATTGCCATGGAGACACAAAGTGAGAGATCCTGCATGGCTCAGGTGCCACCTAAGGGATGCGTCAAGGTGACTTTTATAGACCTGCAATTTTCCAGCAGTTTGGAAGAACCGAAAGTCCTGTCAACCTGGCTCATTTGCAGTTCAACTAAAAAGTGCACTTTTGCGCTCGTCTTCCTTGACCTTGACTTCTCTAATACGTGTTTTATTTACACATTACCCGGATAGACGCCTTAGCATGCGGTCCATTACTGCATTAATAATATGTCATACCCAAGTCTTTGTTGTCGCACTCTCTCACTTGAACTAATGGCGATCTGCAGTAAATGTACACAATGATTTTGAGGTACTTAAATTAAGCACAAAGTAAATTCACTAATCATAAGACCGAACATCTAGTTCCTGCCTGTCTGTAGTAATACATTTGCTCTAGAAATATATGCTTTGCAATTACCTCAATGTTTGCAGAAATTTATTAGGTCTGTCTGTGCTCGTGATGCTTACGTAGTATTTGCAATGAATCTATGGGCCACTGATATGGCCAATGCTTTCCTCTGAAAAGCAAACGTTCTTATCTTGTCTCAGTTAATGATTACACGGTACACATGGCAAAGTTAGACATCACTCATGTCGGACATCCCACTGAATTGCTGATGTTGAGTAGGCCATTTATTCACTTGATCAGGCCGAAAAACCAATCATTAAATTTCTATTTAAGATTTGTGGTATGTAGAGTTCTGTTTTTGTCATCTAGCGCAGCTTTTGAAGTGGGGTTCTTACAGTCAATCTGCTGAGCACCTCAGATTTCAAGACTCTTCCAAGAGTAAGATGAGATGCTCTTTTATATTTCTTAACACGGTAAGCCAAATTTTGACAAAAGATTAACTGTGGAAGACATGACCCTCTATTTGTGTCCAACTCTTCCCTGAATAGGTTCTGTCTATTAGGATCACCTGGCTCACTCATTGGGAGGGGTTCAGGCTGGATGTGGGCCAAGCACAGAGTGGGATCCAGGCCCGATTTGAGCTGAACAACTCAGGAGCACGGCTTCAGGTTGGATCTAAGCTGAGCCTTTCAGGAGGAGGGGAACAAGGATACAGGGTGGGTCTGGGTTGACCCCCATGCCTCTCTTGCTCCAGAGCCTGCTGGAACCAGTCAAGCATGTATCACACGTGGAGGAATACTGTTCAAAGCAAGAGGAGCTGTGCTTCATGCACGCTTGGCAGCCTTAGCAACTAGCAGGTGAAGGATCCAGTTGGGGGTTGGGGAAGCAGCAGTGGCTGGGGGAGATGGAGCGTTGATGTGCCTTAATAACAGCATGTGTCAGCTGTTATCAGGGTATGGACCCACTCATGTGAGCTGCTCCAGTCTGGTGCGGTTTGGTCCGATCTGTTCTGAGACCTGCCACGGCAGCATGGATTAAGACGCTCTGTCCGCCGGGTATCTTCTTTTCATCACTGTTGCTGTTATGTTTGTTCAGTAATTAAAGCATATTATTAATCACTCAGACAGGCCTGTCGAAAAAATGGACGAAACGACAGCCCTTCGTCGTCTGACTTGGGACTAGTCTGCCATGCCTGTGTCTTTCTATGTTAAAATGCCTCAATTTGTCTTCATGAATAGAAAAACACTAGCATTCTGTTCAAAGGTGCCTCCTGAATGTTACTGTCCATTAATTTATAATGACGGCTAAGAGGGTGGAATAATTTAATTTAATTCTGGTCCTGGCTTTCTGCTCATTGGCCCTGTGGCAGAAAAGATCTGTCACGATTTTATAGCCGTATGTTTACTGAATTAATGTTGTGATAATTCTTTTAAAGGAAAGATACTGTATGCTACTGTGTACAGGAGGCCACAGTCACCGAGCATCTGATTCATGAATCCTAAATTTATGGACTCTTGTAGAACTTTGAGTTGCCACTCACTCACAAACATTAACTGCTTGTCCGTTTCATGGCTTGCCGTGGTCTGGAGCCTATCCTAAAAAAGATAGGATGTAAGGTGTAATAGGGTACACCAGGCCAAGGTCTTTGGAGTTATATTGAAAATAATTTCTTATCTTCTTACCTATGAAGTTTGAAGCTCAGAGGGATGCTTGCAGGAAGGGTTAGTGCACAGGCTCTGGAGGTTATCTCTCAGCATGAGTTACTTGGACCACTGCATTGGAATCAGTTTACTCAACACAGTGAGATACCAATCAGCCAACGTCAACAAACACTTGTCCTGAGCGGGGTCACGGCGAGCCAGAGCCCATCCCAGAAACACAGGGTGCAAGGCTGACCAAAAACACCCTGGACAGGGCGTCAGTCCATTGCAAGGCACCCCAAGAAGGACTCGAACGCCAGACCTGCCACACAGCGCGCACTGGCCAAACCCGCTGCTCCACCACATACCCCACAGTGGGATACCATAACAATCATTTCCTAGCAGTCAGCTGGTACCAAAGACCTGTTAGAGTATAAGGCCTCAGGTTGTTTATGACATTTTTTCAAACCCAGGTAAAAATTAATAAATAATTCCCCACCTAAGTCGCACTCTCTGCTACTGCTGAGACCAAAGTACTTGGTGTGAGTTACTCAGAAATACCCAGCTGTATAGAGTTGTTGCTCGTGTTACGGCCCTTTGAGTTTGGAACTTCAGAATCACACACACACACACACACACACACACACACACACACACTGTCTGAAACCGCTTTTCCCAAGCGGGGTCACTGCAAGACGGCCTAACTCAGCAACACAGGGGGCAAGGCTGGAGGGAACACACCCAGGACAGGACGCCACTCCGTCACAAGGCTTCCCAAGCGGGACTTGCGCCCCAGACCCACCGGAAAGTGGGACCTGGTCAAACCCACCACGCCGCCGTGCCTCCTTCAATCACAAACATTTCCAGTTTATTTACTATTCAGTTTAGTTGGGGCTGGGCAGTGGAGAGTTGTCTATCAAGGTCCTCTCCTTCCCCTGCCCAGAAATCAACTCTGACCAAGTCACAGAGGTGAATCAGTCAACAATCTGCATTGAATAGGAGTCTGTGGACATAACGTATTTTTATTTTTAGTCATCTGACATTAGTTCTAATTTTAATATAGCTTTAGGTTATTAAAAATGTTAAAGTGAAAAATATTGCCATTCGCTGTAGTTATGTCAAAGTTTTTTTTTTTTAAATAAAAATAACTTAAACTGTAAATAAATTGAGGGACATTAATTAAGCTTTTATTAGTTGTGGAGATTATCATGAAAGTTGTGTGTCCCAAAGGTGACAAACATATATTTGGATATATTCCATGTGATGAATAGCTCAGTTACCTCAAAGCAAACATGGAATAAACACAGGTGAACATTTAGTAAAAAATACAAAAATACAAAATAAAATAAATTCAGTTAACGATCTACAGAAACTCAGTTATAGTAAGGACCAGCCAACATGGGCAAACCCACCACACTGAGAGTCTCAACCGTTCAGAGCCATCGATTAACATGAGCTCAGTATCACAACGGAAATAACTGATTCAGTACTAACATTCCTCTTGATTCATTTAGTCGATGCTTTTCTTCCAACAGACTAACAGTGTTAAGCTACTTACAATCATTTACCCATTTATACCACAAGGTAGTCTTTACTGGAGCAATTCATTGTAAATACGTTGGGCTCAAGGGTACTACAGCAGGGGATGAAACAACCATTGCATTTGCATTTTTTATCTAGCCAACACTTTTCAACAAAGAAGGTTTCATTGTTAAGCTACTTACAATGATTTACTCATTTATACAGCAGGGTAATTTTTACTGGAGCAATTTAGGATAAGTATCTTGCTCAAGGATACTACAGCAGGAGGTGGGATTTGAATGTCGGTCCGTTGAGCCCTGCTACACGTCTCTTACAGCATAGAGTCTGTGCACGTTGCAGAGTGAAACACAATGGCAGTGATCTTGTTAAATTTATTTCTTTATATCATTAACATCAGTGAGCCAAATTATCAAAAGGTCTCCATCCAGAGTTCACCTTGTCTCACACCCCATGCTTGTAGAGTAGACTCCAGACTACAAAACCCAGCAAGGTGATATTGATTATTAACGAATAAATGAACATACAAACATTACAAAAACAAAAATGATAAATTTGGTATTATTGTTGTCATGCATATAAATACATTTTATTTTGGTATTTTAATTATTTTTTGTCCAGTAACCAATTATTTTTTTGCTTAAGAATAAAATTATTTGAACCCTTTCACCATGAGGATTTGTTTAACTAGGTGATTTCACAGAGCATATTAACCCTATTATGTGAGAAATGGGTATGGAATAAAACTGGCTGTACCTGGTATTTGTACCAGGTGCTAGTTTTCAAAGAAAAATGGAACTTATAATAAGAAATATACATCCAACCTTACCTATGTGACCTACAGCACAGGAATTAGGGAAATGGAAACAGGTCAACCGATAATCATGAACATTCAGATGTCAGTCTTGCCACAAGGAAATCTTTTCAGTCCAAGACTTAACAATTTTAAAATCTTAATAAAATTGCTCTTATTTTCGTTTGATATAAAAAATACAGTAAATACAGTAAATGCAGAACCATTTGACAATCATGGGTGAGGCTCAGGCTTGTGACTGACCATGTGAATGTTATTTGGCATCCGAACGATGCATCCACTATTGTGGCCTCCAGACAAATATGTTTTGTAAGAACTGTCCACCTACCTTAACACACAGCAGAAATGGTATAAAGAAAATATATTCCAAGCTGAGATTTCATCTTATTTTAATGAAAGCATAGATATCTTAATAATATAGGCCAGTACATTTAGGAACATCCTTAAGGCAAAAGACATCACTTGTCAGTGTTGGAACATCCTTACAGCCTTGATTTCTCTATGGTATTTTTGATATCTTTTATGTTAAGTATGTTAGACACAAAAAAATGTATGGACTCCGCAGCACTCTTTGTTAAAACTCCTGATTCCTGTGCCTTAGGGATGAAATTGGTTGAGCACAGACCTCATTAATCACACCAGGAACCTGGGGTGCTGTCTGGGTGTCTCCCTCTGGACCACAGAGGCAAAAAAGAAGGAAGAGCAAGATAGGAGCAGTTTATATGTCAATAGCTGCTGAAACACATCATTTACATGCACCATTTGCCAGATGCCCATTTAGCATTCATTAATTAGGCGACTGCTACTGAAAGAGAGGATGAACTGAAGCACAAACAGGGGTTCTTAGCCACGATATGGTGCCCCCCAGGGTTGATTGTCAAATTGTTAGAGACATCATAATATTAAAATGAATTTATGATCTCATGAGCTCTTTTTATTTTTTGCAGATTTTATTGAAATTTAGCAAAATTCATTTTGCTCTAAGGTATATTAATTTTTACATTCCACATTCACTCTAAAAGATTGTTGTTGGCTGCAAACCTTATGCAGTTTCTGGTTCTCATAATCCGTCAAGTTTCTTCACGTTCCGTCGTTTCTCAAGGTGTTTTCTTCTCTTGTGTGAATAAAACATTCAGAACATTTCATTTAGCTGCTTTACACGTTATCATGACTTACTTAAGGAACACATATCACTCTGTCCGTCACAAGAATATTTCACAAAAACACATTAAAATTACATTTTTTCCTCTCATTTTTCTCCTAGTCTTTGCAAAATGTGAGACTGTTCAGTCCCCAATCACTACTGGTGAACAGAAACTGCCTGGCACCTGAAGAAGTGAACAGCCATTTACCTTTCTCTTAAGGATTTTCTTTCTTATTGCCGCTTAAACTGATTGAAATCCACATGTCTAATATGTGAATTTATAAAAAAAAAATTAAAGGCTTCCCTTGCATAATGAGGGAAATTAGTTTCTTAAGTGAATAGTATAATAACTATCTTCTTAAGATCTGCTCATAAAGAGAACTCTCATGAAAAACTCATTACCCATCATTTATCTGGAAAAATCTAGAATGCATTCAGGATCCACATGAGGTTCACCCATTTTTTTGACCAAACATGCCAAATACTTGCCTTATCTTTTAAACAGGAATAAACTGTAATTCAAGTCTATGTCCACAATATCACAACTGCCAATACACCGTTAAATCCAGGCTTATGTCCCACCTGTTCAAAATTACTTATACATGGAGTTATGTGTTCCTTTCCCCCCTTTGTTTATCATGATTTTTCTTCTTATTATTTTTGCTTTAGGGGGTGCGGTGGCGCAGTGGGTTGGACCGCAGTCCTGCTCTCCGGTGAGTCTGGGGTTTGAGTCCCGCTTGGGGTGCCTTGTGACGGACTGGTGTCCCGTCCTGGGTGTGTCCCCTTCCCCCTCTGGCCTTACGCCCTGTGTTGCCGGGTAGGCTCCGGTTCCCCGTGACCCCGTAAGGGACAAGCGGTTCTGACAATGTGTGTGTGTGTGTGTGTGTGTGTGTGTGTGTATTTTTGCTTTTTATTTTCTTCTTCCTCTTGGTTGGCACGGTGGCTCAGAGTACTTGACAGCTCTCGGTCTGTGAGTTTGTATGCAAGTTCAGGGTCAGTCTGAATGTTGTTCTTGTGTTAATGTGAGTTTGTGCTTTTCTCCAAAATGATGTACAACTCAGAGTAAACAAAAATGCACTTCACAACAATAGCTTTTTTGGTACTATTATTGTCAAAGCCCATATATTCCAGTAGCTACCCACTGATGTGACATATTGATGTGAGTAAGAGAATGGCTAGATAAAAAGTAATGGATGATAAAGGACTAAATCATGGAGGTGTCAGGAGGGAAAGGAATCCAAAAGAGATGAGTTTTGTGACTCTTTTGAGTGCTCGACTTATTATTGTCACACTTTAGACTCATAACCCCTTTCTGCTGAGCTTTTTATGAATTATAACTTAAGATAAGAGAGCAATAACTAAAGTCATGCAAAGTCATTTGCAATGATACTGCCTTTTAAGAGAATTCTCTGTTTTACCACTTCCTGTTGTATATAAGGCCTTTGCCTTTTAAAATTTGAGTACTTTCTTCAGTTTTTTTTTTCTTGTTTTAGAACTCATTATATTGTTGATAATGAGATATGCAATTCCCAAGAGATTCTTCAGAGTAGACATGCACACTAATCCAACATGTAACACATGCGGGAGACGACACGCCCCTTGTAGGTGGAATTCTGCTTGCCTTGTGTTGTGAAGGATGCCACCAAGGTACAGATATGCACCGAAATTTCTTTTCTCCTAAAACTCTGAGAGTACAAACTGCATTAGTGCATAACTTGAAATTCTCCTGAAAGGAGTCTTTGTTATTCAAGGGAAGCCTGTACTAAGACAAAATTTGTGCTTTTGAGCATTCTGCAAACAGGACACTTGCCACTAGAGGGCAATATATTAAAATACCCACTGTGCAAGACTGAATGGAGGAAAACACTGCATGATTTAAGGTCTAGAGGCACATTGGTAAATTGCCATATACCATGCAGTGTGCCACACTAGCCATCTGTGATGAGGAGGCTCAGACAACACAAATTGGCCCATGGTCTCTTGGGTGCATGAAATGGCTGGCATTCTCTCCCTCTTGTTGCTCAAAGCAACACTTATGGGCAGCTGGGCAGCTGGGCAGTAGGGCTTTCCTCCAAGGGTGTTATGTCACCTACTGAAGCCTGTGGCCATTCAGATGAAGAGAAGCGGGAGGGTCACAGCAGGTGGATCAGAAGAAGCCTCTGCCTGTTTCTCCTCAGGTGAATCAAACATTCATGCGGCTTTCTTAGTTTTTGTTTTTTCGCTTACTGCGGTCAACCACCTTCACCTTCTAACCTTTTGGCAAGGGATTAAAACACAATGGATTTCTTTTCTTCATAGTCTTTATTTTTCCTCAAACTGGATTCCTCTAATTCACCTTCAAGTGTTAACTTTTTCATTAGGTTAGTGTTCATTGTCTTTGACTCATAGAACGCCTGCGTTTGATTTTTTGCCTTTTGACTGTCCAAACTACACACACACACACATTTTCAGAACCGCTAGTCCTATACAGGGTCACGGGGAACCGGAGCCTAACCCGGCAACACAGGGCGTAAGGCCGGAGGGGGAGGGGACACACCCAGGACGGGACGCCAGTCCGTCGTAAGGCACCCCAAGCGGGACTTGAACCCCAGACCCACCGGAGAGCAGGACTGCGGTCCAACCCTGTCCAAACTAAATATATAAAAATAACCTGTATAGAATAAAATTACTATAGCAAAGAAAAAGCAAAATGAGGGAGTCCCATGACATCTGCGCAGATCATTAAAAGCATGGAGCGGCAAATATGTACAACTTTGCAGAAACTATACATTTATGCAAAGTTCTTGGGATGTGATTTTGCAGAAAAGCCGTAGTTTTTAGCATAATGCCCACTACTTTCACTGAGAGTATAATTCCATACATCACCTATCTCACTTGCTCAGCTATATGCCTTACTTCATTGCAGAGATACGAGGTGTGGAACAATGACTAGCACTCGCTATTCAGCTGTACTCAGCTCCTCTGGCAAGGATACTGGCACGAGTATAAATAATGCGTATGAAAATGCCAATGAGTGATTTCCCGACACAGAAAGATGTGCAAGAGAAAATGTCATTTCAAAAATGAGTGTGATTGGAATATAAACATCTCAGCACAAATCAATTTGCAGGTTTGAGCTACCTGTCAGCAGTCAGGAAAACTTTATTCCCTTCATTATAATGTTTTTCAGTGTTTCCTGATATTTTCAAAGTTCTGGTGCTTTGTGCTCAGTTTCTGTGACATGCAGAGCAGACAGGCGCATATGCGTCACAGGAGATGATGAATGACCCTGGAGGTGTCTGTTAGATGCAGATCACCCCATGGGGGAGGAGACACTAGCTGACACCCAGACGATCATTATCCCAGAGCTCACGTTTCCTGGGGAGGCCTGTGTAGCAATGCAGTGAGTTTCACTACTGCAGTGATGAGATTATTATCAATATGTTTGAATTACCTATTAAGGCTGTCTGCAGGGGGTGCAGTGGCGCAGCGGGTTTGGCCAGGTCCTGCTCTCTGGTTGGTCTGGGGTTTGAGTCCCACTTGGGGTGCCTTGTGATGGACTGGTGTCCTGTCCTGGGTGTGTCCCCTCCTTTTCCAGCCTTGTGCCCAGTGTTGCTGCGACCCCGACCAGGACAAGCGGTTTCAGACAATGTGTGTGTGTGTGTGTGTGTGTGTGTGTGTGTTGTCTCCATGTTTGCTTATGGTAGCACAAACCCATGTTGTGAAGAGGACTGTCTGGCAACTTCCTTCTTCTACCTTGGTTGAGCACCCTACTGCACTATAGAGGAGTTCTCTGATTTAACCCAAGACAAAGCATGCCTTCTAACAAGATAGGAAGGTGATGAAGCAACAAGACTGAAGTTTAAGACTTCAGATCTTGCATTTTTGCTTTGACCAAAGGAGAAGAATCATCTCCACATTCACATGTTATACATGTTATACATTCATGTGTGAAACCTTAAAACAAAACTTGGACTTTCCAGGCAGCAAACTGGAACTGCACAATTAAAAGATGGATTTTGGAACAACATTTACAAATATTTTCCACGTATATAAAATGTGAATGATTTGATCCCAGCCTTTCCCTTGATTGGAGGGAGGGAGCGGCACTGGAAATGCAGCTGGTGTGCTGTGGCACTGCAGTGAGTCTGCACTGACAGTGTGTTGAGTACGCAGTCAGACTGCAGTGAGCGCACAGTGGATGTGCTGCGGATGTCCAGGAGTCCAGAGAGTATGCGGTGTCAACGCAGAGTGTGCTGAGCATATAGTGGGAAGTAAGAGTACATCGGGTACACAGTTGCATGAAGTGATTGTGCCGTAAGCAATGGATGAGTGAACAGTAAAGAGAAGTACATGTTCAGTAGGTCACCCACCTGCTGACGGACAGTTCCCCACCTTTCTGATGGATGCCCCACTTAGCATGAGGAGAGACTGAAGGACAATTCTGAATGGCGACAGAAAATCAATCCACTGAGAGGAACTAGGAAGAAAAAACTCAATAAACCAATAAGAGATGAAATAGACTTTCTTTGTGAGGCGTGACTGTAGGGCATAATTCAGTTTGGTTTGCTGATGTGTGTCGCTTTGAGAGCATAGCTCAGTAGCTGTGTTTGGGCTGTGGGGCAGCGTGATGCCAATCACTGCTGAAAGCAAACGCAAAAAATGCCTTCTTTTTTACATTATGTGCTGCAAAGCACTGCACATTTCAGCTTAAATTTTAGCTAGTGGCTCACGATGTCTTCATGAAATTGCTAAAATATAATAACTGTTAGAAATAGATATATTTGTTTTGTATTTAGCAACATGAAGAAAACTTGTGGGAGTTTCAAAAGTCGTATGTCACACTAGCATTAACACACTAACCCTAACTTTAACCTCGACCCAAGAACGTAATCGTTATGTATTCTGACACACGCGGAGCATCCATCTGCTCAACCTGAGAAGCTTGATGTAAGATGGAAGAAAAGGTAATAAATGAGTAATTACTGTCAGTCAGGTTCCAAAGATGTGTGGATACTGCAGGACTATGGCAGTGACAGGGTCATTCCCTTCATAATTCTGAATTGTTTTTTTTTTTTTTCAATCCAACATTTTAAATGATATTTAAATTACATTCCAGAACGACTTAGCCTTGGAAGAAATACTGTTTTCATTGTTTTACTCAGTAGCAGGGTTACAGTATTACACACAAACGTGTATTTATTTCAATGAAAGATCTTCTGTTTGTCATGAATTTGCTTATAGTGTTATAAGAAAGATAGAAATCACACTTTAATTCAAGCTTTGGGATCTTGCGAGTACATTTGTGTTGAATTTCTTACAGTCAGCTGCTATCACCTGACACTTTTGTCCAGGGAGTCTAACAATTTTAGATAAGCAGCTCTGAAGTGATCTACCCGTTTATTCCCAGGGTATTCTTACTGGAGTAATTCACAGGTCCATGCTCTGCTCAAATGTACTTCAGCAGCAAATATTTCAAGCAGGGACATTCAGAATGCAAATCCTAATCGCTGGGCTACCTGCTGCCCCCAAATTTTATATTTTAATTTTTACCGATTCAGCAAAAACATGAGCCGACAAAATGAAACAGATGTTGAAATGAATTACAGTACTTACCAATATGTTACATGAACTGGTGAATGATGATCTTGGTTCAGTTTTTTTTAAGCATTGCAATAGTGTTTCTGAGAAAGTTAAAAGAAGCTTTTTATGAATTTAAATTAATTTTCACGGTTGATTAATTGCCGTGAAGGTGCTGTAGGAGAGGTATTACATAGAAACATGGCAGATTCCATCATTCCCACTGCTGTATAATAACTAGGTTCACGGAGTCCTTATGTGTCATTTACTGCATATACCAGTGTCTTTCTCTCACAGGAAGGTGGAGCCTAATGGTCATGCTGAAGGTATAATAGAACTAAATATACATGGTATATACTTTATCTTCAGACATCAAAGACTGAAGTGAGAAATTATAACAGCAGCTGTGCTGTATGGGAATACATGGATATGGGGGAACGGGAAAACAGAGAGAGACTGGCCATTTTTGAAAGGCTGGATGACTCGCTATTGCCACCGTGACCCTAGAAGGACTAAGTGCTCTAGAAATGAAACGGATGCTGATTGCAGAAATTCTTTTCCAAATAAGATACCCATAAACTGACATGAATATCTCATAATGGCTGGCATCAAAAACAGATTGACTATATCATTATTAATGGAAACTAGAGAAGTTAATGCAAGAATGTGCAGCACATCAGATGTTTTCTGCAACTACCGCCTTGTCGTTCCAAGGGTTAGATTGAAACTGGGGGAAAAAATTAAAACCAGACAGAAATAACCTTTTTAGAGACAGCACATCAAGAAGCCCTGTTGTAAAACAGGAAAAGAAATAACTGGCTACAAAAGGAAGAAATCCAAAACATAGTAGACTGATACTGCTGTGAAAACAATCAAATAAAAAAGCCAAGATGAAAAACACATGGTCAATTCTAAATCAACACACCCAAAAGAAAAAAAAAATATTCATAAACAAAATACTTGGTAAAGGAGTGACAAAGAGTGGTGGCTGATCGTAGAGTGTTACTCAAAAACAAAGTTAATGATAGGGAAGGGGATGCACTGGAGAAGCCCATGTTTTCCAAAGACACCAAAGAATTGTGTTAGAAGGCAAAATAATAACCACTGAAAAAATTCAGCGTGAAACATGGGATAAACATTTCAAAAGTCCTTAACACATAGCAACCGATCTCTCTGCTGCTGGACATAATGAATTGCATTTACATTTACTCACTTAGCTGACACTTTTCTCCAAAGCAACATACAATGTTAGCTACCTACAGTATAATTATTTAGCCATTTATACAGCTGGGTGATTTAGACTGGAGCAACTCATGGTAAGTGACTTACTCAAAGGTTCTGTAATAGCTGAAGGTGCAATTCAAAAACAGCTGCTCTCACAGACTAACACACACTCTCCATCCTTCATTCAATCTGAGTGGAGTTTTGTATGTCCAGAGACATGTGTTTCAGGACATTTGTTAACCCTAACCCTAACCCTAACCCCAAATCTAGCCTTCACCCTAACCCCAAATCTAACCTTCACCCTAACCCTAACTCTAACCCCAAACCCTAACCCTAGCCCCAAACCCCAATTCTAACCCAAGCCATGGGTTGCATGTGGTGTGTCAAAGTGACAGCATATATGGTTCTGTGGCCACCCTGAAATGGACTGGCAGCACGTCCAGGGTGCGTCCTGCCTTACCTGACATTTTATAGTAAAATCCTCGTTATGGCCTACCAAAGCATCAGTAGAATTGCTCCCAGCTATTTACAGGACTTGATCATCCGCTACACCCCAACCAGACTGCTATGCTCTTCCACATCTACCAGCCTGGTGGTCCCACACACGGAAGGTAAAGCACGGAGGTTCTCGGTTCTGGCTTTGTTATGGTGGAATGACCTCCCCCTCTCACTCAGAACTGCTGAATCTCTGTCCACGTTTAAAAAGGGTCTTAACATTCATCTCTTCCAGACTCACTTCGCCCATTATCTCTTAAGTTCATGTAAAGTGTAAAATGTATTCATGCATTATAACTTTAAGATCATCGGATTATTTCTTTACAGGGCTACTCCTGTATCGTAACGTAAATGTTTATATGTATCTCAAAAAAAAAAAAAATTACTAGGAAGGTGATCAGGAATCGTTGATATTCTGATGAAGTTTTATGCAGCTACTCATGTGAAGAACATCGGTACATATGGTGGAAAGAAACAAACTAACTGTACTTAAGAATCACACATTCAAGATTCAAGAGTTTATTGTCATGTGTACAGTAAACAGTTCGTTACACCATACAATGAAATTCTTACTCTGTGAATCCTCTCAGCAGCCCATGACATAAATTATAAGGACATAATGAAAGAAAACACAAGGCGTAAATCACAAATTTACAAAATTACTATTAGTGCAAAAATCCAAGAAACGAAGTTATATGCCTATATAAAGTGTGCAGTGTGCAATGTAAACATGGAAGACATACACATGCAAAGTCCTGCAGAGGTAGATTGGGTCTATTCGCAGTTGAAAGGGGAACTTCTGCAGCTACGTTTCACTTTCTCCTAATGTAATGCACACATTGTATTTTCGATGAGATGTACGTCGCTTTGGAGAAAAGCGTCTGCTAAATGAATACATGTAAATGTAAATGTATAGTGCCTGTATTTGCTGTGAACCACTGCAAACCTCAGAACAGTGAAACAAAAAGTTTCTTTTGTAAGTTTAACTTCCTAAATGTAAAAATTATGAAAACCCTCATGAAAAGGGGGGCAGTATAAGCAGCCAAACAAGTGCCTTGTAAAACATGATTAATAATATTTAATGGAAAAACTGATGTTGTTTATGACGCTCTCACATCTGTAGCACCCTTGTCAAAATCTGACTGATTGCTAGTTTTTTGGAGTATTTTAGCTAAAAGGGCAAGAACTGGAATCACATTTTGGCATGGAGAATGAGTTTATACTCATAATAGAATCAGGAGCTTTTTAATAATTACAATAATGGGAATAGCCTGTTTTAATGAAATGTAAGCCTCCAAAAGGATTCCTCTCAATGAATAAGCTTTATCAGTAGGGGATGAGTAAATCTCAGCTTTACAGATGACATAGCTCTGTTTTCCTAAAAACAGGTCACATTTACAGAAAAACCATCACACCCATGATCATACTGGTCAGCCTGCAATTCATGTTGCAAAGACCAAAGAGTTAAGGATGAACACATCATTAGCCACCTAACAACTGTTCTGTGTAACTTAAAAAAATATATGAAGGCACAAAAAATTAAAACAGGAGTCAAAAACAAAAGACGTAATGTCAAGCTACGTAAAACACCTTTACATTTTTTAGGAAAAGCCAAAGAATGAAAATTACAGACATTTGTACATAGTACTATCTACAACAGAGGGGGGCACGGTGGCGCAGTGGATTGGACCAGGTCCTACTCTCTAGTTGGTCTGGGGTTTGAGTCCCACTTGGGGTGCCTTGTAACAGAGTGGCGTCCCATCCTGGGTGTGTCCCCTCCCCCTCCGGCCTTACGCCCTGAGTTGCCGGGTTAGGCTCCGGTTCCCCGCGACTCCGTATGGGACAAGCGGTTCAGAAAATGTGTGTGTGTGTGTGTGGTGTACACAACATCAACAGCAGTGATACACGAGTCGTGCTTTTGGAGCAACACCTGGACGCGGAAAAACTTAACCTTCTTACCATCTCCAAGGACAGATCACGAGACAAAAGACAGCAAAGAGCCCGCTGGTTCGGCCGCTTTCTAAGAGCGGAGACTGAGGTGATTGCCGAGACTGCCCTCTGATGGACACCACAAGATACATGAACATGGGACATGGCCACAACAGAAGATCTGACCGTAGAGAACTTGTGAGCCGAAGCAGAAATTATTATAGAGACTATTTCAAACACTGTCGCGGGACATGCTTGTTGCGGCCTTATCCTCTGCAAAATGTTAAAAAGAGAAGTACGGTAACATAACCGCAGTAGCATTCTCTGGTGCAGCAGGTGAAGAACCACGGGACATACTGCTCTCCTTCTCACCTGCATATACTTACCATGTTGATATTATCATTATCTTTCACCATTATTTATCTGGCACTTTTGTACAAGATCACTTAGAATGTTAGGCATGCTACAATAAACTATGGACACAATTATTAGCACTCATACAGCAGGGAATCTTTTTTCCCATATCAGTTCAGGGTAAGTACCTTGCTCAAGGGTACCACAGCAAATGGGGATTCAGAGGCAGGTCCTTGGATGCTACCTGCTACCCCAGTGTGTGTTGGTCATGCTTTGTACTCCAGGGCTGTACTAATACCAGCTGTCGGGGACTGAGGGGAATCTGGGAAAGGGTTCTGAATGTTGAGATAGGGAAGGAGATGTGTGAAGAAATGTAAGAGACTAATAAATAGAGCAAAAGCTTTCTGGCTTGCAGTAATACACCTGGAACATATTGTGGTGTGCAGCACTAGGGGTTCTGATGGGGCAAAGAAGAACACGGAGACAGCATTCATGATGAACGATTTATTAGAACAACAGCACCAGGGAAATAATGCTCTTGGTCCAAGGACCCTGTTTCCTCCAGGACCTGTGCTTACAACCAGCCTTCCTAGCCTGCTTAGCATCCCTAGGCCCTCTTACACATTGGCAGACACAGTCAACCCACCATTTCCCCCCGAAGTGCCCCCCGTGGTTACACACGTTATTTACAGATTTCCCAGAATGCAACTATTTACTCAAAACCAGTAACGCGGGTTGTTACAGTATGTCTCCAAGACATCAAAATAAATTCAGACCGGATTTTTCGCCCTTGTGTTCCAAATGCAGAAAGGATGGAGGCCTTTGGACTCACTGTCTTTTTGCTCCTGTGTTAAGCTGCAGAGTTACTGCTGGGAAGTGACCAAGAAATGCTGAGAATTTCAGGACTCACAGTGAACATGGACCTAGATGATCCCTTACTTGATGTTTCAAATAATTTTGCAAGTAACAATGCCAAAAAAGGCTTTACAACTTATTAACTTGTTCTGTGCAAGGCAAAATATTCCTTGGCTGTGGACCTCACATGTTACCTACTGTAAAAGATGGCATTGTTCTAGAATATGGGATTCTAGATTCTTTAACTCTTCTGGTACTTTCAAAGCCTGATGTCTTTCATAAAGTTTGGAAACCCTTCCTGGAATACATACTGATGGGAGGATTTACCTAATGCAGTAATTTCTTCTACATTTGAGGTCTGTGCAGGTTCTTTGAATTTACATTTAAATTTGCATTTAAATTTATTCATTTAGCAGACATTTCTCTCCAAAGAGACGTACATCTCAGAAAATGCAATGAGTTCATTACATGAACAGAAAGAGAGACTTGGATACAGACACATGACTCTAAAGGACAGTTAGTTTGTTGCTTTCCATCATATGAACCAATGGAGATCACACAAATAGATCCAAAAAAGTTTATCCAAATGTCAACACTTCCTAATCACATTCTTAATATATTTTTTTAAAATTTACATCACAAGAGTAGCTGTTTGAAAGTTTGTCCGTTGTTCAACAGGTATGATCTCAAAGTTATTGAGCATGAACATTTACACATTGCATGAACTTCAGAGATCATGGGGGAAGTGAGTCCAGAAGAGGTGATTTATTACTTCTGAGCTAAGGTTTTTGCAATTTTTTGCTTCTGAGCTGAAGGTTTTTCTTTTTCCTTTAAAAAAAAATTTGCATTCTATGTTTCTTGTAGGCTATGGACTGCCGCAGCCCTGATCAATACAAGAAGTGAATGAAAGTGTATCAAATATTATAACATGTGTTGTGGTGTAATTGTCATGCATAAAAATACCTTTTATTTTGGTTTTTAAATTAATTTAGGTAACGTATTTTCCATCCAGGAACATTTTTTTTTCTTTTATATTAATTCAATCCCCTTACAACAGGAATTTACCTTACTGGGTGATTTCACGGAATGAATTAAGCCTGTTAAGGAACGGATGAGTGTCTATGTTAACTGTAGTTACATAATGACACTTAGAGCAGGGACATGAGGACCGCCAGGGACACGCACAGCTCGCAAAACAACATAACAGACTGTGTCCCCAGCACCTCGAGCAGCAATGTGCTACAGAAAAGGAGCTGGCTTTCTGTGTAGATGTGAACGTACTAAACGGAAAGCATTGCTAATGATGCCACAGGATACTGTTCAGTTTAGAGGCCCTTTAACTGAAGGCTTTAGTGACGACAATAACACAGTGCAGCAGTTAAGGAAACATAAGTAGTGATTGACTGGGCACTTGAGTGTTGGGGATCTGGAATCTCACCCATTTGCTGTGAGATTCTTTGATAGCAAACATCACTTCACGCTCCTCTCTTAAACTGAACAAAGCCATTCATCCATCCATCATCCACAACTGTTTCCCCTGAGCAGGGTTCACAGCAAGCTGGAGCCATACCCAGCAACACAGGGTGCAAGGTTGAAGGGGGAGGGGACACACCCAGGATGGGACACCAGTCCATCGCAAGGCACCCCTGTGGCACAGCGGCACAGTGGGTTTGGCCAGGTCCTGGGTCTGAGTCTGGGGTTTGAGTCCCACTTGGGGTGCTTTGCGACGGACAGGTGTCCCATCCTGGGTGTGTCTCCTCCCCCTCCAGCCTTGTGCCCTGTGTTGCTGGGTTAGGCTCTGGTTTGCTGCGACCCTGCTTGGGACAAGCAGCTTCTGCCAGTGGGTGAGTGATTCTTGGTGATTGTCCTTCACGTGCCACTACTCCCCTGTGGTGTTTTGTATCATAGCATCTTGTCTTGTATTTGTCTTGCTGGGCCTTTGAATGCAGAGCTCAAACATGTTGATAAAATAATGCCTTGTTCTAGGTCAGCCCACTTATCTCTAAGCATGAGCTAGAATTACATAACAATTTCCCTTGTGGGATTAATAAAGTATATCTATCTATCTATCTATCTATGAAACTGTTCAGAAAATGGAGAATAGTTTCAGAGACTCTGATCGACAAACCAGGAATAACCTTGACTGTGGAAAGGTGAAACAGCTTGTTTAAGACGCCATGGTAGGTTGACACCAGCTGGTGATGGTTATGGGTATTTGAGCCATCTGGCGTGACACTGACAAACTTTGCTACACACAAAGCATGACCCACCAGGCATGAACTTCGGTTAGACCTCAACAGTGACTGAAAAATACAACTATGCCGTACTGTGCTTCGTAAGGCCTACAGATTTAAAAAGGAAAATGGAGATTACAGATTCAGTGTTTGGGTGCTGGGGGGTGCGGTGGCGGAGCAGGTTTGGCCAGGTCCTGCTCTCTGGAGGGTCTGGGGTTTGAGTCCTGCTTGGGGTGCCTTGTGACAGACTGGTATCCTGTCCTGGGTGTGTCCCCCTCCAGCCTTGCGCCCTGTGCTGCCAGGTTAGGCTCTGGCTTGCTGCAACCCTGCTTGGGACAAGCAGCTTCTGCCAGTGGGTGTGTTTGGGTGTTTTCAGAACGTGGAAACTAATGTGTGGAAAAACCTTGAAAGAATTCAACCTAAGTTTGAAATAAGAAATGTGTGAGTTCTTTCACTACACCTGAAAGCATTACTTTGTTTCAACAGTAATTTCATTCCTATGTTTTATTTCTGATATTCTGAATTCTGCTTTGTTATGTAAGATGGGGTGCGGTAGTGCGGTGGGTTGGGCCGGGACCTGCTCTGCGGTGGGCCTGGGGTTCGAGTCCCACGTGGGGTGCCTTGCGACGGACTGACGTCCAGTCCTGAGTGTGTCCCCTCCGGCCTTACGCCCTGTGTTGCTGGGTTAGGCTCTGGCTCCCTGTGACCCCGTATGGGACAAGCGGTTCAGAAAATGTGTATGTATTCCTACATTTTTTACATAACACTGGCAGAAATACCAATGAAATGAACATGAGAACTCCCACAACATGTTTTTCATATTAGCATTATTTAATTTTTTGCTCTATACTTCACATATTACCAGCACCCAAATCTATACTACAAACCCCATACCCCAACGCCTCTTCTTTATACCTCTATATAACTTCCACACATCAAGACCACCATTATAGATCATTCTAAATCCCAACAAAGCAACACCTCCTCTATACACCACACTCTCCACACATGGCCCTCATCTGAATCCAGATGCCATAAAACGGCCTTTTTGGAGTGCAGTATTCCAGTATTTATCAGGAAATGACACGTTTTCTAATGTTGCTCACTACTTCTCTCTGTGTTTACTCAGCAGGTCAATTATTGCAAACACCAACAGTGTCAATGATCAAATTATAGCTTAAATGCCATTCTAATGCCTTCTCATTAAACAAGCCATCCAGTTCTGCACAGTATGTTTAACCAGAATGCTCGCACAATTAAACCGGGCAGCAAAATGCATAACTCGTGTATACCCTAGAAATAAGCACTTTTTTGCACTTTAAATTTTTTCTAATTTTTAATTTTTAATTTTGTGAGCATTACAAAGTTACTTAACTCAATGGACTGAATAGATTATTTGTTCAATTTTATTTGCAATTTCCTACAGCCCTTGATTAGGGATGGAGGTCCTGGCAGGGTTTTATTTCTTTGTCTTCTGTTTTCCAGCTTATAGTGTGGAATTGGTTGCTTCATTCCCTTAAATTCCCTGTATAATGTTATGTGTTTGACTCTAAAACTGCACACTTTAATACTGGAAATGTTTATTCTAATCAAAAACGTCTAGAATACCAGAAAAAAAATGTGGTAACTGTGCTTCAGTAGGTCCAATTAGTGTTTTTAAATTCAAAAACATGTAGTATTTTTCCCAGTACAATCAGTATATTACACTACAAAAAAAAAACCAGCAAAGAGCTACTAAAATCTCTATTATTTCAAGATAATTTATTACAGTAACACTTTTAGCAACTGCTCTACTGCTTCCTTTAAAAGTGTTAAGTCATTAGGTTTGGAAGGTTGGTAAAATAAAATTTTCATCCAGTGGAAAAGCTTATTAACTTTTCCTATTTGCCTATTAACACTAAAAATTTCCATATGATGCTGGAAGTGTTGCATCTAAGCTGGTTGCTTACTGTTTAAAAAGAAGCTTATGTTACTCCATGGAAGATGTATTGTCACTGCATATGCACTATAGTAATCATGCCTGGGATGTTCTCTTTAAGTTGAAGTACATTTACCAGCTGTCACCTCTCACCAGATACCACACTCCCCTCCCCCAAAAATAAAGTGGCTGTGGCAGCTAGGAAATGCAGCAAATTGCAATCATAAATCATATGTCAAGGACAGTTACATTTTATCTGCAAATGTATCCAACAGCTACATACTGGCAATCAAAAAGACATAACAATGAAAATGCTCTTTGTGGTATTAACTGCAGTTTTCATCAGTTGTGATCGATATCATTTGACATTACAGTACAGTACAACAGTATCACAAAAAATTAGATTAAAATTATGCCAAAAGATAGCATCTGTGGCGAAATGTTCAGAAGTGCTTTCAGGTGGAGACATTGGTCACTGTGACACAGGAGGATGTATCTACGGGAACACCAGAAAGAAAATCAATTAACTATTGCAGCATGTGGGAAGACAGAGCACGCACACATATCCAGTATGCAGAACACAACACCCACACATACAGATTTGAGCATTAGCATTTCCATATACGGAACATCACTCACATATAGACAGCAACACCTGCACCTGCCTACCTAAACCCGCTTCAGTCCCTGTCCACAACGGTTTGTCCTCAGGGGATATACAGAACCTGCAAACCAGGTTTTCAGATGTCTTCTCACTCCTTCCTGGCTCCGCTCACCTCGTACGAAAACCACATGAACCCTAACTGGGACACGATATGTGAAGCCACCCTTACTAACACCTTGTCCACAAACAAAAACTCTTCGAGGATGAACGAAGCAAAATTTTATAAATAGGAGTGATAGAGGAGTCTGAAAGAGATTGGAGTAGCCTGACAGGGCCCAAAGCGAATGGTTCAATATGATACTTTTCTGTAGTTGCTTAGTGAAAGGTTAACGCCATCACCAAAGTCATTGCATATCCAATGCCTTGGATGGACTAAGTCCTGGATCGCCTAGGTGCGGTTCATTTTTATGTGACATTCAGTCTAAAAAAGGCTATTAGCAAACCCTTCCTGTCCCCATAACCTACGGTCATCTCAGCCTTCTTGACTTTGGGTTATACCAGTTTGTTACCATTCTGCTCCAACTTTCTGGGGCTCCCGTTAAATGTGACATTCCAGCAACTATCGGAAAAAGTTCTTTCCCAGCGGACAGTCTTTGCTGCAGCCTATCTAAATGATATCATTATCTTTAACAATCACTGATAGAGACATCCAATACATCTCAGACCCATCCTGAAATCGCTGACATAGCCTGGCCTCACAGTGAATCCAGCAAAGTGAGCGATTGGGCCAGGGCAAGGCACAAAATTTGGGATTTCTTGTTGGTGGAGGCCAATTTCAAACCCAAACACAAAAGACAGCAGCCATTTCTGCCGGTTCTCCACTTGTTCTTATACCTGGCCAGTTACAATCAGTGCTTTGTCCCTAATGTCTGCTAGTTGACTACCCTAAGCTCTGACCTGACCTGTCAAGGAAGCCTAGTTCACTGGATGAAGCAGTGCCAGACTGAACTATTGAAAAGTGTGTTTGTGGCGGATCTGTCTTGACCTTTTCTGACTTCTGTCTCTCCTTTGTGGTGTAGACTGATTCCGTGGACAGTGATCTAGAGCCGTTCTCTCCCTGGAGGTGGGTGGGTTGGCTTCCCCTGTTGTGTAATTAACCGAAAGCTGTCCCGAAGGGAACATTGCTACAGTAGCACAAAAACAGAGTTTCTGGCTATCAAGTGGGTGGTCCTAACCATTTGCTACTACCTTCTGGTATGGGAGTCCTGCCTCTATATTAACCATGCTCCCCTCTGTTGGTTACATCTTGTGAAGGCACCAATGGCCGGATCACCCATTGGTATGGGCCTGGTCATAGCCTCCCATGGATTCAAATACCACTGCTATGCTGATGATACCCAGCTCTTCCTCTCTTTTCCACTTGGAGCATCAGACATTTCTGCATGCATTGCTGCCTGCCTGTTAGACATCTCTGCATGCATGTCTGATCACCACCTCCAACTCAACCTCTTCAAAACGGAGATTCTCACCTCCCAGCTGGCCTGTCCTCCTGTCAAGATCTATCGATCAAACTGGACAACTCACTCATTTTTCCTACCTCCTTGGCTAAGAGTCTGGGAGTAACGACTGATTCGAGTCTGTCTTTCTCTCAGCACATTGAAGCCACAACCCGGTCCTGCAGATACATCCTGCATAAAATTCGAAGGATCCGTCTCTACCTCACAACTGACTCTGCCCAACTACTTGTCCAGGCCATGGTGACTTCCCGTCTGGACTACTGCAACTCTCTTCTGTGGGGCCTTCCTGCTACTGCTATCAAACCTCTGCAGCTGATACAAAATGCTGCTGCACGAGTTGTGTTTGATTTGCCAAAGCGTTTCCATGTATCTCCTCTACTCATTTCTCTGCACTGGCTTCCTATAGCTGCCAGGATCAAATTCAAGACCCTGGTTATTGTCTACAAATGCATCAGTAGAACTGCTCCCAGCTATTTACAAGACTTGATCAACTGCTACACTCCAGCCAGACCTCTTCCCTCGTCTACTTCTGCTCGCTTGGTGGTCCTGCGCATGAAAAGTAAAGCACAGAAGTTCTCAGTTCTGGCTCCGTTGTGGTGGAATGACCTCCCTCTCTCACTCAGAACTGCAGAAACTCTGTCTACATTCAAGAAGGGTCTGAAAACTTATCTTTTCTGGACCCATTTCGCCTAAGATCTCTTCAGCTCATGTATGGTGTAAATGTTCATACACCGTAACTTCATGATCATCCCCAGATAAGCCTTTACACAGCTGCTACTCCGGCATTGTATGTGATTGCTTGCTTGTGTACCTTATTATAAAAAAACTAAACATTTGGTAGGAGGTTATCAGGATTCATGTATCCTGCGTTTTATGCACCTTCTCGAGCGATGAACATCTGTGCATCAAGTGGAAAGTAACAAACTAGGTTCACTTAAGAATCACATGTCTGCAGACATGTCTCTTTCTCTTAATGTAACTCACATATTGTATTTTTTCTCAGATGTACGTTGCTTTGGAGAAAAGCATCTGCTAAATGAATAAATGAAAATGTAAATGGTATGAGACCTATGGCCTTTGAAATTACAGATGGCCCACTGACCAGTTTCCTTCCTGATGCTGCCTGGCTCACTTGGGCAGCCCCCCAGCTAATTTCCAGCATTGAATGAGTATGGCACGTGGGAAAACAGAACACAAACATACAGGTGGTCCCCGATTTATGATGGGGTCATGTTCTGCGAAACCCATCATAAGTCAAAAATGCATTTAATGCACCTAGCCTAGGGAACATCATAGCCTGGCATACATGCGATGGCTATTATGGGCTTGCTGCCATCATGCTGGGTAATTATCTTGAGTTTCTCCTCAAGAGTAGTTGCCCTCCTCTTCTTCTTCCCACCAGTAGCAGGAAACACAGATGGTTGTTTCTCTGACATTATGAATGCACCAAATACAACCGCGTGGCAGACTGGGAGATGCAGATTCCTGCCGCCGCCCAGTATCGCGAGTGAGTATCACACCACATATCACTTGCCCGGGAAAAAATTCAAAAAACAAAATTCGAAGTACGGTTTCTACTGAATGTCTATCGCAGCTCACCATCGTAAAGTTGAAAAAATCATAAGTTGAACCATCGTAAATCGGGGACCACCTGTACAGTTTACAGAAGACAACATTGGTGGAATGATGGCACAGTGCATACCTAAGTTGTAGGGGCATAGGTTTCAGTTTGCATGTGCTCCCAACATCTGCATGGGTTTCATCCTGGTGCATCAGATACCTCCCACAGTCCAGAGACATGCAGTTCAGGTGAACTGGAGACACAACATTGTCAGGAGTATGTGAATGTGTGCTGGATTGTAGCTACCCTGCGACTGAGCACCGTGCCCAGTGATTCCAGGACAGGCCCGGGCTTGCCACGAGCCTGACCGGGACAAACAGTTAAGGAATAAGTGAATGAGTGTGAACAGAACACACATACATACAGAACTGAGAATAGCGAATTAATGTTACCATATATGGAACATCGCACACGTACACACATAAACCTGCCTAGCCTACCATGCTCATAACCATGCTACCCTAGCATATACAGTTGTTTACTGTTAACAAACACCCAGTTGCCACGACCCCCTAATTTAAGTCCCTGTTAGACCGTGGGAAAGGAGTTGTCTTGGATTGAGAAACAGAGAAAGACCAGATTTCATTCCTTTCTCCTGGACACCTTGTCCATCCTAAAGCTTTCAGAATAACAACTACTGAATTGAGAAATCTTGAATCAATGTCATCTTGTCCCACAAACTAGTATATAACCAGGAAGAAAGGTAAAGATAAATACACACACTTTCTGAACCGCTTGTCCCATACGGGGTTGCGGGGAACCGGAGTCTAACCCGGCAACTCAGGGCGTAAGGCCGGAGGGGGAGGGGACACACCCAGGACAAGACGCCAGTCCATCGCAAGGCACCTCAAGCGGGACTCAAACCCCAGACCCACTGGAGAGCAGGACCCGGTCCAACCCACTGCGCCACCACGCCCCCTACTGTAATTATAAATAGTTATTTGTAATTTTAAATAACATCAGGAAAATGCGAAAATATTACATATGATGGTTTTCCTAACAGTCAATATATGTAGTTACTGGCTCTTCCAGCATTTCTAATCTCATTATAAAAATACATTGTGTCTGCGGTCATATTTCTGCTTTCGTGCCAGATGTGCTCAATATGTGAAGAAACAGTGAACTGCAAGATGAGGCAAATGCAATGGAGCAAGTCAAAGCCCTTTAAAGTAAGGGCTGAATACACAACCTTCTGGTGTCAGAACAGGAACCCTTATGTTAAGACCACATAACCACTACCCCATAAAGTGCCAGGGGGTTTGGCAGTGCTGTACAGTTGCATTTTATGAAAAGCAAAGTTACTGAGGCTGATTCAGAGCAGGTCTGAGAACACTGATCCTTGTCCTTTTCGATCCATTAACCTCAAGAGTTCATTTCATCCTCTCTTGCATTCTAGGGGACTTTGAGTTTAATGACTCTGAACTCAAAAAGAGAAACAAACATAACTGCTGTAGCGGTTGGAGGGAAAATGAAATACAATGAAGAGTATAGGTGTTTTTTTCCTTTCCATCAAGTACTCCATTAAGAGCTCAATAAAACAAGCATAAAATACACTGAAGGTGCAGATGGAAAAAGGTGCCATCTGTTTCCCTGAAATGGGAAGAATATTGTCGAGTTTTCCAGTGTTTATGATTCATGGGCAGATTTTACTGTCATCACACTGAGTTATAATAGAATGTCAGATCGGTTCTTTCATTCTTAGAACGATTTTTGAGCTACTTAAACCTGTAATCTGTTCATGACTTTTGGTGGATTTTAAAGAATAAAATTCCTTTAACTTTCCAAGTATACTTTGCATGATACTTTAGGTGGGAATAATCAAGGATGTTAGTTATGTTACCATGTTATTATCTTTTGATGTTTCTATTAAAATCATTTGATTGTTAGCATTTTGAGTGAAGGTGTTACCTGTAACTGCCCTATTATATGTGACTCTAAGGATTTAAACTTGTTCCCTACACATGCACTGACCTTTATAGATCTTAAGCACACATATGATAACAATTTGCCAAAAAAAAAAAAAAAAAAACAGGTTAAAAGTTTCACTGACTGGCCTTGCTACTAGTAAAAAGTGTTTTTCAAGCTGTAGGACCATTCCAGCATGCATGCTATCAGTCAAGTAGAGTTTCAGTATTTACATAGTTTTAATCTCAGATGGAGTCAGTCTTTGTGGTATCACCCCGGAAGAATGTCAACAACTATATACTAGTACCATTCTGGTAGAGTTTCAATAACTGAGAGGTATCAGCCTGGGAGAGTGTTAAGAATTGTGAGGTATCAGTCTGGGATCATATCTGTAATTGTATGGTATGATGATCTGATAGGGATTTCTTCCTTGTAGTGTTCATATGTCACAACATTTTTTAATTACTTAAATTCACAGTAACTGCTATGCTACAGAGATCAATATGATTTAATTATGTTTTCACAATACTGAATTGTACTAGTGGTGTGGAGTTAAGATGACTTCTTAACCCCAGTTATTCCAGTAAAATATCTGCCTTGCGCAAAATAATATCACTCCGGAGAAAGCGTCAATGTGTTAAGGCTATAAAAACCACTCTCATGTTCAGTGTAGCATAGCAGCTTCCGGACAAAAAACAAACAGCAAAGTAAGGTGGCAACTGCGAGGGAGGACGCAGTCTCTGGCAGCCAGGTCCGGACAGCTTGCTCTCCTTCCCCCAGAGCCAGGAAGCAGAGATATGGGGCTGAGTATGGATATGGCCTCAAGTAATGGGTACGGGTGTTCAGGTAGCCCTTACGCCAGCATCCCTCTGCTCTGCCATCTGCCCTCCACTGGAGCTGTCAAAACTCAGAAATGTCTCCCTGCCCATTCCGCTCAACTCGAGCAGGACAACGCGCTCACCTGCTCACCTCCGCGGGACCCCGAAAGCGTGGGCTGGAAAGGTGGGAGCTCCGTTGTTCGACCTGTATGCGGAACTCAGGCCACCCTGAGTTATTCATCTGTCTCTTAGCCTGAGCAAACAGATGAGCTCATGAATAGAATTCGGGTGCAAAATACTGTATCCAGCGTGCGGTGCGTCTGAATTTCAGTGACACGCACTTAAAGAACAAATTAAAATAATACATGCGGGGAGGGGTAGCCTTCAAAGATTATTTTTGAAACAAATGAGCCATAAAATATTTCCTGAAATAATTATCAAACTAATATTTGTGAACTTTCTGTCATCTTCTTCCTGAAACCAGACAATACCGATTTTGTACATATAATGTTCTCTAGCACATAGTGTAAATCCTTAATATTTGTAGTATTTTATAGAACAGAGTAGTTTCACACTCACTGAAATGTTTACATCTTTTGCTATTTTTTTATTATATATATATACTTTGTTTTTTCTCTAGTAATTGTCACAGTTTTTAAATAGTTTTCCTCTTTCTGGATCCATGATATGTTTGCAAAAAACACACACACACACACACAGTCTGAAACCGCTTGTCCCAAACAGGGTCACGGGGAAACAGAGCCTACCCGGCAACACAGGGTGTAAGGCCGGAGGGGGAGGGGACACACCCAGGACAGGACACCAGTCCATCACAAGGCACCCCAAGCGGGACTCAAACCCCAGACCCACCGGAGAGCAGGACCAGGTCCAACCCACTGCGCCACCGCGCCACCGCGCCCCCTGTTTGCAAAACAGAAAACAAAAAAAACAAAAAAAAAAAAAAACAAATAGCAATGCAAGAGATTTACCACAGTCTTACCCTAGATGGTGAATCATTGATATTGTGTCTCTACGTTCATGAATAGTTTATGTGTAGGTTCTGTCTGATCTGACAAAAGGTATCACTGCATTTATTTCACTCATTATTTGCAGCAATGGAAGCTGAACAAAAACATCATGCCTTTCTTGCAAACAAGGAATAATATGAGGAAGAAAAGCTCAATAAACGTAAAAGGTTTATCTTTGAAGTGCACTAACCATTGATTGATTTGATAGATCCAGATTGATAGAGCAGTTATTTATGGCTTATTATAATGGTGGGCATTTTATCCAATTGCCAGGGTCCTGGAATTCATGATGCCCATATTGGTATGAGTTCCATTAGGGGAAAATGCATTCCCAGCCAACATTGTGCCTATTCATCTAAGCATTTATCTATCCGTCCAACCACCCCTCCAACCTGCAATCCAAGGAGCTGTATTCATAGCACATTTAAAGCACTGAGATTTTCAATCAGCCCATCTTCATTTTTCCACTTTAGTGTCTGTTCTCAACATGAGGCTCTTAAAAAAGAGAATTGAGCTATAACAATAAAGTGAAACATATGCTCACTGACAGTGATATGGGTTTTATAATTGATCTAAAAGCCCAAAAGGGACCTACATTTGGGAGAAAAAAAGAAACCCCAAGACTAAACAAGAAAAATAGTGAATATAAAATGACGTAGAAATAAAAAATGGAATATATTTAATTGGATTTCAACAAACAGTCACGGTTTCGTTACACTTATTGTACAGTTATGTGAACTACTAGTCTAGACAAGGATTCACAAACTTTTAATCAAAACAGTGTCCCTGTGATCCAATTCCTGTCCAGTAAATAATAAGACACAAAGCCATTGAAGGGGCTATAATTCTTTCTTATGTGATTATTTGATAATGAGCACATATGTACCGCAGATAAACCTGAAAATTTACAACATCAGTTCCAACGTGGGTTTGGCTCAGACTGAAACCACATCTGTTTACAATGGACAGAAAATAAATTCTTCCGGAATAAGCACACATTTAGTTCAAGTTTATCGTTAGAATGATATGATGCATTATACACAAGAGTAATAGTATTCTGATGTAAAATATCACAATACTATTATACACAAGAGTAATAGTGGTGGCACAGCGAGTAGCGCTGCTGTCTCATAGTGCCTGGGTGGTGTGAGAGGGCGGGGTTTGAGCCCCGCTCAGTCTGTGTGGAGTTTGCATGTTCTCCCAGTGCATGTGTGGGTTTCCTCCGGGTGCTCTGGTTTCCTCCCACAGTCCGAAGACATGCTGTTCAGGTTCAGCCATAGTGTGTGAGTGGCACAGAGAGAGTGTGTTCCACTGACGTATGGATGAGTGACCCAGTGTAAGTAGTGTATCTAGCAGTGTAAGTCACCGTGGTGAATCAGGTGTGTGGGCTGATAACACTACATAGTATCCATTGTAAATCGCTTTGGAGAAAAGCGTCTGCTAAATAAATAAATGTAAATGTAAGTGAGTCTAACTAAAGGAAAATGTATCCCTGGCACAGTTAAAGGCAGGAGACATGTCTAGTACAGCTAGCAGTCGTTGTAATTCTAGTGCGCTTAGGAATAGATTAAATGTCTCACGCAGCTATGAGCGGGTGGTACCCAGCGGAGTTAGGTGTACATGAAGTGTCCAGCGCAGTAATGAGTAGCCAAAGTGTCCGGTGCTGTTAGGAACCACTCCTGCTTTCTGTGGCCTGCAGATGCATACTCCCAGTCGGGGGTTGGGGGAGGGTGGTTGCTTCTGGGAGCAGTCCAGGACACCTGCTGTCTGCACAGATTGCCAAGCTTCCATCTTTACTTGCTCCCTGGTGTCTTGTTTTGGCAACACTTGTGCCAACGTAATAATTGGAAATTAAGACACAGTCTTCAGCTCTCAGCATTCATTTGCAAGACACACTGATTTTTGTTTTTCATTTTAGAACTTCCCATTTTAGCAATAGCAGAGAATTCTTCAAGGACACGCACGCTATCTACTGCATATGGTGCTGCAAGGACTGAAATATAATTCAGTTTAAAATATATAAATGCGTTTTGCATGCTTTACCTTTTTAACTGGGTCACAACGTGGTTATTCAAGTAGGTACATATCAGATGTGCATTGAAATGCAAACAAAAATTCTGTTTTGGAGAGTAAAAAGAATAAATTAAAGGCACAAACTAATAATTTGAAAGTAAGTACAAGTTCTAATTATATATTATATAAGAACTGTCTGCATCTCTGTGATGGTTTTATTTTTATAAATGGAAATTTCTCCCCTCCAGGTCTTTGTTCCTGTACTTAATGCATTATATTGTAGAAAACACTAATAGAATTATTAACATTTGGGAGAAAATCCTGCCTCTTTATAGCTGTGATATGAAATTCGGTGAACAGGTTTGTTATTTTCTTCACAAAATCTATTACCTGTAGGTAAGGAAGAAGAATTTTGCGGGAATATTAAAGTTCTGTATATGCTCATTAAATAATATAAATGTAGAGCTGTCAAACAAATCATTTTTCTTCTTCTGACTCCTCTGGGCCTCTTACCTTTCCTCACTGCAGCCGTTTAATAGTATCATGCAATTTAGCTTTGGAGGTCTGTGCACTTAAAACAGATTTCTGATTGTCCGATATGCCGTGGATATTAAATTTTAAGAAAAATGTCTATATTCATTTTGAAGCATTATTAGATAATCAATATTTATACAAATTTGCATGAAAGGTTTTGCAGTTTTTTAGAATTGGTTAAATATGCTGCTAAATGCTAAGTTCACTTTCTCAAAACTCTTCACAGTGAGCAAAACGTCAGTCTATTAGCACTAAACTGTGGATCATTTTTCATTGTTAATAACAAAATGCATTCAGTGACAACATGCCTCAAAATTCATGAACTTTTTTTCCAACCCAGACTCTCCCAAAACTCCATGTATCTACAGCCCATTTTGCACATGCCTATATTCTCTTTTCAGAGTGGTTAAATTTATGGTTAAAACCAAACATAACACAACATTGAACTGGAAGCCAATGATTAAATATCTACAGCACCATATTGAAACACATCAAAATGTGAACAAAGAAAAATAGTAGATTAACTACATCGGAAGACCTACACAGGTGTTCTGCTTTCAGTTTCATTGTCTATGCAAAAAAATTGATTGTCTATGTAAACATGGACCCCAGGAGAGGAAGAGAAGTGCTTGAGAGAGGAAGAAGAGGGGTCAGGAGAAGGAGAAGAAGAGTGTGCATGTGTGGTGGAAGACAAGTGCGAAGAAGACCAAGCGTTGTAGTCACTGATGGCATTAGTGCTACTAATACTCTAAAATTATCTCTACCGTACCTGTGACTTTGTTTTTTCTGTGCTTCAATAATTTTTTAACCGTAAAGTGCAACAGTATTGCTATGTCGCTTTTTGTACTTTCTCACTTTTCATTTGTCTTTCATTTTTTTGATGTTGCATGTACTTGTACAGAGAAGGGCATGTGCAATCCTGTTTTGTAATGAAATATTGTTAAAAAAAAGACTGCACATACATAAAATTTGGGACTGCTAGTAGCATAGTAGTTGGCGCTATTGCCTTTGGAGCTGAAGGTTGCAGGTTTGATCCCCACCTCTAACAGTAGTACTCTTAAGCAAGGTACTTACCCTAAATTGCTCCTGTAAATTATCTAGCTGTATAAATAGGTAAATGATTGTAAGCATGTAAAAATCGTGACCTTAAAATTGCAAGTCCCTTTGGAGAAAAGTGTCAGCTAAACAAATAAATTGAGAAACTTAACACTGCACCAGAGAGTAAAAAATTACTTCCTACATGGAAGACTGATGTAAAATGAGCGCTTTCCTGGAATCCGTGCTGTCTACAGAGTTCTCCAGGTCATTGTTCTCTGATGGAGAAAGTATTCCTGTGGGGAAAAATTTTTTGGTGTTTTGATAGGTGTGACAACTGTACAATCAAACTCAGATGTTTTCATCAACTGTAACTTTATTTCAAACTGACCAAGGTCTTGGGGTAAGGGGTTCAGAATGGCAAGATTGAAAGGTCCCCTCACTGTAGAAAGAAGGGGCTTAAATGAGGGTATCATGGTAACAATTTGTGAAGTGATCATAGTTGATGGTAGTTTGCATGTCAATGTTCTCTCTTAGTTGTTTGTTATGTTAGCTGTAGCCAGGACAGGCTGCCAGATGCAAGTGGTGTGGTGCGTTGTGTCCATTTTCATGATGTCACGGTGTGTCAGGTGTGGCTGCTTACTACTACAGGATTATTTTATTTTGAGAAAATTTTGCAGTGTTTTAGAGCTTTAGTACATTTTGAGCATTAAATGAAGAGTTTCTAGCTTTGTGTTGGTGTGGAAAGATGTATGAAGAGTTTTGAAAAAGTACAACTGTATTCAACTCGGTATTCAAAAACGCTTGTTACCACTAGTAAACTGTAAATGTTTCATTAACGATTTTTGTTTCTCTTTGTGTCAATCACTGAAGCAGTGGTTTGCGAATCTGCTGTCCATGGGGTTAAAATAACATGAGTATTTATCAGGTTTGTCAGCATGGTCACATATCCTCCTGGAAAATCTCATTTTCCTTTCCACATTCTGCATTAATGCCTTGCTAAACTTGAATTTTTACCATATTCTTTTTTAGCAGATAAAAGCATAGATACGATCTTTTACTGGCCATATAAGATACCAGTCCTGTTGTGAAGATCTTAGAGGACTCCTATAAAAAAAAGAATGGTTTATCAGTAGAGGATGCATTGATAAGATGAAAATTATTGAAATTCTGAAGAGAAATAAGAGATGAAGTTTTAATTTTTCAGTATGGTGGGATTAAGTCTCCAATGTCTACATTGTACTAAAGAGCTCTGAAGTTTCATGGTGAAATATAATGTTGTGTGAAGCGATAGTTATGTTTCCAATAGAGCTAGAGACAAGTGTGCAAAAGTTTTTGGCATAAGAAACTAATCAATCCTTGTATGACATTTGTAAACATTTGAAAAGAAAGTAAACTGTCTGCTGGATGTAGGGCTCTCCATACACCTATACACATACTCTAAGTGCATTTACAGTCTTAGTCTGTGGTAACTGGGACAGTTTACCCAAAGGAAATGTGTCCATTGAGGGATTCAAGTGACAGCTGAGGTCCTCTACTGCCAGAAGAACAAAAGAATGAAATGGCCTAGAGGATGGTAAAAATTCATAATGGCAATAGGTTCCACATGTACTGTCCCTTTAAAAATCAGGTAGGGTCAGCCTTTGCCTTTTGTGCTGTCCTGCCATTTATTTCGGAAATTCATCTGACAAATATTGCTTTGCCTCTGTTCTTGGCAGTGAAGGAAAACCTACCCAAATCCACACTGCTGCAATTTTAAGTGTTTCTTATCGTCCAAATGAGTCTCTTGTAAGAGAACAAGTGCTGTCAGAAACTTCTTTTGCCTGCTATACGGATCCCTTTAACACTACATAAGTGCTAAGTGCATAGCTTTAAAGTGTTGTCAGCCAGATTTTCTTCCTGAAGGTATCATGAAAGTCTTTTAGGCACACATAAAACTTTCTGGTGAGTATAAAGAAATACTGCGAAATTTAGGGAGAGCATGTAGAAATATATCAGCACTAAACTGACCAACAGTGCAATGACAATAATGACTCTGCTGTTTCAGCTTTGTTAGATTGACATTACTTAATTAATTCAATGACTGGTTGAGATTTTCAGCGCGACAGAAGATCATTCTTGTATATAGTTCAATTACATTTATTAATTTACATTTATTCATTTACAAATGAATTCACAAATTAATTTTTTTATTCTGTAATTTTCTGAAATTTTCCCATTAGTGTTTATTCCACATTTAATTTATTGGTTATTGTAGAATGACTGCACTGAACTCGTAACCCTGGACAGGAGGTGTGTTGTCAGGAATCACCTATAGCACAGGTGTATGTGGTTACACTGCCTGCTGTGTCTGGATCGCGCGAAGCAAAATATTGGAAATAGAATGACAAAAGTGCTGTTGTACTGTATTTAAAAGCCCATTTGATGGACAAGGGCTTTTAATTGTACAAGAACCCATTATGTCTGGGGTGAGTTTATTCTGCCTTTCGACTGCCCCTCTCTTCACCAAGCTCTGGGTGAACACAGGACAATTCATATTACCGAATCCACTGAAAATCACGTTCTGACCAGGCAGGGGGCATCTGGACAACCACTTGTCACCTCCAAAACTTATTTTTTCTAATTGGTCTTTGAGCCCTGTGAGATTTTTCCCCTCTATCAACCTTAGATGTTTTTTCTTTCTTCTGTTACCTTTGCACTTTTTTTTTGAATTGCTTCAAAAACTGTATATTGGAGCTACTTGTTTCATGGCTCTATAAATTTCATTTATATTATATTGAAAAGTAACCAATTCTCAGATATATTTATTATTTACCTATTAGGCCCTTTTTCTTTTATTTCAGTACAGTTTGTTGAGCCAATGTTGAGTTTTATGTTTGTTATGAAATGTTAATTTTTGTAATTCAGATTTAGAAATCTGTGACAATGTACAATTAGGGTTAAATGTAAGAAAAATGTGCTTGAAAATGTACATACACAGTTTTACAAAGTGTATCCCATGATTACATAAAATGTTCATTGGGGGCTTTGAACCAAGTCAAACCACACACACACACACACACACACACACACACACACGCACACACTTTCCAAACCGCTTGTCCCATGCGAGGTCGCGGGGAACCAGAGCCGAACCCGGCAACACAGGGCATAGGGCCAGAGGGGGAGAGGACACACCCAGGACAGGACGCCAGTCCGTCGCAAGGCACCCCAAGCGGGACTCGAACCCCAGACCCACTGGAGAGCAGGACCCGGGGCCAACCCGTTGCGCCCCAAGTCAAATGATTTCAAGTCAAAGATCTGAGTCAAGGGGGGCGCGGTGGCGCAGTGGGTTGGACTGAGTCCTGCCCTCCGGTGGGTCTGGGATTCGAGTTCTGCTTGGGGTGTCTTGCGACGGACTGGCGTCCCGTCCTGGGTGTGTCCCCTCCCCCTCCGGCCTTACGCCCTGTGTTGCCGGGTAGGCTCCGGTTCCCCGCGACCCCGTATGGGACAAGCGGTTCAGAAAGTGTGTGTGATCCAAGTCAAGGATGTGTAAGATGGGTAGAGAACCAGGTGTAGCTCTAATGATCACCTCAACACCTAGATTGTCTTTTCAAGTTGTAAGAATTACATTTTAAACACTCTAGTGCATATTTACTTAGATGGAACATAAGGAGAATCTAAAGTGCTTCTGCAATAAAACAACATAAAAAAAAAAAAACTTCTGCAACGTTGCTTTAGCTGGTTATTCACCATATATAATTAATGACACCAGCCACAAAAAAATTAATTAACATCAGTTGATCTGTTCAAAATCAATGTTTGTGTGCAGTAATTACTTAACCGTAAAAGACTCCTGGTGCCGGTCTGGAGTGTTCTGGTTCTTGCTGAAGGGAGCAACTCGTGGTGTAGGGGGTAGAAGTGCTGCTCAGCTCTTGAAGGAGCGAGGTCCGAAACCCAAATCCTGCTTCTCTCATCCTTAAACAAGGTACTTAGCTGGAATTGCTCCAGTAAAAATCACCCAGCGGTGTAATCGGTAAGTAATTGTAAATAGCTTAACGTTGTATGTTGCTTGCAGGGAAGTGCCATATAAATAAATAAATGTACTTTAACTTTTCCACATCCATTTTAGTTTAGTTCTTGTTAAAGGTGACAAGCAACATTTTTCAGGTAGAGGCATCACACAGCCCCATACGGTTTTCTTCGAACATCATCTGCACTTAGAACGTACTCTACTTTAAAACCCTAACCAATCCTTTATACTACACTGCCTGTAATTATAGCGTCCCTTCCGATCTGAAACAGGCCATAGAACGCCAGCCAACCGAAAGCACTTAATTTTATGTTTGCCAAACACATTTAAACAAAAATGAAATATTCATCGCCCCTTTTTCCCAGAAAAAAAAAAGAACAAAAGAAGAAAGTTGCCTCTTTTTTTGCACTTTCTGTGTTTTCACATAAAAATGTAGGCTTGCAAAAAAAAAAAAAAAAAAAAAAATCTCCCGCTGAAGCAATACTTTACTCTCGCAAAGATAGTGCAAATCCACTCAATTACAGACCCGCTCCGAAAAAAGGCTGATAATGGCTCCAATCTTGGCACGAGACGAATTCGGAAGTAGCGCTGGCGGCTGGAAGCGAGTGCTGCGCCCCCCCACTTTGCTGTGACGAACTGTCCCCCTCCCCTCTCCGCTCTGCTCTCTTCCTTGTGTCTTTGCCCTTTTGAAACGTGTCTGCGTCTGTGATGTTGCGGAGGCATGTGTCACGGGGCGGAAGCTTCTGTATCTACGCGCCGCAGACGGTCTTGGGCGCGCCAGGCAGGCGCCAATCAGTCGGGCCCCCTGCTGGTGGCAGCAGGAATGAGGAGGAGCGATAACGCGCCGTTCCCTGCTCGGCAGAGCCCCTTCCTCTGCAGACCGTTTAAGCTGGGCCAGGGGAGTATAAAGGCTAGTCACATTACATCCACAGGAGGGTATCTCTCGATCAGCAAGCCTCAGAAATGCCAGCTGACAGAACGAGTTGTAGAGCTCAAAGGACTGAACTGAATACATATATAAGTATGCAGACATAAAGACTCCAGAGAGAGCAGCATCACAAGGTGGATTAAGAGCTGTGCCAATTGACAGGGTCTTTGAAAAAGTAACTGCTGAAAGTTTCCTGTTAAATCTGGAGAGGGGTTGAGTGGGAAGAAGGGGGGGTCCCTCTGTGCTGAGTGGCCTCGGGCGACGGAGCAGAGCGGCGGACTAATGGGCAGAAGCGATGAATGAGAATGAGCTAATGCCCCCTGTCTCTAGACTCTACAATGAAGCGGTGGGGATGGAAGGAAATGTCACGATTGCTCCTAATTAATGGCACGACCGGGGGTTGGACAATTTTCCACCTCTTTGTAAAATGTACGTAGAAATCAGGTTCGGCATCGAAAATACAAAATACAAAAATCGTGCTCGTTTCAAAGAGGAGCAGCAAATTCAGATTAACTGTAAACTGCAAGTGTTGTGATTTCGCCGTGATTGTGAAATAGAAGGTCTATCCAGTCTAATGTGGATTTTGCAAAAGAAGCGTCATGACGCATCGTAGGAATACCCCCCGGTGACCTCAGGAGGTGTCGCTCTGCTCTTAGAACCAGATCCGGAGCAGCTGCTCCCAGGATATTGGCGAGTCTTACATTTTACCCAGTGGCCGTGTTCTTCGCCCTGCCCAGCCTTCAGCCTCCTGTTTGCCTGAATTGCAATATCGTTCAAGTCCAGAGTTTGATCCTCCAGTCTCCGTGGGTCACCGTGTCCGTCACAACACCACCACATCGTGTCCCCAACCAGCACCGATAGCCCGGAGCACCTGTAAATAAGCTTTGCACTTGAATTCAAAAAGCTTCATGTTTTCCCTGTGATTATAACAAGGAAGCCCAAGTCATGGCAACTTAAGGAACAGACAACCCTTCTCTTTCTGAGATTTCAACTACAATCACAAGATAAAAAAAAAAAATCAAGATAAAAACATATAAACACAAGGATGGATTGGCATCCCATTCATGGCGTACCCCTCTCATCCTTGAGTCCAGCGATTCCGGGATAGACTCCGGACTACCGTGACCATGATCAGGACAAGGATTTGCATAAAATGGGGGGAATTATGCATAATGAAAAAAAAAAAACTGTATGACACGCTTGACCATCCACCCAGCTCGTTTTGTCACGGCGATGGTCGGGAATGAGCGACGGACTCAGGTGTGGGCTCGTCTTTTTTATTTGAAGGGAGCAAGGCAAAAGAGTGGTCAGACTTCAGGCGAGGATCGATCGATCAGCAAACGTTATCCAGGGGAAAGACAGGAGAATCATAGCCAAAGAGGCAAAACAGAGATCAAACCGGGAAATCTACAACATGGGATAAGGAAGCATTGACGGGGAAAGCGCTGCGGTTTCCCTTCGGAGGTTCCGCACTCAAGAGCTTCCTGGACGCCCTTTCATGCCGTGCCTCCTTGATCGGCTGTAGGTGTTGTCGATTGGCCGGTGGACAGTTTTACACCTCATTACTCTAAAGTTTTACACAGAGCTTCACTCTTAAGTGCAAGCTTGTTTCTTCGAAGCGGCGATCATGTTTTTCTCCATCCCAGTTCAATCCACAGGATGGGTCAGTGTTGGACACCTGCAACTTAATAACCGAATAAACGACATATGTAAATAAATGCGAAGCTGAAAATTATTTTTTGTTAAGCTGGACTTGGGATAATTTTGTAAACAATAAATATAACACCATAGCACAAATGTAAATGCAAAACAATTTGCTCTGCAGGTGATTCTCACGTAAATGCTGACATAGAGAAGTGCATATGGAAATTATATTAATGAACCCATTTCATTGTGATAGCTTCGCAGTCAGAAGTCCGTTGCTTGTGCTTGGTCTTCACAGCAAGAAATAGGTTCATAATTCTGTGAGTTGAATGTACAAGTTCCATAGAGAGGCAAATGCTTGTGAGGTATATGCTCATGTTGCCCAGTGAGGTAGATGTTCATGTTCTACCATGAGCTACGTGCATCTTTTTTATATTAAGGCAAATGCTTGTGGTGTTGTGGTGTAACAACTGAGAAAGTTTCATCAGGAAACTATTGGAAGAGATGAAAATATTATCAGTAGATCCCAGTGGAGTTATGCTGTAATATTGTGGTAACAAAATAGGCCTGTCTGAACCTGGGGGGGGGGGAAGGGCAGGTCATCCTCATCTCCTACTTGTTACATCTGTGTAGTATATAGTGTTGCAGATGTTCCTACCCTTGCCAGACTATTGGCTATATGTTTTCTTAAATCCAGTGCTCAAAATGTGGATTTTTTTCAGATTTAGAGAATAACCGTATTAGTTTTAAAAAATCTAGACATAACCCTATCCTCAAGGCACAATGACCCCTCGGACCCCTTCGCACTCCTCGGACTGCTGGATCTGAGAGGCGGTAGCATGGACCCACAGGCAACGACAAGGCAATCAAACCCTACATGCTGAGTATAAATTGCTTTGACCTTCCTCCACTCTACCACATTGCAGTAAGTGGGGTTCGGGATGTTTTATATGGACCCAAATTAGCGCTGCCTTCTGCAAAACGGAGCAAAAGAGCACGCTGGAAAAAGCTGCTTTTCTGAGCTCTTTGATAGTCAATGCTGGTTCCTATAACTTCTGTTTATAATTTTGCTCTAGTTATTGCTCAGTTTGGAAACACTGCAAATTCCTCGTGGCTATATGGTGGCAGTAGACAGCGGGAAACATCAGTCTCTGAAGGCACCACTACAGGCACCACTACAGACTGTCCTCCAAAGGGAGGTAATGGAAGGGAATGTATTCCTTTCTTACAGGGAGGAGAAAATACCATCAATTTTATATTAAAGACTACAAGAATGCAACTTAATGTTGTTAGCAAAGACAGGATTAAACCCTCTGCAGCTGCAGTGATTGAGTTTTGTGCAGGTTCATAGAAGGGGGAAAGAATGCATATCTATGTATTGGTCTAACGCTATATATTTATTCACTTCTCTTCCATTCAAATGACTTACTTTGATTTGCATCTTTGATGTACGCGACTTCTTCTCGGCAAGTTCTCGAACCATTCTATTTAAATCCATGTTGTGAGGACTGTTCCCAGTGCTGAGTAGGTAATGTCGGTAGGAATGAGAGCTGGACTTGACTGGCTGATGCTGAACTGCTGCTGAAGTTGTTGGCTGTAATATTTCAAGGGCTGATCTCGCTTTCCTCTAGTCTACACATCACTTGGTACTGAGCATGATGCTTTTTGCTGACTTTTCATGCCTTTTATTCGCAAACTGATGTCTCGCCGAGCTGAATTAAATTTGATATTTCAGGCAATTTAGACTTGGCTTGCTCAGACTTTTCTTTGCCAAATCTATTTTTTTAGGCGCTATCACTGTATTTTTGTTTGCTGGCATTCGTGTTCCGGAACTGCAGCTGAATGATGGACTGGAGAAAAAAAAAGGCGAAGGAAAACAACATTAGACTTGAAACTTTTATTATAGACTTAGGGGCTGTCAAGAAAAATTTTAGAGAGACACAGCGCTGAATCGGTGCACATTGTTGGCCTCTGTAATAAATGTATTAGTTGAATGGAACATGTTCTTTACAAGTGCTCTACTTTTGATGGTTCAGTTTTTTTTTTCGTTCAGCCCCTTAAACTATAAAAGGGGCGGCACGGTGGCACAGTGAGTAGCGATGCTGTCTCACAGTGCCTGGGTGGTGTGAGAAGATGTGGGTTCGACTCCTGCTCAGTCAGTGTGGAGTTTGCATGTTCTCCCCCTGTCTGTGTGGGTTTCCTCCAGGTGCTCTGGTTTCCTCCCACAGTCCAAAGACATACTGTTCAGGTTCACCCATAGTGTGAGTGACGGAGAGAGTGTGTTCCACTGATATATGGATGAGTGACCCAGTGTAAGTAGCGTAACTAGCAGTGTAAGTCACCTTGGTGAAAAAGGTGTGTGGGCTAATAACACCACATAGATTTCATTGGAAGTTGCTTTGGAGAAAAGTGCCTGCTTAGCAAATAAATGTAAATCTATAATACTCATTGTGAGAACAGAGCAGGTAGCCAGGTGTAGGCAGACCAGGTGTAGGCTTGATCCCTATTCAGTTTGTGTTTTTATGTTCTCTGTGTTTTCTCTGGGTGCTCTGGTTTCCTCCCACAGTCCAAAAAAAAAAAAAAAAAAAAAAATCACATGGATCTGTGACTCTAATTTGTCTGTAGTGTGTGAATGGATGAGGGGGTGACTATCCTGTGATGGACAGGTGCATAAGAAGTGATAGATAATGTGCATTGTTATTGCAGGCAGTTTAGTATTTCAGACATTATACTAATACAGTAAGTGTTAATACTGCAGTGGTATGATGGCATGGTGGGTGGCACTGGTGATACACAGCTCCTGGGCTCTGGGTTTAGATGTGGGCTAGAATTTGGCTGTCTCTGCCGAGTTTGTATTTTTTCCCAGCTTTGTGTGGATTTGCTACAATTCTATCCCACAGTCTGAAAACGTGTTTCAGGTCAATTGTCGACTCTCAGTTGGCCTTAGTGAGTGAGTAAGTGTGTGTGATTGCCCTGTGATTGACAGGCACCCTGTCAGGGGTATACCCTGGATTATGCCTCCTGGTATAGGCTTTGGACCACCATGACCCTGAATTGGACAAATTAGTTACTGACAATGAAAGAGTCTTATTTGAAGCTTAAGGGCAGGAAACCTTCTATGGTCTGGGTTCAAAAGACATCCCTTTCAGTTTTAGTTGATGATTTTAGTACTTGCTTCCATACAGGTAGGCACCGCGTAGATCTGGAGTAGCATAGCTTTCATATGCCTTAAGATAGACACCACACAAAAGAACAAAGATTTATTCAGAGGCTACCATGTAACACACATATCGCAATAGACAACCACTTATCCATGAGCAATATAAACATCACAGTGCTTTTACCGACTAGGGCTGAGGAGCTCTTGAATGTGTCAGCTTTTCAAAGCAACAATGCACACCTTACTAGCACGCACACGCACGCACACCTCCCTGGTCTCACAGTAGTAGGAATGTATTAAACATTGTCTGGCATTTACTTGACAATTTTGGGAAAAAAAATTGACATGAAATAAAACTCCTTTTAGAAGAACAGCATTCACTTTTTATAGGTGATGAAGAGCATTTATGAATCCATTAATACTTAATATTAACCAGCGCTTCTCGGCATGATATCAGATTCTTTCGAGCGCTTTACCTGGGTTCCAAACCACATCTGAGGTCGCCGCTCGAAGTCTCACTGGCGGGAGGCAGTAGACGGCACTAGCTCATTACAAACAGTGTTTCCCTTGGCAGCATTATTCCCACAAAATTGATGTGTTTATGAAAAAAAAAAAAAAAAAATTCCCTCCTCCTTCCCCAGATAAAAATTGATTTATCATCTTGAAACTGAAGCACAGACGGAAAATCATACCCCTGGGTTGGATTTCAAGTCACTCAAACCGGCTCACTCTACGGATGTCCTTTCCGGGGGGGGGGGGGGGGGATCTAAGAGCATGTGAGACAATGCCACCCTTATCATGTCAAGGGCAATTGTAAAAGCTGTGATTAATGCTTTTAATGAGACATTAGCTAATTCTGTCTTGGTTGTGCACGTATACACACACGTGTCTCTGTGTTTGTGACGGGCAACGTAATTCCGCTCCTGTTATGTACATCATATTTATGTCCATAAATGAACTAAACATTTCCCACATGTACTTTATAGCTTCTTTAACACAACAGCGAACAGAAGCGTAATTGACATCAACGAGTGAACTGGAGCTTGCCCTTAAAAGGTGCTCTTAATAAGTAAGTGAATAGTTTGCTTATGTCAACATCTCATTTTCATTTAGATCCATATTTTATATTGCAGGGGACTTACAGTAGTGCACTTTCCACCGAAAAAGCTGGCTTTCTAAACGTTCCCATTCATGGGAAAATGTTGCAATCTACAGTTAAGATATTTTTCCTGAGCCCTCTTCCTTGAGGAGGTGTGGAAGCAGAATATACAGAATAAACACGAACGCTGCCCAGAGCTGGAGTCGCACATAATAACTTAAGAGTTCCCTAAAGGAGAATGAAAGTGTTGTGCTGCACTGAGCTTCATGTGCATTGCTACAGGATTATCATATTTGATTTCAGACATTAAATAGCATACCCTTGCTGTTTAAAAGCTCACAAACACATATCGTGTTAGATTTTTTTTTTTTTCTTTTTTGAGCTTGGCAGTCCCTCTAAGCAGCGTTACTCACACAAGAAGCTCTGTGTTCATAACCGGTGTGTCCTGCCTTCATCAGCGGCGATATACTGGGAGCGGAGCCAGCGCTGCGTGGAGGAAGGCTGAAACAGCTTGTGCTGAGGCTAATGAAAAAGCCTTCAAGGACTATTACCTAGCCCAATTAAAAGCCTATGTGTTGTCCAAAAAAAGATTTTGGAATTTTCTTTCCCTGTCTCATTACCGAGCAGCGTGAACTGCTGGATGAGTTGCTACACGAGGTGTTTTTCCACATTTTAAAAGATCAAAACTTAATATTTCTTTCACGTTATATATACATATTTTAAGCAAACGATATTGCTCAAGCCAGTCACACACTCCTCACACTTATCCAACACTAATTAACTTTATTATACAGAAAAAAGGACTGGATGTTGATGTTGCTTTGCTGTTTTACCTTGAGATTTTAGTTATATTTTTATTTCATTCTAAGCATATATGGTATAGCCCATAGGCATTTAGCTTTATATTTATGTATGTTAAATACATAATTATTTTCCAGTACTATATAATATATATTATTACGTTATCATACACATAGGTTACTATGTTTCACTTAATGCAAGGGTAAGAATTTTAGGGGTAACCCCCCAACACGCACCTTGGGCAATGAAGAGGGTCCCGTTCACTTGAACCGTGTGTCTTTAGACCGTGAGAGGAAACCCACATAGACACTGGGAGGACATAGTACACAGTCTCAGCTGGATTCAAACCTACAAGCAAACAGCCCAGGCTGTGCGAGGCAGCAGCTCTGCCCCTGCAACACTTTTCCATCTGCATTAGTATGCACGGTAATATACGAACTACAGGCCTCGGGTCACATTTGGAGGAGATTATTGACTAAATAAAAACGTAAATTGAGCGAACGATTCCCTGCGTGCATCAGAGGGACCATGTGTGCTGACAGCATGTGTGTGTCTGTTTGTGTTTGTGCATGTTTCGTTTGAAACTTTAATATACACATCCCCTGGAGGATGTAATTTAATCCCTCCAAATGTCTTCTGCTTTGAAGTTATGCAAACTCGGATGACAACTAAGAGGCAACTTGTGGATGTAAAACATACAAGGATTAGTGTGTAGCACATTTTCCCACCACCAGCTTGTACAGTAAGGTACTTTGACAAAAGCAGTGAAAAACAATGGCGGCATTATAAACATCTAAGACCTTTGCACAGCTTCGTAGGAACACAATGGTATTACAAAGATATAAAAAGGACTGTAATGCATTGGGGCGGCACAGCGAGTAGCGCTGCTGTCTCACAGTGCATGGACGGTGTGACAGGACATGGGTTTGATCCCTGCTCAGCCTGTGTGGAGTTTGCATGGTCTCCCCTGTCTGCGTGTGCTTCCTCTGGGTGCTCTGGTTTCCTCCCACAGTCCAAAGACATGCCGTTCAGGTTTCCCCCATAGTGTGTGAGTGGCACAGAGAGAGTGTGTTCCACTGATGTATGGATGAGTGACCCAGTGTAAGTAGTGTATCTAGCAGTGTAAGTCACCACGGTGAATAAGGTGTGTGGGCTTCATTGGAAGCTGCTTTGGAGAAAAGCACCTGAATGTAAATGTAACATGATGCCACAGCAAGTTCTTGCTTTCAAGATGACGATAAAGATGTAATTCAACACATGGTACTGTGTTGCGAGCATCTCTTTGCAGCCACGACATCTATCAACTGATTGTGACACCACTGGTTGGACAAGTGATTTTGAAGAGCTGTGGTCAGGATGGTATTTGTTAATGTCGTCCGTCCAATTATGGCTCGGAGTTGTTCACTAACAACAGATTGCAGTATAATTTGGTTGCCTTCCCAGACCCTGTTTGTAATAGTCATTGCTCCTCTAACAGCTACTAACTAGTGATATGGCACTGGCCATCTTTACAAGCCGAGCATGTTAAAACCATGTGATACCCAGAATATACAGTTTACCTTTGGGTACAATGCAATATTGTACTCTTTATCATTATCTATATATATTAAAATGCGGCCATTAACGATACTTTGTTGCATTACTAATTTTTCAGTAACTACTGCATTAACTCAGTCAAAGGTGAACAAGGAAAAGTTACAGTTTGATGAAACCACAACAGATAAACAAAAACAGACCTCAATTATATATTGTGACATTGTGTTTTTTGCCGTAACGTACATCGCTTTGGAGAAAAGTATCTGCTAAATGAATGATTGTAATGTAAATGTACATACTGTATAAACTGCTTTTAAAAATGACAGCATAAGCATGAGAATGAATGAATAGCAAACCCTAACTATCTGTAATAAAAAGAACAAGTCATCACCTAAAAACATTAAGTTTCATGTTTGTAATAGTGGGCTCTCAAAATCAGTGCATATATGACAACTCTCTTTAAATTTACATTTACATATACTCATTTAGCTGACAGTTTTCTCCAAAGCGACAGTGTTGAGCCACCTATAATTATTTTCCCATTTCCATAGCTGGGTAATTTTACTGGCACAATATAGGTTAATTTAGGTCACCATGCTCAAGGGTACTGCAGCTGGAGGTGGGATTCGAACCTATGACCTTAGATACCATCAAAATTAGACACAAGTATAATAAGATAAACATTTATTGGTCCGGCAGTATTCGTAATGTTACGGCAGCTCTGCTTTCATTCATTCCTACATTCATTCTTGATAGCCACTTGTCTAAGGCCAGGTCATGGTGGTCTGGAGCCCATCCCGGAAGTACAGGCTGCAAGGCAGGGTACACCCTGAGTGCCAGTTCATTGCAAAGCTCGCACACACCATCTGAAACCACCTGTCCCATACGGGGTCGCGGGGAGCTGGAGCCGAACCTGGCAACACAGGGCAAAAGGCTGGAGGGGGAGGGGACACACCCAGGGCAGGACGCCAGTCCATCCCAAGGGGGACTTGAACCCCAGACCCACTAGAGAGCAGGACCCGGTCCAACCCACTGCACCAGCGCACCCTCTCGTTGCAAAGCTGCAACTCTAAATCAAATAACAGAATCAAACAGAGGTGACCGTGTTCGAGGCAGGGTGAGGGTTAGTAAAATCAAGCGCACTTTCCGTCTTAGTGAGTTGGCCTACAGAAGAAATGCAGTATGATGTCTGGGCTATGCAGTCCTTCTGGTATTTAAACCTGAATTAGCTTAAATATGGGCATACTTCAAATTCTTGATGCTGTACTTATGCTCTCTTTGTGATTCAGCAGCTTTCATAATTTTGCTCTACAAAGGGCTGTACTTCTGCGCTCTCTCTCTCTCTGTCTCTCGCTCGCTCGCTCGCTCCCTCCATAATCCAGCAGTTCTCATTATTTTCCCCTGAAAGGCTGTACTTCTGCTTTTTCTCTCTGTGATGCGGCAGCTCTCATTATTTTATTCAATGAAACGCTGGAGAGGGGATCCATTGAATTAATGCAGAAAGGGATTAATTACAAAATTAATCACAAAACTGTCACAATAAAGCTTCCCAAAATCAAAACACTTACGCTTAGTAATCATTCACACGACAACATAATTGCATATTTTCGAAGAAAGCTTCCTGCTAGAAGCGCATAAGGAGCGGTACAGTTAAATATGATTTTGTTTATAGTTTAACCTTGGAACACCCTGTAAAGTAGTAAAAAAAATGTAATAAAAAATAATCTAAACCCAAGGTTTGAATTTCCATATGGACTCAGTTTTATTTGACTTTTATTTGGCACGATGGGACGGTTGCCTTCTCGTTTCCAAACCTCAAGTCACAGTGCGGGAAGAAACTGCGCGAGCACCTTTACGAGGGAGCTGGAGGTCATTGCACGCACCAGTAATTGCCGTCCAGCTCACATGTTGTATTCGGAAATCACCAAAATTGCACCTTGCACAGAAATGTAGAAAGACCCAAATAAACCCCAGAGAGAACTGAAAATGTTTCAAGAAGCATTCGTACCAAGTCTTAATATAAAGAATGTGACACGCAGCCAGAGCGCTCTACATCCTCCGCCCAAAAATGCAACTGCTGCCGATCCAGTTCTACACAGCAGTCACCGAGTCAGTGCTCGGCTCCTCCATCAGTCCGGTTTCGATCAGCAACCAAGCCAGGGAAGAACAGGCTGCGCCGTATAGTGAGGTCTGCAGAAAAGCCCCTTGGTTCCAGACTGCTCTGCCTCCAGGACCTGTACTCCTCCAAGGATCAAGAGATGGGCAGGGAAGATGGTGACAGACCCCTCTCACCTGGACCACAGCTTTTTTTGAACTTCTCCCATCCGGCAGGCGCTACAGATCGCTGTGCGCCAAAACCAGATATAAAAACAGTTTCTTTCCCCACGCCGTTATGTCCATGAACAGCTCATTGTTTGTTAGTCTGTGCAATACTTTCTCCCTCTTCCTTATTCCCTCCCTCATTATTTATTCCTTCCCATCCCTTCACTTCTTGTATGTATGTTTAGATGGTGCGATATGTACGTTGTGTGTTTTGTAGCCAAAGTCCTTGTATGTGTGTGCATACTTGGCCACATAAATTGGATTCTGATTCTGAATTCTGATTCTGAAATGAACACTTCAGAACTCCGAGGACTGTATTCACTATATACTTGTACTTAAACTAATGTGAAAATAACCAAAAACATAATCCACAGAAAGGAGCACATGGTGGTGTGGTGGGTTCAGCCGGTGTCCGTTGGGTGGTGGGCCTGGGGTTCGAGTCCTGCTTGGGGTGCCTTGCGATGGACTGGCATCCCATCCTGGGTGTGTCCTTGCCAGCCCTGTGCCCTGTATTACCGAGTGACTGTGACCCCACTGAGGACAAGTGATTGTTGACGATGAATGATAATCCACAGAGCGTGTGTGTGTGTGTGTGTGTGTGTGTGTGTGTGTGGGGCCACCCTGCAATGAACTGGCATCCTCTACAAGGTGTGCTTCAGCCTTGTGCCTGGAGTTTCTCGGATAGGCACTGGACCACTGTGACCCTGATCAGGACAACTGGTTAATGAAAACTGATGGTTTGGATAATCTGCAGAGAACGAAACACCGATAACCAGTTTGAAGAGGTTAAAACAGAAGCAAATGTTCTGCGTCATTGTGGCTCTCAATACTCAAGATGTTTAGCGTGTACACACTAGTGATCGCCTCTTAGTCCTGTGGTTTTGAGACTACTTATTAGTACTGTTAACATCTAGGTAAAGTACTTGCGTGATTTTGAGAAGAAATATGCATATTAATGATCTCGTAGTTTTCCAAAGTGTTTGGAAGCGTGTTCTGTGTAAAATTATGATGCACTTGGTTGTCACTATACAGATGTCAGGAGGCCATAATCTCATATATACATTGACCGTTGACGCCTTGCGTCTTGGTACTCAGAATCCCTCCAATCCCTCCAATTGGTGCTTATGCTTGTTTGCTGTGAGGGGTATAAGTCTGGCATAAAACCCCTGCCTACTGCACTCAGCTCTACACTCCTCCTCACCCTTAAGCCCGTCTCCTCCACCTCCTCCTCTCCCCACGCCTCTTGGCTCACTTTGCCCAACTTCAGGCTCCCTGCTTCAGGAAGATAAGAAGCAAAATCTCTGATTTGTTTGCTTCTTCCCCTTTTCAGAAATTCTGGTGGGCACCAACACGACATGTCAGAATGAGTGTCCCAGAATGACCCAGCTCCCAGATGAAGAAATGTACCAGAGTGTGCTTTTCCCGCAGCTCCAGTCAAGAGTGTCGTGAAGAGCATACTGAGTGTGTGAAATAGGTTTTCTTTTCATGTTTATGTAAAATATGTAATTATGAGCATCAGGAAGGAAGCTAAATTCCCTACACGATCATCAGTAGATCTAGATACCTACAAGACCTGATTTCTTGCTAGGCTCCAGCCACACTCCTCCGCTCCTCCAGCTTTGCCTGCTTGGTGTTCCGACACACAAGACGTCCAAAATCATAAGCACAAAGGTTATTATTTCTGACTCCAACATGCTGGAATGAGCTCCCTCTCACACTCGGAGCTGCTGAATCCCAGTCAACATTCAGTAAGGGTCTGAAAACACATCTCTTTCAGATTCACCTCTCCTCCGAGTAAATAAGAACTATGTTATCCAATTAATAAGTACACACACATTTACTGAACCGCTTGTCCCATACAGGGTCGCGGTGAACCAGAGCCTAACCCGGCAACACAGGGCGTAAGGCTGGAGGAAGAGGGGACACACCCAGGATGGGACGCCAGTCTGCCAGAAGGCACCCCAAGCGGGACTTGAACCCCAGACCCACTGAAGAGCAGGACCCGGTCCAACCCACTGCGCCACCGCACCCCTGCTAATAATAAGTAAAAAGGAACAAAAAAAATGTTATATACAGCTACTCATGTAATGTATACTGGTTTATTGTGGTATGAAAGAAATTTACTATTCAAGAATCAAATGCCTGCATGCAGATCTCTCCATCTGTTGGTATAATGCATTTTTGCACAAGTTGCCATGGAGAAAAGTGTCTGGGAAATGACTAAATCTCAGTGTAAATAAATGATAAAGTTACACTCAGTGGTAGGAGTAGAGGTTATATTATTTTTTTATATACATGTGCTTATTCCCTGTTCTTTATCAAAATGATAGAATTAGGAGCTGAAGCACTCTAATGCCAGCAATGTAACTATGATTATCGGGAAAGGGAGCTATATTCTAAAGGGCCATCACTCAGTTTCCTTCAAGGAAGAAAAGCAAAAGCATGCTTTTACTTTGTTCTGCACTGTGAACCAATTGACATGTTTTTTTTTCCTTCCATCAGCATACAATACAGGCGAGTGTGAACTGAAGGAATCATCTTTGTCCCATATAGACCAGATGCCAGAGGAATCCGCAGAACGTGTCTCCAGTCCAAGCCAAGCTGCAGGGAACCCGCCAAAGGGATCAGCATCCAGTCTGGGCCACAAGTGCAGTGTGTTCATCTGTGGGGTTTTAGGCGCAGTGTTAATGGACATGGAGCTGGAGTGTGAAGGCTGCTGGATGGGAGATCCCACTCCTGTTACCGCTCTAGTGCCCTTCAACAAGGTACTTACACAGATCGACTCCGGTAAAATAGGCAGCTTCATAAATTTGTCAAACGTTGAAGATTTCTTTGCATAATCAGATGAGCAATAAGACAAGGGACCAGTTCTTACAGGCATAATTGGAGGAGCACAAAGGAAATACAAAGGAAGATAAAGAGATTTAAGAATAGAAGGGAATGAGTAGTATGAAAAAAGAAAAATGCCAAATATATTTAGAAAAAAAATGTCTGTAAGTGTTCCATTTGGGTTTGTGCTTGGGAAGAAAGACTGGAGACATAATTCAGGCCGTTTCCTAATTTTAAGTCACCTCATTGTTTTTTAAAAAATCTATTTTGACAGGCGCGGGGGGGGGGTAAGCGCAGCAGGCTTGGCTGGGTCCTACTCTCTGGTGGGCCTCGGGTTCGAGTCCTGCTTGGGGTGTCTTGCGATGGACTGGCGTCCCGTCCTAGGTGTTTCCCCTCCCCCTCTAGCCCTGTGCCCTGCGTTGCCGGGTTAGGCTCCGGTTCACTGCGACCCCCATTTGGTATAAGCACTTTCAGCCAGTGTATGTTTGTGTGTGTGTGTGTGTGTGTGTGTGTGTGTGTGTGTGTGTGTGTATTTTGACTGGAATCATAGTTAATCTAAGTGCAGAGGCAACACAAAAATGGAATATGCATTTACATTAATTATGACAAGACGACCAAATTAGTGGCTCTAGAAAAGCAAATGGAGAACCTCCCAGTCAAGTGTATGAATCTGCAATAACCTGTAATAAATATGAGTACCAAACGTATCAACACTGGCTGATATACTGCAGCTCTTCTCTTAGAGAGTCACGCTGGATATTAAGTGGATTAGCGGTCACATTTAACAAAGGAAAATCCTCCATATGAAATGAAAGAATGAATAAATGAAAAATTAAAAGCATACGAAGCATCATGCTGAACAGCAGGAAAGTGCAAATATCAATGAGTATTATAAATGAGCAAATGAGTGAATGATGACTCCTACTTGTACTTGTAAGGTGCTCCACTGGTGCTGAAGGGTCTTTCTTGTCTGAAGTCTCCGCTATGTGGACAGGGAAGGAATTGCAGGTCTCTCCACTTAAAATTATTTACCTCTTTATACAGGTGGGTGACTTTTACTGGAGAATCTCAGGGTGAATACCTTGCTCAGGGGTACTACAACCACTGGGTCTCTGCTTGTTACTCCTCCTTAAGCAGGTATGTTTGATCAAAGCCAAATGCAACCCAGAGCAAACCAAAGTGATCTACACAACAGGCAAAGAGTTGAAGTTGGAGACCCGTGATTGTTAAAGCAGTTTGCTTGCCCAATACCAGAGTTTTTAACCAGAACATGCTTACATTTATGTATTTAGCTGATGCTTTTCTCTGAAGCAACTTACACTGTTAAGCTACTCACAGTTCTTTTACCTGTTTATACAGCTGGGTAACTTTGCTGGAAAAATTTTGGGGGAGTACCTTGCCCGCAGGTACTACAGCTAGAAGTAGGAGGCAAACCTGCAACCTTTGGGTCCAAAGACAGCAGCGCTAACCACTACACTACCAGCTGCCCCTAGACACATTAGAGGAGTACCTGCTTATAGACCTAAATCTCATATATGAAGTAATCGTGACAGCTCAGGTGAGGCGAATTTATGGGGCTGTTAGGAGATCAGGACAGAAGCAAAAGAGATGAATTTTGAGACCCCTCTAGAATGTGGAAATGGATTCTGCACTTCTGGAGGGGCGAGAGCTTATTCAAACAGACTGGAGCCAAAAACGAAGGACTTTCAATTCTCAACCTCTCGTGCGTGAGACACCCAGCGGCCAGAGATGGAGGAGAATGCGGCTGTTGCTGGCATTCAGAGTGACCAGGTCTTGTGGATATTGGGGTACTGATTCTTTGACCATCTTGTTGGCTGAAGGTAGAGTTTTGAACTTGATGCAGGTAGATAGAGGAAGACAGCGGGGAGAAAATGAGGAAGACACATATGAACGTGTCAGCAAGTCAAGCCCAACTTGAAACCCAACGTCCTGGATCAGCTGGAGAGTCTTGATGGCAGACACCAGAAGACTAGAGAAGAGGGAGCTGTAGTAGTTCAGGTTGGATATCACCAAGGCTTGGACCAGGGACTGTGCAGATAGTGCTGTGAGATAAGGGCAGATCTTGTAAATATTATACAGGGGGTATCTGCAGGATCAAGTTATGGCTTCAGTGTGCTGGGAGAAGCAGAGACTTGAGTGGGCTCTTACTCCCAGATTCTTGACTGATGAACTGGGTGACATGAGTGAATCGTTCAGTTTGACAGAGAATTCGTGACAGGTGAGTGTAACTGCTGGGAGATGGAAAATCTCAGTCTAGGAAAGACTGAGTGGTAAATGGAGACCGGTTATCCAAGCAGAAACGTCTGAGAGGCCAGCAGCAATATGATAGGGTGTATCTGTAACTATTTAGGTGGAAATGAGAGGAAGAGCTGAGTATCATCAGGGTAGCAGCAGTAGGAGAACCCTTGAGAGGCAATGACAGAGCCAAGGGTAGATGGAGAAGAGTAAAGGTGTCAGCACCGAGCAATGAGGAACACCAGATGGGAAAGACTAGTGACAAACCACTCGGTCAGATCTACTTGCTCAGCCGTAAATGTCAGAAATGTCATTCGCTGTGATTTTTTTCCCCTTAAATTTATGATTATATCTAAGACACAGAGAAATACAGAAGCACCTATAAATAGGGGTATTGCTCACATCACAGCATCTGGTTTTAAGGGACCATTAATCAAGTCATAATTTATTCTCCTCCATTGCTGTACTTTGTACTCTAAAAAGGTGATCAATGTGCTTTGTAATACAGCATTATGAGTCATTTTTGTCCTTGTTCAATCGAAAGCTAGTTCACAATTTATTTCATTTACTTTGAAATTGAAAGTCAGCTGGTTTGATGAAACTGTAGAGATAAGCATGTCGAGACACATAAATAACACCATTTCTCTTTGGGATGATGACGGGCAATATAAAGACAATTAGATTAAAAGGGTTTTGACAATAATGGCAAGATGCAAAGCATTGTGGACCTGTCTTACAACCATCCATCAGGAAACCTGATTAAAGGTAAAGGGATATGTAAGTCCCATCAGGAGTGTATATCACAGCCTCCTCACCCAGTGTGGATTTACGGCACAGCGGTGCCCGCCAAAGAAAGAGCATCAGATTTATGCTGCATCACACAGGGTGGGGGAAGGCAAACTTTACATATAACATACACTTTTTTCTTAACCTCTAATTTACAAATTTGGAATCCACCAAGATAGATATAAGCATAAATACAGCCCTTTTACCACTGGTTGATTTAAGATGAAACAAATAAGTCCCGATATTAAAAGGCAGACGGCACCTTTTAAAGAACCTAGATTCAGTCCATACCGCCTGGTGTATTTATCAATTGTCTTCATAATAACACATCCAAAACATGCCTGATAATGGGACAAGGAGAGGAGTAGGACAAGGTGATGAAAAGGCACATCTGGTGTTGTGTCATTAAGCGGGATTCTAAATCTTACATGCTGCTGAAAAATATCCGGCATAAATGTGCAAGATGATTTGCAAGTGTTAGCAAAGCTATGAAATAATAACAGATGGGACAGAACCAGCATTGTTAAAATAATATATTTCAGGATTAGAAAATTTTCATTTTCAATAAGTCAAAAAACAAAGGTGCTAAACCCCTATTTACTTGAACCTGACTGGGCTTTGACAGCCGGCATCACCCCATTCTGACCATGTTTTATCAAATTTTCACACAGGACTGATATGACATACAGTCTAAGATGCTATTACAAATTTCCACTGTGGTCTGTTTGCACTGTCATTTCATTAAAAAACTGTTGCAAAACCTAACAAACCAATCCTTATGATACGTAAATGAATACCTGCACTGGTTCATTGAACACATATACTAGACACATATTGAATGCATAATACGATTTCATAAAACCTTTAAAAGTGGATTCAAGAGTGGGCCATACCGACAGAATATAAACATTTTTTCATCTTTGTATCACATTAAGGTACTATGGTACAGTTCTGAAAACAAATGTGTATTCAGACATCTATAATGACACTATAATATCAAAATTTTTAAGATATTATTGTTTTAAAATGGTAATTAAATTCTTATGAATAAACAGAAAAACTTAACACCTATGACAATGATTCCACCTTGTGGTCAAAAATAAAGATTTCCTTCAAGGGATATGATACAGCTCAGGAGGACCAACATTTTACAGCAAAACTATCCTTGACACTTATGATCATGAAAATTAAGGAGGATTTGATTGGTTTGTATCTGTATGACAGGCAACCTCTGAGTGTCAGGTTTTTCAATGTTTTATATATATATATATAATATATATATAAATGAACAGGTTTGTTTCTCAATGTAGAAATTCAGAAAAGCTGCTGCAGCAAAATCACTTTTTTCAGAGAAAGAAAAGATGGAAACCTCCTGTAGGTAGAGGCTGTGCATTTGAGCCACCATTCGAAATTTGTGGGGAAAATTTGCAGTTATTCTTAATCACTGTGAAATACAGTGCTGTGAAAAAGTATTTGCCCAATCCTGATTTCTTCTGTTTTTGTGCATATCTCATCCTAAATAGTTTTAGATCTTCAAACGAAATACAACATAAAACAAAGGCAACCTGAATACACACAGAATACAGTTCTGAATTCTTATTTTTTTTTATTGAAGAAAAAAGTTATCCAACACTTATCGCCCATGTGAAAAACTAATTGCCCCCTTAAACTTCAAATCTGGTTGTGCCACCTTTAGCAGCAATAATTGCAACCAAATTCTTCCGATAACTGGAGATCAGTCTTTGACTGTGCTGTGGTGGCATTTTGGCCTACTTTTTTTTGCAGGACTGCTTTAGTTCAGCCACATTGGAGGATTTTCCAGCATGAACTGCCCGTTTCATGTCCTGCCACAGCATATCAATTGAGTTCAAGTCAGGACTTTGACTAGGCCACTCCAAAACTTTAATTTTGCTTTTTTGAGCCATTCAGAGGTGGACTTACTCCTATGCTTTGGATCATTGTCTTGCTGCATAATCCAGTTGCGCTTCAGTTTCAATTTATGGACTGAAGACTAAAGATTCTCCTCTAGGATTTTCTGGTAGAGAGCAGAATTCATCATGTCACACATTATCTGAAACCGCTCGTCCCGTACGGGGAGCCTGAGAGTAACCCGGCAACGCAGGAGGGGGAGGGGACACACCCAGGACGGACGCCAGCCCGTCACAAGGCACCCCAAGCAGGACTTGAACCCCAGACCCACCAGAGAGGAAGACCCGGTCCAACCCACTGTGCCACCGCGCCCCCTCCCGAGCAGAATTCATATTTCCCTCAATTACTTCAAGTTGCCCAGACCCTGAAGCAGCAAAGCATCCTCACACTATCACTACCATGCTTGACCGTAGGTTATGATGTTCTTTTTGTGGAATTTGGTGTTTGGTTTATGCCAGATGTAACGGGACACATCTGGGGTCTCCCAAAGTTTCACTTTCGACTCATCAGTCCACAGAACATTCTCCTAAAAGGTTTGAGGATCACTAAGGTGTGTTTTGGCAAAATTCAGCCAAGCCTTAATGTTCTTCTGGGTTACCAGTGGTTTTCACCTCACCACTCTTCCATGGATGCATTTTTGCCCAGTGTCTTTCTGATAGCGGAGTCATGAACAGTGACCTTTATTGACGCAAGAGAGGCCTGTTGCTGTGCTCATGGTGAAATTTTTGAAACTTAGCCACTTCTAGGAAGGTTCCCTACTGTGCCAAGTTTTTTCCATTTAGAGATAATGGCTCTCACTGTGGTTCTTTGGAATCCCAGAACCTTTAAAATAGCTTTGTAACAGTTCCCAGGCTGATGATTTCAATCACCTCCTTCCTCATGAGAGCTAGAATTTCTTTCAACGTTGGCATAGTGTGTTACTGGGTAAGACCTTTTAACCAACTTCATGCTGTTAAAAAAGTTCTATTTAAGTGTTGATTTGATTGAACAGGGGTGGCATTAATTAGGCCTGGTTGCATCTAGTCCAGCTGAAACCCATTATGAATGCAGTTACATAGATTTAGGGAAATCTACTACAGGGGCAAATACATTTTCACACAGGCCCAGGTGGTATTGGATAACTTTTTTGCTTCAATAAATAACATTATCATTTAAAAACTTTATTTTGTGTTTACTCAGGTTGTCCTTGTTTTATGTTTGATTTTGTTTTAATTTCTGAAACAATTTAGTATGAGATATACACAAAAACAGAAAAAAAAATCAGGACGGGAGCAAATACTTTTTCACAGCACTGTATAATATTTCCATAACTTTTAATTTCAAAAAAATTCTAAATGTATAAAATAAATCAATGCTTTCTGGAGAATACCATGGCAAAAATTTCATTTAAAAAAAAAAACAGAAACCAGACGCTATCTCTTCTTGCTAGGTTTAAAAAACAAGAGATATTTTGCACAAGACAAAGGTATAGAGAGAGTTTTTTATACTGTAATAGTAGTAACCTGTTGAACTGGCCTTCTTTGTTGAACTTAGGACAGAATTTAATCAAGAAGCATTCAAATTATGTTCAGATCATATTCAAACATAATGGAACAAATAATCGATTTAGAAGTTGTGGATAGACATTTGGAATGACAATTTCTAATTATTTAAATTATTATTGATTTATTTAGCTAATGCATTTCTCCAAAGTGATTTACACTCTTAAGCTGCTTAGTTATTTTCCTCAATTGTACAACAGGGAAATTTTACTGGGGTAATTCAAAATAAGTCCTTATTTAAGGATACTACAGAAGGAGATGGACTCCAGCCTGGTACCTTTAAGGGTCAAGGCTCTAAACCATAGTGTGACCTGCTACACCTTAGTACTTATGGAAATAATGTTATTGGTTCATTATTGGTTCAAGTGTATACACTATACCTTTGTCCCTGGTAACAGAGTTAAACAGCTTTACAATGACCAGCACATTTATACAGATACTTATTGTGCATACGTACCTTGATCAAGAGTAAATACATCAGGGCTAGGATTCAGAGCTGAAAAAATCCTACTATAAGGTAACAGCTGTATGTATATAAAAATGAATCCAATTTCCATTGGTTCTCCAAACATTCACTGCATTCATTTCTCCATGAAAGTTATCAATGGTCTGTTTCCACAGCGTAGGAGAGTTACAGTAATCGGGGTGCAGAATGCAGGAATCAGTGTTACAGTATTTCTTTAAAACACTGTTTAATCTGCACATCAATATTCACAACAGTGGGCCTAGATGCATGAACTTTGCTCATAATTTACAAATCATATTGGTATAATGGTAAAATGACAATTATAATGATACTGATATAATGTAATCAAGTGCACAGAAAGTATTCCAAAAAACATCCACATGGATGTGCTACTGAAATAAATCATAAAATAAATCAAATCATAAATCACATTTTAAATCTTAATTCTGGGGGAGTCACATAGCACTGGGAAAGATGTTCTTACAGGATGGATATTTGATCACACTATTTATTAATGAATCATAAGGTTTTTGAGTCTCCTGATTATTGCTCTGCGTAACATCTGATACCACAATGCACTTGGGACCTGCATGAGAGCAAGGCTATTGCTTTACCCTTTTCAAACCAGTCACAGATTTAGCTTTTGTTACCATGTGTTGTCATCTCATCACCTGTCCTACATCTGATATTTAGTTTATATGCATTAATGGATTAATTCACTTAATAATGTACAAATGAACTGTGCTTTAAAATCACACATCTGCATCCAGGTCTCTCTTGCCTGTAATGTAATGCACTAATTGTATTTTTGTGTCAGTCGCTTTGGAGAAAAGTGCTCGTTAAATTAATAAATGTAAATGTTCGTAATTTGTAATAACTCTTTCCATTACCCCATTTCCTGAAGCTGTTCTCATTGACTTTGTCTTAAAGGCCTGGGAAAAATATTCATGTTTCCCCACATGGAGCATGGAGTTTTATGTTCTTTTTTCCATTTCCTCAGAAATCACTTGAACTTGTTTTCAGTTTATATTAATACATACAAATATTATGTGTGTCCATATATATATATACAAGATAATTTGAAATATATTATTAGGCCTATTTACAGTACATTTACAGCACCACATTACATGTATAAAATGCACGGGAAATGAATACACACAAAATATTTGAACCGTTATAAATATGAATTCTCAGTGAAAACAGCTGTGTTCCTAAAATCAGTGATGAAGCACAGGGTTTTATTCACATGCTCGCCCTGCTGTACATCACCGAGCAGAGGAAACGAGATGACAGCAAACGAGACACAACTTCCTCCAGTGATTGAACTCCCGGTGATGCAATTACCAGAAAATATGATGAATCTGACAACATCCCCCGTAACCACAGCACTACAACTGGGACGATTTCTCTAATCGCACCTTCCTTCCTTCCTTCCTTCGCTCGCTGCCAGCTGCTGCCATCCAAGCACTCACTGGAGAGCCAAGAACACGTTTTCTCATTAAGAGCAAAATAAAGTTACTTTCTCTATGATTCACGTGCGTTCAGCCAATATTTGTAAACTGTTACAGCGACAGTTACAAACAAGTTCACACTCACAGTGTTGTCTCTGGATACCATAGTCTAGTTTAACCTCCTCCTCACTTTCATTTACACATTTTTGATTTGCAACCAGTCAGTTATGCATTGTTTTAATCATGCTAGAAAGAGAACGCGCTTGGTTTTATCAACCGTTACAGTAATTAAGATGAGAACTGGTTACACAAACGGCAGGAGGTTAATAATAAATATTTCTGAAAGTGCATTTTTATTTTTACCACTTTCACTTTCAGTTTCTCCCCAAGCTTCTATTTCTACCTTCATACGCATTTTCAGTTTAATTTTATTAGGCCTGACCTGCCCTGCATAACTTGTTGAACATACTCTGGGTAATTTTATTGTATTTCTGCTCCGATGCAGAGCCCCACCTAGGCGTGTTCACACCGCGGGCCCTCCGCGCGGTTCACTCGCGCTGCGCCGTGACCAGGTTACGCGCATAGTACTGCTACGTTACGAACGTTACGTACCCCGCGCGTAACCCTCGCATTGGACAACCATGGGCTTTCCCGGAATTCAATGAGGTGGGGCGGTGATAGCACAAGTTGAGTTTATACAAGCAGCATGAGTGCCTAATCACTTCTATAGGCATTTTTTAATTGATGAAAAACGCCCACCCTTATAGAGAAAGTAATAATAAAATGAATAATGAATAACTTTAAATATAACTGCGAACTTCGAAGTTCAATATATAACAGGCCGGAGACATACGGTTGGAGTCAGAGGTGTCAGCGAGATTAGTCAATGGTGTATTTACCCGGAATATTTTGCTATGGCCGCTTCAGCTCTAAAGATGTTTAAAGTTAGTGTTGAGCGCGTTACACCCGGTAAGCACTCACAGAAAGGATCGACCCCACGCCCGGTGAGTCTCGGCGCGGCGCGGGGCGGGGCTACGTGAAAGGGGCGGGGCTACGTGGAGGGGCGGGGCTACGTGGAGGGGCGGGGCTACGAGGGCGGGGCCTTCCTCGGAGCCACAGTGGTTGCCAGGCGCTCGGTCAGTGTGTGGGAAGTGCCGAAATTTCACGGCGTCACAGGCTTCGCTTCGCCGCGGCCACGCTCATCTCCAGAGTTACTCTCGAGAGTCTGGGCTGTGAGCAAGCGCTGATCGCTCGGTAAAGGGCACCGAGGGTGTCCAAATTCGCTGGGTAGAAGAGCCCTGATCTAACCGGTAAAGGTCACTGTTCCCCAAAGTAACTTTCTTACGTTTCCGCTGGTACATAAGGTACGGTGCATTTCAAGGAGCAGTCTGTTTTGTTCGGGGGGCTGTGTCGTAGGAGCGACCCCCCCCGTCTCAACAGCATTGGCTGGGGTGCGCTCAAAGTGTAATAAATGATTATGGAGAGGAAGAGGATGGACTGCCCGGCTCTGCCCCCGGGCTGGAAGAAAGAAGAAGTGATCCGGAAGTCGGGTCTCAGTGCTGGCAAGAGCGACGTCTACTACTACAGGTAAATAAGGGAGAAACAAACGGTGAATGGGCTCTGCGGGGGGTCGCGGCCCGCCGACTCACCTGTCAAGGCAGGAAAGAAAAGCGCGAATTGTCACCTCGGCACTGCAGTCCGCGGCGGAGGCGCGCGAGCACAGCCGTCCTGTCCGGTGACACACACACACACACACAGACACACACACAGTTAGCCGGCGCGGCTAGTGCGCGGGTAGCTAAGCTAACGGCGGCGGGGTTCGCCCGGATTCAAACTAGTAAACTCGAGTCGAGCGGAACGGCACGAAAGGAAAGTGACGGATCGGCGCGGAAGCCGGCAGATGAGAAGAAGGGGGCGGCCGGTGTGGTCTCCCCACGGCTCCCCGAGCGCTCCATACTTACTGTACAGGCTGCCCCGCCGTCAGCGAGGCGGCTGTTGCTGGTTGGCATCGTGCCGTGTGGTGTCGCCGCGCCGCCAAGGCAAGAGAGAGGCTCAGCGAGGCAGCGGCTTGTCGCTCGGCTCCTCTGTGACTCTGTCAGCGTGTTTGACAGCTCCTCTCTGTGCCCCACGATCTTGTTCGCAGCCTTTTTAACCAAGTGCCTCTAGAGATAACCTTGATAACAGCCTCGCTCGTCACTCACTGTGCTCCTCAAGTCACCTCCCCGCTTCTGCTCGGAAACACCACTTGGGTGGAGACGACGACAACAACAACAACAACAACAAACAGGACAGCAGCAGCAGCAACAACAAAAAAGAAGTATTAGACGCTTTCAGTTTTTCCTCTGCTTGTCTCATGTGCACTTTTAACGCCTCTTCGTTCCTTCAAGTACCCCAAATACCCAGCGAGCGGGCTCCCGCCAGGACTCGCTTGCCCATGATGTCAGACGCCTCAGAACAGGCCTCAGTCCATTCCGCTCGTTTTCCCCACGCCCGCGGCCTTGAACGTCTTAAAGCTGAGTTTCCCAGCCGCTCGTGCGATTGCACGCAATGAAATGCGTATTCCGACACGTCTGCTACGGTAGTTATTCAAAAGTGTGTTTGTGGTCACCCCTTTGACCTTTGCCCTCGGCGGTAACGGCGGCCTTTTCGTAACCCGTGCGGACGGTGCGGTTGCGGCGCGGCTCGAAACGTGAAATGCATCAGCAAATGAATTATCCTGCGCTCAGATTCGCGGAATAAGACGGAAAGCCCCGAGTCCTTAGAGGGACGAAGGAGGTTTAAATTGCGCTCCGGAGCGCCGCCGCCTTCCACGAGTTCACCGGTAGCTGTGAAGGCCACAGAAGGTGTTTGACCTCATCCTGGTGTCCACAAAGCCATTGCTCAATGTGAAGAAATGAAGGTCGTGATCCAGCGCTCTTGGCACCAAAGGGTGCACCTGATTGTTTAAAATGGTTGGCTGTTATGCAACCGTGCAGAGCGCCCGCTGGACCCAATAATTCCCACGAAACGGCTGCCAGTACCATTATAGATCCACCGCTGTGCTTGATAGTTGGCGACAGAAAACGTGGATTGAAGGCATCTTTTGACGTGCTCCAAATAGAGACGCTTCTGGAGGAAGGAAGAAGTGTAGACTAGAACATTAGTCATCCGGCTATATTGCGTTTTTCTGGTGCTCAGGGGTCCACGGTTTAGTGCTCATTACCTCGCGGTACGTTGCTTTTGCTCATAGAAATTGTGCAGTGCAGAAGACGGAACTGCAGCAAAAACCAACTTTGTGAAGCTCAGAATGTTTGTTGTGGTTGGGTGACAGAGGGGCTCATTCACTTTGGTCATTTTCAAAGCCTTTCTTTCTTGATTTTGGCAAGAGTGCCAGCACGTCCGTTTCGGCGAGCTTCGACTACTGACCGCTGGTCCTCCTTCCATCTGCAGTCTGCCTTTGTACGATGACTTTTAACACCATTTCCCGGACCATTTTAAACAGACCTGAACATTTTGTGACTGATCCAGCTATTATTGCAGAACTATTAGGCATCTCTTGAAAGCTGCTAGTTATCTAATGTTGCTTTAGAGTCTCACATACTAAAACGTGGATTTTCAGACCTTTTATATTGAACTTACTATGACTGTTTTTTTTAACTTAATGACTCACCTCTGTCGCTACCTTTTGAATTTGTGGTTATCATGCGAGTTTTTGAATATTTTGTGATTCGTGCCTTGCAATATATGAACAGATTTTAACAGCACTTTTGCTGTGTTTTGTAAGATGCCTCGTAAAGAAAGCTTGATGACATTTGATAGATTTTCAGTATTTACCTGTTTTGTTGATTTGATATTTGTGTGGAAACGTTTGGGTGTTCATGAATTTACAAATATACAGTACATTTAAATGCGTACGGTTAATAGCCAGTTACTCTTTTTTTAAATAAAATGACACAGCTAATTTGAACTTGAGTTATTTTTGTAATTTTCTCGCGACTGCAGATATACTTTACGTAGTTGTTCGCTTGCCTATTATAGAGAGCAAATGTACAATTCTTGGAAATTTCATATATCTCACTATTTAAGTGAAGTCCCCATACATAATGAAGCCTGCTTTTAAAATGCATAAAATACAGAAACGTTATATAAAAATAAATAAGAAATCTAAATGAAATTATTAGGAAGTGCTTCACATTCCTTTTATTTGTGTGTTTGTTGTTTTTGTGTAATGGGTAGTAAATCGATTGTTTAAAAAAAAAAAAAAAAAAAACCAAAACTGTACAGTAATGAAGCAGAAGGTGAAGGGAAGCTTCTCAGTTTCGCTTCAGCTGTGGAGAGCCTCGGAAGTGACTGAGCCCTCGCTAGTGAAATGGTACTAACCCTTCCTGTGTGCAGTGGCAGAGCGCTCGATTGTGTGGCTCACTGTCATCCTGGGACTGTCGCTGTTAACCCCTTGTTAAAATGCCTCTCATTCTTGTCGAAATGATGCATTCACAGCATGTTGGAAGTGCCAGTATGTGCAGATTGTTGTGATAGCTAGACTCCACTTCTTCGGTGCGGCCTTGCTGGAGTGTGTGATGAATTTTTTTTTTTTTTTTTTTTTTTCTCGCATCCTGTGATCGGCTCACTGCACCTACTTTGTGATACAGTGAAGTGAAAATCAGGCCCGACCATAGAACCTTTTTTTTATTTTTATTTTAATTACCGCCTCTACAGTTTACCATAAATCGGGGCCCAACAATTTGTCAAAAGTTTTTCGTATAGCTGTTTCCAAGATGGGGCGCAGTGGCGCGGTGGGTTGGACCGGGTCCTGCTCTCTGGTGGGTCTGGGGTTCGAGTCCCGCTGGGGTGCCTTACGACGGACTGGTGTCCCGTCCTGGGTGTGTCCCCTCCCCCTCCGGCCTTACGCTCTGAGTTGCCGGGTAGGCTCCGGTTCCCCGCGACCCCGTATGGGACTAGCGGTTCAGAAAATGTGTGTGTGTGTGTTTCCAAGATGACCCACCTAAAAACAGTGTTTCCCGTTCTATCAACAGGAAGGACTTTTGAGTACTGCTCTGGGATTTAAAAAAAAAAAAAAATGTTGCACTTTGATGTAAAAGTGCTTGATTTGGGATATTTAGAATGACTTGACTAAAGCAATTTTTCTCCTCTTATGAATTATTTGTTTTACAGTACGTTAGTACTACAGTAGTTTTTGTAGTACTGTAAATTGAGCAGTTAAGCATTTTCTTCTGACCTTAGATGAGACCTATTCAAGTACTGCCCAAAACACACAATTGGACACATAATATGCCTGTGCTTAGCGGAATGTGACAGGAAATGGTTTAACCACTGAATCTTACAGCTGAGAACTTCAGTGCCGATGCCCATTTTCATTTGTTCATTTCACTTCGTCAGAGCAAGCAACGCTTAATAGTTGCGCTGTCTCAACCAAGTTCATTATTCACAGATTTTGTTTAGTGTGGAACAGCTGTAAATGTCTAGTTTGGGTGTGTCAGGAGGCTGCTTAGCTACTCGCCAAGCTCTCTGCCACAAGTTGAAGGTATTCAGGTAAATTCAGTCCAGTTTGTGCCTGGTCAATGAAATATTGCACTGTTTAGTTTCGATCTTAGGATATTTCAAAGGGTTCCGCTGTGTTGGGAGGCCGGACACATCTGCTTGAGTCTTTTTGTGTTTCTGTCAACTTGGACTTTCATCAAAACTTTGCTGTGTTGAGAAAGCATTGATGTTGTGGCCTACATCCAGATTATCTATCCCTGAACTCTATATAGTGCTATCAGCCCACACACCTTATTCACCAAGGTGACTTGCACTGCTAGATACACTACTTACAAAGGTCACTCATTCATACATCAGCGGAATACACTCTCCGTCACTCGCCCTCTATGGGTGAACCTGAGCAGCGTGTCTTTGGACTGTGGAAAGAAACCAGAGCACATGGAGGAAACCTACGCAGACACGGGGAGAACATGCAAACTCCACACAGACTGAGTGGGGATCGATCCCACGTCTTCTCGCATCACCCAGGTGCTGTGAGACAGCAGTGCTACTCGGCGTGCCACCGGCTGTCCATGGGACAAAGGTGGGGTTTGTTTCGGAATCTTGGTTGCTCTCTTCAACAGTGTCTGCATATTTCCGTCTTGCACTGCAGATAGGGATATTGATATGAGTCACGTCATGAGTCAGAGCATGCCCAGCCCAAGCTCCAGCCCCAGAGCGTTTGCTTGTAATTTCGGAGAAATTCTTGAGCACGTTAAGTTACTGTTCGTTACGCCATTGCAGAGTCTACTGCCCTTAGATGTCAGTCCAATTAAAGACTGCTCTTTGGCACCGCAGAGTGCTAACCAGTAGAGTGAAAGCTGAGGGCACTCTTGTGTGGGGAAACATTTGAGTAATTTTAGTAGGTAAAGTAAAACTAGTAAAGTAAAGTAAAACTCACATTTTACCTTTTCTTCGGAACCAAAGCTGCTTCAGTCTTCCTGGTTTACCAGGTGCTTTAAGGCATGCTTTCTGGGATGGATAGCATCCAGAGGTGCAGTTGGTGGCACTGGAGCTTCGCAGCACCTGAGTGAGCAGCTCAGCTCCCATTTGGCCATGGGCTCAAATCCTTGTCACTCTGGTTTGGATTTTGCTTGGTGTTCCAATGTAAAACATCTGGAATACATTAAGCACAGGTCTGCGGATAAGGGAGGAACCCACATCTTCCCAGTTCCCAGTGTTTTGAGCCGTGAACGCACCTCCCCTTGTTAGTGTAGTGCTTTTGTCACGCGTTTTTTTTTTTCTTTTTTTTTTTTTTTTTACCCATTTTATTAGTCACAATGGCTGGTAGTAAACATGCACTTGAAGGAAAACAAGAACCATCTTGCAAGCGTACAACAATCGATTTGGAGATGAAATTGAAAATAATAAGGAAGTATGATGGTGGACAGAGATTATAGTCTATAGCACGGGAACTAGGTTTAGCCGTATCAACCGTGAATACGATAGTGAAGGATACTGTATGTATAAAATAAGTACATACAATACCGTACTCATACTGTATGTAGTTGTCTATTTTTTAATTAAATTTGTGCTTTATAGAAATGTAAACATTTATGTAATTGACTTGGCCTTTTTTTTTTTTTTTTTTTTAAACAGTATTTAATATGTCTGACACAGCCTATGTTGAATGGTGGGAAAGGAGGGGGAATCTGACATATGTAACTTTTGACTGACTTAAGGGGTTGAAGAATGGTCTATTTGTGTAAGTGAAGGGGTATCTGTACTTGACATTTAAGAATTTGGCACATAACTTTTCTCCAAGACTTAACTGGATGTGTATTTTGACAGTTTGAAGCATTGCTTTCAAGTTATGAAAGCTGATGCCTTATACTGTATGATGAACAAGTGTGTGTGTATGTGTGTGCATATATATACACACACACACATTTTCTGAACCGCTTGTCCCATACGGGGTTGCGGGGAACCGGAGCCTAACCCGGCAACTCAGGGTGTAAGGCTGGAGGGGGAGGGGACACACCCAGGACGGGACGCCAGTCTGCTGCAAGGCACCCCAAGCGGGACTCGAACCCCAGACCCACTGGAGAGCAGGACCCGGTCCAACCCCCCCGTGTGTGTGTGTGTGTGTGTGTGTGTGTGTGTGTGTGTTATATATATATATAAAAACCAATTCTTTGTATATTCTGTTCCTGGGTGTTTTTTTTTAACAGTTTCTTAAGCTGAATTAATAGACCCAATTAAACCTTTGTGTGTGTGTATATATATCACTGTTTTTGCAAAAGTGGGTAACAGACAACCTTCTATGTTAAATCATTGGGTTATTAAGGTTGTTATTCAAATAACTCTTGCTCCACTGATTATTGGAATACCAAAATTATTTAGGAAGACACCATAGTTTTTTTTTTTTTTTTTTGCCTTGCAACATTTCACCAACAGTCTGTGTTCTGTACATCAGTAATGATACCATTTTCTTTGACATAAGTCCAAAATATTACCCTCAAAGTGCAGGATTGGTTACAAAGGGAAATTTTTGCGAACAACTCATATTCAGTCCACATCAGCACCTATCTGAGAAATACCGTCATCGTACTCTTCCTCTGGAATTGCAGGTTCCCTAGCTCGAATGATGAAGAGACAATGAATAATTTAACATTTCTCCTTGTCATGCAGGCAGTTCCTTTATACATGATCGCTAGGGGTGGGTCTGTCTGTGCCATGTAGTACCGAGAGGGTCCTGCATAGGAGGCACGGTGAGAAGGAGAGTGCGAGATCCCCTCCGCAACCACCCGCATGTGTCAACCACACTCCAGCCCTACGCCCTTGCATTTTGCCAAATCCACTCTTCACACCAGCTGAGCCTTTAGGCAGCAAGGGCCTCGGAGAATATATTCATCAGACAGCGCTGAATGCTTGGAGTAAGACTTGGTCAGGCTTGACTTCCTCTTGTATGCCTACTGCCTAAAGCCACGACTCCATTCGACTTTGTCTCTGGACTTTTACTTGCAGGGGCTAGAAAATGAGCAGGGGTAGTCACCCTGGCCAAAAGCTAAATGTGTATGATACTAACGGAGGATTTTGCATTCATTATAATGGGGCGCACCTTTTTATTACATAACCCAATTGTAAATTAGCTCCCAAGTGTACCAGGGCAGTGATATTATCGGGCAACTGTACACTGCCTATGAGACTTTGCCCTGATATAAGCGTTTTGTTTAGTACGCACACTTTTGTTAATTGATTAGCAGGCATCTTGTTGAATGATCGAAAATTTGAAAGCGTGAAAGCAGAATCTGGGGGGTGCGGTGGCGCAGTGGGTTGGATCGCAGTCCTGCTCTCCGGTGGGTCTGGGGTTCGAGTCCCGCTTGGGGTGCCTTGCGACGGACTGGCGTCCCATCCTGGGTGTGTCCTCTCCCCCTCCGGCCTTACGCCCTGTGTTACCGGGTTGGCTCCGGTTCCCCGTGACCCCGTATGGGACGAGCGGTTCTAAAAATGTGTGTGTGTGTGTGTGTGTGTGTGTGTGTGTGTGTGTGTGTGTGTGTGAAAGCAGAATCTAGCCCTGTGTGAACTATAAAGGCAACACCTAACTTTTATGCTGATGATAATGCAAATAAAAATACCACATATCAGCCCAAGTTATTCAAAAAGATATTCAAAACAATGTTTAAAAATGTTAATTTGTGGGACAAACAGCACTAGAATTTTAGGTATGCAGGGTATATCAGGTAATTGTATGTGAAAAGAGTTCTACATATGAAATATTGAATTGATTTGAATGCCTGTAGAACACCAAGAGTTGAGAAACAGGTTCCTTATACTGGAAAACAAGGAAAACAGGCCCACAGTAAGGTGCAGAACAGCAAAAAGGTCAAGAGGTTATTTATAAAAGTGTATGTTTATGAATATTAAGGCCAGTGATGGGGCACTGGGCGAACAGATATGGGTTCGTTCATTCATCGGTAACCATTTGTTCAATGACGGGTTACGGTAGTTCATAACATATCCATGAAGCATAGAGGGTGAGAGAGTACAATTTGGATGGGGCGCCGCTCCATCGTAGGGTAGTTGCACGCTCACACTGCATATGGGTTGTGTCAGGAATTCTGAATTCAGGAAATGTGGCTGAATTGGCTAAATTCCAAACAGGTAGTCCCACGCAGAGGTTTTTTTTTTTTTTTTTTCTTTTTATCTGTACACGATCGCGAAAATACCATCCAAAAACTGAATTTAAATGTAAAACAAAATGGGAAAAACTGGGTATGTTGAAACTGACATACTGTTATGTAGTAAAGGAAAAATGCACTGAAAGAATAGTCTGAAAACTATTCAGACACCTTTAACATGATTCTTACCCTTCTAGGTAATTACTGTGATGACTATGAGCTACCTGACTTTATAGTTGTTGGACTGGTTTCTTTTCCAAAGTCAGTGATTCTGTCATCAGCAGGGCTGGTCCATAACGTTGTACTTCCTTACGTATCTTAAAATGCACACAGTAACGCTGACCTGAAAGGACGCGTTTTATTCAGTTCAGCGAGTCTTAGTTGTGTTCACTCCACATCAGCATCCCCCTCTTTTCCTTTGTGCACACTGTTTCTTACAGTTTCACATCTCACCATCACATGAAGATAAACCTTTTAATTCCAATGTAAAATAGGCATTTACTTAAATCTATAATTTCTATTTAAAGACAGTGAAATGAACAAGCCAGTTTTTAAAGAAGTGCTGATGACATGAAAGGAGAGGGATTGGCCATCATTAGGCAATTTGCCCACTGTGGCTGGTAAGATGTCCATTAGGTGAATAAATAGACATTGATTCTGTAAAATGAATACGCTGGCCCCACATGCTCCGGATGTTTGTACAGATTTTTGAGGATTCAGATATTTTCCATACTAGATATTGTATTTTCAGAATTTAGAATTTCAGAAGTGGTCTGCATTTTTGCAATTAGTTGTTAGCAAGCAGTAATATGTCTAAAGCTCATATTCAGAGTGTACCTCATCACTAACAAGATTCTGGCTGCTGTGTATATTTACAGTAGAATTGGTCAGCAGTTCAATAGCAGTGTAAAAAGTCATTGTAATATTATATATTATAGCTTTATCCAAGACTTTCACAGAACCTAACCTGAAAAAGGGACATTATTAGCCTTATTGTTTACATTTATTCATTTAGCTGACGCTTTTCTCCAATGCGACTTACAATGTTGCAATTATTTACCCATTTATACAGCTGGGTAAGTTTTACTGGAGCAATTTTAGGGTAAGTACCTTGCTCAAGGGTTGTTATATACATAAGGAAGTTTAAAGAGACTGGAATCTGATAACTATTTCTCATATTTATGGGATGAACTGGTCAACCATAGTTTAGGAGAGGTAGGAGTGAAGGTTGGTAGCTGGGATGATGAGTTTGATTATGAACTACTGGTGACTATGGATTCATGAACAGATTTAACATCACAATAACAACATGCCTGTGAAATGTACAAGGAAGCTGAAGTACCTAGGGGAGATTGAAACAAATTACTCTCATACTTATGTATAAAATGTATAAAATCCATCTTTCTAGAATTGTTGCAAGGTTGTAAGGAATAATGACAATTTCATTCTGATTGTGAATTAGAGATGTTCTATATAAACTATTTCGGATGTACTACAGTTTTTACTTTACTGATAGTTGTGCCTTCAGAACAGAACTCCCTTGGAAGTTGGGGCAAGACTGAACAAATGGAACATGCAAATCTCTTACAGAACTGAGGCCTAAGTATAACCCGCAGCTCTGGAGCTCTGATGTGGCAGTGCTACAGTTTTGAGTGACTGTACAGTTCAGTTTTGATAGACATTACATAAAAAGTGCATCAAAATAGAGTAGCTTGAGACTTGGTTTGGCTGTTTTATCCCGTTTCCTTGAAATTGAAGGCATAACGCTAAGGGCATACATCAAATGTGCGTCTTCTCTTGAAGCAATTTCCCGTATGGGTTTTATGCTGGAAGGTCTCTTGTGCAGGAGGGATGTGTTTATTTCTTTAGTCATTGCTGAGTCACAAGGTCACTGCTGCTCTTTGCCCACTGAACCCTGTCACAGACTCATTTCCCATCTTCTGCTGGTCAGTGAAATGCGCTGAATGAGGAAATAATCATGAGAAGACTTCCTGCTTGTGAATTAATTGGCCACCTCCCAATAACTGTAAGCTCCTCCCCTTTACTGGAAGTGACACTTGAAGTCAATGCTTGGAACAGATGTGTATGTTTCTGTGAGTGATGTATCTATCTTGTGCAAGTGTTCAGGGTGGTATGGTGATGCATCGATAGTTCTGGTCCCTTGCAGTACCTGCTCAGTTCATGGGGAGTTGGCGTGTTCTCCTCCATGTTCCACATGGGTTTCCTCCAGGTGTTCCAGTTTCCGTTCGCGATCCAAAAACATCCGTTTCGAGTGGATTGGTGACTCTAAGCTGACCATAGTGTACAGATGTGTGTTGAGGCCGGCCGTGAAACCAGATGGAAGCTGATGACTGCATGCCGTGGTGGAAAGAGATGCCTATGCAAACTGAGGCGTCAACTTATTAGCGTCTAGAGACAATGTTATAAATAGCTGTTTAAGTTGGCTTAAGTTTTTTTTGTGTGTGCATGTGTGCGTGTGCGTGCGTGCGTGCACATGTGTGTACAATACCCAGGCGGGGTGGGCAGCTGCTGGAACGTGGATCCCCAGAGGAGTTTTTTTTTTTTTTGTTTTTGTTTTTTGACCCTCCCCCCCCCCCTCGCGTTTTGTTTGGGAGTTTTTTTTAATTCTTTTCCTCTGTGGCCAGTTGGTGTACTTGCGGCTTTAATAATTTATATAGTTATTGTAGTAATTTAATGTATAGCTAACCTTTTATTTGTATGATGCCTCTGATTCTTTGTTCAGCGCTCTGTGTCGCTGTGGGAGAAGAGCGTTCTGTAAAAATAATTGAATTGAATTGACGGCCCTGCAGTGGGATGGTGCCCCGTCTGGAGTGTACTCTGCCTGCCTCGAGCGCTGTGCTACTCGGATTGCGTGTCTTTAAGCAATTAACAGTAATGAGTGATGATGGTAGAGCCCCATGTAGTTTAATCTGAAAAAGTGATTTTTATTTATCTAATATTATTAATCATTGGCAACTAGAAGTTGCTGGGAATTTCAAATGACCATACAGAAATAATAAATCAGTGACAGTACTGTGGAAAAAGAATATTAGTTTGTTAAAAATACTGTACATGTTGAATGACTGATGATAGAACAGACTTTAAACCATATTGATTTGTCAGCTGTTGAACATGTGTCATGCATCACATCAACTTTACATTGATTTTTGTGAAGCAAAGTCTGGTGTATCAATCCTGTCAAGATGCACTTTATAGCTTATGAGACGGATTTGACATGATTGCAAAGTCAATGTCGATGTCCACCCCAAATGATTGATAATGGCATGGACGAAATTTTAAAAAAGAAAAAAATATGTATAGTGCTGTTTAGTTCTCAGTATCAGCCTGCCTGGTTCGCTCTGGACCTCCCTGCGAAGTCATGCTCTCCAAATTCAAGCTGCTCTCCGAATCTGAAATCTCCGGCCACCTGATATCATACAGAGCCGCCACCTACTCATTTGATCCGATCCCATCGTTACTCCTACACAACATCTCCCCGCAACTCTCCACCTTCATCTCTAAGATCATCAACTCCTTGTTCTCCTCTGGCTGTTTCCCAGCTGCCTTCAAAACTGCTCTCATTTCTCCTCAGTTAAAGAAACCCTCCCTGGATCCCAACTCGGTTCAAAACTACAGACCAGTCTCCCTCTCCTTCTTCCTGTCTAAAACTATAGAGTGGGTGGCCCTGTGATCCACTATCTGAATTCCTTACCTGGAACCGTCTCCTCGATGGATATCGGTCTGCTTTCAAAGTTGATCGCTCCATGGAAATGGCGCTTCTGCCGGTGTCTGATGATCTCCAGTTGACTAGAGTCACCTTGCTCTCCTTGGTCCTCATCCTCCTCAATCTGTCTGCAGCATTTGACACTGTCAACCACCGGATTCTACTCTCCTCTCTTAGACAGCTTGGGATCAAAGGAGCGGCATTAAGATGGTTTGAGTCCTACCTATCTGACAGATCCTATCAAGTGATCTGGTGGAGCTCCCGTTCTTCTCCTTTGCCTCTCTCAACCGGTGTCCCACAAGGCTTGATACTGGGTCCTCTTCTCTTCTCGATCTACACCTCCTTTCTCGGCCTGGTCATCTTGTGAAGGCACCAGTGGCCGGATCACCCATTAGTATGGGCCCGGTCATAACCCCCCATGGATTCAAATACCACTGCTATGCTGCTGATACCCAGCTCTTCCTCTTTTCCACCTGGAGCATCAGACATTTCTGCAGGCATTGCTACCTGCCTATTAGACATTTCTGCGTAGATGTCTGATCATTTCCTCCAACTCAGCCTCTCCAAAACAGAGATTTCTCATCTCCCAGCTGGCCTGTCCTCCTGTCACGATCTGTTGATCAAACTGAACAACTCACTCATTTTGCCTACTTCCTCAGCTAGGAGTCTAACTCATTGCTTAAGCTGAAATGCAAAGTTTAATTCAGTTTAAGGTTTGTCACAAAATGACTCTTTGATTACCATTCATTTAAATGGGGAAAAATAAAGGTGGCTTGTGAATACATTATTTCAGGTGGTAACTCGAAGTACAACTTCTGTGCTGTTGCAGCTATGATGCATGCCTTGCGCAATGAAGAGGAGGATTATGGGTGATGTAGTTTATAATAGAGCAATAAAACTTAACGTATACTGTTTCTACCTGTCTCAGGGCATATACTCTTGCATACCAAACATGCAAAATTCCTGTCTTATATTTTAATTCATGCCTAAGGACAGAATATCGAAACTGCTTCAAAATACTTCAATTCCAGGCTTAAGGAATTTTAGTAGAATTGCTTTGACGTTTGCTTTTTTCTCGGCACCTTGCTATTATGGCAGTCTTACAGTTTTTGCATTGTTCTTTTTATTTAGTTTTTTGTTAGCATTTCTTTAAATTTAAGATACATGCAGAAACGAATGAGCTGGGTTTCAGGCCCCTGCACTTGGTGGAGGTGGTGGGGGGTAGTTGACATTACAGTGTGGAAGTAATATTGCTGTAATTTTAAAAATAGAACAAATTGTAATTTCCACAGCACAAGCACAACACTAATGAAGTATGAGGGATCTCTGTGTTGTTTGTAGGAGGGACAGCTTCTGGGTTCTGAGTCTGAAGGTGTCTTAATTGGTGTGGAGTTTACATGTTTCTGTATGAGTTTCAGGTGGTTTTATATACGGCCGTTTGTCTATATGAGTATATGCATGCGCTGGACAAATAGTTAATGGCCATGGATTCTGTTATTTTATTGTGATTTTTTTTTTTTTTTTTTTTTTTTTTTTAAGTATGCTTTTATTTATTGTAAGTTCCTTTAGTTATACAGTATATCTGTCAACTGTAAAGTGCTTTCAGAAGATGCTTTTCAGTGTGCTATATAAAACAGAGATTATTATATTTAGAACGCTACCTAACAAGCAGTTCTTGTAATTACTTTAATCTCTGGCAGTGCTCTAACCCTCTGCTGAGATATTTGTTAAATATCATCTGCATTAATAAATTAGTACATGAAATCAGTCATTTTGGTAGAATTTAAGAGAATCTGTTTCACTGCTTTAAGCTTGACATACGGCTTTTTCTTTTCAAATTTTAGCACTTTATTTTTGTTACAGATGATAATCACCAGGTTCTGAGGTAGTTTGTGAGGTGACACAGCGTAGAACCAAGCCAAGTTCTATTAAGTTGAAAGTCAAAACTTACTTTTGATAGGAACATCTGTACTACTTAGGATTTTTTTTTTTTTTAAATTTAAATGTCAGTTGACAGCTTGTTACTTAAATTTTCGGGCGCAAAATAGAGAATCTTAAAATTCTCATATAAGGATCGACCATTAAGAGGGGAAACCCGTACAGTGAAAAATCCCTACAGTGACTTATGAAAATATGTATTCTTTTTTGCGTAATGGCTTAATTATTCAGTGTAGTGGCATTTTAGACTGACATTTTACTTCTGCAACAGGTGTTTTATTCTATACAATAGCTTGTGTCAAGTGTTACGGGACAGAGATACACAGCTGGTGGCTCCAGTCCAAAACTTTTTTGTCCCTCGGTGGTGCCAATCTAGCTATTTTCTGGCTAGATTTAATTATTTACATTACCATGGAAACAATGACTCCTTGTGTACCAGAGGGCTTCAGGTGCTATTGGTTGGACTCCAATATAGGGATTGGATAGAGAGACATATTCTTTGAAGCAATTTACTAACACATGTCATACTTCTTCCATAGTAAAATCAGCTGTATGCATTCAACTCACTCTATCACATTGAGAATCAATATTAACAACCAATCACAATCATTGTTTAGCTAAACGTAAATCACAGTTGAAATTGAGAATTTATTAATTATTATTATTATTTCACCTTTTTCTTCAGAGGGGCTTTCTGTGTTAAGCTGCTTCAAATTACTGATTTATCCACTGATACAGCACTAATTTTAAGTGTAGGAAGTCTGGGTATGTATCTCAATCAAGGGTAATACAGTGGAAATGGGATGTGAAAAAAATAAAAGGTTTGTTTGGAAAAATACACACACATTTTCAGAACCGCTTGTCCCATACGGGGTCGCGGGGAACCGGAGCCAACCCGGTAACACAGGGCAGGGGAAAAATATTGTGGTTAAATAAAAGTATGTTGCTACACCATATGTTTAAGGCCAAAGTATCTCAAATTGGATCTGTTTCTCATTTTATATACATATAGTATATATATATTTTACATTAATTTTGCTAATTTTTATAAGTGCTCTCAATAATGCTGGGGTTGACTCATTTGCGCTTAAGAAATATCTTGAAGTTTTACATATGGCAACATAGGAGGGAAATGTGTTTCAGATGAAGTGTTGTTGGGTTGGGACAGAGTTCATGCTGTGTTTGTGTTATTTCTGTTAAGAACAAAGTTTTAACCATTAATTAATCAAACCAGACTTGCATCCGGTTTTATATTTTGTAGACTTAAGGTGTTCGTACAAACGTTCTCAGTTCAAATGACTATAAAAACGCTGCATGTTCCTTTCATTTCTGCAATGAGATGCATACAAGTGAAAAATCACGATGATTGATCGCAAGAAAAGATTGGATGAGTGGGGCCCAGCTTTTGCCTTCACTTCAGTGCTGGGTTGTGTTCGCCACCTTAGGAGTTGTGCAGCTCCAGAGCAGGACCTGTCCCACACCCTTCAAACAGGTCCTGTTGCTGGAGTTGTGGAAATTACAGCAGAAGGTGATATGGTGGAAGAGGGTGGTGCCCAAGCAGCAGAACAGTGGATCCCTGCAGTCTCTTATTGGTCACCTGGTGTGAGCCCTGCTTCCTCAAAAACAGTGTGACTACAAGAGTAGGGCAGCTGGTAGCGTAGAGGTTAGAGCTGCTGCCTTTGGACCCCGAGGTTTCGGGTTCGAATCCTATCCCCTTGAGCGAGGTAGTACCCTTCTCCAGGTCTCAGCTTTCTTGTTTATATTATGTAAAAAGTGAAGGAGAAGTAGAAAAGAGTACGTTTGCAGTTTCTGCACGTTCTCAGTCGCTCGTCTTTTATCCCTTCAAAGAAGTTTTACCTGAAAGTCGATATCCCAAAATTCTTAGCCCAGAACTGTGTTTTGTCAAGTTTCTGACAGCATTGGCACTGTGAGAGCAGAGCTTTACAAATGCGTGGTAGTTATTTGCAGTCATTTAGGAGTGTGCGATAGTTATTGAAACTAATTTAGTGTTTGGTTGTACGCTAAAAAAAAATGTCTTATGTGCAGCTTGAAAAGCACACAGTATTTCTGCTGTCTTTGCTGTTAACCACTGTGCTCCTTGTGTGAACTTCCTGGGGTCTAGCCTTCACATGGTCACAGCACTTCTATGGATATATAGTCCTCATTTTTGCCCCAAGCCAGTGTAACTTTTTTAGAACAAGGTTTTGTTACCTCTGCAGATGTAACAACATAATTGATGATGCTTGTTTGTCTTCTTTTCCAGCCCCTCGGGTAAGAAGTTCAGGAGTAAACCACAGCTGTCACGATACCTAGGAAACTCGGTAGACCTGGGATGCTTCGACTTCCGCACTGGCAAGATGATGCCAAGCAAGCTGCAGAAAAACAAGCAGCGGCTTCGCAACGAGAACTTCAGCCTTTCCAAGGTATGGTGAACTGCAGCAGAAGCAGTTAGCAGACCTCGTAGGCCATACTGCTGGGAGGACAGCTGGAGCTGTCAAACAGCTTTACGGCAGGCTCCGCTGACGCGTGTTGGAATATAAAGGGTATCTTATCTGTGGGAATTACAAAACCTGCTGCTGGAATAAGGCTCAAATTAACCTGTTTTGCACCCTATCCCAGAATCCCTTTTAAAGTCATTACAGCACTATGGTAACTTGTACTGCTGGATAGGTTAAGCCTTCAGCTGAAAACAATTTCAAGGTGATGCAAATGTTCTGCTGAGATGAGCTGTTATTAGGCAAATGAACAAATATTGGGCTAAAAATGCAGGCTACTACATGATCATTATGACAGGGAGCGCTGCTGTAACATTTTATTATCAGGGTAGGAACACATGGAGCAAATGCGTTCAACAAACATGTCTGTCCAGCTATATGGATATTCAGTGAAATTGCACGTCATGTGAACAAAGACCCAAAGAGATCACAGTTCAACAGTTGTACTCAGACAGAAGATGCTAGGCATTGTTTGGTATGAAAAAAAGGCTTAAGTGGCCCAGGATTCGTTTGGCTTGAATTTTATTGCTCTTTAAGCCTGTGAAAAAGATTATCATATCAGATGCTGAGAAGCTGTTGTACTTTGGTTATGTGTTGCTATGTTTAAATACCTTTGAAGTGGTGATGTGTGTATCTCTCTGCAGGCTGCATAATTATTCAAAACATAAATATTCTTGCTGTAATCCAAAAGCCTGTTTCTGTTGTGCAATTTACTTTTTTTCTTTTATTTCTGATGTTTTGTTTACACCACAAGTCATTTCTTGTAGTAAGAAAGAGCAAATACAGTCTCAGGTGAAGTAACTTCCCCTTGTGAAAGCACATTTTCTTCGCCCCATCAATCTTGAAATTGTTTAGTCTACAATTTAATTTTTGGCACCGTGCATTACAGATTTCAGTTTGGATAATGTGTGTGACAGTAAATGTATCCCTTAAGCACTTAAAGCCACTTGTACTGTAATTTAAGACAATTAAACTAAATGTGCTAAGTGCTGAACCATGTTGGCCACTTGCAACTTTTCAGGTATTTTGTATGTTACTGCCACACTTGGATATCAATCAAGTGCACAAGAAAGTGTTGCTAAAGTGAGGTTAACTGCAGTACAGCTCATGAATTCGGAATCCAATCTCTCAGTAAATCCCTCCAGTAAATGTGCTTAGTGCCCTTGTACTTTGTACAAACTCATTAAGAAATTCTGACTTGCCTCCATTCTGAATATAAATGCAGGATTAACATCACTTAAAGATGCTGCACACAGAAAACTGGGTGTAAGTGTTTTTTTTTTTTTTTCTCTGAAACATAATGAAGTAAAGATCCTTATTTCAAATGTGAGACTCAAACATGCCAAGAGCCAGTTTCTGTCGCAAGGGGCCGCGATGCCACGTGCCACCTTGTCCGCTCCTGCCACCTGAAAAGCATCGCACCCAACCCGCATGTTGGACCTTCTGAGTGGTGGGCCCACATGGCTTTGGGCATGGGATTGCAGAGGAACAATGCGGATTCCGTCCTGGCTATGGAACCAGCTGTGGACCAGCTTTTTACCCTCAGGGTGTCGGGACTCGCTCTTCGTGGTAGGGTGAGGGGTTCGGACATCCGGGAGGAAATCGGAGTAGAGCCGCTGCTCCTCCACATTGAGAGGAACCATTTGAGGTGGTTCGGGCATCTGATAAGGATGCCCCCTGGGCGCCTCCCTTTGGAGGTATACCGGGCGCGGCCAACTGGGACGAGGACTCGACGTCGGCCCAGGACCCGCTGGAGGGATTATATCTCACAGTTGGCCTGGGAACGGCTGGGGCTCCCCCAGGCTGAGCTGGAGGAAGTTGCGGGGGACAGGGGCGGCTGAGCCTCTCTGCTCTCCCTGTTGCCACCGTGACCCTAGAAGGGCGAGCGGGCAAGAAAATGGATGGACGGATGGACTCACGCTTTTATTACTACTATTATAGCTTAAGATTGTCAGAAGAAAAATGTTAATTCCAGCAGTGAAAGTTTCCAGATCTTTGGGGTATGGTGTGAGTGGATATCAGGCTTCTCTCACAGGAAGGTTCAGTGATTGTCATACTTGGTGATGGGTAGGGGTAGGGTGTTTTGTAATTTCATGAAGAAAACGGTGCACCTGGTCACCATGATGGTCGCTCCACCGTGATAGTGTAGAACATGAATCATTTGATGTTGTTATTCCCACAGAATGGGTGTCCATACCACTACAGGTTAACTACTGCCACATGGGGGTTTCAAGATGTCCTTGTTGTTTTCTTCAGAAACAAACCTGTTTGGATGTTGGAAAAGAAACTTGACATGTCATTTTAAGAGGATTGATTGTTTATTACAATACTGAAGTGGTGGGGGACAAGGGGCAGTACAGACTGCTGTAACCAGTAATCTAACAAGGGGCAAACTCTTTTACACTCATTCCCGTTCTCAGAAGTTCAAATCGACAGATTTTTCATCAATCTCGCTGGGAGGGTTTAAATCATACATTATATAAGTGGTTTGCTTTAAAAATATCTGAAGGGACTTGTCTTTCAGCTCGGAAGCTGCAAGAGAAGGCTAAAGTTTCATGAAAAAATGAAGCTTCCAGATGATTCTCTTTTGGTTTGCTTGGCGTCGTGGCATTCGGAAACTCCATGTTTCTGGAAAACTGAAAAGTGCTGCAGTAGCGTCTACTAGGGAATCTACTGAAAATTTTAATAAGCTTGTTGTGGATCATAATGTGACTGAAGAGTAAATTTACATTAATGATGAGATGGGGATTTTGTGGAGGTGTCTTAACTGGGTATTAGTATTCCTATAAAACTAGTAGACAATTAGTATTCCTATATAACAGAGTATTACTCAGTTAACCAGCAAAATCCTGTTGCCATCAGCAGTCTGGTCCCGGTGTCACCGGTTAAGAGGGTGTGTACTGTATGGGTGACACAGTGAGTAGCGCTGCTGTCTCAGAGTGCCTTGGTGGTGTGAGAGAACGTGGGTTCGATCCCCGCTGAGTCTTTATGGAGTTTGCATGTTCTTGCTGTGTCTGTGTGGATTTCCTTCGGGTGCTCTGGTTTCCTCCCACAGTCCAAAGACGCGCTGTTCAGGTTTACCCATAGGGTGTGAGTGGCACAGAGAGAGTGTGTTCCACTGATGTACGGATGAGTGACCCAGTGTAAGTAGTGTATCTAGCAGTGTAAGTCACCACGGTGAATAAGGTGTGTAGGCTAATAACACTACATAGAGTTCATTGGAAGTCGCTTTGGAGAAAAGTGTCTGCTTAGCAAATAAATGTAAATCTATAATCCTCATTAAGAGAGCAGTGTGAGAGCAGAGCAGGTAGCCAGGTGTAGGCAGACCAGGTGTAGGCTTGATCCCTGTTCAGTTTGTGTTATGTTCTCTGTGTTTTCTCCCACAGTCCAAAAAAAAAAAAAAAATCACAGAGATCACTGACTCTGATTTGCCTGTAGTGTGTCAATGGATGAGTGGGTGAAGTCGCTTGCATCTGCTAAATGAATAGATGTAAATGTACATTCTGGCAGCCTATAACATGAATATCAGATGCGGCCAGTTTTAGCAAGAGTGTATGATACCAAGGTGTGTATTGTCCTGATCACTCAGACAGACGGTGTAGGTACAGCCAGCGTCCCAGCCCTGAACGAGATGGACAGACAGTTTTGCTCGATGACCTTGGATAAAGGCAATTTTTTAAAAGGCAGCGGTAGGTGATCTTTGACTTCCAGCCACTGCCTCACTTTTCTGATGCACTTTTTGTTTGCTGCATCTTATTTTTCTGAGTGCACCTGAATTTTGGGCATTGATTATTTGGCCTTTTTCAAACTTTTGTTACCTGACTCTTTTTCTTTTTTTTTTTTTTTTTTGTTACAAACTCAAACATTTAAATGTAAATACTCTGAGAGTACTTTCAAGGCTCGCTTATTGGTAATTGCGATTCAGCTGAACGACTTGGGTATGTAACTGCCTTTTGTTCAAACTGGTTACTTCAAAGTTGTTTGCCTTTTTTGTGATGTTTTCTATTATTTTCTGCATCACCTGTGTTTTATTTTTCATTTTAGGGCTATTTTACTTGCGCAAAACTGGTAAAAGTGGAAAGCTTTAATTTCAGGAAAAAACCGGGAGGCCGGCAGGTAATATCGTGTTAAGAGCTGCCGACTTCCACTCAAAAGACCCAGGTTCAAATCCCACTTCTGCTGTAGTACCCTTGAACAAGTTACCATACGTTGCTTCGGGAAAAATTACCCAGCCGTGTAAATGGGTACATGGCTGGCAATAGCTTAAAAATGTCAGTCACTTTGGAGAACAGTGTCGGTTGAGTAAATAAATGTAAAGTCAAAGTGAATGACTTCTGTTATCTCAAAGAAATTTGTTCCACGGCTTTTTATTTTGTTTACCATTATTTTTTTAAACGTTGTAACATGTTTTACATTGTGCGTATGATTACATTTTTAAAAGTCCCAATATTTTATAACGCGATAGCTCCAATTCTATAACCAGTGTTAAATTTTAATTTGGGTGAATGGTCCCATTTCTGTAATTTAACAAACGTTTCTCTCAAACATCGCTATTAAATGGATTTTAATACTGTGTATCCCGTGACAGTTTGGATACTGTAGTAGTTGTTTTTAGTATTATGCGTTCTTCTGGAGGTGTTGTATGGCCTACTGTGTTTGTGTTAGAGTATTTTTCTGTTTGTGTTGTCCCATACAAGACCTTAGGGAAAAAAAAAGTAGCAGAAGTCTCTGTTTGGTAGTAATTAACTTGCGTTGACACTGTGGTTGAGAGTGTTTATTACATGGCAAACATATGTTGGCATCAGCTCCTGCTTTTCCCACAGGACTGAGAAACATTTGTAATTGCCTTCTGCTTTTAGAAGTTGTATGTAGATCTACTCCGTCTGTGCCAGTAACCTTGGAGCGCACTCGTGTTTTTCGTGTTCTCTGTTCCTGGGAGAGAGCGCTCCTCCCCGCGCAGCCGATAATCATCGTGTCCGACACCACTCTGCCTTTGCAGATAGTGGCATTTGCTGGTGCCACCCGTCGGTGGAGTCGAGAGGCGCTTTCCATAAGGGACCTTGAAAGTCTTTAGTTTTTTTTTTTTTTTTTTAACTCTATTGATTTTAGATTTGAATTTTATGGTGAAACTTTTTATTTCCAGGGTTTGATTTCTCGCACATGTTGACTGAAACTGCTTGTCCCGAGCCGGAGCCAAACTCGGCAACACGGGGCGCAAAGCTGGATGGGGAGGGGACACACCCAGGACGGGACGCCAGCCCGTCGCAAGGCACCCCAAGCGGGACTCGAACCCTAGGGGTTTGCTTTCAATTCAGTTTATTTTTAGAGAGCGCTCATCTCACGCAGTAACACAGAGCGCTTGAACACAGGCGTAGAGCATTGAGCACGACCGCAGATCAGATCAGAATACGTGCTCAGAAGATGTCAGTCTGGTGAAACAAGTGGCTGTAAACTTAAGAGCAATAGGAACCTGAATGGAGCACTATTTCCTTCAGATCAATGACCACTTCCATACATTTATTTAACTCTGCAATCTCTGTTGGAGGTTTTTCAGAAGTGAAAAGTGTCAAAACAAATGTGCTTCGATAATGCAATGCTGATATTGCATTAAGTATTATAATGTAGGTGTAAATCACACCATTGTACAGTGGGGGTATTAGGCAGTTAATGCATTTTGTAGTATATGCATTGAAATTATGGAAATCAGACAGTTGCATGAGCTTAGTATTATATTCTGCTGTGTGTAGGAAGCTATACATTCAGGCTCATTTCTAGCATGAGCCTGTACTTTGCATTGTAGGATTTCCCTTGTTGTGAGAGGCGGACTCTTAGAGCGGATGTTGTGCTCGGTGCACAATGTAGCTTCTGTGCACAAAGCTCTTGAGCTTAAAATAGCAGAATGAACAATACTATCCCTCAAGTACACTTATCCCTCACTTAAGGAGATTAATGCGCTACGTACAGTCACCCCGTTAGGTGAATTAACATTATTTCTTATGGGGGGGGGCTAGATAATTGGTTCCTGAAGAAAAAAGATGTAACATATAATTAATGGAAAAAATAAGGTATTTTATGCATGACAACAACAAACATATTCTGTAATGTTATTAACAAATTATTCCATCTTGCCTTTTAATGGTGTGCAAAAGTATAAGACCAGTAGTGAAAATGCTTCTATTTTGCATTATTTTCTGCTTTAATTAAAAAATTCTCATTACAAGTAAAATTATCAGCATAATAATTTGAATGAAATGTAGAGGCTTTGGAAAAAATGTACATGAATTTCAGCATTTTAGTATTTGGTATGTTGCCCTTTTGCTTTAATGACAGCGCGCACTCGAGGTGCCACAGACACTCCACGAGTTTGCGCAAAACCCGATGATCCATTTTATCCCGGCATGATCTGAGAACATTCTTAAGAGCATCTTGTAATGTTACCGAATGCCTGGCTTTCTTGGTCTTCAAGTGCCCCCATAAATGTTTGCTGGGGTTGAGGGCAGTATTTTCACTAGTAGTCTCAGATTTTTGGACCCCACTGTATATCCATCCATCCATCCATCCATTAATAAGAACCTTTCCAGTGCAGGGGCGTGCTGGTCCAGTCTGCCTCACAAGCATGAGACACGATACACAACACACTTGGTGGAGACATTCTGATAATTTGGCTCATGGACTCTCTTACCCAGTGAGAACCAGGACTGAGAACACACTGTCACAGCACATCGTTTGGTTCGCTGTGTCTTCGGCGCCCGTGTGGTTTGAGAGGTGGAGCTGTGGGCTGCTTTCTCTTTGATTCATTCGCTTTGACTGATGACTGCTCTCCACACCACTGTCTGGGCAGATCTTTTCCCCCCCAACTCTAGGACCTGGACTGAAATTAACCTCTCGCTTGCGGACTATGCTCTGCTTTGCGTTTGCAATGTGTCCATGCCAGCTTTATGTTACTGTCTATATGGAACCATTACAAGGCAATATCATGCATGCCGGTGGGAGGAACCATCCTCCTTCTACAGTTTCAGTTTTGCTCTGAAATCAGTTATTGATTTGGGTGTCAAATTTCATAGTCAATTTTCTGTTCCAGTCTAGTTTGTTTGCCCCTCATAATGTCAGAATAAGGTACAGTGCTTGTATACCTAGGTCTCGGAGCATTCCATAAATTTCTTTATGGAAATCGTATATTACGGTCAAGCATTTGAATGTGCAGTAGCTATGCGTGGTCCCTGTTTAAAAAAATCTGAACCATTTTGTACTCATTTGTCCATCATGCTTTGATATTCATTGCATCCTTCTCTCTGTCTTCTGTCCATCCAGGGAAAACCTGACTTGAACACTGCACTTCCAATCAGGCAAACGGCTTCCATTTTTAAACAGCCAGTCACCAAAGTAGTCAACCATCCGAGCAACAAAGTGAAGACTGACCTTCAGAGAGCCACGGAACAGCCCAGACAGGTTCGGCTGTGCTCTTTGGATGAGACTTGCCTGTGCTTGTTGTGCATCAGGGTGTCGTTTAATTATTCCTTAAGTGAGGTATTCTCTCTCTGGAGGAGTTCTAAGCAAATTTATTTTGTGGTTTGAACAAGAGAATGAAGGCATGATGCAGTCTTGGGTCTCATCATCAATTTGTTTGTTTCCATCAGATCTGCTAGGGAGTGCCTTTCTCAATATGGCCCTTTCAGAGGAGGGGTTCTACAGCTTCAGATGATAAATACACACAAATCTAAAGAAAGGCTTTGGTTGTTTTAAATTAAAAATCAATTTAAACACCTTTTGCAGGTTAAATCTCTATTTCAGTACAGGTTGACTCCAAATCCAACACAGGAATTTAACGATCTTAGTTCAAGCTGTATACTTAATGATAATTTATATATGGATCAACTCAAACTGTTTGTGAGCAGCGGAAATGCCTGAAGCTGTACGGGGTTCATAGATGTCTGGGCACTGCTACTGTTTTGCACTATATGACATTTAATGTGACGCGAAAGAGGTCTGCTGGATAGAGAGTGTATTAAACGTGTAAATGTCCTTAGAGTCATCCTTACATGCATGGGTGGCATGGCTAACAGGCTGGCGTAACACAGAATTGAAGAAGAATAAATGAAATTTCACAGATGTACAATTTAATAAAATACGCTGCAATATTTGATTTGGATCCTTGCCTTGTGAAATGGCACTGTAGAAAATTTATCAATGTTAGATGGTCAGTCACCAAAATAATTTAGTGAATACACAGGACAATATATGTAAATGTACTTAACACAAGTTCCTCATGCCATACATGTCCGGTAAAACCCAGCGAGTGAATCACGTTTTTTGCCAGATGAGCCTTTTATTTGACTAGTGGAAAAGAAAAGCAAACTGTCCAAACCATCAGCTGCTTTACTGTATTCTGTTCACTCTGACAATATTGAAGTCCAGCTCAAGTAATAGTGAAGTAGGTTAATGAAAGGTCTTCACAAGAACATGTTGAAATGTCTGTAGAATTGTTTTGGCATAGTTAGCATGTGGTAATTTGCCATAATGCATTTAATTTTTATGTTGGTTGCTGGTCACCTCTGAAACACTCCTTAAACTAGTGGAGTCCTGTAAACAAACTTCTTAAGTTGCACTTTATGTGATCGTTATGGATAATCCATTGTCAAAGAAAATTAACGGAAAATTTAAAATTTATATTTTTTCAGTATTATATTTTTCACCAGTATGTTTTCTAAAATGTCTTTTGGTTTAGCGAATTTGACTTAAACCCAATATGAGCGTGACACAGCATTAATCCAACTTGCTTCCATGGTGTTTACAGTTGGTGTCTAGTGCTTCTGAGTGCCGATGATCAATAACAAGATGAAGAATGTTTGAATGATGAATGAGTTTTTTGAGAGAAGATTTAGTTTACTGCAATGATATAAAAGATTGTTACAAAACCTAACTCTCAAATGGAGGGATGTCTATTATTACGCTTTTATTGATTGTGTACCTAGTAAATTTGAAAGTTACCTAAAAATATGAGGAATGTGGCAACAATGCTATGAAAAATCAGTGAACAATCAGGCTTTTTGTCTCATATTTTCCATGAATGTATACGTGTGTGTGTGTGTGTGTGTGTATATTCGCACACATATAAATTGACTTGTTAATAAAAATACAAGTCTTGTGGAATACTTTTTAAAATTGTCATAGACTGATCAGAGGTTTTTACAAAACGTAACAAATGAATACATTGAGGGACATCTGTATTATCTGTCTTTTATTGTTTGTGAATTAATGTTAAAAGTAATTTTAGATTTACAAACAAAGCAATTTATGAGCAGACTTCCACTCTTTTACCTTTAAATTGAGGATCCAGTGTCTATTTAAACATTTAAAATGTTCTCTTATTATATCAATATCAGTTGGCCTTTATGACATGGACATGGATAGTTGTCAGATGCTGTAAACTGTGTTGGGTGGAAGTGTTAAATAATCACCAAATAAAATAGTACTGTATATCCTCTGTAGGCCTCATAGCAGCTTTCTCACTGGTTTTCTTTTCAGGAGCACCACCTGATTTTCTAATTTTGTCTTCAGTTACGCAGTTACTGACCTTATCTTTTAAATAATGACTCTTTGAGGGGGAAAAAAAAAAAAAGTTGAAATACTGTTATTTCTTTTGGAAAAAAAAAAGTTTAATTAGTATTCTGAAAAGTCTTGATTAGCTATTTTCCTTCTCAGTTTAGATGAAGACTTTTCACGTAATTATCCCTTTGCCTAAACATTAGGAAACGGACAGATGAGGGGTCATTGGACCTGCAACACGCTATCTGCAGAAACCTTTTTCCGGGTAATGAAGTGCAGTGGAGTCAGAGTTTTTTTTTTTTTTTAAAAAAATCTTCCTGGAGGTGTTAACAACCCTTTAAGAACAGAAACTGAATTTCTTTCTGTAGTGAGAACTCAGTTTTTTTTTTTCCAATGTCTACCCTGTTGCAGATCTCATGTTTTGTTTATTAATTGTTTGAGTTTGTGCTCCATTATTAATTGGTATAATGAGGTAAAATAATACAAGTCGTGCTCCTTTGGGAGTGTAGGATATGTAGGATATGCAGGATGTCCTGTGAGCTACCTAGTGTTTCTCATGAGGGGCGTCTGGTTATTGACTAAGGATTATCGACAGAGACGTTGTGCACGCTCTTGCCTGACAGTTGTGATGTAGTGGAGTGCTCTGATTTTTGCAGCTAAAGTCTTTTCTCTAAAGAAAAAGTGATTATCCTGTAGTGCTGTGAGATAAAGGATGGATCTTTAAGTCCTCTTGCCACCATCCTCTGAACTCATAGATTCGAGCCGTGGACCGAGGACCGAGAGAGCACGTGCGTTGCCTTAATTCATTGTACAACAGTTATGCATCTGGAGAAGTGAGAGATACGATTTTGGTCTCTTCATTCTACACACATGGTCTCTTCATTCATAGCTCTATGTGGATGTGGGGCTTGAGTTCACTTGATTAATGACGTTCTTCAGAAGATCAGCTAAGCTTGTGTGCATTGTGCTGCAAATGAGGATCGGAAGCACTTTTTCTTTTCGCCTCGACCTGTCTTGGAGGCATCGGTGTGTACCACCGTAGGACATGTGACATCCATATTTTCAGAGAACACGCCTGACATGGAGTGACTGGAGGGAAACGTGATGAGCATGTCTCGCTGCTAAACTGGCAAACTAAGTTGGCTGAAATGTGGTAAACGTCCTGTAGAATCCTGCTAAGCCTAGGAGAAGCCTCCCTATGGTCCACACTGGTACTTTGGGCCATTTTCTTTTCTTGGACCTTAAGGAGGTTTATTATTTTACAGCGTAGTGTAGGTGAACACTGATCTTGAGACGGGAACACTGTTGACATGACATGCTGCTGCTGTCAACGTGTGTTACAGCAGTAGGGAACAGTTTTCCAGTCTGCACTGTAAATAGCAAGCAATACAGGTGTGCAGTAACACCGTGTAGGCAAGTTTGTACTGTTGGAGCACACCATCAGCACAGCTTCTTCCAACACACAGGGAATGTGTGGGAACTTCTGCAAATTGTTGCAAAACCATCATGACCCATCATAACCAGTATGACAATGGTTGACAAGGACTTGCATGACTCCCTAATTGCCTCTTACCCAGCATCCTTTGCAGGATGGCAGAGTCCTTATTGTGCTCCAGCCAAGGAGAGCCAAGCAGAGGCACTCGGTACTAATATTATATGTAATGTTGATGATTTTCAGACCTAGATTATGTGGGGAATGTTGGTATTTCACCTCCACCACCTTTCCTCCCTATTTGATGATGTCACAGTGTAGCCCACTGGAGTTTTAAAAATTCAGATTTGTTGTAAAAAAAAAAGAAATAACATCACTTGTTAGATGGGTTTCAGGTACCTGTGATCAAATCAAATCCAAATTGGTAATCCAAAAATCAGTATTTTAGATGAATACTTTTGAGATGCCCTGTTAGAGCTTGGTTACTAACAAATACATCTCTCTTGTGAACCAAATATCAGATAACTGGATTATATTTTAGCAAAAGTGTGTAATAAGTACCCTGTGCATAGGATGAGTTGAGGGCTTTATATTTTAAGATGTGGAGTTCACCAATTAATATGGTGAATATCTTTGAAAAATTTCTCACTGACCAGATTTGCATCGCGTATTAAAACAAAACAAAAAAAAAAAATGTAGCCCATTATTTTAATGCTGCCAAATATAAAATGTAACAAAAATTACAACCCAAATGCCAAAAAAGTTAGGAGAGTGCCACGCATTCTCAGTCAGAGATAGGTCAGGACTGCAGGCAGGCCAGTCTAGTACCCACAATCCCTGTTTACGCAGCCATGCACTTGTAATCCAGGCAGAATGCGGTTTGGCGTCGTCCTGCTGGAAATTGAGGGGCGTCCCTGGAAAAGATGGCGCCTGGATGGCAGCATATGTTTTTCCAGCATTTGTACATATCGTTCTGCATTAATGCTGCCCTCACAGATGTGTAAATTACCCATGCCATGGGCACTGACACACCCCCATACCATGATAGACGCTGAATTTTGGACCTGACGCTGATAACGGCTTGGATGGTCCTTCTCCTCTTTGGCCCGGAGAACACGATGGCTGTTTTTTCCAGAAACTATTTGAAATGTTGACTCGTCAGACCACAAAACATGATTCCACTGTGTTAATGTCCTTCTGAGATGAGACCGAACCCAGAGAAGTCAGCGGCGCTTCTGAACCGTGTTGTTTGGCTTCTGCTTTGCATAGTAAAGCTTTAACTTGCATCTGTGGATGCAGCAGTAAATGTGTTGACTGACAAAGGTTTACCGCAGTGTTCCCGAGCCCATGTCATGATATCCGCTACAGACACGTGATGGTTTTTAAGACGGTGACATCTGAGGTATCGGAGATCACGCGCATTCAGAAGTGGTTTCCGGCTTTACCCTTTAAACACCGAGATTTGACCGATTTCCTTGAATATTTTCATTATATTGTGCACTGTAGGGGGTGAAATGCCCCAAATCCTATTAAATCGATTGTCTCTGGGGGACATTGTTCTCAAAGTGCTGGATTATTCTCTGATGCATCTCTTGGCAAATTGCTGAACCCCAACCCATCCTTGCTTTTGAAGGATTCGGCCTTTTTTTCAGGACTCCTTATATACGACTGCATCACTTGTTTATCATCATCTGTTTCACATCACCTTATTTCAACTTTTCACACCGCTATTAGTCCTAAACTACCCTTGTCCCAACTTCTTTGAAATGTTTTGCTGGCATCAATTTCAGAATAAACGTATATCTTCAAAAAAGCAATTTAGCTGATTAGGTAAAACATGAAATACCTTGTCTTTATACTGTTTCTGTTTGAACAGAAGCCAAAGTAAATTTACAAATAACTCCTTTTTGTTTTTATTAGCATTTTCCGTACTGTCCCAACTTTTTTGGAATTGGGGTTGTATAAAATAGTTATTAAATAGTTTAAAATCTCAGTGTCTTATGTCTCATTTCTTTGTGTAAAAATAGTGAAATGACTGGAATAGCTTTTACTGTAGCTTTTAACTGTACTCTTCTGATAGGGACATCAACAACATGTGCATCAGGCCTGCCTGTGGCATTGGTCCAGTCTCTGTGGATTTATATTTTGTGCAGAGTGTTGGTACAAAATCAAAACCTTTATAGGTTATAATTTAGACTGAAATTTGGTGCTCCGAGGCTCGTTGTTCACCAACCGTCCTAAATCTTTCTGCGTGCAGCTTTTCTGGGAGAAGCGGTTGAAAGGCTTGAGATCATCAGACGTAACGGAAGAAGTCCTCCGAACGATGGAGCTTCCCAAAGGCTTACAAAGTAATGGCATCGTTTTCAAATACATTTCCTAGTTTTAATGTTTTTAGAAATGTATGGATCGCTGCTTTAAAATGATCTTTTAAACAAGCCAACAAACACTAATCTGAACAGATGAAACTAGTGACCTTTTGATGCCCTGCTGACACCCCGATGTTCTTTAGGTGTCGGGCCAGACACAACAGATGAGACCCTACTGTCGGCCATTGCCAGCGCGCTCCACATGAGCTCGGCCCCCATTACTGGCCAGACGTCAACAGCGGCAGAGAAGAACCCAGCCATCTGGCTGAACACATCACAGCCTCTTTGCAAAGCCTTCGTTGTTACAGATGAAGACATTCGGTAAGAGTATTCTGCGAGGGGGAGATAGAGACCATATGCACCATTGTGCTTTTGCCTGTGGTGCACAGTGTTGTCATCAGGGGGATCCGTGGTCTTTGGCTGTGGAAGTGCTCTAGTCAAGACCCTTATGCAGTATAGTATTATCACTATGATTACAGAAGCTGTTATATATGCAAATGTTTAAAATACCGGTGGTCCCTGATTTACGATGGGGTCACGTTCTGCGAAACCCATCATAAGTCGAAAATATCGTAAGTCGAAATTGCATTTAATACATACCTCTGCGTGACAGAATGGGCGATGCGGATCGCTGCCGCTGCCCAGCATCGGGAGAGAGTATCGCTCTGCATATCTCTTGCCTGGGAAAAATCCAAAATTTGAAGTACGGTTTCTACTGAATGTCTGTCGCCAGCTCACCATTGTAAAGTCAAAAAAAATCGTGAAGTCAAACCATCGTAAATCAGGGACCACCTCTATGTATTTATTATTTTAGCTGACTCTTTTCTCCAAAGTGACTTACGAAGTTCAGTTACTTTATGTACCTGTTTATACAGCTGGGTAATTTAGGGTAGGTACCTTGCTCAAGGGCTGAGATGAGATTCAAACCTGTGATCTTCGGGTCCAAAGGCAGCAGCTATAGCAGCTGTGCTACCTACTTATCTGTCTCTCTACATATATCTATATATATAGATGTATTCCTAGATTGATAGATTCATACAGACTATACTAAATACATTAGTCATTGGATTATGTCTTTTTTTATGGCCACCACAAGGGTCCCCCGCCTGTTCTTATAGTAATTTTTACAGATTGTTCCGCTGCTCTCTTTCATTAGTGTTCTGTTTCACGAATAAAAAATGCATAAGTAACATACATCTTCCTTCTATCTGTCCTTTTTAATTAGAAAAGTGTTCCACCAGTAGGGGGCACCCCAGGTCAAGTGAAAGCTCATCTAACAGTTCTGGGAAGTGCAACATGCTCCCTTCTGGCTTATCATCCACAAAATTTATTCAAAATCAGATGGCTAGCTCTGCATTATTAGGAACTGTGATAAAATGAGAGCTGCTGTTTTCTTTTCCCCCCTTTCTTTGTTACTATGCTGCTATACAGAAATCTTAAAATACCAGCATTAGAATTCTGTTGTAATTTAATCTTTTCGAGCATCGAAATAATAGACCAAGCATTGAACTAAATGTCAGGATGTTTAACTGTAGGTCAAGAGAAGTAACACTGATGATTTTAATCCTTCCTTCTATTTTAATTTGTGAGCAGATTTTTGAAAGTCGGTATGAAAACGATGATTAGGCAAAAAAAGGTTCTGATTTTAGTAGAAGCCGGAAAATTAAGGCACTTTGAAAATCGTTTAAGGCATTTCAGTCAGCTCTTGTAAGGGAGCCAAAACACAGAAGCACGCACAGAACTTTGGGTATTTCCAAATGGGTGAAGACAATGATATTCAGCACTCTGTGTTGGTATTCTCCTCACAGGGAACAGGAATTGAAAGTCCATCAGGCACGGAAGAGTCTGGAGGAAGCACTGATGGCAGATGGTTTGGCGCGGGCCGCCGAATCAACCAGAGACATGGGCGCGGAAGGCAAAGCCAGCACATAGACGCTGGAGCAGGTAAGGATGGACTGGTCTGCTGGGACTCTGGGAATAGAATGCGGATGAGGTTTCCGCTGTGGTAAAAGGTCAACGCAGATTGTGCTCACTGTCACCTTTGTTGGAAAGGTCATTTTGGTGTGTCTCTCACTCAGTGTTAGTAACCGCTTGTTCAAGCCAGGGTCGCGGTGGTCCGGAATCTATTCTGGAAGCACAGGGCGATAGGCTGGGTGGGGTACACCCTGGATGGTACGCCAGTCCATTTCAGTGTAGCCACACACATAGTCACACATACACACACAGTTGAGTCACCAGCCCATCTGAAACACATCTGGGCTGCGGGAGGAAACCCCCACAAACACCGCCAGCTGTGCTACTCTTTGTGGCCACCATGCCACACAGTTTCAGTTCATGTCTAGTTGCTTAAAAAAATTAAATTGGGAGGTATGCCGGTGCCTCACGGCTCCTGGGCTCTGGGTTTGAATTCAGCTCAGCTTGCGTGGAGTTTGCACATTTTTCTCCACGTTCACGTGCGTCTGTTCTCAGTGCTTTGATCTCCTTCCGCAGTCCCAAGACATTTCTGCTGGATTGGTGGCTCTGCATTGTGCTGTGTGTGTGTACGTGTGTGTTGCCCAACGACTGGCACCCCTTCCAGGGTGTACCCTGCCTCATAACCGCTCTGTGATGGATGGGCCAACTGCACCGGATAAGAGATTGTTGGTAATGGATGTATGAATGGACATTGGTTCTGAAACAGGAAAACAGGCACTTTGCAAACTCCCCCCCCAAAGTCTTTCTGAATGTTTACATTTCAGCCTTAGTTTTTGTGGATCTGAAATCCCTACATAGAGATGTATGATTTGAAATTGCCTGGAGATAAGTTTATTCCATCAAACAGTACTTTGAATGAACGACTTTGAAGCTGCAGTTTTTTGCATATGAATCACCGAGGGCCTTGAATCTTTAGTGAGTTTATAATTTGTAAGGAGAACTGTGCGGTACGGAATGTTTTGCATGCGAATCGGTCATGTTAGTCCGATTTGTGTTCTGGATCTATTCCCCCCCCCCCTTTCAAGGAACCCCTTATTTTTGGCTGGCATTCCTAATTTGAGAATTATCAATCATTGTATTGTAGGGGAAGAATGTATTATGACCTGCAATTACATTTTGCTAGCACTATTCCTCGATCGTTTGCGAGTTTTTGAGGATGCGGTGGAAATGGCTTCTTTCGGTGGGGTAGTTGTATTTAAGAAAAAAATGTGAGGTTAATTATGCATATTTAAAGCAGAACGGTTGTGGCCAATGGCTTGTACTGAAATATAGGTGCATTAATGATGCTGAAACGGTATTGTCAAGACCCTCGGTAAAGAAGGCCTTCGGCTACACCAGGCTTCCCGTTTAATTTTCATGAACACGGCGTCCACAGATGGCCACTGGCTATTAAACTGTAGAATATCTTACATGGCTGAGAACACCTCCATTTTGAAAACACGTTATAGCCTCTATTAAAAACGCTCACGTTCCTTATGAATGCTGATGCGCTCGGCTGTCTCTGATTGAAAACCGCTGATGCATACTTTGACTGAAATGCGGCTCTCTGCCCCGTCTGCTGTACTTTTAGGATGTAACAGTAAAATTGTCCCGTTGGCTCGATTTGAAATGTGGTGTTACAATTACCAAATTGTACCACTTGTTCACTGGCATAAAATACTATTATATGTACGAGCATAGCGTATTGATCCATTCTGAGGAGCTTCTTCGACAAGCTGACAGCTTCCTTGGCTAACGTGAGAAATGCCACTCCTGCCGTCATTTTGCAGAAGATGGACGAAAACAGCCAGGGAACAAGGTGCTGCAGGCTGTTGTACTGATAAGTAGTAATTTATAATAAAAAAAAAAAAAAAAGGAAACAATTTGATCATTCAGCCTGCCTGAATTTCCATCCCGTGTTACGCTAATCAAGGTGGAGGCAAGACAGGCCAGTAATTAGGAGAGAGATTTAGAGTCGGGTTCGACGCAGGCCCAGCTGCGCAGACGGACACGCGCCTGCAAGATGAGCATGCCTCGGCGCCTTAATATCTCCCCAAACCACATTTCACGGCCGCAATTGCTGCCAGACATCCTGGCAAGAGAGACGCCTCCCAGCGCTCCTTATCGTGCACGCGCGTGTGTGTGCGCGCATGTATGCACGCACGTAACCAGCGTACAGCCTTCTAGAAAAGTGCTCCAGCGAAGTAAACATTAAGACGAGCCATCGTTACGTACAGCCGACAAACCGAATTGTCCATATTTAATCCCTAAACAGTAACTTAACGAAACGCTGAGGATGGAGAAATTCATTGTCTGTGGGCTATTATCCAGGAGCGCGTCCTTGCGAAATATCTTCAGAAGATGTTTCAGCCTTTTAAGATGTAATTAATTGGGACGTGTTTTGATGTGGGGCATTAAATGGTTAAACATAATTTTAAAATGTGATGGGTAAGCAAAAGTAATTCCGAGAGCATGCTCTTAGTCTTCCCTTTGGGGAGCATATAGACTAGGGAGAAATCATTATAGTAATTATTAGGTTATTATGGATTCAAATGCGCCACTAATAATTACAGCTCGGTTAACCGGATTTGGGCGTTATGTGAACACTGAGGGGAAACAGTTGAGCCAATTGATTATGGTAAAGACACCCATGTCCTCATCTTTCTCTAATTGCATTCGGCACTACAATGTTCTTACAGTAATTACGCAGCGATAAGTCTCTCAAGTACCAGCTTTGTACTTGCAGTCGGCACCTGCACTTGTCGCCCTCCGCAGTACAAGCGGATGTCTCGGCAACGGCTCGCATCCCTCGCTCAACTTTTTTCGGGAATTGTGCATTAGCTGGGGCTTTTTTTGAATCATTTTTAAGTGGCTGGACATTGTTCTGTGCTCGACACATTACAGCAGTTCACCGAGTTCTCAGGATATGCCATATGTACCGTTCACTCTAACTGAAGACTATAAAAGCATAGTCAGACTTAATTTTTACGGTCTTAGCATTTGTTCTGTTGAGAAAAATTAATCGTTTTTACAGCATTAGATTCATCATAGCAATATTCTGCTTTTTCAGCAGTGGCTTAACTGCAACTACAAGCTTTTGATACCGTTTAGAGAATTTTTACCAAAATAAAGCGGAAAAAAACAAATTAAAAATAAATGTAGTTCATCGTCTTTAGACTCGTACTTAAAAATCCAACACTCTTCGCATAAATCTTACAGTGACATAAATATTAATAAGCGATATTAATTTTTATTACACAAGGCTATAGCGCTCTTAACCAGAAGTGGTCTGAACGAGGGGCTCGCTGTCTGGCAAGTGAGATTAGATGCTAAAGCTGAATCTCCAGCTTGCATTGAAAAGTGTTTATTTCAATTTTGTATTTGAATATTAACTAATTTTAACATTTTAAAAAAATCTGATTCCATCTTTAGTATGGATTACAGATTAAATTATATAGATTTCATGTTATTAAATTGTTCTGCTGCTGAATACGCTCGGCAAGAATGTATAATGAATGCTCTCGCTGCAGCCATATAGTAAAAATTGTGGGGTAATTCTAATTACTGCTGAACCATATGATAAAACTGGACTGGAGAGAGGGGCGTCTGCTAATGGGGGTGCGAATTATTTGCATGTTTTTATTTGAAAGCGCCAAATTTCAATGGCTTATTTCAATTATTTACGTTTAATTTAAAAGGTTTTTAAAAGGCACTTTAATACCGTGAGGTGAACTGGAGTGTCAACAGTTGTGAGTTACGATGAAACGAACTCTGGGTAATTTCTGCCCTGCGCCATTTGTAAAGAATGTGCCGATTATTAGTGATTAGGGAATGAAGCCATAATTGCAATTTCTGCCTTTTATCCACGTGTTAAATTGCCATCTCCGTGGGTCTCAAGATGGTTTTTCCAGTGAAAAGGATGCATGAAAAGGATGAGGTCTCCACACTCGGTGCTCCCTGTAGCTTTTTCCTGCCTAATAGAGACGCATTGCTGTGGCTTCTCAGAAAGAGGCCTTCCCTTTTTCCCCGACAGCCGTCTGATGTGGCCTCCCCAAGCGGTGCACTCCCAGTCCTCCCCAGCGCTCAGACATCCTTTCCATCACAAACGTGCCTCCTACTGGTGCTCCTCGGAGCATTCCTTCCTCGCAGAGGGGAGGACACGAAGAGTCAAGCCTCTGCTCGCCCCCCCATGGCTCACAGACGATATTTTACTCCATGTTGTAGAATATTTCCTACCAGCAGTCACCCTCTATTGATTTTTGTCGCTCCTTTTTCTCCCCCCTTGGCTTTTGTTTGCAGAGAGCACCCTTCAAGAGTCCGAATCATCTCAAGGGTTTTTGTTGGTTGGTGTTGCAGCCTTGAGTTTGTACTTCGTAGACAGGTGTTGAGAAGAACCTCTCAACTGACCTTCACCATGGATTTTGTTGTTTAATGTATCCAGCGTTTTTGTGCCCATTTATACTCTTATAAAGGACTTAATAGAATCATCTTTGAAAAGCACAGCCACTTCTCAGTTGATGTGTTTTACTTATAAATGGTAAATGGTGGATTGCTCTTGTGTCTAACGCTTTGCTTTCTCTCTTGCTTTCAGGGCAGATTCCGAATCACGGAAGAGATTATGATGGAGATGCTGTCATCAGCCTGCTTTAAAAGTTCAAAGCACCCATGCACAATTTGTTACTTTCTAATGCGTAGCAAAAACCAAGGCCTTTTTGACTAATATTTTTGATGTACATACCTATATATAATTTGAGAAACAGTACTTATTTTGTGTCAGAATTTTCAATTTCGAGATTCTTTTTATAATAATGGCAAATCTTGAGCAATACTATTTGAATTCTGGGAACTTTGAGTCAGGTTGCAATCTGCTGGATTTGTATTGCTAAATGTTTTGTTTTTTTTTTTTTTTTGCCTGTAAGGGATTTGTCAATTTCAGGGTTTATAACAGATAATGCATTTTCTGATTATGAATGGAAAACTGCTTATTTAAGAAAAAGAATTTATACTGTCAAAGAAAATACTTGTAAATTCTTACATTACTTTAGAGTAATAAATGATTATATTGATTATGGTCTTCTTGTGGTTCTTTTACATCATACATATAAAAAGGTAAAAATGAGGCACTTACTCCATGATTTAAGATTTCTTCTTTTCTTTTTTTTTTAATTTGGTGAAACATCCAACTTAAGTCTTTTTTAATGCCAATGCAGAAATCACGTCTTTGAACCTCAATAAATGTACAAGCCTTTCAGAGCTTCTGGAAATTGCCTCTAATGCTGGGCTTCTTAACTACTTGGGGGTCTGTGGATGGGCTTTATGAAGAACACGCTTTGAAAATATGGAAGTAAAGTTAAAATTAAAATATTACTATGCTGTTACTCTTTATGACAATTCTGTGTGATGGTAATCGGGATTCTGTAAAACACTGAATAATATACATATTTTTCCAATTCACTGATGTTTTTCTAGGTGGGGATCTTTAGCGTTCATCAGATTAAAGTGGTCTGTGGTCTAGAAATGGTTAAGAACCTCTGATCTAATACACAATGTCTGTGGTTCAGGTCAGGGTTTCCTCTGTGTGGTCGTGTTAACTTCTGCTGTTTTTGCATTTCTTTGTAGTTGAAATATCTGTGTGAAGTATGTGGGTTATTCAGCTGTTTTTGTTGTTTTTGTTTTTTTCAAAAGTACCAAAACAACCTACATACTGCAGTAAGACAGCTGTACATCCTTTCATTATTCGGCATGAAACTTAAAGGGCAAATTTCCTGTGGCTCTATGACAGAAATGTGTAGCGTGCCGAGGACAGGGGTAATTGGCCTGTCATTTGTCAGGGGAATTACCATGTTTTTAGACTCTGTCTAGATTCTGTGCCATGCTGCGCTGCAAAGCACAGAGCCGCTGCTAGACAAACCGCGTGTGAGTTTTCCCTTAATAATTCATGGGCGATTCATGCTACTCAAAGTGTTTTGCTCCCCACTGGACAACTCGTGGCAGGAACTACACAAACAGTTTCAAATGATAGACAGGAACTTTTGGCACATGTCAGATGACTGTCCGTCTGTTTTGCATTTTATTGCTTTCTCCTTTTCCAGTCAGAGTCAACTATGCCATTGTTAACTCACTGCCTCAGCAGGATACCCGTGTTAGATCCGGAAAGGTTAACGCAGGCACAAACCTCTCCTCGTGTGCATATTGCAAGCAGCCGCTTTTCGCTCGATAGGTTGCCGACTTGAAGGGACAGCGTCATATGTTTGGAGGAAGGTACGTTTACATCTGTTCATTTAGCAGATGCTATTCTCCCAAGCGACGTACATCTCGGAGAAGAATACAAAGAGTGCATTATGGCAACAGATGGAGAAATTTGGATGCACATACACGCAGGGACCATTTCCTTAATTCCGGAGGAAGTCCTATAGCCTGCTGTCTGACCTTTGGTGTAGGAGTATGCAGTAAATGGGGGGAATGGCCAACAGTCTCGGCCACCATGGGGCGCTCAGGCCAGTTTATGTGGCTTGGGTGGAAGTGCAGGGATGAGAATCTGGCCTAGGACCATGCCTTAGGCTGTTGGGCAAATTTTCCTAGTCCCTGCATGCATATATGTGTGTATATACCGTGCATTCAGAAACGATTCAGACCCCCTCGCTTTGCAGAGAACGGCAAAAAAAATCCCAGAATCCAGTTGTGCAAAACATGTGGCATCATACCCAAGAAGACTGGAGGCTGTAATTGCTGCCGAAGGTGTTCTAACTAACTACTAAGAACAGGGTCTGAATACTTGTCAATGTGATATTTGTTTTTTTAATAAATAGGAAAAAATTTCTAAAATGCAGTTTTCACTTTGTCACTATGCGGTTTTGAGCGTAGGCTGATGAGAGAAAAATGAATGTAAATGATTTTAGCGTAAGGCTGCAACAAAAACAAAGAAAAGTGAAGGGGTCTACACAGTTTCCGAATGCACCGTATATACATACACATACTGAGGGTAATGATGTAGTAACACATGAGTAAGTCAAAAAATTCCAGGAATAATTTTTTTTTTTTCCATGCTGTTGGCTGCAGTGAGAGTTGAGCATGTGTGTGACCTTGGTCTCAGGTGCTGTGAAACAGGTTCAGGGGGGTGCATAGGGATGCTGGTAGTATAGTGGTTAGTGCTGTTTCCTTTGGAACCAAAGGTTGTAGGTTTGAGTCTCATCTCTAGCTGTAGTACCCTTAAGCAGGGTTCTTATCCTAAATTATCTAGCTGCATAAATAGGGAATAGTTGCTTTGGAGAAAAGCATGAGATCAATGTGAATGTGTTAGTGTTGTTAACACGGCTGCTTCCCTTCCTTTATACGCCAAAGAAGAGCTGTGTGCTCTTATTTCCATAGTGTGCTGAAAATCGGCAACGGATCTGCGCACGCGATAAACTCTGGATACAACATTGCGTGTCAACGAATGGATTTAAATGTTCAAGCAGGTCCACAAATGTCACAGATGACGAGCGGTGAGGTCGCCCTTCCACACCAGTACTGCTGACAAGCTCGAATGTGCCCGTGACATGGTTCTGGCAAACAGGCGTGTGAACTGTTGGTGAGGCAGAGGCCCATCTGCTAATCAGTCACGGTTTTGCTTATGAAATCATCCATGACAACCTTGGTTTTCATAAGGTTTGTGCATGATGGGTTCTAAGACAGCTAACCGAAGAACAGGACATTGTTTGGAAATCTGTCAGGGCTGTTCGAATCGCGATCGTGACGAAGGCGTTGCTTTTTTGAGACGCGTCGTTGCCGGAGACAAAATGTGGATCCGCCGCTACAAGCCAGAGAGCAAATGTGAAAGCCTGGGAGGGAAGCATCCCGCATGGTATGTCAAGAAGAAATTCAGGATGCAACCAGCAGCTGGTGAGGTGATGCTCACAGGGCCTGATACTGGAACATCTTGTCCAGAGGGGTTTAACAGTAAATAGTGCTCGTTATTGTGAGATGTTGTGGGAGAAACAGAAGCCTGCAGTCCAAAACACTTACTGTCCTACTGCAAAGGTTTACTGTGGGAAGGTACAGTGTTGAATGACAATGAAAGTCCACATGCAGCAATCCAGGCTCGGAAACCAGAGTTCAAGGTTTTACAGCATTCTCTGGATAGTCCAGACCTTAATCCTTTGGACCATGGCCTGCTTAGTCCACCAACCAAGCAGCAAAGGAAGCGACGCATGCCTGGCTCATCGCTGGATGATGGACTAAGCAGAATATGGGAACATTGCACTACATGTGGTAGGACCCTAGGAGAATATTTTGAAAAAATATATTTGTTAACTATTCACGCCACCTGAAACTGTTTGTTCCATGCGTGGTTGCAGGGAGCCGGAGCCTAACCCGGCAACACAGGGCGTAAGGCTGGAGGGGAGGGGACACAGCCAGGAGGGGACACCAGTCCATCACAAGGCACCCCAAGCGGGACTCGAACCCCAGACCCAGCAGAGAGCAGGCAAACCCACTGTGCCACCACACCCCCTATGTTAACTAGTCATTGTGTAGTAAATTTTATAACTGTATTGTGGATACTTTTTGGCTTTTGTGTGTGTAGAGATATATTCCATTTTAAAAGGGATGGCATGGTGGCACAGCAAGCAGAGCTGCTGTCTCACAGCACTTGGGTGGTGTGAGAGGAATGGGTTTGATCCCTGCTCAGTGGGTGCTCTGGTTTCCTCCCACAGTCCAAAGACATGCTGTTCAGGTTCACCCACAGTGTGTGAGTGACAGAGAGAGAGAGAGAGTGTGTGTGTTCCACTGATGTATGGATGAGTGACCCAGTGTAAGTAGTGTATCTAGCAGTGTAAGTCACCTTGGTGAATAAGGTATGTGGGCTGATAGCACTATATAGAGTTCATTGGAAGTCACTATGGAGAAAAGCATCTGCTAAGCAAATAAATGTGAAAGTTTTTACATGCACTTTGTATTTTGCAGCTGGGCACTGTTAAAATGGCAATCAATTTTTGCTCTCCTGGCAACTTTAATTGGATCAATAAGAATAAGGATTGCTTCTTTATTTATGTAGTAATTAAAATGTTATTTTATTAGGCTAGTAACACTTTGGGTAGTGGTAGAACCTCTATCACTTGTTAGAGAAACCTTTTTTTAACACTCCTGATAGCACTTTGGGGGGTGCGGTGGCGCAGTGGGTTGGACCGGGTCCTGCTCTCCGGGGGGTCTGGGGTTCGAGTCCCGCTTGGGGTGCCTTGCAACGGACTGGCGTCCCGTCCTGGGTGTGTCCCTTCCCCCTCCGGCCTTACGCCCTGTGTTGCCGGGTAGGCTCTGGTTCCCTGTGACCCTGTATGGGACTAGCGGTTCTGAACATGCGTGTGTGATAGCACTTTAAAAATCATGTCTGTGTGTGTTAGAAAGGCAATTTTGTTTTTTGACTTTGAAATAATCAAATTCAGGTATTCGTAGTAAATTACATGAAATCCCTTCTCGAGCACTCATTCTAGTCATGTTTACCATCTGTTGGCTGCTGCAAAGGCCATGCCTCAACTAAAAATCACTATTTTGTTTGTTGCATTTCAGGGCTATTTCAGGATTTGGACATTCCTAATCCCTATGGACAAACCAATCCTATTGGTTTACTCTGCACATTTGCAATCAGAAACACTGTAGTGATTTTTTAACACATTGTGCAATTTGAGGTTCAAGAGGAGTTTGGGAAATGTATCAATGTTTAAAAATGAAAAAGCGCAAACGTAAACAAAAAAGGTTCCCAAATCAGTGACCATTATGATATGATAATCTTATGACCATTATGCACTTCTAAGATTTACTTTAATGGAGATTGTGATTTTTAGCATAAAAACACTGACTCCTCAAAGTATAAACACAACTGGAGGTTAATGGCTGTTTAAAACTTGAAAACGTAGCGCATATGTTCCTTGATATTGTTCAGGGTTAAGTTCTGTGAAAAGCTTGCCTTCAGCTAAAATATAAAAACACTCTGTAAAACATCTACTTTAAATTCAAACAAATTTATTAATGTAAAAATATTACAAACACAAAAAATATTACTCAACATTATAAAAACAGTGGGGGATGTGGTGGTGCAGTGGGTTTGGCCTGTGCCTGCTCTCAGGCGGGTCTGGGGTTTGAGTCCTGCTTGGGGTGCCTTGCGATGGACTGGCGTCCCATCCTGGTTGTGTCCGCTCCCCCTCCAGCCTCACGTCCTGTGTTGCCGGGTTAGGCTCCGGTTTGCTGCAACCACGATGTAGAAACAGCAGGTTTTTACCACCTGTAGACTTGAATTAAGGCAATTCCACACTCCTGTTGTATTTGGGTGTAGCAGGGTTGGTAAGCCCAACCAACCAAACTTTTCAAACCAGAAATTTGGAATGAAATCCTTTAGGATATTGTCCTTTTTTCAGCTCCCTGTCACAGCAATGTGCAAAATAAAAACTTTTTTTTTTTTCAGGTATTACCAAAGTTTATATTCTTTCAAAGAGTAAATACTGAATTTATTCATATTCACTGTTGTCCAAACAAATTGCATTTCAGTTACTGTCCTGTTGTTTTTCTTACTGTTTCTGGAAATTGACAGCTATATAGTTGGCTCTACACCAGTAAATTTGCTTCTCTGGATTCCGAAGATCACAGAAACCCCTGATGATGGATGGGACATATCAGAGTTTTATTTATATTATACCGGATTAGTCCAGGTTAATTGTATTTAGAATGTTGCAGGTGATGAAATATTACACATTACAACATTAGCAGGTCACAAAAGGAATTTATTATAGTTTATTTTCCACATAAATGTGTGCAGCATCATATGAATGTACATGCTAAACATAGTGGGATTATGTAGTGTACATGGTGGTTGAACAGATTAACATGTGAATCATACATTGTCATTTATTACAGCCTCCTTAACATGTGCTGGTGGAGATACAAACCACACAGAATGAGCTACAGGATTTTTCCCCATTGTGACTACGTACTCCCCTGAAAATTATAATTCAGGTTTTAATTTCCAAATCTAAGAATACTAGCGACAAACAGCACTGTAATCACAGTAGAGTAATACAGTAACATATGGCCGACAGATAGTGCTACCAGACCTTCATTTCCTATATGTTCTCTTGGCTTGTAGATAAGAGCAGAGAAAGAATTCATCCTCACTCCTTTGCTGTCTTCGACACGGCAACAAAATGCAGAGGGGCCCAAAGAGGGGCCGTTACAGTGACACAGCTGTCACCTTTGTTGCTTCCATTGTAGCTTTATCCTTTAACTCTTCTGCCTCTATCCTCTAGCCAGCTGAACAAACCTCCCTTCCCCCACTGATCTGACAGAAAGACTGATGAAGCCAAACTAAACACTGTGGCCCCTAAAAAACTAAAAGAATTTGTGCTTAAAGTAGAAAAATCCCATCTCTGTGCTAGTTCCTGCCCTGACAAATGCTGTTACACATGGTGTATTACCGGTATTTTCATTCTTTCTTGAGAGAGTATGGAAATATTTCAGCATCAGTAATATTCTTTTTCCTTGACTTTTTTACCCTAACCAAAATGTCTTGTGTCCATATATTAATATGAAAAGGATGCCTGCAAGAACGTTGCAGAGCTTGCTCACATTTGCTCAGATTTATGGTACCTTGCAATTTATTGAATGCACTGTAGTATGTATAGTGCCATAAAATATGTGCCCCAATTTATTTTTTTTTAGACCTTTAACCGGATTCTAATATTAGACCACAGAAGTCAAATGCATAGCAATGCATCATCAAATACCCTTGTGTGAGAAAGTAATAGCCCCCAGTAACTGGTTGCACCACCTTTAGCTGCAATGACTGCAACTAAGCACTTACTGTAACTGTTGAATAGAACCTCAGAAACCAGTGAAATTTGCCCCACCTGTCTATTTTCTGCTTTAGCTTAGCAAAATGTGATTTTTCAAAGTGAATAGCTGTTTACAGATATTACCATAACAGCTTTAAGGCAACGGGTGGCACGGTGACACAGCGAGTAGCGCTGCTGTCTCACAGCACCTGGGTGGTGCAATAGGACATGGGTTTGATCCCCACTCAGTCTGTGTGGAGTTTGCATGTTCTCCTCATGTCTGCGTGGGTTTCCTCCAGGTGCTCTGGTTTCCACCCACAGTCTGGGTTCACCCATAGTGTGTGAGTGACAGAGAGAGCGTGTTCCACTGATGTATGGATGAGTGACCCAGTGTAAGTAGTGTATCTAGCAATGTTAGTCACATTGGTGAATAAGGTGTGTGAGCTCATAACACTACATAGTATCCATTGGAAGTTGCTTTGGAGAAAAGCATCTGGTAAATAAATGTAAATGTGAAACTTTGACTAGACTATTCTATAACTTGAGTTCTTTCAGCCACTATGATGCTGTTTTACTTGTGTATTTTGCATCAACTACATGTGAGATGAAGCTGAAACCCAGGTGGCACAGGTAGATCTCCTGAAATTGTCATAAGTTCATGATACAAAGCAGAATTTTGAGTTTGTTCAATGATGACAAGCAATTGAGGTTTTAAGGTGGCAAAACATCCACAGATGACCCCACAACCACCACCATGCCTGTTGGTAGGAATGTTGTTATTGTGCAATATCTTCGGTATTTGCCAAATGTAATAGGGCCCATGTCATACCAAAGAATCACTTTTGAGTCATGAATCCACAGAAGATTCTTCCAGGAGAAGAGGATCATCTAGGTGCTTTTCACAAAATTGAAATGACCTTTAATGTTCAGTTCTTCGTGACCTGAGGTTTCCGCTTTGCCACTCCCATGTATCCCATTTTTGCTGTGTACATAATATTGAGCCATGAAGAATAAGATTAATGCTTAGGTTCACTTCATACATGTCTAGATATAAACATTCACTAAAAAAAGGCACTATGACATATGCGTTATAAGGCAGCATGTTGCAGATATTTGTACATTACAAACTAATATTTAGATCAGATTCATAATAAAGCGAAAGTCGTTTTTATAAACCATGCACCGTGACCTGTACATATCACTTCCATAAAAGCCACCTAATTATCTTGGGAGCAGCTCACACTCGAGGTCTTTGTCATGTCTCAGCCAGAATTCGCGTTCAGTTACCCTGTCAAGCATCTTCTCAGAAATAAAAAGACGTGTCTCACTGGTCATGGTCATTTGCTTTGCTCTGCTTACCGTTACACCAGCACACCGCTCTTCATTTTCATTCCTCCCACACAGTGAGCCCCTGCCCTGCGACTGAGCAGAAATCCTCGGATTCAAGTCCCGGTGCTGCAGTGGTCATTAGCCCTTTCACAGTGGTATGCGGCTCCTTGTGTAGAATTGCCCTTGATGTAACGAACACCTCTTCTCTACAAACTTGGCAGTCATCAGCTTGAAGGGTCACACTGCCAATTAGACAGCAGAACACACCGAAACATGTTGCCATTGTCCTTATTGGCATTATATTTACCAGATGAATCATAGACCACGCTCCCCCCCACCACAAAGTGACAATAATTACAGTATAAGGTCATGGTTTGACATTTTCTTTCATTTCTCCCATGCACTATTTTCCATCAAAACAGCACGGTTATTACACACCTCTACAAATAAGCAGGTAGACAAACAGTTTCAAAAAGGAATTTCAAGAAGTTGTACCTCTGCAAAACACTTGAATGCTTTACTGAGGTCTTAGGTAAGGAAATCACAGTAAAAACAGTTAAGAAGACTCACACAGCCCCGAAATTGTAAGGCATTTAATATTTTAAGGCTAAAAGATTAAATTTAAAAAGGTAGTGCAGGAGGGAAAAAGCTCCGCACAAAAGGTTTAAAAAATATTCCCATAACACATTAAAAGAAACTGCCAGCAGTCTAATTACATTTAATTAACCTGCGTGAGAAGGTAACCGTAGTAATTAGAAAATTCCCTGAGACTGACAGCTAATGTTGTAACAAAGGCTTTTCTTATGGTTTTATGCTGGGGGGGTGGGACGACAACTCCTTACTGTTAACAGCACAAATCTGACAGGTTTTTCAGTTTTGAATTTGAGAATTATAACAATACAACATTTAAAGACCTTTAAAAGTGAACTGAAAGGGTACAGTGTGTGCACTACAGAAACTGTTATCATTTTTTCCCCACAGACATCAAATCTAATATTCAAACTTTAAAGCCATATTTAAATAGAATGTGTTCGAGTCTCAAAACGGACTCCCATTTATACTGAAATATCACCAAAACCCCATTAAAATGGACAATTACTTCAATAGTTAACATTATTTATGATCGCAAAAGACACTTTCCTGCTATTACTCTGCACTAGTTCAGCTCTTTTGTAGCAGTTACTTCCCATACACTTCAACAGTCAAACAAAACATGCATATCATTACATATCTCTGTATTAATTCAACCTTTAATGCAATAGGAAAAACAAGACAGAACAGTAAAAAAAAAAAAAATCTATGACAATGCAGATGATCAGTTAACAAGCTGATACTGTGCTGTGGGAGTCAATGTGGGTTCGATTCTTGCTCAGTCTGTGGGGAGTTTGTTCTGTGTTCATGTGGGTTTCCTCCCAGTCCAAAGATGTGTTTCAGCTGAATTGCTGGCGGTATTTGTTACTTTGCTTTGGTTTATAGATGGGTGAGTGAATGAATGAATGAATGAATGAATGAATGAAAGAGCTTTATTGCCAAGTATGTTTACACATACAAGGAATTCGTCTTGGTGACAGAAACTTCCACAGCACAGACAGAATGACAGTGACAAGACAGATAATAAAAGTAGAGTGGGCTAATAAAAGATAAAAAAATATATATAGAGTATAAAGTACACAATATACAAAATAAACACTAGACATTATATGTTTCAAAGAATGAAAGAATTTGGCACAGTATCTAACATTGTAAAGCATCTTGGATAAAGCTAAATACTACATGATCTTCATATCATTTAGAGAAGAGTTTGCTATATGAATAAATGCAAATTTCTCACTGCACAGCAGTTAGGAGACTCACAGATTTGAAACTCCAGCTTCATAAATGCAAAGAAATGCCTTGTGACTCAGAGCAAGGGTATTAAATGGGAATTCCACTTTATGAGGAGCGGAATTGTTTAAATGGGTGTATTTCAAAGTATAACTGATGCCAAGGGCATGCTGTCATTTTAAGGCAAATACTCCCAGTCTAAGTTAATGGGCAGGAATCATGTCTGCTGGCCTGTTTATCAGTAAAGTATTTGCTTAATATACCTTTAATTATGCAGATTTTAAAATTAAATTTAAAACACTGACTTTTAAGTTAAAGTGTATGACTGCACAGGTACAGTAAAGTATCTACAGGGATTTTATAGACAAACAGTCACAAATAAGGAGCTGGGGAACAGTTTATGGGTGCTATATGACATGGACCACCACCATTTATTAAGCTGCTTTTCATAGTTTTGTATAATTTTATGGCTTCTTGGGCATGGGGAATGCATTAGTTTTCCCTATGGTAGCATAAATGGCTGCTTTACCAGAGTCCCGCCACCATTGCTTAATGAGGGTAGGGTTGCCAAAAAAAAAGAGCGTGGAATCTACTGGACTTCTCAGATAAGAGCCACAGAAGGGCAGCGATGGGTTTTAATGTTCCTGTGCAAATCAGAGGCTGCTTTAAAGTCCAAACAAATACTATAAGACAAGTACACACTGCAGAACCACTGTGCAGCCAGTCACCCTCTGCACCAAGCCCTTTCCCACCCTCAGGGCCATCCTATATGCCACAAGCTCCACCCCACTTAGACCATACCACGCACACACACACACTTTCAGAACCGCTTGTCCCATATGGGGTCGCAGGGGAACTGGAGCCTACCCGGCAACACAGGGCGTAAGGCCGGAGGAAGAGGGGACACACCCAGGATGGGACACCGGTCCATCGCAAGGCACCCCAAGCAGGACTCAAACCCCAGACCCACCCAAGGGCAGGCACAGGCCAAACCCTCTGCACCACTGCGACCCCCGCTAAAATAAAATACACATACACAAAAAAATACACACAGACATTCTTTTGACACATATATCCAAAACAGATACATAAATACACATGACACACTCCCAGTTGCTGTTAACAATTTTAACACATTTAAACACCCCTGCCATACTGATATATTCCCCTAGAAGGTGTACATTTACCATGATGCTGCACTATAAAGCCAGTCCAAATGCTCCTATTCTGTTTGGCAGTGAGGAAATAATACCTGGAAGGACCAACAGGTAGTTAAGTACAACAGCAGATACAACCAAAGGTAAGTGTAGTAGTACTGCAAATGTAATAATGGAAGCTGTTAACAATAGCATCATGGCCAAAAACACTGTGTGTGTGTGTGTGTGTGTGTGTGTGTGTGTACCCACAAGCAAACACAACGTTGTGATCTTGTTGCCACTGTACTGAGAATAGTGCTATGTTTCCAGAAGGGTCTGTAAGTGGTCATACTGGGACAGCTTAGGCTGTCACAATCAGAATTCATCTAACGGGAAAGATTGCATCTGTTAAAAAGGGCATGAGTGCAATAACCTCAGGAAGCGTAACAGGTGTGAAGGTGTCCTATTGTAATATATTTTTTACACACTAAGCTCATCTGCCATGCCTGTAATTGTTATTTCACACTTTAAACTGAATTATATGGATCATGCAAATTAATTTTCTGCATAGCAAATATCTTCTCCATTAAAATGCTGGAAATATCTACAATATATAAATGAACTGAAAAACAATGATGCAAAATGGATGAAGCCAAGCAAACGTTATTCATTTTTATATTGCTGCTCTTTTAAATCATTACATTTTGTAATTAAACATTACTCAGTTTTTACAGCAGTATTTATAAGAAATACTACTAACTATAAAAAAAAGTATTTGGTCTTTATAAAAGACAAAAATTGTAGATATTTACTTTTTTGTTTGGTTAGAAAAAAATCCTTAGAGAAATCTGCTGGCTTATCTCTGGAATTTAGGCTTCATCCTGGATAATTGTTAAAATAATTCACTTTTTATAGCCCCTGCAGGCAACTTCTCCCGTGTGTGGTGTTAGGGAAAAGTAGGATCCAAATGTAGTTTTACAAGTTGTTTGTGACCCAAATTGGTTCAGAAATGGCCTTTTCCACCATTAAAGGTGTAAAGGTACATGTGTATGTGTATATAGTATTTCCATTACTGCCCATTTGGGTAACCCATTCCTACACCTGTGTATCTGTGCTCTGAATTTCTTTATTGTGCCAGTATGGTGCACTGCAAATATTTGTCCCTGAAGTCCAACATGGCTCTGTTTAATTTTTGGAAAAGATGACGAATGAGTCTGGCTGGGAAAAAAAATCAATGTACATTATATCTTAGCAGCAAAACATCTTTCCTGTACCATTCTGATCTGTGAGTCCAATTATTTGACTTGAGTTGTGAATTCTTGTCATTTTTCCATCACTGTATTGTGATCTGTCATGACCCATGCATTAAGTCCTATTAACGAGGCTTCTCGAATCTATTTGTTACGTGCAACCTTTAAATGTTACGGTGCACTCATTGACAGATGCATTTTTTCCAAATTAATAGGCTTTCTGCTGTGGTGAACCTAGGATGTCAATAAGAGGACTAATTTTATGAAGCTTGTAGGTCTGAGAAAAACATTTCTTGCAAAACTTCCTCAGTATTGACAAAAAGCAAAACTTTAGTAAATCAATTCAGAGACATATTACTTTTAAATCCTTTCATCTGAATTAAATTTCTGGTTCTCCAATAATCTTACTCGAGGAGAAAATGGTCCAGGAGAAATACTATTCACGTCCAGACAGGCTGGACTGAGTATTTCAATCTACTGGGATTTTCACGCACAACCATCTCTAGGGTTTACAGAGAATGGTCAGATAAAGAGAAAATATCCAGTGAGCGGCAGTTCTGTGGGTGAAAATGCCTTGTTGATGCCAGAGGTCAGAGAATGGCCAGACTGGTTCGAGCTGATAGAAAGACAACAGTAACTCAAATAACCACTCGTTACAACTGAGGTATGCAGAAGAGCATCTCTGAACGCACAACATGTCGAACCTTGAAGCAGATGGGCTACAGCAGCAGAAGACCACACCAGGTGCCACTCCTGGCAGCTAAGAATAGGAAACGGAGGCTACAATTTGCACGGGCTCATCAAAATTTGACAATAGAAGATTGGAAAAACGTTGCCTGGTCTAATGAGTGTCGATTTCTGCTGCGACATTCAGATGGTAGGGTCAGAATTTGGCGTAAACAACATGAAAGCATGGATCCATCCTGCCTTGCATCAACGATTCAGGCTGGTGGTGGTGTAATGGTGTGGGGGTATTTTCTTGGCACACTTTGGGCCCCTTAGTACCAACTGAGCATTGTTTTATATGCCACAGCCAACCTGAATATTGTTGCTGACCATGTCCATCCCTTTATGACCACAGAGTACCCATCTTCTGATGGCTACTTCCCGCAGGATAACGTGCCAAATGTCCCAAAGCTCAAATCATCTCAGACTGGTTTCTTGAACATCACAACGAGTTCACTATACTCGAATGGCCTCCATAGCCACTAGATATCAACCAAACAGAGCACCTTTGATGTGGTGGAACGGGAGATTTGCATCATGGATGTGCAGCCAACAAATCTGCAGCAACTGCGTGATGCTATCATGTCAATATGGACCAAAATCTCTGAGGAATGTGTCCAGCATCTTGTTTAATCTATGCTACGAAGAATTAAGGCAGTTCTGAAGGCAAAAGGGGGTCCAACCCGGTACTAGCAAGGTGTACCTAATAAAGTGACCGGTGAGTGTACGTTCGAAACATATTGTTAAAGTTACAAAGTTGACTTTGACTCACTCAACAGTACTACTTTCTTAATCTTGTTTCAATATTGTGTTCTAGTTAACAACCATAAAATCTCTGCTGGATACTAAAATCCAATGTGATTTTATTTTAACGTGTTATAATTTGATCTTTGTTCAGACAAGCCTCAAAAGTCATGTTAGTGTAACACAGTACATACTAGTGTTAAGAAAAATGCTAAATGTGATATTATAAAATGTGAAATTTTAAAAAAATCACACTAAGCAGAGTTAGATATTGGCATTGCCATTCATGTGAATTGTGTGTTTGGGGGACAGTGAGTAGCATAGTAGTTAGAGCTGCTACCTTTGGACCCAAAGGCTGAAGGTTTAAATCCTGCCTCCAGCTGTACTATCCTTGAGCAAGGTACCAACCCAAAAATCCATTAAAAAAAATTACTAAGCTGGGTAAATAATTGCAAGTTGCTTTGGAGGAAAGTGTCAACTAAATATGATATAAATGACAACAACAACTGCAAACCTTCAGGTTTTGAAGACAGTCTTTTGCCTAGATGTGAGAAGTTTTGTAGTTGGTTCATTAGCTCAAATTTCCAGTGATGAACTAGTTTAATGTGCCCTTCTGAAGCAGGGGTGCAAAACAATATGGGTCATGCTTTCTTGGAGACTACCACTCCAGATTTAACTTATTGGCCTGCCTTCAGCTAAGCTGTTTGCCTCACCTACTTCGTAAAATCTCTAAACACTGCTCCACAAGGCAAAAAAATCCCTCACCTGCCACTTTTCATCAGGAACTAAGCCACAATGATATAGACACCCTCCCCTATTTAAGTAGCATTGGCACTTTCATAAATCCTGGTCTTTTAAAGCTGGATATCCTCAACTAGCAGGTACCTGAAAGACTCATCTAAATCCATAGTGACAGTCAATCAATCCCTGTAATATAAATTATCCTAAATCCAGCTACCCCTTTGGAATGAGCAGGAGATGACTAGCTCAATGCGGACAACTCAGTTATTTAATGTCATCAGTCAAGAGAAATTGACTCAAGCCTCTACTTCTTGTAGCTCACTGCAGCCAGAATCGTGTAGTGCAGACATGTGATCTTCAACCTTTAGTGGATTCACCCATTACTTACAGCACAATCTACCCAGCTCCTGGTCCAGGCTACAAAGGAACAACTGTGTGTTACATTTAAGGTCTGATCTGATCACAGAACTCACCCTTACAAACTCGGTTCAGATCCCCTCACAGCACATTCATTAGTGTACATATGTTTCTATGTACACTCATACCTTACTTAACAGGGTCCCATACAACTGGACTGGAAATATTTTTTTTATTCCATGCAACAGATTTATAGATTCAATACAGTGGCATTTTAACCTTTTAATGATCATTTAACTTTCATAAATATGCTTTGCATGATAATAAGAAAGATACAGGAGACTGAACACCCACAAACACATGCATGCAACTCCATATAGCTGATTCACATCCCAACTTGTTTTCCTGCTTACATTTATTTAGCAGATGCTTTTCTCCAAAGCGACTTACACTGAACTCTAGGTAGTGTTATCAGCCCACACACCTTATTCACCAAAGCGACTCACACTGCTAGATACACTACTTACACTGGGTCACTCAGCCATGCATCAGTGGAACACACACACACTATGTGGGAACCAGCATAGCATGTCTTGGGACTGCAGGAGGAAACCCATGCAGACATGAGGAGAACATACAAACTCTACATAGACTCAGCAGGGCTCAAACCTACATCCTCTCCCACCACCCAAGCACAGAGACAGCAGCACTACATGCTGTGCAGCAGTGCTGGCTGACTTTATTTCTTTATACCATAAGCATCTGCATGCAAAGTTGCCACAATGTCCGTCCAGTTTAGAATGTATCATTTCATACCTAATACAGGAGTGGTAGGGGGGGTGTGGTGGCATAGTGGGTTTGGCTGGGTCCTGCACTCTGATGGGTCTGGGGTTCGAGTCCCGCTTGGAGTGCCTTGCAACAGACCGGTGACCCACCCTGGATGTGTCCCCTCCCCCACCAGCCTTGCGCCCTGTGCTGCCAGGCTAGGCTCTGGCTTGCTGTGACCCTCCTTGAGACAAGCGGCTTCAGCAAATGTGTGTGTACGCAAGTGGTAGAGAAACACTGCTAGCCTATATTGGATGAGCTTTTATTTATAATGAATAAAAGAAAGCATAACACTGATAAACCAAAAATGCTAAAATATGTTTGTGTTGTCTCTGTCATGTTTGGTTTGTCATCGCTGCCTGTTTTTTTCTGTAAGAAATAATGTGAATTCAGTCCCCTCACAACGGTGATTTAATGGAGCAAATTAATGCCATGAAGTGAGGCATAGGTGTTCATAAATTTATAAGACAGTACATCAGTAATAAATACCAGTACAAGAACAAACAACATTGAAACTGCAAAACAAGTACATGTAAATATGAATGGCTAGAGATTTGAATAGTAATCTGATGTTATCCACACAGACAACATAAAGGTTTCACTTGGGAATGAAACCCCAGATGACTTGGGGGTGGAAAAATATTGGAGATGCTAAACAATATATGAATAACTAATAAGGTGTAGTGCCACACCTGCCTTGAGAACACTTTCAGTACCCTATCATTCAATCCTGAACTGAGCAGAATGGGATAAAAAAAAAAGAAATCCGCCAGTCATTTGAGAGATGAAAGAGGTGACAACTTACTCTCCACCTTGTGTTGCAGAATTTCATATGAAGGTTAAATGGTGCTTAGACCTGCTGATTATGGAGTCAATAGAAGGTATTTGACTTTGTCCCAATGTTCAGAAGACCTAGTCTTAATTTTGACTGATGCACAATTTTGGTACTCATTATTTGGCCTCTTCTGATTGCATCAGCCATCTCATGTTGCTTCAGACACATAAAAATTTCTTGAAAACCGACACATTCATATTTTACTTGGTAACTGATATTCATCATTATTCATCTGTGGTATTGTTCTTCTAATTATGATGTATTTACTTCAAAATTTGAGTTGTCTTTGTGCTGTTTCCTCAGTTTTGTTTACTTGCTGCATGTCTTGAAGGAGCTAAATACCCACTCAAACATGGTCTGCGAAAGCAGGTGCAGCCAAGCAATCCCACTATACCAGCTCAGAATCAAAAAGGATTGGTTTTGACACTTTTTAGAATTTTCATCTATTCATATAGCAGATGCTTTTCTTTAAAGTGATGCACAGCTCAGAAAAAACTAAAGTGCGTTTCACCAACAGACAGATGTGATTCTATACCTTGTCATAGTCCAATATCACCATTTTTCCCAGCATGCATTGCAAAGCAACATATGAGTACATCCACATACATGACACAAGAACAAAAACTGAACCATCTAAAGAGAACTCCAGCGTTCATAAAAAATGTATTATAGATTAATTTTCCTAGTAAAGGAAACTTCAACACTTGGTTATGTGTGCACTGTTTACATTCAGATTAAACCTAAAAAAAAAAATTACTGACTTAAAGCTAAAGGAAACAACAGGAGCCCCCATAAATTTTAGATATATTGTTAAAAATACACCTATTCCAATGAAAAACATTTGATAATGATGAATTCCTCCTACTTCTAATTATGCTAACATTCCAGGAAATAATTTTAAAAGCAAACAATTTTTTTACATCATGTGGTGGAAAAAAATCTAACTTCAATAATAGCTTGTCATATTATCAAAACAAAAACTGGAATCTATGACTCAGTGAGGTAGAGAATGAAAGAGATAAAGAGTGCAAGGGAGACAACTTGCTTGATAGCTCCTGTGCCTCCCTTAACTCCTAACCCTAATTACCCCTGACTAGACTTCCACACAGCCCACCATAGGTAAATTATAAATCCTGCAAAAAACAAAAGATAAAAGACTAGAAAAGAATCAAACCAGGATAGACAGCATAAGACAACAAATGTAGACAGAACTTACAAATTGACTGTACTCTAGAATCATGTATCTACATCCAAATCTCTCCTTCTCTTGGTGTAATGCACTGTTTCGTATTGAACGTGCCAAAAGCCAGTTTCTGCCGCAAGGGTCCGTGATGCCATGTGCCATCCTTCCTCCTCCTGCTGCCTAAAAGGCATTGCACCTGACCCCCATGCTGGACCTTGCAGGTGGTGGGCCCACATGAGCCTGGCCAGGTTACGTGGGCTGCCTGGCCACCAAGCTCTCGCCTAGGAACACTACCTCCAGGCCTGGCTCCAGACTTAGGTCCCCGTGATCCTATTCCGGGCAGGGTAACTGTTGACTTGTTTATGTTCGCCATTGGGGTTTTTGGATCATGTTAGTCTGGATCTTTATTCCAGACCTGGTTGACATAGGAGACCATACCAAGAGGCATACTGCTCCCGACGATATAGCTCTGGAAATCCCTAGATCACGCAAGCCCTTCAGCCACGACAAGACCCCGATCCAGGAAGGACATACACATACATACACATGTTTCAAGGACACATTTAAAGTATCTGTGAAAAAAACAATAAGTAACCATATGCAGATGTAAATTTATGTATGAGATTAACAAGCTGGATACCTTGTGAGATTCAATGTTGAAGTGGTGGTTGAAGTATTAGTTGAGGAACAGAAGGTGTTCTACAGTCTGAAGAACCAAGGCTGAAAAGACGCTTGATTTCCAACTTTTCTTACTTGGAGTTCATACATCGTGATGTGGAGACATGTGTGTAACGTTTCTGCTCTTTCCCTTGGGTACTCTCTATGTTAGAAGCAAATCCATGCAACCATCCATCCATCCATCCATGCACCTCTGCTACCCAGAGAAGGACAGGGTCAAACATATAATAAATCATAGAACAATGTCTTTCTGGTTACATTTTGTCCATCTGAATTTTGTATTCTCTATTGATGACCTAGGCATAATTTAGTCTTTAATGAAACTCAAATTTTATACACCTACTCATGGCTTTTTGGATTGGGTGTGTGAACAGTAGGAATACATAAATAAATACAAATACAATTAAATACCAAAATAGCTTGCTGAGCAATGCCCTGCTTTAATTAAAGGTGTTAATTACAGCCAATGACTCCCAGACTTGGATCTCCATAGTTGTAGTGCCAGCTGCCCTCTGGTCTTGGCTTTGATTCCCAATTAAAAACCTGCACTCTGGGGATAAGAGAAGATCAGAGGAAGGTCTGTACACAGAGCTTCTGGCCATCAGGGACCTTCTAAGTGCACTTCTACTAACTTTGACAGTGAAACTGTCAAGTGTTACATAGAAAATTCTTGGTGAATTTAAAAGACATTCTGCTGACAAGAGGCTGAGATCATCAGGTCAACCTTCCTGGGTACAAAGCATTTTTCAACTAACCCCTCTAAAGTGGAAGATATTGTGCTTTTACGGTGAGTTATGTTTGTTCTGTGCTTGATTTGTGCCCATTAAAATTTTTACCAAAAAACTCTCTAGATTCTCATATTTGATCACTCTCAACCTGGCAACACCTTACATTTTTTACTTATGTAATTTTCTGTCATTTCTGCCATTGGAAGTAGAGTAGAAATGAGTAGAGTATAAAATATATAGAGTAGAAATCAGAGAAGGAATGGGAAATAATTTTAAGGGATAATCTAACTGAATATGGCGTAGACATGAGTTACAGCCATAAACTTGGCATAAGGCAGTAAAATCAGTGCTATACTCAAATCTCCATATGTAAGTTCATATGGAAATATTGGTGATAAATATGGGAAGGAATTTCGAGAGGCGTTATCTGTCAAAAAAGAAAAGCCACAAGTCAAAAGTCAATGACAGTAGTTCTAGATTTTGAAAGCCACTTGTACCGAAAGCCAGCACAGAAAAATTCAGTTTCTCGTAATGAATAAGAAATCAGGAGTTCTGTTCTGATGAGTCACATTTCATTCTTTCCTTCATCTGAACAGGTTCATGTTTGTTGCTTTCTGCTATTGCAGTGGATCGGAAATCTGTAAAACTTGTATGAGCAGCCATCTTGTCGGAGTCCCTGGATCTCATGATTGCGCTGCGTGGTCATATAATAGAGAAAAGGAATTTGGAGTGATTTTAGGTCATCGGATACATCCTGTGGTGCAAACACTTTCCTAACAATGTTCCCATATTTCAAGATAACACCCTCATGTACACTGTCAAAAAGATTGAAAAGTAGTTTCATGAATGCTAGGATGAATTCCCTTTCCCACCTTATCCAAGCACCAAAAAAAATGTGAAATACTGCGAAGTTTTGTAGTGCAGAGTCGACTTCCTCCATGTTCATGGTGGAACCTTTTGTTTCTGAAAAATGTTTTCATAATCAACTACACATAAATCAGGACTTGTACGACAGCATTCCATAATGTACTGATACTGTTCTGAGGGCCAAGAGTGGCTGTACACCTTTTTCATTGTTTGATATTTATATTTTTGCTGCATTGTTGTGTTCTTGAATGGGTTTTATCAAATGATGGCACAAACAGTGTGAGATAGTAGGTGATGGTCTCTGACTGTATTATGGATGAACAAAAAGACAATGTAAAAAACAGTAAAAGAAAAAAGGTGAAGAGGAAATTGTTGTACCAGGAGAAACGTATATAATTTTTGTGAAGGTCAACATGAATTGTGCAACATTTTTTTTATCAAAAACTTTATTTATCAAACAAAAACAATGCACCATTGAAATAACATTTCTATAAAAAGGAAAATTGGACTGCTCTACTGTGCATTATAAAACCAGCCATTGTATACAAGTTCTTAGGTAGAAACAGCTGCGTTATGTTTTCCTTATATATGTATGCAACACCATCCCCTTTCTCAAAGGAACAAATATTCACAATCACTAATCTATTTTGATTGACAATGCTAGAATGTGACAGATTAAGAACAAATTATTTTTACTCAAAATACCTATATTTAGTTCCTTTAACAAATTTGTTTTTAAATTGTCTACGGAGTTCAATTAAACTTATGTATTATGAGCCATTAGTCTGATCTTAGTTTGTATTTGTACACCATTTTACTCCCTCATTCAATTCATCTAAATGGCTGCAGAGTTTACAAAAAATGGTTTATTGTCAAAATTGTTGCCTCATAGATAAACCACATAATCCTGATCATTAAATACAGTATTTTTCTGTTATGGGACTGCTGCGTTCACACAGCACACTATCACTTAATTATCAAAAAACCCAATACTCCACTAGCCTATTATCTTGTCAGCACATCCGATGTCATAATAGTCGTGCATTTCCACAGGGAAGAAATTCTTGAAACAACTATTTTTGCAAGAGCCTCAAGCAAAGCATTGCTTGCTTATGTCGTAGTGTTAACACTAGATCAAAAGAGGATGGCACTTCTGACTTCGGTCAAGTGGATGTTAGCGTCGGTTACAAAGTGGTGTCACGCTATGTAGATGAACAATAAGCTGTGTTCACTTGAAACATCAACGCGATTTTACTGTACTTGAGGCATGACACGAGAAATGATTCCTTCCAGGATTTCCAAAGACGTACTACTTCTGAACACAGTCACATTAGAATAGATTCTAGCCCCTTTAGCACCCATTTAACAGGAATAGCTGTATTTAGGTTGCATACAATTTTAAATAAATGACTTCGGGAAAAAGATGACAGGACATGCTCATTTTTCTATGAAGGAATTATAAGCAGCGAACCGATTCTAAGGCATGAGAGAGGGACATTAGAGGAAGTAAAACAATCTGTGCGAGTGAAGAAGAATTTACTATCTGCCAGCCTGGTCGGAGAACGCTCAAGCAGCCTGTTGATAACTGGTACAGTACATCTCAGCCTCCTCCCTGGTGCAAATGCTGCTTTGCTTAACTGGAACTTTTCACCATAGCAATTTTTCTTTCAAGACAACTTCAAATCACACCTCAGTGTTACAGGAGGAAAAAAAAAATAAAATGCGTGATTCACAATGTTGAACGTATCTGATATTTGGATGTTTGAAACCTATAACATTGATTTATAGTCAGCAGTACAGTTTGAATAAATTAATGGCCCCCTGCTCTCAGTTCACTTCTGAAATAGGCAGTTGAGGTTGGTGCTACGATCCGTTAAGCGCTTTGGCTGCTTTGCCCCGGAACCATAATAATGACAGTGAGAGATGATGGTGCCTGGAATTGATATGCTGACAGGCAGTGAGCTGTGACCGTAAAAAGAGTTGGCTACTTTCAGTGACCGGCATGGTGAATGAGTGGCCTTAAATGGGGAATGTGTGTTTTTAAGTATATTTGTAAATAATGCTAGGCTAACGTTCCCATACTCACATTGTTTTCCTTAGTTATCCAAAAGAACACTCTAAATAATATATTAAATTTAACCGTACAAAGTACCCCAAATCCTACTACCCATAACAACCCACCCCCTCCCCCCATCTTCCATCAACAGTCTTTTTTCAGTTGCTGTATTGAACTGTACAGAATAACAGCATCTTTTAATGCTGTTTTTTATCATCCCTTTCTCAACATTGAAATACAGATGAACAGCAAACAAGAAAAAAAAAATCCATGCCACTGGATTCTGTTTGTTTTTCAAAAAATGGTGTCAGTGTTCATGGTTGCCCATTTTATCCACCCTTTCTTGAAACTGCCTAAAGCAGCTTGACAAACAAGATAAAACAATCACTGCTTCACTAGGACCTTCGTTTAAATAAAGTGACCAAAGCAATACAAAAAAAAGAAAAAAATAGGCACATAAAAAGCTCCCTAAAGCCTCTTAGGTCATTAGTTTTAAGGACATATTGTAGAAATGAAAGGGTTTGCACAAGCACATTAACAAGTCCTTCCGAAAATAAAGGTGTATTCTGTGTAGAGTGAGCGAGTGAACAAGCAAACACGTTTCCATGTTTAATACTGACAGTAGAACTAAAATATCAATCATATGCATACCTAGATACAGAATTGTGCATTGTCGTCTTCTGAGGCAAATCCTTGAATTATAGTTAAAATAATTGCTGGCTGTTTACTTTAATTCCTTATTTTTAATTGATCAAGAATGCTTTTCTAAATTTTAAATATGTCGTTAATATAGTATGAAATGAAAATGTATGACTGAAATGACGTATCTTCAGTCTTGGCATATCTGACCAATACAGATCAAATAGAATCCCCCTATACAGTAAACAAGGATAAATGCAGAGATATAAAATTTGTCCAAAAATAGTAGCAAAGCTATGACTTAACTGTGGGTGTAAAAATAAAAATACAGTACTGAAAATGTTACCTTACAAAAATAAGGCCCAGAAAAGCCAAATAAATGGTTTTCTAAGCCGTTATCTTCGACCACTCAAATGAGGAAGATCAGGTGAATGTTTGCCTTTGATAATGAATAGGAGCCATGTTTTAATATCAGCTTAACTACTTTTAATGGTCAGAAAGGTCACGACAAGAAGTCTCACCCTTTCAAATTCAGGCTGATGAAAGGATATCTTATTTCTGCTGTGGAATGTGGTAAAGAGTGTTTCTGCATGTTGTTTTTATGCACACCCACACATACACAAAATTTCAAGTAGTTTTTTTTTCCAGAGTCTGGACTAAAAACTCTCTGTTTTCCAACCCTTCATCCATATAGTCACTAAAAAAAGGTTAGAACCCTAACATTTATTTAAAATCTTGATGGTTTAATGCCTTCCAACTCAACCTAGAGACACCAGAGTGCCATTAACTACATTTAAACACACAATGAATGTGAAAACAGTAGAAAGTCAATGGCTTGAAACTGTCCACTTTACTCTGGTAGTTTGCAGAAACCTCTGTATAGTCCATGAAGCTGCTGATAGCTACCTTGTTTTCCCACCCCAGGAAACAGGTTTGGGAAAAATTCTGTTCCACTTGATGACACTGGTGCCAACAAAAACCAAATTCTTTGTGTTTTCACTAGCACCAAGGAAGGTCTCAAGGTGGTGGCAGAAGGAAGTAGTTAGGGTTTGTGATAGCCATGTCTTCACATAAGCAGAGATGAAAGAAATCGTTGGAGAAAAATCAAGAGTGAAAGAGCAATGAGGCTTGTTGAAATGTGAAAGTGTTTGACAATTTGAGGTTTCCTTTTTGTCATTCCCCCTCCCATCCTCTCTCCTTTGATAGACGCGCTGGGAGAAGACGGCACAGAGAAAACATCAACTGAGGTTAAGGAGTGTTTGAGATCCTCAGCATGAGCTCCTTCCACGTCAATCTGATTGTGGAGTTCTGCTGTACTCTCATCTCTCTGTACATGGGCACCAATGGTCTCTCCAGTGTTAAAATGCAGAGCCGGTTATCGCGTTTAGTTGCTTCATTAGTCCCTCCAGGCTTGCCATTTGTTCACTCAAATCATCCTGCTCATAAACCTGGGGGAAAAAAAAAAAAATCATCCTTAGAAATAACACATGATCTAAACTATATGGTATACTTCACTAATGAGACTACATAGACACCCCTCTATTTACATAAATTTGAATTGCGTAAATTCGAATTTATGTAAAAAATTCCCAGCATATACATTATTTATGGATAGTGCATACGCAAAACATATGAAATACGTTAAGCGCAAATCTGCGTAGCCAGACAAGACAGGAAGCTGCCTTTTCCCAGTTCCTGCATGTTTTGAGCCGTGAACATGTCTCCTCTCATTAGTGTAGTGCTTTTTTTGCATTTTTTTTTTATTTTACTCATTTCATTATTCACAATGCCTGGTGATAAACGTGCACTTGAAGGAAAACGAGAACTGTCTCGCAAGCGTACAGCAATTGATTTGGAGATGAAATTGAAAAGGAAGTATGAAAGTGGACAAAGATCATTGCCTATAGTACGGGAACCAGGTATAGCTGTATCGACTATAAATACGATAGTGAAGGATGGTGCACGTATAAAGGAGCACGTAATGCTGTTGAATGGTGAGGGAGGAAGGGGAATCCGAGACTTAATTTTTGACTTACGTAAGGGGTTGAACGGTCAAACATTACACACATCTTGCACTTTACACAGATTAATTCGAAACAACGCCAACACTTCTGTTACAGGTTGTCTATTCACACATTGCTAGAAAATGTTTGTGCTAATTCTCAAGTGTATTGAATTCACCTTCCATATTTTTAGGCATGTTTACTTTGGAAAAGGTAGCTTAAAAGTAGTGATTTCCTTTAAGATATATATACCATTGTCACTATACTGTTTACCTGCTTCTTGTTTCTACTGCAAAGGTAGTGCTGGTTTAGGTTGAATTTTAAAACAAAAACGGAAAATCCAAGAATAACTGAGCCTTCAGAATATCTTTGAATTACACTGGAAACAACACTAACAATTTGTCATCTTGAAGCAGCACAGGAAACGGGTTCTTATTTGCAAAGGATAATGTTCGAAAAACACAACACAATTCTATAAAAGACTGCACAATGAAGGCAATCTGTGGGATGCTTTTTATCTGAAGGTATCCTACTGACTTCATGTCTGATTAGAAAAAGCCAGATCAATAACAAAGTCTCAAATCGTTTTACTTATCTTTCTCAAAACTCACACTGCTTTCATTTCTTCTTTGAATGCAAAATGATTTAATGTTTGTGATCAGAGTTGATCCATGTTAAATCTACTTATTTAAAGAGTTGGTGGAACAGATCCAACGGAACTAACACAGTTTTTATCTGTTTTTGGTCATTTATGATCTAACCACTGAAACAGGCCAGAGCGGAAATGATCATTTTTTACCCCATTGACAAGAATGGGCAACTATAAATCAAGTCACTAACTTAGAATATACTGTGCACTTGTTTTTAATTAAATGCAAGATCACAATCTTGTTTTAGCCAATTTTCCACACATCTGCTCCTGCGTAAGATATAAATCCACAAAATGAATTTCCTGACTAATTGTTATCTTTGTCTAAAATAGCTTTACAATGGTGGCATGCAGACCAAATGTGCACAGTCTGGTAAGCGAGCAAGAAAAGTCAGGAATATTAATAACGTAAAACAGTAGGTGTTCCTGTTATATTGAAACACAAGATTTGGAAATCCTGTGGCATGAAATGAAAAAACACAGAATGACAGTTAAAATTGTGGTCTTCGTGTGCTGTGTGTTCTGCTCATTTTGTTCCAACTGAACTTTTAATTACTCAGCCTTGACTGGAGTTCTGATGGCATCTTTCTGATAACTGAAGTTATTTAAAGCAAATGGATGGGAACTTTATGTTAAACAAATTGATTTTAATTTAAATAAACCAAAGCTGAAAAGAAATATATAAAATGTATCTGTCATTGTTAACTGTCATTTTAACATTAATAACTAGGAATAACTTTTCAAGTTTGCTAAGAACATAACTGCAGGTTTTACACTGTTTTCAAAGATGAAAACGTCTCTTTCCATGAGATGCCATTCATGAAAATACTGCAGAAACATACTGTAACTTACACTGGCTGGGTCTTCTGGTTGTTGGTGCCCTTCTTCAGCTACCTCAGGAGCTGTTGGCACTGAAACTGGGAGCAAGGGTGACCTTGCTTTCCCAGCCTGCCCCAGGGATGCTGTCTTAACCTGAGCCTTTGGAAGACTTGCACCTGAAAAGCCAACACAGTTTAAAAGTTTTACATTTGTCTTCCTTGAATATAGATATTTCTGAATGCACGGAGCACATGCAACTTCACATCCACACCCCTGAGGCACGTTACTAAAGAATTAGGAGTTTAAAAAGCAAACCCTTATTATTTGTATTACTTTTCTTAGGAGGTGAAGTCATAATAAGTTTCCCTGAACAATTTGTATTTTTGATAATCTTCTGCCACTATACTAACTCAGTGTCCCATTAGTTTACATTTACATAGCAGATGTTTTACTCCAAAGAGCCTTGCAATGAACTCTATGTAGTGTTACCAGCCCACACACCTTATTCACCAAGGTGAATTACACTGCTAGATACACTACTTACACTTGGTCACTCATCCATACATCAGTGGAACACACTCTCTCTGTCCTGCACAGCATATCTTTGGACTATGGGAGGAAACCAGAGCACCTGGAGGAAACCCACACAGACACGGGGAGAACATGCAAACTGCACACAGACTGAGTGGGTATGTCCTCTCACACCACTCAGGCACTGTACGACAGCAGTGCTACTCGCTGTGCCACTGTGTGTTTAGTTAGTAGTGTGTTATTTGTGATCTGAGGACTGAGCACCCATCCATAATGCTGAATGGTTTTCATTTCTTATGAGAAAAATAATGTATTCATGGACCCAAAAAGCTGGGCTTAAAAATCAATAAAACATGAAAATAAAAAAAAAATGTGAGCAACAAAATGGTCATATTTGTGACAACTGAAATAAAAAGCATGTGGGTGTCCTCCATAATTTTTTTCCAACATAACTGGTTTGAATCTCTTTTCTATAGGGAACAGCTAGAGCAACCAAATTGGTATTGAAGAAACAAACTGTGTTTTGACAATATCATGCTTATACCTAAATCCTTATCTGTTGTTAAAAGCATTTTTATATACTGTGATTTTTTTCACTTAGGAGAAAATTGTCTGCCAGATGAATAAACGGAAAAGTAAGGAAGGCTGATTTCAAGATGGTAGTTAATGGCTCCAACATATCTCTATATGATTAAAAATGACCCATAAAACAGGCAAACATACTAATCCTATTATTTCATTGATAACGACAGTTGACCATCATATGAAAAGCATGTCACTCTCAATGAAATAACAGGATTATATTTATATCAGTGAAAATAACTACCTATAGCTAATACTGTTTTATTCCCTAAAAACAGCAATAACCAAACATTCCTTTAGCTTTGAAGTATCGATAAGAAATATTGAAACTGTTAACTACTGCTGAATTACAACATCCCACCAAAACCATCACTCTCAGACTTGCCAGGAACAAATATGAGTAAAAATTAGTGGGACAGAGAGAAAAAAAAAATTGTGAAAGCATTGTTTGATAACTGCATATTTAAGTGCTCTAGATTTTGACTTTTGGAGTTTTGTAATAGCACTAAAGTTATACTTAGGCGAAAGCTTCATGTTTCAAAATTCTCCCTGAACTCATCTGAGCTCTTTTAATTCTGACTGAAACATATCACATTTTTTAATCAATACTGTGACGTTTAAACATGAAAAAATGCAAGTAATGTTAAATATTGCAGATTATTATAGCTAAAGAAACCTATTTTCCTCAGAAGGGCTCCGACCACACCGATCCCTAAAGCTCTGTAACTACATACATAATAGGAAGATATAGATTACCATGTGTTCCAAAAGTCAGCAAATTTTACATTCAGACTTAAAGGTGCAACAAGAGAAAGAAACAATAAAACGTGTAAAGCATATCAAGTAAGCCATTTTTTAAGGACCAACTATGAATAATGCTAATACGTGCTTTTCTTTTTCTTTGTCTTAGAGGTTCAAAACCCCGGTCCATATAATGGTGCACTATAGAGAGTAATAAATTGACTGCAGTCTTCTTTAGACGTTTGGATATGACCTGAAATGAGTGGAAAAGCATGTCTGGGGGCTGAGATATAGGCTTGAACTGTAATGGAAACAGCCCATGGTTTATTGACTACGTTATTGACAGAACTGAGGAGATAAGCCTTCTTGATAGCTCTTAGGTAAAGATTGTCAAGGCTCTACGAATGTGCTGCAGCTGGACAGAAGAAAGTGGGGGATGGCGCTATAACTAGTGGACTCTCTAGTTCCTGGGATTTATCACCCTCACATCTTAATTAGATACCTGGGTTATACATCATCTGCATAATTTAATGCTCTAAATTGTAGCACCTGCTCAGTGCCCAATCACAGCAGGAAGAGCAAAAAGCTAAACTCCCTGATAAGCTTGACCCCCTCCCAGGGTTAGTTTTAATAAAGCTTGATAGGTCTAAAGAGACAGTATGTAAATATAATAGGAAAACATAAAATAACTGTAAATCAACAAAACAGTGGCTATGGAGAAATGCCAAGGCCTTGGACAAGATGTCATGCAAATGCACAAATTGCAAAAATGTTCTCTGATAACATTCTTTTGTTCCTTCGTTTCGCAGTAATATTAATTTGTCAATAGCACACCATTATTCGAATTTAAAATACTGCCCGCTATCTATCATACCTGAGTGATTTCATGATTAGGAAAGAAGTCATATACTGAGTAGATATACTTAAAATAATTATTTAATGGCAAAAATTGTACCGTTGTATTTTTCCCTTTAATTTTTTTTTTTTTTTTTGTCATAATGGATCTAAGACAAATCTGAACATGACTTCTAAAATATGCACCTATGAATTCTTGAATATTAAGTCCCTCTAGCAAGGGGTATAACGTTATTTAATGTAATAATTACTTTTTATATTGTGTTAAGGATTCGTCTTGTACTACTTTTAAGTAGTCCTATTTATCTTGGCATGAAAATTAGAGAAAAAGTGCCATTTCCTAATCTCTGGGTAGAGAAGAACGGTGTGACTTCCAAACTAGGATCATCTTGCATGGCTCAGGGTCCCTGCTTAATAACAAGCAACTCTCTGTGAACTGCGGTGCTATAGACATAAACTGTGATTAAAGTCCCACTGTAATCCAAAGGTCATTAATCCAGAGCTGTTAATAACTGGCTGCACAGAACTGGCAGACTGTGTGCCACATGGCATCATAGTCCCTCAACAGTTCAATCAGTGGTCTTGTCATTAGGAGAGCCAGCTGTGAGGGAATAAAGCAACTGTAGTGGCATATCCATGGTGAGACTCCAAGATGAACGCAGGGGAATAAGAGGTGTTACAGGTGTAATTCTGGAAAGACTGATTATTCCCAAAGCATATTTAAGAGGCAGCTCCAGTTTTTCTGTCTTATCTTTTCATTGTACATAGTCCTTTTCAAAAATATTTTCTGAGAAAAATTTGTGAAAATAGTAATGTAAAAATATTTAGTATTAAAATATCGTATTATTTTGTACAATAAAATAGTATTATTTTTGTCAATAGTAAAATATGGTATTATTTTATACATTTTGTATTCATTTGCATTTATTCATTTGTATTTATTTGGGCTGTCATTGTTAACTCGTACAGGTGATTTTAATGGATTAACACATACATTTCTAGAAACACAACTATATTTCCATATTTTGATGCAAAAACCCTTCTTATGAGGCTTCCTTTCAAAGCCTTATAGCTCTTTTGATAAACAGTACTTTATCCACGTAGGTCGCACTAGTGCTTCATATACAGTGTAAAGTCAGCAAAAACTTAGTTAGTCAGTGGATAATTAAAGGAACTCCTCTTTAGCGTAAATAACATATGTCACATTCAATGGGCAGGAGGAGGGACAAATGAACTCTATAGGTTTCTTGTCGCTAAGAACTTGTTGCTACAGATATATGACTAATCTCATCCCGTCACACTGGACACCAGGGGTAACATCCTGGCAGTCAAATACAACATGGTTTTTGTGCTGATAAAAAGCTGACCTAGTTTTTATTATTTCTTTTTTTAAAGTAATCAATGTTTTTTTTTTTTTTTTTTTTTTTCCTTTTTTAGCAATCAATAGCAATGTCTATTTTCTGCTGGATTACCACTGAAAGATTTTCAGCAATCTGTGGAAAGGTTCGGGAGCATTATAAATTAGGTGTAAACTCTAACTCAAATTCAGTCCTAAAATATATACATGTAACAAACTGGAAACAAATGTATATAGTAGAGAAAAGTGTTACATATTAAAACGTACTTACACTTAACCTCAAAGGTACATGTTGAAAATATTTCTAAACTGCAATTGCTTATCTAGAATAAATCTGTGGTTTACACTGAAGTTTAGTGAATTCATTCCATAACTCTTCATGCAGTTCACAGTGCAGTGCAAGCTGTCTGGAAACTGATTGTTCATTCAGGGAGTCAAGGAAAACGAGGCAAAAGATTGGACCTTTATCGCCTTTATAAATGGTAACACCAAGATATATTCAGGTAGAACACCTTTCGTGGCACCATAAGAGTGTGAGATCTCATTTCGTTGCAATTACAGCCTCGCGTCCTTTAGCACCACCTAATTTGCAATGAATATATAAAACGAATTGTGGTGCCTGACCAGCATCCATCATCATTCATAAAGCCAGCTACAAGCTCAGGCAGAACAAATTTAAAATGGTCTGCAGCCAGAGCCGATGTTTTGCTGCTCTAAAGATTTAACAAAAAGCCAATTAAATCCTGACCAGAGGGGAACACATTTGCAGTTGCATCTGTCAGGAAACATCTATATCATCCGTAGCATCCAGTGCAAATTTCTCCCTTTCTCTGAGAGTGAAGAGAAACCAGTCTTCATAAGTTAGTTAAAGAGACACAACAACTGTGTTATAAATGGCATGCAGGTGGTGTACAATATGCTCCCTGAAAGCAAGGAACATACTTGAATTTAATTGTGTATGAGGAGTCTAGTGTATGAAAATAATTTACAATTCTGTTTGTGATGAAGCATATGACCATCTGTCCAGTTTTCTCGTTTTGATTCCTTTATGCCAGTAACAAGAACAACAACAAAAACTATAATATTATTACTATTACCATGAGTAGACAAAGAAATCACAAAAATTGCGGTTTGTCTTTTTTTTTAAAAAAAACTATACACGACAACTTTTCATTATTAGATATTGTCGATTTTAATGGATACCAAGAGATGAACGTTTTATTAAGAATATTGCAGGTTCAAATAAGAGCTGTGGTATTTCTATTTAGAATTTACTATATTTTATAAATTAGTGCTTTTTTGTGCACACACACACACACACACACACACACACACACACAGATTATATGTATATATATTTAATATAGAGCATACTATGTTAGCCTTAAAAGTTACTAAGGTTGGCTGTATATAAAACTAATCAGGGATGGCCAGCAGTTAAAACTTACCTGACTGCGGCACTAATGGGTTGTACACTTTGGGCTCAATGGTGCCCATGGGAGGCGGCAGGAGGGGGTTTGTGAAACTACGCAAAGGGTGTGTTGGTCGGACACAGGCGGTGGGGATGGTCCGACTGGGTGCCTCTTCGGTGTGCGCATGCTCTGGTTGGGAGGTGGGGATAAGGGTCTGCTGCTGCCCATGCGTGGTCGAACCATCAGTGGTGACTGTTGATGAAGAGATGGACCTGGCTTTTTCATTCATACCAAAGACCCCCACATTTTATACCGAGTTAAATGAAAAGGCCTTAAGACCTGATACTAACAACAACTGCATCAAAATGGAACGACACTTTGTGAATTATTAAAAATGAAAGTGGGCAGGATGGTGGCACGGAGGGTGGCGCCGGTGCCTCGCAGCGCCTTAGCTGCCCATTTGGGCGTGGGTTTGAATCCGGCATAGTCTGTGCGTAGTTTGAATGTTCTCCCTGCGTTTGCGTGGATTTTCTCCCACAACACAAGATGTTTTTCACGTGAAGCAGTGACTCCAATTTGCCAGTAGCGTGGGTATTTAAGTGTGTGTAAGTGTGTATGACTGCCCTGTGACTGGTTTGCCATCACATCCTGGGTGTACCCTGTGCTTGTAGGAAAAACTCTGAACCACCATGCCCCTGCATTAGGGTAAGCGGTTATTTGTAATGAATGAATGAATGAATGAATGAAAAAATTGTAAAGCATAGAAAATATCTATTTAAATATTTTGTAAAGTATATTTTAGTCCAGTGCCTGCAGTGAGAAATAAAGAACTATCATTTATTTATTATGATTTTTACAGAGTAACACTACAGTACAACAGTGCTTACAGTGTTACAGGATAAGAACGTATGGTAAGAAGTACAGGATGAAATACTTTGCTGCAGCTCCATGGCATTAATGCAGGACTAAAAACATAATTATAATTATTTCAATATTTTTGTCATGCATTTGATGTTTTCTGACATCATTTGCATCCTTGCTGGTATTTTCATTTTACAGGGTGTGCAAACAGATGGATATGTGAGTGTGCCTGTGTGAGGCTTAGAGGTATTTTGTACCTTCAGATATATCACCTGTCATTTGGTACATTTATATATGGCGTAAAATTGCCTTTTTTGAGCTACAGAAATATTCTAGTCAGTGATATCTGGGGTTCTTTGAAAAATTTTTAATTGCATGACTGTTCTGATTATATCAGAATTAGTTGTAAATATGGAGTGTTCTTATGTAACTTGACTTTTTTTCTTTACTTCTACGAGTCAAATTAACACCAGAGGTCATTTCATATTAACTCCTGCATCCATTAGAGCATACTACATAATTTAGCAAATCATTTGACGAATGCCTGCGCTTAAATGCAAAGCAGCTATTTTAGATAGAGATTTTTTTTTAAATGTTCATCAGAAGACAGCCTACTGTGCCAGTATTCGTTTACAGTACAGCACAAAGAATTCAATGGGACCAGATTTTAGCTGCGAGATGTTTTCGCACAAATTTACTTCGATTGTGCTCTTTAGGAGAAAGCAAAAAAGAGAAATGTTATAAGATTGTATCTGAAGTAAAAGGCTTGTTGGTACTGCCATAGGGTACTGTCAGGACCATTTACTGAGAACAAGACAAAATTATTTAATTCATGACCTTATACAACAGTGCCTCTGGTTGTGCTTTTTATTCTATATGCATTTTAAAACAAACTGGAATTTCTCTGACAAGGGCAAAATGTTGACTGTGCCACCTTGTATATTTTCCACTGCAGTCAGAATTACTAAGAAGGGTTAGTAAAACGCAGTATTATTCAATTACTGTTCATTTTCTTAATTATTACACCTTTTCTGTATTAATACATTTTGTGCGACTAAACCTAGTGATTAGAAAGACTTTGATTAAGATGAAATGGTAATATCATCACAGAAAAACAGCAAAATCCTGTTCATGCTCCCTTATTGTCAATGAACTTACCTGCTGCATAGCCACGGTCCACTGTTAGGGTAGGGAAGGGCATGGGCCGCAGTGTGAACTGAGGATGGGGGTACCCGCAAGTGGGTGAAGGCAGGATTCCTGGGTACTGAGTACTCTCCAGAGTCGGCACTGGAATGGCGCTCACCACAGCTGCAGAAAAACAGGAGACAGAAACGCCATGGTAGTGCTAAGAGTGTACTGACGTGTCCAAAAAAAGAAATTTTTGTTACAGAAATCTAAAATGATCAAAAACAATGTATTTTTTTTGTGTGTCCCAAGTAAACGAAAAGTGGACAAAAGTCGAATCGCATTATTATTACTATATTCTTTATATTATTTGCTTTTATTTTTTAAGTCTTTTTTCAAAAAGTCTTTTTTTTACTTCAATGATTCATGGTAAGTACCTTTATTAGAAGGACTACTGCAGGAAGTAGGATTCAAACCTAAATCCTTAGAGTCCAAGATGGCAGCCCTAAATGCTATGCTTCGTATTATTATTATTATTATTATTATTATTATTATTATTTACTGTTATAAAGCCAATACACATTTTAAATGCAAAACAGACATTATTCTGGCAATTCTTTATTGTAAAATGGTATAAAAATCTCAAAATGAAGGTTAAAACAGAAATAAATGAAAATACATGTTTTTCACTAGAGACCTACAATAAAAAATGATTGATTATAAATCTCCGTTAATGGGCGACATGCGTACATTCATTTCCCTTTATTAGAAGTGTGCTATGCACACATAACCAGAAATCAGTGTAATGCATTCTAAAACTTACATTTAGACTTATTCAGCTTCTCATTTGTTCCCTTGTCAGATTAGCCTTCAGTCATTTCTCATTTGATGTTATGATTTTAACTTTCAAGCGAGAGAAAATCCCATTCTAGGCAACACGCATCCTATTATGCAGGAAGCCGGCAGAGTAGCTTTGAGATGCTTTTGAGCAAAGATACATCATGTAATAGCATGAGAAAGCTTTCGGTCCTCGGCCCTGTGATGGAGACCCCGTATTTGCGAACCGTACACTTTGTAGTGACACTTCCTCTGTCCTCAGCTTTAAGATGTAAGGGCACTTTTATGTGTGGACTCCAGCATGAAGCAAGACACGAAGGCCGAAGCAGAGGGTGGTGATTAACTCGCATGAAAGCTCGACAGAGACACAGGCTTGTGAAACAAGTGAAAAAGGATGGAATTGGAAACATTATCCCCAGACATGACCTGTAGATGTCGGCAGAGGAAATTCAAAAGACGAGAAACCCTGACTGTGTTTGTTCCAAGTCTACAGGGGACACTTCCACATCGCTGTGTTAAACAAGACAAGCCAGCGAAAATGCAGCAGGAACTAATACAAGCAATAAAGGATATGATTGTTTGAAGCTTCAGCACTGTTCTGAGATTATTGATTAAAATCTCACACCTGGAGCTTCTCACCTTCAAAAGTCAAAAACAACACTTTTTTTTTCGGAACTGCATGCGCTTGCTTTCCTTCTCTTTTTATTGATTTTGCTCTGTAACAACAGGCTCTGCTTTCCTCAGTAGGATTTTGGCGAATTTTGTAGCACACTGTTGGACAGGACCAGGCAGTCCCAGTCCTTGCAGCCCACAGTTTATACTGCCTTTCATTCTAGCCGCTTTCTTCATTACTCTGTCTTAATTAAGATGTTGTTTTAATGCACCGCACGATTCAAATCACGTTAAACCAAACATGAGCTGAGAACTTGCAATTTTTAAGGAATTAGATTTAATCTAAGCGTAACTTCAGTTCAATGGTGCTCAGCTTGAATGAAAACTAGTACAGGATACCCTAATGATAAGCTAGATGATCTGGTCAAAGGATGTAGGCTTAAGAATATTTGCTAAAGGTACAACAACACGATCCCCTCGGCACATACATGTTTTTACTACTGTGCTCATTGCTGCTTCATTTAAATATTGAGATGAATGTTTTAAAAGTGAATGCATTAAAAATTAAATAGGAATTTGCCAGTAAATACAGTGTCATGTGGCTATCACCAATAATTTATGTGATCTCCTGACAGGACACATCAATCTGAGATGAAATGAAGCCTTGACAGGCTGAAATGGGGATTGTGATTGCGTGAGACTGACAGCGTCTTGCGTTTGATCGGCAGGGTGTCACTTACGGGTGTTGCTTGGCTGCGAATCCATCGGGATCATCAGCTTGGTGCGTGTTGCTCTCCTCGTGGCCAGGGAACGCTCCAGGGTGGACATGCTACTCGTTGCCTCGTCTGCGTCGGCACCTGTTCGGTGTTTTGGAAAGTTTTCATTATCAGTCTTCAGTAAACCTGGGGAGAGGTTACTGTGACACATATTGTATTAAGCATATTTAAAAGGATGCCTTTTTGAACAAGCATTAAGGTGTTACCAGCAGGACTTCATTCCTTTATTATATCCATATGATAGTGGTAAATGGTTACACATACAGAGAAAGGTTTCAAACATGACATACTATATTTCTGGTGCAAGTCTCACCAGTTAGTGCCAAGAGTAAGATCGAAAGCAAAGACAGCTTAATTAAATTTAATGTAAATTTTGATTAACTGCATTTCAGCTGTAACGCAAATCATTCTGAAACAAGGCTAACAAGATACAAGTTTGTTTTCTGTTATATATTTTTAAGAACATAGTAAATTAACTTTTCAAATTAACTGACAAACCTAACTACATTTAATTGAAAATGAAAGTTACAATTGTTATACGTTTAACCCACAATATATAGAATTTATTTTCGACACATTGAAACTTGTAATATTGCATTCGGCTTTAATTTACAATCTAATAAAGAAATATTTAACAAGAAAATGGAAGACGGCAAATATTAAGGTCAATAAACAATAATGTTGGTAATGTTTTGTGATTTGTTTGTCACAGTATCTACAGGAATAGTCCAAGCTATCTGCTTCCTCAGCTTCACTAGGCAAGATTCCACATATCACATCAAGTTTACGCGAAACACCTCTATTTAAGCTGTCCATAATATGTTATATGACTGTCAGTTACTATTGGAACTTGACACAGCAGTGGAATGTACACATTCTACAGAGAACTGGATGTGAGTGTTGAGATGCACCTGAATGGCTGCTCTTGCTGCCCATCTGGCTTTCTGACTGGCTGTGGCTGATGGGTGTGATTTCCTGACACCCCTGCATGGGCGAATCCGTGGCCGAGGGAGCGGAACCCGAAGGTTTATCGATGTTCTTCAGCTCCATTTCCTCATGGTGGATCCACAGGTCTGGAGGGCGAAGGTCCTTCTGACTGCCCTTCCTCTTCCCTGCGCTGTGGGTAGCTCTTTTCCTGTACAAGCGTTACAAGGTGAGTAAAGAACTCAAGAGAGGTAGACAGGTTTCATTAGAACACATTAACGGACTATTTTGAATAGATATCAACTGAGAAATTTTACGTTGGATACATTTACACATTTATTTATAAAACAACTTTTCTTCTGTGGATTGTAACCTTGTTCTTTTACTGCCTGCTTTAGCTTTGCTTGGTCAAATATGGATTTGTTCATTTAGCTGGCACTTTTCTCAAAAGTAACTTACAGTGTTAAAGTACTCGCAATTACTTACCCATTTACCGCAACAACAATGTAAAGAGCTTGCTCAAGGATACTACAGCCATAGGTGGGATTCAGCAACCTTGGGATGCAAAGGTTGCAGCTCTAACCACTAAACTATCACTTGCCCCAGTGCATTCGAAGTGGTAGCACTCAAAAGAACAATGGTAAACTTTAGATGCAGAAAATGAGAACGTGACCTCTTGAAAATTGTGTGAAAAATCTGGGTGCTTTATTCCTGAAAAACTGTTCTTAATGACACCTTTGTCAAGAAAGCATACATATCTTTATATATATAAAAAAAAGAAAAACATAGAACTGTGAATCTCCCTAAAGTAAAAAGCAAATAATAAATTCCAATTAATCTAAATGATGCTTTTTGCAATTGTTCACTTTTTCATTATCGGACTCACAAAACTAAGAGGCATGTTTGCCATAACAACATAGTCACTTATTTGCTTTAAATAAATTATGAGTCAGACTCTGGTGCCCTACTCCTGTCAGAATAAATTGTTTTATTTACAATCTATGACAAACACAGAAACTGCGCGCAGTGTGTTCGCGTTGGCTAAAGCAGACACTGGTGTAAATAGAAAAATCAGCAAATTATCTGGTGTATTTTCATATCATCTTGTCCATCTGATCGCATTCCACAAGCAAAAAAAGTGAAATCTAATAATAAAGTAAGTATAGGTTTATATACCATTGGAAATGATTTACAATAGTTTAGCAACGAATTTCCTGTCAAGTTTAACTTAAAGGTAATGCGGACTGCAACCTGTCAAACAACCAAGCTAAAAGCGTAATTAGCAGATCAGAAAATTCCTAACCCGTCTCTTAGACAAAGGTTTTGACATGGTGTCCACAAGATGACCTGTGTGGGATTTAATGTGTTAAAACTGTCTAAACGTTCTGAAAATATGTCTGACTTACTTCCGCTGCTGAGCTGAAGAGCGTCTGGTGCAGATGAGGGCCACGATGATGACCACAACCACTGTGACAGCCCCCACTGACACCATAATTATCACCAGCAGGTTACCGTTCTTCTGCGGGGTCACACTGCCATGGGGTGGGCGGATCTGACCAATGGGGGGATCTAGAAAAAATAAAAGCGAAAAAGCAGAAAAACGCTCAAGATCCTCCAATCAATAGGCTATTAAACAATGAACGGTTACTCAAACAATAGTTTTGACACTCCAGGGAGAAGTCTCACAACACACTTCTGCTTTGTTAAACATTCATCAATTTTTTGAGGATTTTAAGCTCATTTGGTTTTTAGACACTTTATTGGTAGCCTGGTTTTTTGAAACTCCAGTTTCAAATTTACTGAGTTCACAAATCTATCTATCTATCTATCTATCTATCTATCTATTTTACAAGTTGTTTTCTCAGCTGATTTTTACTTTTACTCTATTGTATAACATGTTATGACTACTAATCTAGTCCAAAGACATGCTGCTCAAGTTCGCCCATAGTGTGTGAGTGATGGAGAGAGTGTGTTCCACTGATGTATGGATGAGTGACCCAGTGTAAGTAGTGTATCTAGCAGTGTAAGTCTAGTAAGTAGTCTAAGAATAAGGTGTGTAGGCTGATAACACTACATAGAGTTCACTGGAAGTTGCTTTGGAGAAAAGTGTCTGCTAAATAAATACATGTAAATACAATATTGGATCTGTCCATGTACTTTTGCGTGGGTATTCTTCTTGACCTCTCAACCCACCTCTTCTTTCTTAGTTTCTGGCATGTCCCTCTATTTTGAAAATCCTCTCTTTTTAGTTTGCAGCTTTTCTCTTTTTATTTTTTCTTGCTTTTTCGTTTTCAGGCTCATTATAGATAAGGTCATAATTATAATTCCTCAGTGATATGAGGAGAATAACAGCAGATGAGGCAAAGAGAAAAAATAAATGCTTTGCCTAATGGTTGACTTCTCATTCTGTTACTGGTTTTTCTTTGCTTCGATTTTTTTTTTTTTTAAATTTACACATCCAAGGTCAAGGTAATGGTGATGGAGAGATTCATTAATGCAAGCTTGACAGATAAAAATGACGGATATTCTAGTGCACTGCCAGCACTTTCCTGTCATATAAATCCCATTACTAACACTGTACAACCAACAGCTCTCGATATACCCCTTCACCAAACTGCGAGTGTACTCTAACAGCTAGACTGCTACCTACATCTCTACAAATGAACATACAAAGCATACAAATGCAATTATATTATTAACTGTAAATACTTTTGCATTTCTGTGGAACAATGTTATTTTTATATTAATTACATATAGGAACCTTACATTTTTACAGCAAAGACAAAAATGTAGGAATGCGTACCTAAAAGTGTCCATCATAACAACAAACAACTATTACATTATTACAATTTTTAATAATATCTAGTGGTTATATAACATGTTTTTCCTAGTTTGGGTGTGTTGCAGCATAATTCTACACTGTAGCACTGCAGCATGTAGCATGTATGGTTCCTTCAAGTACTTCCCTTTTTTGGAGGGCAATTAAACCAAGAAATCCAGCTGGCACATGTTGATTATTCAACCCATTTACCAGGGCAATCTGGAATCCCTGGTATCTACAGGCTCAAGTAGGTTTTAATCATGAGTAACGAGTGGCTTCCTTTTATTTTTTAAAATTTTTTCTCCTATCTTGGTGTTGCCAAACCTCATGTGTCTGCAACAGTTTAATGGAAAATTACCTGTTATAAAAAAAATTACCTGCCATAAACATCCCTATTGTTTCTACGTTTACTTTTACATTTATTCGCCTAGCAGACGTTTTTCTCCAAAGCCACTTCCAATGAACACCATGTAGAGGTATCAACCTGCATCTTACTCAGCCAAGGTGACTTACACTGCTATAGACACTACTTACGATGAGTCACTCATCCATACACGAGTGAAACACACTTTCTACTATGTTGTTGTCAGGTTTCACGCTTTGATCTCTTACACTTTACTCAGCAAGCAGTTGCATTTTCAAATCTTGGAAAAACACAAAGGGTCACTGCAAGAGGTGTTTTTAAATTATTGTTTTTATCTCTGATGTGGCACTTTTCAGTTTGCATTTTCTCAGTTTTTCTTTTCCCAATCTGGCTTGGGTTATTACTGTACAGAGGCATGTCATATCCGGTAGACAGCATGAGTCACACTGACATGTGATCCTTTAACACCCCTGCAACGCCCTGTATCTTTCTGCACCATGAATCGTCAGCAGTCATGCCTGACAGCTAGGCATGCATTGGAGAAGTGCCACGACCTTGCCACTAGCTACCCTGAAATAACAGGGACCACTTAGTTCCACATGGATAAGAAACTCAGCTGTTTTCGTCCTGCCCTCACATTTTACCTTTTTGTTCCACTCTCACCTTAACAAGCTCAGAACTCATTTAAAAATACAGTACTCAATTTATGATGGTCTAGTGCTGAGGATTTTATTTTTTTTCCACTGTGTTCAGAATAAAACAATTTGTCTTGCCCTCAGTTTTGTTAAAAAAAGGAAATTGTGGGAAGACTTGTCAGCCAGACCAGTCATACATGGTTGATGACAAAGGAAGAATTTATTTAGTATAGAATAATTTATCCTCTTACATCACTAAGATTTTTTTCCTATTCAGGTGCTTACCATTTAGGCTACTCCTGTCAATCAAATTGTTGTCAGATGGCCAGTACCCCCCGTCACCATGGCGACCTGTGAAGTAAGCAAGCAGGTATAAGTGGAGCAATAGTCATATCCTGAATCTATCTGAATGGACTGAGAAAATGGAATGATATACTTAATAAACAGAAACTTTTTAATGCAAAGATCTAATCTCCAAATAGCTCTGTGGTGAACTTCATCCATCCTGAATTTTCTGAGTTATGTATCACAGAAGGAATTTTAAATACTTTTCAGCTCAGAACACAAAGAATGAACCCTGAGTCCCAGCATTTAATGCAAATAATATTATTACACCATATTTCGCTATTTGTCCAAGGTTTTTGTTTTGGTTATATTATTTTCTAAAGAGTGCTGTGTGATAGTGAAATGCAAATACTGTATATGTGTTGCATTAAGTGTGTTCATCTCGTTTGGAGGGGAATGAAACATGAAGACCCATAAATCTTGTTCTTACAGTCTTACAGCTGGGTAACATGTTAGCAGCGAAGTCGATTTAAATGTTAAAGGGACTCACATCCACAGGGGCATGTATTTGACAAATGAATGCTGTTAGCGTGCAGCCCAAAATGTGTCAACTTTATAAATTATAATTTGAAATATATAGACGATAAACTACTCATAAAATCAAAAAAAAAAAAAAACACTGGCCACGAGCATGGTAGTAAATTGACTTCTTCATGAAGTCAGTTCATAATTTCTTAAATATATCGATTTTTTGGGATACATCAGAACATATGTGTTAGTGAAACGCTGTTAGCAATTGCAGTTTGGTAACTAATATTTTGTTGAACTCCACAATTATCTTCTGAATAGCTCTTCTTCATTCTGATGGAAAATTTATTTGTCGTGACTGCAAGAAAAGTCCTTTGAAGATTTTCTAGTCAAACTTTAATAAGAGTATTTTAGCAGAAAGGAGTACTAAAGAGCCTGATCTTCTCCTTGTGTACCCTACATTTACAGTACAAATAACTGTTTCATTTATTCATTCAGTAGACACTTTTCTCCAAAGTAATGTACTACTCAGTTTTAAATGTGTAAGTACAAGTAGGCTATGATTCAGTTTTTTCATAAACATTTGATAGGAGTCTGTGTGTGTTTAGTATTATCATTTAAGGATTCATGGAAGTGCCATGAAGTCAACTCTGATTTGTAGTGACCACTTGCATAGCTTCCTAAGGCAAGGGAGGAACAAAAGTAGATTGTCAATGCCTACCTGGGGGTTGCAAACATGGGGAGAAACATACAAAATCCATACACCTTGAATTGGACTTGAACCCGACACCCAGCGAGCATTGGCTTTACCTACTCAACCATTTTCACTTATAAGTTAAAGAGGAAAAAAAACGTGCATCATCTCTAATGAGTTGTGGATAATAGAAGGAGAGACATAGGTTCACTTTAATTCCATTTCAAGTTTTACTGATGAGAAAACTCTTATTTTGAAAGGGCATCTCATTTGCCGGATGTAAGTAAAACTCCTCTGCTTCTCACATTCCTGTCAGTCAGTAACAATGCATTTTGCTGTGATCTCAAACTGACTTCTCATCCAAACTCCTATATGTCATTAAAAAGTTACTATCACAAATTTCCAAAGGTGAAACATATTTGAAACTCTTTCTCCCATGAGTGCAGGTCTCTCACAGTATTTTGAATGACCACTTAGGTGTCCCAAGCAGACCTTTAAGACGTCAGTGGCATGCTGGTTTTCATCAGTGAGTTATCCAACAGTATTCAAAGTGGAAATAGCCCCCCTGCACACCAATGTCACACAGTCTGAGCTGGGAGAAGTGTGAGTTTTAGAAGCACATGCCCTATGGTGGGGCACAACGAATCAGGGATGTTCTGCTACAAGGATGGCAGTGTGTACAGGCAAATCTGACATGATCGTGAACACTCCTGAATCTGAATGAGCCATGGAAGAACAGCATATGTGCAGCACTAGCAGTCTGGGATGTGCAGCTCCTCAAGACTGTACCACATATACTATGTAAAATACAGACAGTAAGACACTTTAAAATCCACCTTAAGCCAGCGTAGGGGTTATATCAGTATGCTACACCTTGAGTACCACTCAGAAATTATCAATCAGTTCTTTTCAGTGAGGAGCCACCATTATTCAAAGTTATTTTAATGAGATGTCAATTCAAACTTCTCCCCTCCCTAAAGTCAAGACTTCAATAATACAGAAGCTCCAAGCTCATTCTCTTTGGGCTGGCAGTTGCAACACAGGACATAAAGATATCAGTAAATTGAATTGAAATTCATCATTCATTCTTATTTTTTTTTTTAAAAAAAAACAGTAATGGTTTTCCCTTTCATTTATCTAAGACAGTGCAATGCTGAAATGGATAATTCGGAAACTAATCTCTAATTCAGATTCAAAGGTGTGGAAAATTAGATTGAAAACACAAATTAACTGCAGCAAATCTCATTCATAAAAGGGATAAAAAAATGGGTAAGGCAGTGACTTACTCGTAGAGATTAGAATTTTCTCTTAGAGAAAAAAACCTGCATTTGGCACATACTCCCTTATCCCTGAAGACATTTTTTTTGACATATCGAATGCTGGCACACTGATAAACCATTTCTGCATCATGTCAAACATTATGGGGTGCAACTTCATTATGGGGATTAATTATTATGAGAGATGACTCTCAGGTAAAAACATATGAATTACAGTTATAACAGCAAGCTGAGCTGCAATGATAATACATAATAATATATTAGGCAAACATTTTTCAGCTGTTTCAACATACCTTGGTCATTAGCCATTTTATCAGGGTGCTCAACTGCAAGGGGGTAGAAGAAATACGCAGTGTTAGTGGAAAGTGACAGCTCCCTAGGGGTGGGGTATTTCCAACATTAGCTAAGTGGCTGCATTTGTAGGGGTCATTTTTATGGAAAACTTTTGATACTCCAACATTACCCTCTGTAGCTTTGTGCCAAGCTGTCAAGACATTGTTGAATTACTGTTCAGCATTTTTGCACACAGCACCGCTGCCAGTCTCCTGGACTATTTCATAGAAAATTACTACTCTGAGGGAAAGGGTATTTAATCTGATGCTTATGGTCCTCCAAACCTACAATTATTTTAAAAACTATTTACAGCCCTCAATTACATGAATTGATGAATATTAATTTTAAACAAAGACTACCATCGCAATGTCTTTATTCCTACCACCATGCCATGCTGTGATGTAGCAATATGTATGTAAAATTCTCTTAAAATATTATGAAATATCTACTTAGACTACATAACAGAGATAAAATATTTTACTCAAAGAATCGCAAAAGAACAATTTCTACATTTTTGGAAGTACTTCTATAAGCTGTCACTCTGTCAGTTTCATTCGCTATTTCATACTGTGTAGTATTGCATACAAAAATATGACAATAAAATAATTATGTAAATTTTTCATTTTAAGAGAAATTTTAAGACATCCACACAACATGTATAGGACAAGACCTAATCTCAAGGTAATATCATCATAAATGTTAAAGGGAGAGACTATAAACAAAAATGTTTTACTTCCAGATTAAAAACTAGCTAACCTTTGGAGGTCCTGAAGAGAACAGGGTCAGAAAGGGGCCCAACACCCTTGGCATTCTTGGCCTGGATGCGGAAGTAGTAAATGGTGTCCAGGTTGAGGTCCATAACTTGGTGGGTGAGGCGATCCCCACTGATTGACTCCATCACCCAGTCATCAATGGGCATATTTTTGTCAAGTGTGTAGAACAGGATATACCCTGTTAGGTTAAAAATAAAATTTATACAGCACTGTAACCAGCAGTCTGACCACAGTATGAAGCCATAATGCAGATACAGGCTACATAAAAATGCTGACAACAAATAAAACACAAAACCAGTGTAATATTGATCACTTAAGTTTACCCTTTTTTTATGGAGACTAGAATTATAAAAATGCTACAACCCAAGTGGCACTTTGCTGCTATTCGAGTTTGCAAGGAAAAGTTACTGAAATAGTTTCGGTACATTTAAAAGAAAAAAATACTCTAGAAACTGACTTAAAAAGTCAAAAAGTACCAGGTTAAAAATCAACTCAAGTGTCAAGTTAATTTGGTTGAAATCAACCTTTTTAGTTCTTGCTTTCTAAGCTGTTTCAATTTATGGAACTTGTGGAAAAATATACACATTCGTTCAATAAACTGAATCAGAACAAGTTACCTTAGTGAATACATAGGAACTCACTACACAACAGCAGAAAACAAACAACTTACTTTAACTTACTATAGCATTTTTTAGAGTGAATGTGGATATGGAACAAGCATATATGGAGGGTTCATGTGCAGATTATTTTGTGCTTAAGGTCTACTAAAGCCCTTTCAGAGTTTTTTTAAAGACTTTTTACCAGATTTACAACAGAAGCGTCAAACCAGAGGTATGGGGTCAACAGAAGACAGAAGAGCTTCACTGAACCACACATTAAGAAGGTCTTATGGCATGAGGAGGTAGAATGAGAGGGTGGCATGCACTTAGAGTCGATTAAGGAGGCCAGAAGGTAGCTAACTCACCTGTGATCCTGCCGTTGGCCTCCATGGGTGGCTGCCAGCTGATGAGCACGGCTCGAGGCTTCCCCTCCCGGCTAATGACTGTCAGATCTTTTGGGGCAGAGCTCGGGGCTGACAAACAGGTTGAAACAATGAGCAGCAGTAGGTCAAAATTACAACCCCAGGGTGGTCCTAAATCTGTCATCATATACATCTCATTCCAGGATTCACCCAAGCCTTGAATTAGAGTTAGCCTCAATTAAGCCACAGGCTCATTATAAAGGGAACTAGAGGTTTATTATACAAAGAAATGTAAGCTTTTCATAAAGTGTTGATCCAAAATATACTTGGTATCTTCTTCGAATTAATATTTCATCTGGTCATTCGGGGAAACTGAACAGTGAAAACATCCATCACGAATAATTGTGACAATACAGTAATTAAAACCAAAAAAAAAAAACAAATGACTGCTACAGCTTTAAGTGGAACCTTTTTCTGCGTTCATAACACTTGTAAATTATGCAAGGCTTTCAGGTTATTTCTGCTTGTTTGTATGCTATAACAAAAACATACCCATTACAAAACATAAATCATCTGAGGAAAACTGTGGTAAACAAGAAAAATGGTAGAAGGTCATTGTTCTTTTAATCTCTATGAGCTTATTCAAAGGTAAATACCAAATACACTTTCAGCCACAGCGTTGGATCATTATCACTGCTTTTCTTCAGAATTGTAAACAGCTCTCTTAAGTGAAATCTTACCTTGATTAAAGAATTTCAGTATTCAGGAATTATTTTCACAAAAGTCAAAATAAGACAGACTTTTTTTAGTAAACTTTGACTCCTGATGTCCTTGTTAAGTGTAAATGCTACATACTGCATAGTATAAATTTCAAGAAATGCATAGTTACACGTTAGAAGCTTATTTACAAATGTTTTTGGAGACATCAGATGTTTGAAACAAAATATTTAAAAAGTAAAAATTATACCTGTATTTTAACAGAAAAAGACATTTACCCTAGTCTAAGAAATACAGTGGAAAGGTATTTTTCATAATTTAGAAAATGTTCATGTGTTGTTTCCAAATACCATCTTTACACCTCACAGCACACATTTATATCTCCAGCACAACTGCTACAAGTGAAAGGATTTTAAAACACTTTTTTTGTAACAGCACCACTTAGTAAACACTAAACAAATAATTTTTAAAAATCTGTTACAAACAGAGCTGAAATGTTTGATGTTACCTGCTTCATAGGTAGTGGCATGAGCAGTCATACTCCATGTACTTGATTTTCTTCCCTTGGTAACCATGACTGCAAACTCATACATAGTGTTAGGTTTCAGTCCTGTCACACTGTGACTTAGAGATGTGGTATCTGCAGACTGCATAAGAGCAGAGACAGAATGTAAATGTCCATGGAGGAATATTTATACAACTCAGTGAGTGTTGGGCAACTTTTAGAACAAATAATAAAGACCGAAGTCTTTTTTCAGATAGCATGTATTGTATGTTCATATGAGAGGGGGCGCGGTGGCGCAGTGGGTTGGACCGCAGTCCTGCTCTCCGGTGGGTCTGGGGTTCAAGTCCCGCTTGGGGTGCCTTGCGACGGACTGGCGTCCTGTCCTGGGTGTGTCCCCTCCCTCTCTCCAGCCTTATGCCCTGTGTTGCCGGGTAGGCTCCGGTTCCCCGTGACCCCGTATGGGACAAGCGGTTCTGAAAATGTGTGTGTGTGTGTATGTTCATATGTGCTTATGACAAAATAGGAAGACATTTTTTGCATGAATATATTTTGAATATTTACCAGCAGCTGTAACCACATGAATCTTTCCCAGAGATATACAAGCAATAACCTCTGTTACCTTGAACTTGCTGTTGGTGGAGTGGCTAGCTTTCCATTTGACAGTGTAGAAGCGCACCTCGGTGGATTTCTGATTTTTGGAGATGGAGTTGTCAGCCCAGCTGACCCGAACTGACTCGGGAGAGAGGGCCACTGCCTGCACACCTACTGGGGGTATCATGGGGGTGGAGGTATCTGGGATTGGGGTAGGGAATTTATCAAACAGATGGAACAAATCATCGTCTGATGGGTCTGAAGGGTCTGAAGTCACGCAAACAGGCACACACAAGAAACAGCACATGTCGGAATGAGGAGCATGCCAGAAACCCCATCGAGGATCATGAATTGCCATGCAACCCAGGAAATGAGAGTGTGTAGTTGAGGATAGGAAAGAAAACAAAAATATGGGACAAAAGGTGACAGAGAAAAGGCAGAAAGAGAAGCCCATTACCCTACATGTCGTACAACAGTGATAACGCCAAGAAAGACACTACTGAAGAGTCATCCCTTAGGTATAAATGAGAAGAAAATTAGTAAGCAGACAATTCCTGAACCACACAGGTCTAAGAACAAGCCACTATGTACTTTTCCTTGTCCAGACTATGAATGAAAGGTAAAACATACATGACTAATAAGACTAATTGATTCCACAGGTACGGAAATATAATTTTGTCACTTAACACGTTGAGAATAACAGCTAGGCAATGCTAGAAATTTGTTGGAGAAAGGCGAATGTGTTTTGAAGGAGCTAGTATTAACATTATACAAAGCAGTGAGATTAAAACTGTGTAAACAAAATACTGAGACAAGCTTGACGACACATAATATTAAGTAACATTAATGATATTAACATTTCTTGAAATATCATGAAATGGTTAATTATCCTTTTTTAATCTTGCTAACTGTTAGCAGGAATCAAATTAGAATAAAAGGACATTTATTCATTCAAGCTTCTAGCAGAAAACATTGCAAATGGGTTGTTCATAACTCTCATGCTAATATTTAGCATGTATTTTAAATTAAATGTCTTAGGGTATGTTCTGCATTTTCCTTCAGTTTGTTCCTGTATGCTGTTTCCCATTCATTGCGCATCGTAAATTCAGTCACTAATCTAAGACCCTCAAAATGTGGCTCGTTCGCTCTTCCTTTTCTTTTCTGGGAGACAGATAGAGGAAGGGAGACAGTAGACAGTAGGCCATGATCCAGGTGTGTCCCATTAAAACCCCTGCAGTTTTCCCAGATGGTGGCAGGATGCTGATCACATTAAAAAGCTGAACACAAAAGTGAACGAGCCAGAACCCTTAAAAATGTGCACTGCTTTAATTTTCATAAGTGCGGGATTTGGTTCCTTTTTGTTGTTATGCCTTTATTATTTTCTTTGAAGTTTGACGTTTGTGAATCCGTGAAGCAGAGTTTGACAAAGACTTTTTTCTTAATTTCTCCTTCCTCCTAACTCTTGCGCAACACTACATACTGTCTGTGCATGTGATAAAACACTAATCCGTTTCTCTAGGGCCGCCGCCGTCGCTCATGGAACCTTTGAAGCCGCAATAGAGGATAGTCCTGAAGAAAGTTAGCGTTCTCGACCTAGAGCACCTTCCACGCACTCTTTTCCTCATGACTATTTGTATTTCATTAATTTAAAGCATTAAGGTAAATTTTTTGAGTTTATGATGAAGATAATTTTCATTCAATGTATATTTTTATTATTTATGCTTACAATGTCAGCACTGTCAGTTATCCAGCTCCTGCGTGCACATATTATTCACTGCATTTGAATTTGAAAGGCACATCGAACGGTATATTGTGATGCTGCGTTAGTACCATTCATTTAAGAGTCTGAAAACCGCTAGGAGAACTGCAACAAACTGAAAACTGTGTCAGCAGTTAAGCGTACGTACGAAAACCACATGTGATCCAGTGTTGGACAAAAACTGCTACTGTAGCAGTGGTAAAGCAATCTTTAGAATTTCACTTTTGACATACCAGTCATAGATCTGGTCACAGCGCTTTCATATAGTGGAACCCCTTCCCCAGCATTGTTGAAGGCCTTCAAAGAGATTACATAGTGGGAACTTGGTTCTGTGTGAAGAAAAACAGAACATTAGAAATACTGAAAACAAGAATATATTCTCCTAAAAAAAAACTCTGGGTAAACCATAGTTTTATAATGCTGTACTTCAGGATAAAAGGTCCAAAGAAAGTTTTTTATTCTATTAAAATTGCATGCCAGAAATGTTTAATGAATGTTAGCAGATGCTTTAGTATTTAAATCCAGAAGATATTTGTATGTAAATGAGAATAGTTATATTTGTATTGTCGTGTATGTTTACTGTGACGTGTTCTTTTTTTAATATCTGAAGATCTATAATGAAACAACCAGCAACACATAATCTATAATCCTGGACCATTATGATGGAGTGTACTTATACACCTATGTATAATACACCTGCTTCCTTCCTATCCTAATATATATGGTGCACACAAGGGAGTGAAAAGAATAACAGAACACTTAAAATGTTAATTATTAATATCAGTGTCACCCATTGCCTTCAGAACAACTTCACTCCTTCTTGGCAGTATGTATTGCAGCATTATGATCCTGGAATAAGGGAACATGAAGGAACCATGCTTGCACTATAGGGTAATGCAGGGTGCACCGGCCCCATATTCTTTGACTGTCGTATGATTATGCTGAGCAGTGACTGGACCAATGACTACCAAGTAGATGACTGTCCATTCTATTACAGATCCCCACCATATTAATCACTGGGCAACGAACATTGTGGACTGAAAGCATAATTCAGCCTTTACCAAACACAAACCCATCTAGACATAGGAGATAGAATGTCTCATCGGACCATATTACTTTTTGTTTTACTTAAGAGTTCAGGTTTTATGCACCCTCGACCAAGTTGTGCGTCTTTGTGTGTTGCCCTTGGATACAAGCCTTTTCCAAATAGTCCTGTCATAAATTCCAGCTTTGCGACGCTCACAACGTACAGCTTTTGTTGAGTTCGCGTCACAAAGGTACTGATTCAGTTCCGTAGTAATTTTTGAGGTTGTACTTTTGGGGCATCTAGCAACCTTCCTGTGAAGTGTCTATTTATTTTTGTCTTAGATATCTTAGATATCTGACCACTGTTCCTCTTTGCCAGTGCAGTTTGTCCATATTTGGTATATGCTGTCTTTAGTTTTTAACCCTGTTCTCCTTGACACAAAATTTTGCAGTTTATGTGACACTTTGCAATTTGGGCCCTTACAATTTGGCTTCATTTGAACTGTATTGTATCATGTATTATGATACTAACTGTCAGACCTCTCTTATAGCTGACACATACTGGTAACTGGTAATTAGCCTAATATGACTCACCATGGTAATACCTATTTAGTTATTTCAGTGTTTAAATACTATCTCACTTGGTGTTTCCATTGTTTCACCCCCCCTGTATTTATATAATTCTTGCAATATGTGATAAATAAAATGGCACTCAGCCTCCTAGCCTTCCATACTGGATACTTATATATATATATATATATATATATATATTATTATAGATGTGTATTTATTACACATTATTATAGATGGTAGAATACTAACACAGAATTGCCTGTTTTAAGAAAACAACTGTCTTTTTTATGGTTTTTTTGAGGTATTTCATGTCTGCAGCCATATACAGTAAATACTGATATAAAAAATTCATTAAAATGTGCATTTATGAAAATATACTGATGAGAAGGAAAGCAATGTAATTCTTGGCAAACCAGTTCACCTGAAGCCTTCACATGTTTAAAGTTCTAATCTTTATGAAGAGGCAGCAAAAGCTGAATATTAAAATGACACAAAATTTATTGTCTTCTTTCTCATGCAAATTGCAGCAGCTTTTAAAATTCAATTTCCACCTCACTTGTTTTCTTATTAAATTATTTTAAATAATGAATGATAATTTAATTCTATATAGAATCATGCACTAATGACTGTAATTCCAGTATAAATTTAGTTCTAATGTAATTCGCAGCTTTGTACAAATGTATCTGTACTCACCACAATATAGAATTTTTTGTCTGCCTTTGTGAATATTTCCATGTAAAAAATAAATTCAAAATTTGTAATTTAAATGTAAAGCAGTGTGCTGCACAATTTCTTGAACCTGGACAACTGACGTATATGTGTCCTCAACAAAATGAGAACAAGGCTGGTGTCCACTGGGGGAAGCTTGAACATTGTTCATTGTAAGTTCACAAGCACATGTAGAACACTTACAAGGCAACATTAAGGCACTGTCAAATTCACAGATTTTAGACTTGTTTAATGTTGTGTCACTGTCACAGCACAAACTCCTTTGTGCATATTACTCCTTGCAAAAAATTAGCTCAGATAAAGCTCAGTACTGAATAACCTGCTTTTATGTTTCAGATATTTTCGTGTCATTTATACTTTAATGAAACAGTTGAACCACGTTTAACTGGAAATATGCGAAGTTTGTCATAGAAGAGACTAAAAAGGAAACCTGTTTAAGCTGTTTATCTGTTCAATCTGGTCCTGGAGACCCCCTGTGTATGCTGATTTTTTGTTCCAGCAGAGTTCTTGATTTAATGCATGATTGAGCTTTTGACTAAATGCTTTGTATGACTAAATTAACTGTAGCCATTTCGAGTCAGCTGGTAACTGAGAAGTAAACTAATCTAGTCGTGTTCTAAATAAATTTTTGAGGTTATTTAAGTGACTGGAGAGGGGGCGCAGTGGTGCGGCAGGCTTGGCCGGGTCCCACTCTCTGGTGGGTCTGGGGTTCGAAGCCTGCTTGGGGTGCCTTGCAACGCGCTGGCATCCCGTCCTGGGTGCATCCCCTCCTCCTCCAGCCTTGGGCCCTGTGTGGCCGGGTTTGGTTCTGGTTCGCCACGACCCCACTTGGGACGAGCGGTTTCGGGCAGAGTGTGTGTGTGTAAATGACTGGAGAGAATGGTAAACATTTCAGTTCCTATGGTTTTGTGCTCATCAGACAATGATCACAAATTTTATGAACAATCCAATTTAAAATGACAAATATTTATTAAGTAATGGATTTCTTATGTCTGTCATTTTACAAGGACAATTTTAATCGTTACTATAAATTAATAGTTTATGGAGCATTTCGCAACAAATCTGAAGTGACAAAACCAGTACGGTAGTTATTTGAATTTCAGTGACTCTGAACTTTATCATTATGTATTTATTAGCCTTTGCATTAATTAGCAAGATAATACAAATGAAAATCAATAAATATTTTATTGTTTCAATCATTGAAAAAATTAAAAATGCTTTATCAATACAAATGCACCTCTAGATAGATCAAAAGGAATTTAACAAAAAAATTATGTTCTGCCTCTGTTTCAAAGTAATTTGAAACCATCAATTCAATCAACAGTCAAATCGCAGGAAAGTTAAATGATGTTAACTAAAAATGTATTAAAAATCATTACATGTATAAGTTTTCTGCAATCAGGGTTGAGAACTCTGGTTTAAACCTTTCAATATTTCAGTGTTTCACAAAAGAAAATATAGCAATCTCTGAACACGATGTAGTTGCTGCAGTTTTTGGCTGTTTCAATCATATTAGGTTCACAGTGGTCCAGAGCCTATCCCTGAAACATAGGGTAGAACTGTAATTGGGGCATTCCTGACAGGGAGTCCATTGATCTTAATGTAATGTGTAAATGTGCTCATGTAAGGTGTAAATGTTCATGCACCATAACTTTATGATCATGCCCAAATAAGCCTTTACACAGCTGCTACTCCTGTATTGTATGTAAATGTTGGTATACCTTTAAAAAAAAAAAAAAAAAAACTGTAGGAAGGTGATCAGGAATTGTCTATTCTGAGTTTTATGCACCTACTCATGTGAGGAACATCAATGTATAAAGTGGAAAGAAACAAACTAACTTTACTTAAGAATCACAAGTCTGCAACTATGTCTCCAAATTGTATTTCTCTGAGATGTATGTTGCTTTGGAGAAAAGCATGTGCTAAATGAATAAATGTAAATATAATGCAAATGCTAGGTATTCACAAACAGTCACTTACTAGTATTTATTTACACTAATAGCACATTATCTGTCCTTTTTACATTTATTCATTTAGAACGAAACAATTTAGGACATTAAGCTACCTACAACTAGTTATCCATTTATACAACTGTTTTTTTTTTTTTTTTTTTTCTGGCGCTATTCAGAACTGCAGCTGAGATTTGAATCTGTGACCTTTGGGTCTAAAGGCAGCAGCTCTAACTACTACATTACCAGCTGCCCCTTAGTTTGCAAATTTTGCATCTTCTCGGTTTCAAAAAATAAATTAGGTCAATGCTGTTTAGAATTTCTTTAATTCACTCCTGCAGAAACGCTCTTAATATGTTGCGTACGTAGTGTCATTTTTGAATATTGTTTTGATGGAAGGATCTTGAAGAATAAAACTGTACTTTGCAAAAAGATTGATCTGTTAACTGAACAGCATTACATGGCAGCTGATAATAATAAACAGCATTACAAAGTTAATACAATTGTAGCTCTTTGCCAGTATTCTAGTGTTTCAGATCACCAAGTTGGCACCACCCCAGAGATGGTTAAAAGGGATTTATCAGCTGTGCTTTGTCTGAGTTATGGCAGATATATCGATATAATTGTAGAGAATTCCTTTGTTTAGATAGTACAATCAATAATTAACAATAGGTTATTTAAATGTGTAACCCACTGGCACAAATTTGAAATAAAACTGTTTAAGTGTAATAAGTCAATAAAATGATGGTCGAATAATGTGGTAATTTAATAAAATAATGTGGTAATTTTCAGTATGCTAATCTTCCATATAGCCAGCATGTGCAAAGCTGCAGTCACACTATTTACAGGCACTCAGGCTGCACTTATGTCCTCTGACGTTCAATAATAAAAAATACTTAGCCTTATATAAATGTATTACAATTAATCTGGATTAGTGAAATTACTCGTTTTAATGGGTCATTTGTGCTCCATCTAATGGGTGTCTGCTCTGTTTGTTTATGAGTAAATGTCAAACTGGCTTCTATAAGATAATATTAAAGATCATTTTGAATCGTTAACTAGTTACATCACGTGTTCCTCAGGCTCATCAACAATTTAGACAAGACATGGGTTCCATTGTCATTTAGTCCCATTCAAATAACCTCTGACTTTGCATTGAAAGAAAGTTGATAAGGTTCCAGAAGGAAGAGGGGCTGGACTCTACATAGGACTTGCACGTATGGTGAAAAGTGCAGGCAGGGAAACGTTTGGAAACACGTATTTGAGCTATGAGAGGATATTTGGTATGAAACTTAAAACGGTAATTTGTAAAATCATTGCCTGTGGAACAGCAACACACGCAGAGTGGATTGGGAACATCAAGAATTAGAAGTTAAAAAAGAGGAAGCCTCCATAGAATTTGGTTCTATTAAAATATTCACTGCTCTCTTTGCTTCTACTGTTTTTTCCCATTTCATTTGTTTCATTTTACATTTTATGGTATTGGTTCATTGTTTTCTTTTTATCTTCTTACAATGATTCTTAATTAGAGATGTTTGGTTGATTTTAAGTAAGTAGTGTCTAACAACTCATACTTTAATTGTTGTTGCAAGTTTATTTTTAGTATTAGCCCAAAGCAAACTGTTTTGCTGTTTAATGTGAGTTATTCATATTAGGGCAAATAAAGTAGCAAAACAACGGAAAGGCATCTGTACTGTGTTCACTGTGCCACCTAGAAAAGCTCTGTTGTCATATTTTCTTATCAGGCTTTAATTTTTTTGAGTGCTTAGAGTAATTTACTTCATTCTTATTACTTTACCTTTTTGAAATGCACAATTTTGTAATAATATTTTTGTACCTTGCAATTGTACAGTACTTAAATATATCCATTTATGCTGCAGGATATTCTTACTCTACAAATTCAAAATCCACAAAACTGTAAAAGAATGGTGCACTGAGCGAATGCGTGAGTAAACAGACACTTACCTAAGTTTTCAATCGAGTGGTACCGCTGCTTGCTGTCCACTCTCACGGTTTCTGCGTAGGGGCTACCTACTCCGTACCCAATGATGTATCCTCTGACTAAGATGTTGGGATTTAAAGGGGGAGTCCAGCTCATAATGATGCTGTTTGGAAGGGGGCGGACGTGCAGAGAACTAGGCTGGTTAGGAACCTGGGTTTCTAAAATAAAACAAGATTCATAATTGTCAGACCTTTAAATAATGAACTCAGGCAAGGTCTAATACTTATCAGACCCGTAGGCTTCTGCGGCTGATGTCAGCCGACTGGGGATTTAACTCTTCTGGATTCGACCGCGTCGTGTACACCCACCCTCGTCGAACACTCCAGCTCCCTGATGATGTTTCCAACACGGGAAGCGAAACGTTGGAACCAGTGTCCTACACGACGAGGTTGAATCCAGAAGAGTTAAATCCCCAGTCAAGGTCTAATACTTTTTAAAAAAGAATAAAAGCAATCTAGTAAAAAATAATAATTCAGTCGCTATCAGCTACACTTTATCTATACTTCATCTAATCTTCAAACAGTAAATGTTCTTTTGATTGAGTTTCCACTTCATCTTCAGTTATCGCTTAACATAGACTGCACACACCAGGATGTCTCCAAAATAAAATCATATTAGAGAAAAGAATAAATATATATTTTTTCTTACCATCAAGGTCATTCTCAGGGGTTTCAGCCATATACCACTCGCTGGCTGGTCCTGTACCATTAGCCGTCATGGCGGCTACCTGAAAACTATACTGGCTGCCCTTTTCCAAACCTGAAAAACAAAATGTTATCTGAGAATCACTAAGAGCTCCACTGAGTACAAAATAAAGTGGTTAAAGTCCAGGCATAACATTTACAGTATTGGGTGGTTATGGCAGAATGAGCACTCAAAGATTAATACTAAATGATAAATATCTAAATCTCAGTACAAGCACAACTCGGAGAGAGAGGCATAGCATCAATTATTTTTGTAAGATTAGTTTGACCTGCATTCCCAAAAGCTAATACCCTCAGGGTCACTTTGTTTCTTTTTCAAAAGCTTGTAGTCACTGTTAGCACAGTGGATTGACTTTTCCAGTGTATACATTTAAAATATATTTTTAAAAATGAAGTGAATTTATGTAAAACTGGAGTTTCCTAAACTGTGTTATAGTAGAATATAGTATGATCTATAATGATAATGAAAAATTATGGTAAAATTAAAATCTACAGATAACAAAGCCCTTTAATGGTCCCACAAACCATCATAATTTGGTGTTCTTGAAAAAAATAAAAAACTGCATACCTGTGAAGAGATACCATAAATTATTTGGCTCAATTGTCTCCTGATCTCCCCGACGGCCAGTCTTTCTGTGCCGGATTTTGTAGCCTGTGATGAATCCATTTTGTGCGTTTGGCGGAGGGGGCTGCCAACTAATTTTAATACTCTGAAACACAGGAGAAGGAAGACTTTTTTTGTAATAACGCATGTAAAATGTTTATTTTGTAAAAAACTGAAGAAAAAAATTGATAAAAGACAACAATTTACTGCCACATTATCACTGAGAATTTTAGAGAAGTTATAAAAAGAAATGAATGGTGCTAGAGTGTTTTTTTTTTTACTTCCACTGAGCTGTTAAAGAACTTTAGACTGAACAAATTTCTGTTTGAATGTGATCAGAAATGTCGTCCATCTTTATAGTACCATATGTGAGTTGTGGATTAAAAATAGGACTCATACTTTTGTTTCGTTACATTTTGACTTCAACTAGGGGGTTGTAATAAGGCTAATATAGCAAATGTCTTCAGATGTTCCTCCTCCTTCAGAACAACAATATCACAATTAGTTTTGCATTAATTAAGCCTATAGATCAGGGAGAAACTATTTTTACACTTCCATTCAAATGACAACTTGCGATCCATAAAACAATAAAATACTTGAGAGCAACTCAGATGTTAGAGCAGGTGATTCACATCACTGGCCCAGGCTATGCACTGGACACAAAGGCTAGGATTGAAAACCACTTCATAAGAATTTAGGAATGTGTTCTTTCATCAACTTCCACAGCACCTAAGGAATCATCTGCAGAAAGTGCTCCTGCATAAAATAAATGGCTGTGTTCCTGGCCTGCCGGTGCTCTGAAGCACAAAGCAATCATATGTTGGCAATAGACAGACGAAGAGAAGCTGCTTAGTGGCTTAGCTTTTCCAGATTACAGCCAATTGCATATTCTCCCGATCCTGTCAGCAAATGTCACCATGAGATCAGTGTCTGTTTGCTGGGATGGCTGTGTGAATTTATGGTTCGTATTTCTTACATTGCATTATTCTAATGCTAAATTTAAATTCGGTCTCATGTTGACTCTATTTTAGTCACCAGATGGGTCAAAAAGAAAAGAGTACTATAGCATAATGTGGGGCTCAAGTCCTGACAGACTGTGTTTGTTTTAATTCTGATGGAAAGGATAGTGCATAGAAAGTATACATTATGTTAAATATAACCCTTTGAAATGAAAATGCTCTAATACTGAACACAAATGGTACTGGACAAAGTCTGTAAAGTCTCTTAAAGGCGGTAGCTGCAGTCAGCATAAGCATCAAGGAGTCTTCCCTTGGGGTGTTAGCAGTTCTATTACTGAGGATGCACACGGTATAAATTTAGGTTCAACTAGTTACATTACTCATCATTGCATTAACAGCTCAGAATATGTATAATTATTTAGTGTACTGTATTCAAAACATTGCATTACCAGAAAGTAACTGTCGCTGTTAAATTTGTACTGTTTGCAATATCTGGCGAACACATATTTCAGATTTTGTCAAAGAAAAATGTAAAAGGCTTATGCCTTTGGTAAAATAATTTCACACAACAAACCTTTTTAATTTTCTAGTTCATTGTGGGACCTCTGTTCACATTTAAGTGCAACTTAATGCAATAAAATCAACAAATAATAGATGTATATAAATTACATACAATATGAACTACGATTGTTATATATAGTTTTTTTCTGTAAATTACTAAATTAATTAATTCTTTTAATAAGCTCTGTCTTCTGTGCAAAATCAAGTGTATTTTTTTTACATATTACTGTGCGACAAACAGAATATACACGTAATTAGAAGATTTTGATTGAATAGTATCTAGATGCATCTATAAAAATTACAGGGCTTTAGCTGTAAAATGTGTAGAAATGGCCCATATTCTTTCACTGCCAGGGGCAAAGTGGGATCAATAATCAGCCTTGGAAATCAGAGCACATCAGTGCACAGTTACTCGTAATACTGCTCAAAATACACTCAGCTACATCACCCATCTATAGAGCAAAGGCTGCTAAGAGCAATAAATTAGACTATTACCCTTCATTACCTTCAGATAACTTATAATCAGTGCTGTGTTCTACTATGCTTCGCATCAGCATCCATTCCCTCCCTCCATGTCTCCTCAATTGCAGTTGCATCTCCTTTCATTTTTTCACAAAAGAACAGCAGAAATCACATTCTGCCCTGCTAGAACAGAGCATGTCTCAGAGCTGCTGAGCTCAATCCTGGTCTTTATTTTATCCTATGTATGCTGTTTTTTAAGCTATTCATTGAAATTTTGAAATAATCATGTAATAAACAAATTGATTATGATTTTTCAGGACCACCACTAATAATTAAAATGTCATAAGTTATTCTGCTTACAATCTATAAACAGTGGTTATTATTTCAATAAAACAGTTGAACCAGTAGTTTTGGATCAAGAAAAAATGTGATTTTACACATAGTATGTTAAGTATCTAGTATGGGTAGTCAAATGTATCAAAATGTCTACAGAAATTTAATTTCCAGTTGATCTTCATCTTGGTATACAGATCAACTTAAAAATCAAATCAAATCAAACTTTCAACCATTTTGTAATCTCACAGGTAAACAAAAAGCTTGAAAAGTTGGGTTTTGTATTCACAGAATGTTGACATCAGTATCTCAGACGTGAAGATTATCTTATGCATCAGATGATCCGGTAGGCAAGACATAGTGTTTTCTCAGGTGATGTGAGCATTCACATAAATGGCACATGGCTTTCACTGAGCTGTAATGGATCATAGAGTTAGATAAGTAAAATTTACATGAGACAAATGAATATCTTGTGTGATTTAAGATGGCAAACACTGAATAGAAAAAGAAACACAAGAAACACTGCGAAACACAAATGTAGAAAACACCTTTCAAGTTCCTTAAAAAGGAATATATTTAACACAGTATTTGCTTGCTTGTTTGTATTTTAGTTTGAATAGTTTTACAACAGTATTTTGTTTCATAGGTCATATGACTCATTCAGTAGGACCTTGTAGAGGTCAAAACTGTTCTAAACATAAACTTGAAATTAACTATCTTATCGGAAGCAATGATGTGGCAATGCATGGTGTGCCAGATACTTAGTTTACATCATAAAAATTATTTTCATAGGGAGATGGACACTTTTAAACAGCAGATGAGAGAGCTGTACATAAGCAGATAATCATTGTCATGATTTTTCTTTATGCCACAGCTGTAAAATATTCACATCCATACACCTATTATCGTTACCTGCTTGTTCACGGTAGGGTCGCGGTGGTCTGGAGCCTATCCCAGAAGCACAGGGTGTGATACAAAAATGATATGACATAAAAATTTGTAAATGCTATGCTTTAGTCAGTGTTATTTAACATTTCTTACTGTGATTCAATGTCTATGGATAGATGTGCCATTGAGCTATGGCCAACTCATCGCAACCACATGCGTTGGTACCAAGACAAGAGAGGTTTGCCAGTGCCTTCGTCTGTGCATGTCTGGGGGATGCAAACACAAGGAGAAACATGCAAACTCCACACACCATGAGCTGGACTCAAGCCCCACGCCCACTGAGCACCTCAGGCATTGTGAGGTGCCAGCTTTACCTGCTGTGCCACCATGGCTCAATATGTGTAAATGATAATAAATCATGCCTTTAGAAAGTAAAAGATTCCATCCATGCATTTTTATGTTAATATCCTGGATAGAAACAATGAATTTAGTGCTTTAGTAATTACTTCCCACCTTCAAAATCTCTATAATTGAATACTGAGTTTATTGAAAACTTTACTGACTATTAATTACGTATTTATCGCTATCCATGAAACTGCTTAATTAGTTGAGCTGATATATGCCATATATTTCATCTGTAGATGGCCCCACTGTTTATCTCAGAAGAAACTGGAGTACATGGATTTACTAATGAGTTCCATGAAACACTGAGAGAAGGCCTAGATCATCGGTTAATTATAATATGGACATCTATGGTACTGAAAGTTACCAGGAGCACTTTAAATTTATCAGGAAAAAAGCTGAAGAACCACATAGAATATTACTAGGGCAGACTTTCCATCGTCAGTGCAGAATTACTTCTATTGCATAATATACAAAAATTCAGTTATGACCACTGTGTACATGGAAACACCAGCCAGTCAAACCCAACTCTTGGCAACCATTCGTATGGTTTCCTTGCCAAAGAAGAACAGATGTGGTTTGTCAGTGCCTTCTTCAGTACATGTCTGCAAGGTGCAAACACTAGGAAGAACACACACACTTCCACACACCCTGAGGTTCACTCAAACCCATGCCCACCAAACAGCTCAAGAGTTATGAGGCATCAGCTTTACCCACTGTGTCATCAGGTCCCAAACAGACATGCTAGAACTACATATAACGAATCTCAAAGTCAAAGAATGCAAGTTTTATAACAGAAACTACTTCTCTCTATCTAGGCAGATGGCAGGAACTACAGTGTCAGCAGTTTGAATAATCATTCATACTTAAAGTAATGAATAATAGCAAGTAACAATTAACAACGGATGCCTTAATTTTCACAGAGTAATTGTTGAGATAAACTAACGATTAGCATGCAACACTGGTCCATTATTAGGCTGTTAGGGCATACATGTGCTCTGCTTTCCATACAATTTCATTAGATTGAAATACATTTGCAGGCTCTGCCTGCTGTTCAGTGTCATTCAGAGGCCGTTTGCACCAAATGCTTCTCAAAGTGCCGACGTTGGAAAATCCATTGCTTTAAATTAGGTGGACACTGGTGTCATTTTGTTTTGCAACATACTTTCAAGAAAAAACACACTTCTGCTGAATAAATTGGACACGCACAAAGTGAACACCACTGCGGCAAATTCAGAAAAGACTGAAAATTACTGACACAAAAAGGTCAAGACTACTTTGCTCTAGGACAGTGGGTCTCAGCCATAGTTCTTGTTGATCCCTGTGTTTTTAAGAAAAAAACAGCCTTTGTTTTATGATTTATTAAGCTCTTGATAAAAGACAATCTTTAATATTCTTTGTGCTATACATTTACAAACATTTAGATGTATTCATTCAGCAGACGCTTTTCTCCAAAGTGACGTACATCTCAGCGAAAACACAATCTGTGCATTACATTAGAAATACAAATATCCAAATTCAGATTGACATTTGGAGTGTGACTAATGGAAATTTATGTTCTCTCAATTAGGTGATGCTTCCATCAAAAGCAACTTACAGTGTTAATCTTCCTATCATTATGTACCCATTTACTGTATACAGCTGGGGTAGGCTCTGGTTCCAGCTCACCGCGATCCGGCTCGGGACAAGTGGTTGTTAACATCGGTTGGTAATTTAACTAGAGAAACTTAGGGTAAATACCTTGTTCAAGGGAAGTACAGCTGGAGGTGGGATGTTGAAAGGCTGTAACTCTAACCACTATACTACCAGATAAAGTTGTTTGGCATCGCAGTTACAGAGCAAAACAATTGAAGCAATATGACAAATGTGAATTTGTAAAGCATTAAAACTGTTGTTGCAGGCCTCCGGTGTGACTCAAGACACATTGTTCAATGCTTGACTTGCACTTGATCGTTAATGACTGGGACTATAATTTATAGTTTAGCACATACACTGGGAGACGGATTTGTCTCAGAGAGTATATAATTTTTTTTAAGTATAATTTTTCTTGAAATAACATTAAATTTTTTCTTCAAGTATTTACTCTAAAAAAATAACCATCTTGCCACTATTGCATTGTTTTTCACATTTTCTGAGTCTTCTATAAATCCATTAAACGTTAATACCAACTACTGTTGAAGTAATTTTTCTGTCAAGTTGTTAAGTTTTTTTATGAAACTATACATTTTCTCATAAAACTTCTGATTAGAATTGAAAGCTTCAGAGCTGGGCTATCAATGAGTGCATCCTACCACACCCTTCACATGGTAATATACAGATTTCTGATCAATATTTAGAGAAGGATGGCATATCTACCAAATGGGATGTCTGTACCCCATTGAAGCACTGTTGTTACCACCTCCTGAAATCAGTGTATCTAAAAGTCATTCAAAATCTTTTGTTCTCCTTCAGTCATAAGGCAAACATTGTTTTACAGAATTGGACTGGATATCATTTCAACTGATCCATGCAAAAGATTCTGAACAAATGATTTCCAGTTACATGCCCTTTATTTATTTTATCTCAAAAGAATTCAGATAGATAAATCCTAGAAATTGTATTATGCAATAGACATTGTTATACACAAACAAGATTTAAATGTTTGAAATTCTGTAAAGGTCATTTTGTAAGGGATTTATGTTACTTACTCTTGAATAGACAACCTCAATAGAGATGTTCTGTGGAGGAGCACTTGGCACTATTAAGAAAAAAGAAGAGTAGAATTAATGGAGCTTGACAGAGCCATACAAAATAAGAATAAAAAGATTTCTTCTTTGTACATGAGGTGATCCTCAACGACAAACACAGGGCCATAACAATTTGTCAGGTGTTGCTTGATCAAAAGTATTAGCAGTAGTACTGAGTATAGTTGCACATGATAACCTTAAAAGAAAAAAAAAATATTTTGGGTCTTCAGTTGTTTGATGTGTTTGCTAAAAGACACAGCTTTGAAATGCTGTGTGTGAAAATTGCCTCTTTTTATACTTACAAAACTCATTGAGACTCCAGGGAAAAACATGGTAACTGTTAGAAAATTGCTATATTAGAACTTGCTTAGGCAGACAGGGACTGCTCAGATGACTCAGGCTGATCTCAATAACCTCTTTAGAATGTCTAAAGGAGTGTCAAGTATTGTGCATGACCTTTCCATGATTAGCTTTCCATCTCAGTACAGTTTTGGATGTTCAATCTCCTACTAACCATTTAACTGTTTGAAAGCTGTGGCAGAACTGGTACAGCATGATAATGATGTATAATCCTGCATAGTGTATGATCCACCATGATTACGCACAATATCCGGATTACACAATATTATAAGCATTAGACCCAAAAAAGAACCTGGGGAAATAACTCCCAGGTTATAATTTTTTGGACTGTCTAAAAAATCCTGGTGTCGACACTCAGCATGTGGGAGGCAAAAGGTCATTAATTACCACTGGGAGGATGGCAGTAAAAAAGAAAAGACAGTGCACAAATTCATTACGGGGCACAAGGGACCTTAATTAAGCAGGGAAATGGAAAAATCAGGACTTGCAGCTCATTTGAAACTTTCAGTACACCAAAATTAATGGAAGCTGACAGACAATGGATTCTTCAGACCTCTCAGCATACAGTGAAAGTAATGCAAGGAGACAATTTGCAGAATAAGTGAGTCTTTGTATCACATGAATGGAAGACTCCATATTCATCTTAGTACCTTACTTTCTGGGTGAAACCAAGGGGGTGGAGTGGAATCAGTACCTACACACTGATCAGCCAGGGTTAAGATCATTCTACAGAAGTTATCCAACAGTTATGTTCTGAAGTCACAAAAGCGAAGGCTGTAGATAGCTAATAATATGATGGCATGATGTATTTTAAATACAGACTTTCTGTGTTTGCACATCACCTCAAAAAATGTACTGACACTTTTGTATGTTATTTCCAGTTATTTGAATTTTCCTTTTGCGGTTCTGTTTGGAAATTCAGATTTTTTTAAACACTAAATTCACTACAATATAACAATACAAAAGCAATGAAATTGAATAAAAACGGGGTTTACTAAAAGCTGCTTTGAATAAAAAAAAAAATTGTCATCATCATCATCATTATTTTTATAAAATAGAATATTATATCCTTATAACATTTTTATAAGATATGATTGCATTTTTTCTTCTTCTTCTTCTTCTTCTTCTTATTATTATTATTATTACCTTTACAACTACTACTAAACCCAGGTCTCAATAAAACAATTAATCTCTAGAAACAGACTGGAGAAACATATTCATGGACTTTCAATAACACAGATTCATAACCAAGATTTACCACGACTTTCATCTGATGTTGCATTCTTCTGCATATTTATGCAATAAAGGTGAATCTAAATTCATATATTATAATGTCTGTTTTGTTGATTCCTGTTGTTAATAGAGCTCTTATTCAATGGCGCAAGACTGTAAGAAAAAGTAAGCCATTTACGCTACAACATACAACAGCACCATTTCAGAATTTAATAATTAAACATTAGTGGCTGCCTTGCTAATATCTGAGCTGTCAAAAACTGATAAGAACATCAAAACTAAGTCCTTGAAATTATACAGTAATTTCCTTGGCAAACATATCTGAGTCAATATCTTCATCTCGTATTACTACTCTAGAGGACAAACTGGAACCTAAAGCACCGAACAATGTTGTAAATATTGTACTTTTAGATCACATTACTCACACTTCAAACATATCATTTCTGCAACAGTTTATCTCTACTTAATAGCTACAATTAAGTCTGCACAAAGAAATTTTAGTTCTACTACATAAGCAGCGTTGAAAAAAACAGTAAGAGGTTACAAAATAGATAAAAAAAGTATAAATTACAAGATGTGACACTTCCATTTTGATTAACATATACATGTTTTAACGGTTGTCTGTAAGACAGCTGTTGAAAATATAACAACGAACTGTTGCCATAATACTGGTTATTGCATCTAGACAAACTGGGGCTTGATTAATTGAAATTAAAGCAACCACATTTACATGTGATGTGTGCTGGCAAAACTAGCGCATGACTGTGAACATGAGATTTTCTGAGTAACATGACTAGGTTTTGCCAATAAAATATTCATCAATGCAAAGTTTATTTTTCAACTAAAAAATATTTTTTTTCTAACTACAGTTTTCTGAAGTTTTGCTGTTTTAGCTCTTGAAATGTTGAAACGGTGCATAAAAACTCTGTAGAACTGTCCCTCAGAGACACATAACATCGACTTACCATCAGCGAGAGTTGTAAGGACCAGGTCCTCTGTCGGTGTGCCCGCCCCATAGCGATTGTAAGCGACGATCCTTATAGAGTATTCTGTGAACTTCTTTAACCCCTCCAGTTTGTAGCTTGGTCCACTCACTTCCACGTTCTAAAAGAGGTGGCACTATATTAGCAAATAATGCATCATAGATGGTGGAAAACGTTAATCTCTTTTCACATTCCGTGTGTTTTTAGTCTGCTGACAGAGAATACACTCAGGAAAAATTATCACGCATTCCAGAAAGACTATAATTTCATTCAAAAATTATTGAAAAAGGCTGTTAGCATTAAGAAACAAATCTTTCTTCGGCACTCATTAATTTTTAACGACCTGAAGTTTTGGGGGAAATGCAGGAACGTAAACATGTCCTTTAATATTTTCTTTTCTGAAGCTCCCTAAGGCTCAATAAACCTCCGAGATTTTACAGGAAGATTCCATGCTCATGAAAAAATGAAATGATGAAAAACACTTTTGTAACTATTTGTAGCTATTTTCTGGTGAAACTGAGGCACGATTTTTTTCCTTTTATAACATGAATTGCCCAAGGCAAATTCCACACACTACTGTCCACATGGATATAGTCCAAAGGTATGCTTTGCTCTACAGGTAAAATGCTGGCAGGCATTTGCAAACATGCCCAAAATGATCAATTGCACTATCTGTCTGTGTTACTGTACGGTTAAAGGCACCCAAAATGAAAAAAGGAATAAAGTGAACATGCGGACAGAATTAACATTCAGAGATGGACATATGGGCTTAATGTTTGGACAGGAAGACAGAGATAGTGTATAATCACATTAAAATGATTTTATCAGGAAATTGCGGTGAGCTTGGTACTAATATGAATAGTAATAATACAGAAAAATATAAATATATATGGGTTCCAAGTATTACAGATATCTTTTTGGCTAGAAAGCAGAGCACAAACAGCGAGAATAAAATGTCGGACCTGCTCTTTTCCTGTTGCCGTCTCTGTCCAGAACAACCTGTAGCCTTCAATGGGTTCACTGCCAAAGGCTGGGGCTTTCCAGGTTGCTTGTATAGATGTGGGAGAGGTAGCCTCAGCCTGGAAACTATCCGCTGGACCAGGGACTCGCACTGTGGGAAAATAAGAAGTTTTTTGCCCTGCAGAACCACACCTCGCCTACCTTAAAACCATTGTTATTTTGTATTATGCATTTTCATTAGGGGTATATCTACAGTTTCAGGGAAACACCTTTGATTATTTTTCTTTTAAAATTATTATTCTTTTACTTGTCTGAGACCTTTGTCTAAGGCAGCTGATAATGTCACGCTTGTACAACGAGCAACTTACTTGTTTATATAGCAGGGTGATCTTACTGCACCAGTTTCAGAGTGCTCAGGGGTACATCGAGGAATTAAACCAGGAATAAGGTAACGGCATGGCTATTTGATACATACTGATGGTTTATATTTATTAATTTAGCTGGCGCTTTTCTCCAAAGCGACTTAAAATGTTAAGGTTACAATTATTTATTCAAACAGCTGGGTAATTTTCTCTTTTTTTTTATTGTAGCAATTTAGGATAAGTACCTTGCTCAAGGGTACTACAGCCAGATGTGGGGATCAAACCTGCAACCTTTAGGTCTAAAGGCAGCAGCTATAACCCATATGCTACCAGCTGTACTCTTAGGATTAATATATTTATAATTTATAAACACATATAATATATGAACCAAATATATATTATTTTTAACAGAGAAGTTAATTCAAAATCCAGAAATGGCCAAAAACTAAATCACTGCTCAGAATCTTTAATTTAAACATTAAATAGTATAACACTTTTCATAAATTGCCTGTTGAGTTTCTGGTAGAGGGTTTTCTCTTATTAAAGATTTAGAAACACTTTCCTTCAGCACTTTATGGGCTGGTGTATTACCATGGAAAAAAGCAGCACACAGTTTGCTGCATAAAAGCCAGTTTAGTAAAATGAAGACAACAGAATTTTAATTACATTTTAAACCACATCAGTCCATGAAAACTTCTTAGTTCACTGCATTTTAGTCCCGAAGTCTTGCTTTGGACACCTTTAGCAATGCATCTGAGGTGTTCTGTACTTCTGCTGTAAACTGATCTAATGCCACTTTTGTGTGCTGTTATAAATTTATAAATAAATTCAGTTTACTGCACATTCAGGTAACTGCCATATTTATATACATGCATATTATGTGCTGTAAAAGCATGTCAATTGTGCTGACCACTGCTGTTGCAGACCACTGCAGAAAAGATTATTTTTATTGCTTAGTAGAACTAGCTGGGCCCATGAGAAATGTTTTTCTTTTCCGTTAAATATGTGACTAACAAGGTCCAGAAATGCTGGATGACTTCCAGTCTCACTTATAGTTTACATTTTAAATTACTTCACCCTGCTAACTGTTTGTGTACACCCATCTGTGCACAACACCTTTCTGTCATCAGAAATATGCCTTATTTCCTGGCAGCAGCTTGTGAGGCTAAATGTTACTGGTTCCAGTAATCTTAATGTACCAGATTAACAGCGGTACTGAAATGTACTGAAGGTACTGAAGTAAACTTGACTAGTTGGTTTCAACTGTGGAATCAGTCACACAGTGTAACAATATACATTCAACAAAATTGATATTTACAGATTCACCAACCCTTCACTTGTACTGTAAAAGAGGTTAAAAAAAAAATAAAATAAATTCACATTAAAAAATCAAAAACAAGCTATGTTGTATTGATCACCATGTACAGCATCTAGGGGATATACTTGGCAGTACCTCAAACGTTCCTGGATGTTGTGTCACAAATAAAGAACACACTCCTGTACGTTTCATCTCTTTTTTTCCGAACAATAACTAAACTGTTCATACACTTCTTATTATGCTCATTTTAAAGTACAATTTAACCATTGTGTATATTTTATTTAGACTTTAAAGCGGGAACAAGAGCAAGGCCTTTGGCATAAATAACAGCTAATTTTACCGCTGTAGGCAGTGCTGTTTAGGGAATTTCTGTTTCTTTGTGCCATGACAACCAGTCTTCCACAACACACAAGGGGTTCAGCAGTTTTCCTCTCATTTCTATGTTATTGTATTTTTCAGCATGATTTGTTGTGTACTGAGCTCAAAATGTTCTGTGAATTATTTGTCAGACACTTTAATTTGTTTTACTAAATCAAAAACTATTAGCTTTCATACATTCAGTGAGAGATTTTAAGCCTTTCAACAATAACAAAAAAAAAAAACCCTTCAACGCAAATATGGGTTTGACTTGTTTTTCTGGATATATCCGCAAATAGTACCGCAATGACTTAAAACACACTACTAATCCAAAGTTTGTCTGAAAATTATGAAAATCTTCTGAATATTTTTTCATATATTAAACACAGAGGTTAACTTCCTAAGAATTGAGAGTGTGAAAACATTTTCCACAACAAAATTTTGTACAAGACCTGAATATATTAAGATTACTCCTCAATGCGTATTTGAATTTCATCATTTTCATAACTTTCTGTTTCACTATCTTAATGAATTTAATTTGTGCATTTGGTGTCATTTTTTATGCTTTGAATTTATACGAAAAGTGTTTGTCATTATTCTGTTGCTTTATACCGTAGTTGCAATTGGGATTTGCTTACACTCTGGCTGTGTGGAGACTCTGATGGGTTGTGAGCTTTCTCCGGGACCATGTTCATTATAAGCCACGATTCGGAAGGAGTAAATTTCCTCAGGCTTCAGGTTCTTCACTGTAAACTGCAAGGCTCCTGACTCAGAAACATTTATAAATCGCTCCCTGAAACACATAGATTGAAGTCATTGATATGACAACATTATTTCTATTTACAACAGATTTTTATTCATTTGTCTTCAGACTCTTGGTTGTATTCACATGATTATCCTGTGGAGGAATTCAAAATAATAATACAAAGACCCAGGTAAACAATCACTAACTTACTTTAAGCAGTAATGTAATAACCTTTTTGTAAATGGAAGGGCTTGTCATGATTTACAATGCATGAAACATGTCTGGGAGAGAAAACACTTTGGCTGACACAACTTATGAGAGCATAAATTCAATTAAAGTAATGCATCTATAACATTAAGGGGTCAAAAGGCATGAAACATCAGCTTTTGTGCTGGCTGAAGCTTGAATTACTTTTGAAATAGCTGGTGCTTTCAGCTTTTTGGCAAATCACATCTTCATTTCATTATCAATAAAAGACCAACAGCTTAAAGGCCTTCAGACTATATGCTGCCATCTTCATTATGCATACATACCTGTTCACACCTTCCTGCACAAAGTAAATGCCATAACTCTGGATGTTCCCGTGGGTCTCCAAAGGGGGTCGCCAGCTGAGGCGGACAAAATGGCTGGATACTAGGACAGGGACCACATCACGAGGTGCAGAGGGGTGGGCATCTGAGTTTGGGACAACTGGTGGAGGAGGAGAGGAGTAGGTCAAAGAAGCTAGGGACACAGGGGTTGGAACTTGGAGGGTTGGTGCTGGGGTGGGCTCTTTAATGTTAATAAAAAGAGCATGGGCAAAAAACAGAGGATCATGATCATGATAAAATGAAGTGGAAAGATCGGGAAAAGGGACCCGAGAAAGAAGAGCAATAAAATACTTCAGTCAATTTAAAAGGCCTACATATGACCCTTTTTGTATCTGAGCACTGGAGTAACCATGTAATAATCCATATGGCTCCTTTTAGCAAGAGGTTTGTCATCTGTCTGCTGTTTTTGCATTTTGTATAAAATATCACATGATACATCTACTTTTGACAGTGGTTGTAATGGTTATCTTTTTCCCTACAAATAATACTGCACTGTAGACTCGATATAACGTGGGATCGCATATAGCGCAGTCATATCTTGGACGCCAATTTTTTTCCATCAGTTCCTTTCCACGTGTTTCAAATCTGGGTGGTTCCCGAACAGATTTCTGAAAGTTGAAAGGTAAAATTATGCAATATAACGATTACACAGCTATATTGTGGACACAGAGCTATGGTGAAAAATAAAAAATGCTGACATTTTGCGAAAAACCTTTTGAATGATGCCTAGTAGATCTATGTTGTTTTTATCACTCATGTTGTAAAGCCTTTTTTCTGTGATCTTTTGGTGTTACTTTGCTCTCTTGCTCCAAAGCAGTGCGGCGTTAAATTATTCACATGTTGGGAGACTAATTTACAAAGACCGTCAAGTTAACAATGTTGCAAAAACCCTTTTGTTTTCCATGATCTTTTGATTTAACGTTGCTATCGTGCTGCACAAAAAAGCTGGAGTGTTGACTAATGCTTTGCAGATGCGACTAATTAGCAAAGTCAGTTAAATAAAACAGCTTTGTTGTTAAATAGCCCTGTAGCAATAATAGCATTTAATGTTACAGAACTACTCACACGTGGAAACTCTGGTTTATTACATTGTGGTTCATCAATAAAAACGAATTGTTGAATTGTGGTTCATTCTCTGTTATTAGTAATAACGAAGTATGTACGCTGCGACGTACCACTTATTTTCACTCGCACACGTGTGCGGATGGTTGCTTTTAATTACGTTAATCTGCTCTCAGCTTCACACTGGAGTTAAACTTTCTTCAACCTTCGGCAAAAGCATGGACTCACTTATAACGGGGCATGAAAGCTTGGACCCCATGTTATATCGGCTCTACAGTGAACATGTCAGCGAAGTCAACATGGGACAGAGAGACCATGTCCACAAAAACATTAGGTAGTAATCAGTTAATCAACTTGATTGTTCACCTGCAATTTTTAATCAATATGTTACCTGTAGACCTGTACTAATAACATTCAGCACTGTTATAGTACATTGCCTTAAACAGTAAGTGTTACAAAAGGTGAAATTTATATCTTCTTCATGTTACAAATGACCCTGTGTCAAAGGTACATTGACTTAAACAGTGAGTGTTACAAAAGTATCATTCACCACTCTGGCTTGATAAACATTCGATAGGAAATCAGCTTATGGTAGGTTATGCCTTATCAGGAACTTAAACCAAGGGTGCTGCCTTTACAGATTGTGAATTACAGTCAATGCTAGGCTTTAACATGAGTGTGTTTGCTTGTATAAAGCAGTAATTTAGCACATTTGGCAAAAAGTGTAACTTTTCCCCTAGGGCCATTTTATAATTTTCTTTTAAAACTAATGGTAATTTAAGTTCCAGTTTACCAGAATTTGATCTACGAGCAGACTTAGGAATGCACGATACCCAAAAAGCAAGTTCAGGGTGTACTGCAGTCGCTGCAATCTCCCTTACCCTTAATGTTAGATATTTGTATTCACTCTCACTGTCCTGCACAACACCATTGGTTGAGGATTTATTCTTCTCCATTACCCATCATTTTCTTACTTTACTTTTTGAATATACAGAACATACCATTAGCTTGTACATTAGACTTTCTTTTGTTCTATAAGCTAACAAACTACTGGACCCCTTGGAAACCAGGCTGCTGCACTGATTGTGCAGTAATTTTCTGAGGACATTCTGGATCTGGCCTGCATGACATATTCAATCTGGAGTCCACTGCAATGTTCTGTTGTGCATTTGGATCACACATAATGCAATAGTTCCCCTATGACACAATGTACACATTTTCTGCGTTATTCCAGAATTGCATTCTTTATGAATCAAAAACACTTGCAACAGCCCCAAAGAAAGTACATCTTCATTATGATCAGCAAAGGATATAATTACCATGGGGTAAATATTTTACGCCTCAATTCCTAGTACAAAATAAACTAGAAAAATCAATGACCTTACCATCTAAATGATTTTACACACAAGAAAGGAAAATAATATCTCTATGAAGATATGCATGACAAAACATGAAACCACATAATCAGGTATAGTCATAGCACTTATGCAGAAATTCTCAGTAAGCAAATGTATATAATCTACTGCTGCTGCTCCTGTCTCAAGATTTTTTCACTCCATGAACAGTCTTCTGTCATACCTGAGGAATGATTTGATTTTTGTTGTATTGAAAGCTTTTCAAAAGTTATCTTTACCCTTCAGTTACAAAAAAAAACACACTTTTTGTGAGAATCCATGAATCAAACACAGCACTAAATTTCTCCTTGGTCCATGAATTGGGTACCATCGCCCTCACAAATAAATATCTGCTGCAGTTTAAAGCTTCATTAAGCACAAATTATGTCTTTACAAACAGTGCTATCTGCAGTCACCCTTGTCTTTAGGCCTTCTTTGTGATATTTCAGGCTATTGTCTTGACAAACACCGCTCTGTAAAATCTAGTGGATGCAAAGAACAGTCGTGTTTGAGAGGGAATGTCAACATTTTGTGGATCAATATTAATCAAACCTGAAAGAGATATTGCAATCATGTTACAAATGTATACCTAAAACTACAAAACATGGATGCAATTCCATCAGAATTTTTGTAAAATAAAATTATCAAACAAAACTGACCTAAAGAAACATAAGCCAGATGCAAATGAAAATGGATTTGTAATGGATTCCAAAGAAAATTTGATTGGTAAGTAACATTAATTTTCACTCAGCTTATAAAAAAGAATTCCAACATAAATTTTGACATATTGTATTGAGCACAAAATCATTATGATGTTTGCATGTGGCTGAATAACCATCGCTCTGTCAAAAAATTAATCAACGGTATCCCTTTGATCCCAGATTCTTGCACCCTTTGTGATGTGGAAATAGAAATATTGTTGTTATATTTAGTCGTAGTGGTCAGAGCTACTGCCTCTGGATCCAAAGGTTGCAAGTTTGACTCCCACCTCTGGTTGTAGTACCCTTGCTCCAAGAAAGTTACACAGCTGTATAAATTGGTAAATAATTGTAAGCTTGTAATAACTGCAACCTTAACAGCGTAAGCTGCTTTGATGAAAAGCATCGGCTAAATGAGTAAATGTCAATTTAAGGCTTAACTGACCCTATTACCCAAAGTGAAAATGTCCAATTTGTATAGCTTTGCATTTTCTTTCTGCAAATAAATGTCAAAATACTTGTGCAGTATTATATTGCACTTAACCTGATAGCCTTGATAGGCCACATGGTGACCACTATACTTCATCCATTCTACTGCAGGAAAAACAACAGGTGGACCTGAACTGGACAAATACATTCCATTTGCTTCACTTCATTTTCAACCTCCTTGCCTCAGATGTGCTCCTCACCACCTCAACACACTGCAAAATCGAGGAAAAGTCACAAGGATCACCTCTTAAGTTTTTAGATGGAGGCTTTGTATGTTTTTTGTCTCTGAAGTCTTGCACATAGAAACCACATCAATGTTAATGATCCTATTCTGCAATGCTCTCTGGAATGCGCCAGGGGAATACAAAAGACTGTATATTAAAAGAAAAGAAAGATTCTAATAAATGGTACAGCATTCTGAAAAGGATAATACTTATAACTTTATTCGTTTTTGCTAAAGGAAAAGTAACAAACAACTATATGGTTCAAACAGCTCCAATAGTATAACTAGGAGTAAATATGAAAGAGGTATAGGAATATACCATACTGTTAAATAAAGAAAAAAAGAATTTGTACAATTACAAGAGTACAATACACCTTGCATATATGACTCCCAGTGCATACTGTATTCACTTTCCGATGAGAAGAACAATGACTATACACTTGCAGGAGACAATGCTGGCAGGGAAGATTCAAAATAACTGTATTTTCCTTCGAAACTGTCATGAGACGGTAAACATGAAATTGAGAGACCATGTAAGAAATCAAATCATTCTTTTGCTCTGACAGGTGTTCATATCTTCCAATACAAATGTAAATACCAAGGGCTTACCTTTCATTTTAACACTGCAAGACACTACTATTGTAACCCTATAAAAAATACAGGGTGGCAATATAATATTTAACATTCAACAGGGGACAAGTCCTTGTCACCCAGTAAACCTACATCTATGCACACAAGAACTGTGAATAATGCTGCTAAAATCCAGACAACACATTTCCAGAGGGAATCCATTATTTATGTTCACCTGACTAACCTATTCATTATTTATGTTCACTCAAATAACCTGGGTTTGAGTGCATGCATGGTTGAAGCATACCTGAGTGGATAATAATCTTCCTCCTCCTGACTAGGCCACATAAAGAAAGGTCATTAGCGGTCACTAAAGTAGCGCTAGAAACACAGGGTCATTTTGTCTCCTGACAACAAAATTGCCTGGTATTACACAAAAAAAAAAAAAACAACAAAAAACACATATGACCTACAGTAACGTACAATTTCATTTTAATAGGCGGCAAAATTGTTAGCAAAAGGAAAGCATTTCTTTCCTCATCCCTCTTTCCTCCTTGCACCCCTCTCTAAGGAGGAAGGCTTCTCAAGATCATTAGTGTCTCCCACCCAATGCAGCTAATCAGTGCTTAATGGCTTCATTACTGAGGTGTTCATTAAAAAAATGGTGAAAGTGAAATGTCCACATTATCCACTGTGGACCACCCTGGCAAGCTGCACGCAGAGTGATTAGAACAGACACAAGGGCTGTTGGCTTCCGACATGGTCAATATCTCTGCCCTGTTCATTTGCAGTCCCCGCTGCCTTATTTCTGCTAAGCTTACCACAAAAGAGTGCATCGCATGCTATTAAGTATAAATCACTGAGAATCCTGGTTCCAAAGTTATTTCGTTTCTTTGGAAGGTTGCTGCCGATTCACGTGGTTTACTGACCCTGTTATAGCTTTAGCATTTTGCTGTAGCTGGAATGAGGAAGAAAAGTAAGTGTAGTGTAAATAACTGAAGTGAATTTCTTGAGTTTGAAGAAAAGGATAGTAATGAAAGTATACAATGACAATTTTACAAACATGAGTTTTGGTGTGTATGGTGACACAGCGTATTGCTGGTGGCTTTGGACACAGGTCTAAACTCAGCTAATTTCCCCTATATTTACATGGTCTTTCTCCAGGTGGTTCCATCTGGTTTCCTCCCACACCCCAAAGACATGTGGTTCAAATGGACTGGTGATTCTAAACTAATATTAGTGTGTGTATATATGACGGATGCGTATCCCATCCAGGGTGTAAGAAGCCTTTCACCTTGTGAAAATCATTGGAACTTGGATTTTGCTTCTCCAAAGATAGACATTTTTGTGTATTATGAATCTCCTTTCAAAATTACTTTGAAAATACTGCAATTGAAAATTCATTATGCTTTGAACAAAGTACAATGAAAATTAAAGTGAATTTAGTAGATTTTATTTTAAAAATCATTCTGGTGGACATATTGTTTTGTGATCAGATGCTTAAATCCCAATGACATCGGTATTATATGAAGGTTACAGAACTGAGTGTTATCAATAAAATCAAGATTAAAAGCCACATACTACTGTAAAGAGCATTGCACCAATACAGACAAAGCACAATTATCTTCTCTGAATTCAGTATGGTATACTAAAACCGTGAAGTGTGACAGAAAGTAGGGAGGCACTGACTACAGGGCTGCACCTGGCACCTTTTCTTCATCAACCTGCACGTGGTCCATATTCTGCTGATATTAATATATTGCTTTTAATTTCCACTGAATAGCAACTAAAATTACATGTTGTGCATAAATTGTAATTTGTCAGTAACAAAAGTAACACATCCAAAAAATGGAATTAAAATAAAATAGAAAGTCAAGTATACACATTGTATACATGTCTCTGTCCATTGGATTTTATTTTTAATTATTTCTTACCTCAGCAAAACTGAGCACATGTTTTTACACAGTCAAGGATTATTTTGAACCACCATTTTTTGTTTTCATAAAAATATCAGCAGAGGTAATGATACATTCACATTGACATTAAAATTAGTATATTACTTCAGCTTTTTTAAATGAATGACTGCTTCTTTACATACATGCTGCATTCCATTTTACATTTTGCTCTGCTTTCTGAGGTCTCTCTTACAACCTCCATCCTCCTATTGTAGTTGCTCACTCCCATGAGCCATTAGCCAACCAGCACAATGATCCACTTTAATCTTCTATACCAGAACATTATCCTTCCTGCTTCTTTTTCATTCCCCTTTTTTAAGCACTCTATCCATGCAGCAGCCACTTCTCTTGGATCTATGTTTATCTCATCCTTGGCCCGCCTGATATCTGTTCCTTCATGTCAACTCAACCACTCTCTGTTCACCCCATGACATATTAAAGCTCTGTATACAGTGAGAACAACTCTAAACTGCAAACAGGAAATTGAGAAAACTGAAGTACTACTCTGCCCAGTCTGTCCTGTTAACCTTGCGATCAAAAATATTTTGACTAAGATTTATTTTAAGTCAGTCTAAATTCCAAACTATTTTATGTGTTCACTTCATCTTACTGTCACTACACCATGCGCACTCAGTCATCCAACCATCATCCAACCATCAACTGGAGTGGCTGAGTTCTTATTCAGTTGCTTCTCAAAACCAGACATCCAGCTCAGCGACTACAATGTCAGCTCCAGATCCCATATCATCCTTGCTTCCCCAAACATTGACTCTTATTCCCTTCATCTCACCCCCCTGGATTATGAGGAGCATCTCCTGAAAATGCTTCCTTTCTGAGAAGACATCTCCAGAAACTACCCAATGTCTGTTTTTACTTTCTGCTCAGAAATAGAAGCAGTGCTAACACCTTGACTTAGATGGTTCATTAAAATAGTGCTCACTAAAACATGGAGAGAATAAAATCATCAGCTTAGAACCAAACACCTTTTCCAGAATGACATCTGCTGAAACCTGTCTGAACTAAACATCATCCATCACTAATGCACTTCAAACCCCCAATAGCCATTGACCTCTTACAGAAACCAGGCCTTTAAATTTGTCCTTCTCAGTAATTCCTATTTTTATTATGTGCACACTGCACATTTTGATTCAGAGGTCTCTTCTCACAACTCACCCTGGATGTATAGCCATCAACATAAAGAGAGTTGCTCCTAGACAAAGCTCATCTGCATACTTGCTAGACAGTCTCCACTCCTTGACTCCCTTATCTCTAATTCTGCCAAGAGAGCAACTGTGGAAGCATCCCAGACTGACAAGTGTCTCCAGTGACAACCAACTGACCTTTTCCAGTTATACAAAGGAGCAGCAGTCACCAGTAGGTGAGGCGTAGATGTTTCTCTGAAAATATTAGAAGAATACATGCCTTCCTCAAAACCTCTCTCAATCTTTTGTTTTAACTACTATGGAAAAATAAGACAAATGAAGGCCAAAGAGAAATGAAACTCCCACTTTTTATCAGTTGTAAAACCATGGTGTTTAACCTACAAGCTCAAGACTGGCTGACTGTTGCATTATCATTAGATTACCATCTGCTTCTACACCCAGAAGAGTGTTCTTCTCTGTGCTGGCCTCTAATAATAAATAATGAATAATGAAATAAATTACTGACAACTCACATTCTGACTAGTATACTTGCCCTTTTTCTGCAGCGCACTCTCAATTTACTTTATACTCGATCTGTACAATAGACTTTGAAACAAATTGTCTAGTTTACACACTAAAAAAATAGCTAGAAACAAAAAAACAAATAATTGTATGGGTATTGATAAATGTGCTTTTGTTTTGCTAGTTTGCTACACAGTGTACTTCTGCCTGGGCTCGCTGTACTCTCCATTCCAACTCGAAGAGCGTAGCCCAGTAATTATGAGATGTGATTGTAGAAGCGTGATCATATACACTCCCACATTCCAGCAGTCAGTCTCGACAACCAGTACTGACTGATACAAAGCCTAATTGCAATAACTTCTGGGTGCAAAATGAACACCTTTTCTGGAAATCTATTTTTTTTTTTTTTGTATGAACATTAATTTTAAGCTAAAAATGGATGCACTCCATTATGAGACAGATGATAATTAACCCATAATCATTCATCATCTTTTTTTGTTACCATTTCACTTTCATATAATCTATCGTACGTTATACATATTCTTTTGACTGAAAAACACCAGTCACAAAAAATACATTTGAGTGAAACAACGATAAAGACCGAACACAAAAAAACTGTTTTTTCAGGGTAATGTGGGTAAACAAGTGCAAATTTTCAAAAACGGTTTGTCTATATCTGAACATTGTACACTGAGAAATGCATGCTGCTGCATCCATTGTGGCACAACACTTATAAAATACAACTTTGAATGGGCTTTTTGTGGAACAGAATTACACCTCCTCTACCCTCACTGGTTGTTTTTTGAGGAGACCAAATTACAAAATTCCAGATAGAGGGCAACAGTTTGATATTTAAGGTTTGCTAAGTATGTCACATAAGAATTGCCCAATGAAATGTTATGAATAATGATTCGCACAGTATTTCACTTTTATGGATATTTCAACATTAGCATTCCAAACAAGTCTCTGCCACTTCAACATGCGGTGAATGCAGTGACATGCGTTCCTGGTCAGGAAACACTGATCTAAACGCACACTGTCAGACTGAAAATTATTCATCTTAAAAAATGAGATTTACAGATTTACTGAGTTAATGCAGTAACGGCATATCAATTTTGCTTCATTGTTATATCAGTCACAGGAATAATGACATCAGTTAAATTAAATAGGCAACGCAGATTTTCTGCTAACATAAAAGGAATTGTAAGAAACATGTAAGGTACAAGTCCTTTGTGGAATCACACAGTTGGAGTAGAACTGAAAAGAGTCTTATAACTGCCCAATCATAACTGCAGGTGGACACGACTTGAACAACACTGCCGAAAATACAAATGTGGCAGAGGGGTTGGGTACATGTTGCCAAGGTGACAGACAGAAATTCTGCGTTCTGCCTACAACATGGTAGTTGCCAATGGGGGAGAAAGAGAAGCATGATGGGAATGGAGAGAGATTGTGTCTGGTAAGGTCAGATACTCACAACTGGAACAAATCTGTCATGTCTAATGTATGGAGAATTTTCTCTTTTCCTCACACTCTCTCTGATCTCAGTAGCCAAGAAGGAAATAAAAGGAAACTCAACCATGAATTCCAATCATCCCGCAGACTACAGTGACATTTTAACATGTGCTACCCTGTGAACACTGTTTGACCCATGGACAACAGGATTGGTTCCAACAGTTAGTCAGCAGGGCAGAAATGGGTGACAGAACAGATTAATTCAGGTATATATAAGATAAAATATCAGATCACATCTAAAATTCTGATTTTTCAAAGGTAAAGACCTTTTCCAGGAAATTGCTTCCATGACATCAGTTCAAAGAAAAAAAATATCCTAATCAGACTCAAATGCATTTTTAATGACAGGGGAGGAGTTTTTATTTACTATATTGGAAATGGGATTCTACTTACTCTGTGTTATTCTACATTCTACATTTGTTTCATATTATAATGTCAATGAGCTTGATGCAAATAACCGCAAACTTAGTGAAAGTAGTCCCCATATCAGTGAAATAGCACCTGCTATTCAATTTAACGATACTAAAGTTTGAATCTATGTCCAACTCCAAACGCAAAATAAAAGTCCAGAATATATTAACTGCTAAGTATAACCAATAAAGTCATGGCAAAAACAGAGTTTTTTTAAGAAAAGGGCATTTTCACTCCCCGCAATATGTATTGGATACAGGCATTGGCCAACATAATTAATTTCGGTCTGAGAAGGGGGTACAAACCTGCACGTTTGAAAATAACCTGTGCTGACAACTCATTTTATGAGCTCTCATCAGTGTCTCTGGGCTGCCAAGTGTTACACACAGAATCTGTGATATGCATTCATATACTATGATTATCATTTTACTTTGTAAACCTCATTCCTGTGAAAAAACATCAAATAACCTCATATCAACAAACATTAAACTGCAAAGGGTGGCTGGTTGCATAAATCTTCATGTTTCATTGATGTAAGTGGTAAATAATACTAACATGCCAAGCCTCCTGGGACTGTCTAGACCACGCTGATCCACCTGGGACTATTCCTCTGCTTTTTTTAAAAAATTTTTTTGACTAGTGTCTATCCATGAGTCATTGTTATCATACTTAGGGACAAAGATCCCTGACTAAACACATACAGAGAACAGCCAGAAATTTGTAGAATCATGATGTTCTTAATTAGTAAAGGGGTTTCTAGGGTCTCCGGAAAGAGGAGACTGGATCTTTATGGTTCAATGCACAATAGAGATACATGATACAAAATAAAAGAGACAAAAAATATGACCACTGTCGAGATAGATATAATTAAAGATAATATACACACACACACACATTTTCAGAACCGCTTGTCCCTTACGGGGTCACGGGGAACCGGAGCCTACCCGGCAACACAGGGCGTAAGGCCGGAGGGGGAAGGGGACACACCCAGGACGGGACGCCAGTCCGCCACAAGGCACCCCAAGCGGGACTCGAACCCCAGACCCACCGGAGAGCAGGACTGCGGTCCAACCCACTGCGCCACCGCATCCCCTAAAGATAATATATTTTATACAATTATAATTTTACTATTATTTTGACAGAGTTAAAGTGAATTAAACACACTTAGAAAAATATTTTGAAGTTCCGAGTAAGTTTCACAAAATCATAAAAATAATACTAGATGGCTTGCAGGCTAATTATCTTTAAAAAAATGCCTTAAAAATTTCCTTGGTTAAAAAACACTCACTCATTTACAGTAACAACTTCCAAAATCTATTCCAGAATCACTGGGCACAGGGTTAGGAGGAGCATAGCCTGGACAGGACACGAGTCTGTCACAGGATAGCCACCCTCACTATGGGCAACTAAGCATCAGCAATTTACCTGAACTGTATGTCTTTGGACTGTGAAAGGAAACCAGAGCACCTGGAAGAAACCCACACAGACATGTGGAGAACATGCAGACTTCACATAGACTGAGCTGGATTCAAACGGAGACGCTGTTCTGTCGTACCAACCCTTAGAAAAAGCATCATTCAAATATGTATTCTTACACTGCAGTTGGAAAACAGCTGTTTAGTGCAGTTTAATTAATTCATGTTGTGTATTATATGGTGCAGTTATTTAATTCCAAGTCAAATTCTTTGACAATTTGAATGACAATGTTTACATGTTTGACAATGTAAATGTAAATGTAAATTTCACCACTTGCTGCCCCATAATGTTATAAAATCAAATGGATCGGCTCATCTAGATTTGTTTTTTATTTTGCTAAGGTTAAACCTGATTGCAAAAACGTTGACAATTTTTTTTTTTTTTTAAATTTGACAATTCTGCAGTCTTTCTTTAACACAACCTAAGTACATTACTTTGTTATATTTACACGTTGAATAAGCAGGAGTTTGTTATGGAGTTCCATACAGTACTGTATATCATTGCGCTTCTGTAAGTAAATGAATTTTGCCAATGATTGCTTATTTACTCAATTCACTGAAATCAGCCTCTTATTTATTTATTTATTTATTTATTTATTCTGTGAGCAAGTTCCAGAATCTCTGCTGGGGCAAATTCAACAAATGTGAAAAAAGACGCCTTGAAGGCATTTAACATTTTTATTGACCCACAAAACCTAAGTGATGTGGGCCAGGGAATACTTTGTAGAAAAGCACGTTTAGAGCTGCATCTATTTGTGAGCCTCGAGTGTATGCTTGACTACAGTTATCAGACTTTCAGTGGCCCCTGGGGTGGCTCCCTGGACTTCAGAATTATTTGCAGAGGAACTTAACAGCAAAAAATGAAAGCTTTTGTTCCTGAAAGCATTTTGATGTGTGAACTTTGTTTGGGTGGTTTCTCAGTTTTTTCAATCCCATGTGGTGCAAAGTCGACTATGATGAGCAGACACAGCCTCCAGTTGGATCTAATATAGGTTCTCTGAGTCTAACCAGTCTTTGTTCTCTATTGTTGTAAGTCTCCTCTGCACCTGGGATCCTAAATACAGAGTAAATATGACCCAGATATAGTTTCAAGGTTCAGAAATATCAATAATGTGCTGTAAAGTGCAATGACAACATATTGTTTGTATGTCTGTTGTCTTTTCATAATATTCAGTACTTTGTATACAGAATACAATAAGATGGAAGGCAATACTAACTGAGATTGTAAAAAAGGAAGCTATAATTCAAAGGATTCTGAAGCTTTTTTGGAAGTCACAGTATAAGCACCAGCACAAAATTCTGGGTCATAACATACTGGGGAGAAATGGGGTGGGGTGACAGATCGAAATTGCTTTTGCTGTAAGAAAAAAATGTGCGGTTTGCAGAATAAAATTCATTTTTGATTGTATGTACAATTCAACTGGAAGGCATAATATCATATTCTTGGGTAGTCGTATGAACTCCCCAGTCCAACCCCAAATTAAATCCAGGGGTCAATTGTATCTGAAGAACAAGAATTACTGCTTCCTGTTTGCGTTAATTTTCATTTCTAACAATGAAAACAGTCTGAAGATCATGTTATTCAATAATTCATGTGTAATACCAATAAATATGTAGATGTTTTTATATAACAAGATAGAGTGGAAAAGAATGGGAATGGAAAAGAGCTCTGGAAATAGATGTTTTTATCCTGTCAATCATTTGTAAGTTATTTGCATTCCTAAAGAGATTTCAGCAGTTTCCTACAGGAGAGAGCCCAAGATGCTCTTATCATGTCTGATCTGACAGAAGTGGCATAAAAAAGGAAACGGTAGAACAAGGAAAAAGACAGGTTTTTGTTACAGAAAGCCGATAAGATTCTTTAGTACTAAAATGTTACTTGTAGTTGAAATTCACTCAATGGACAAGGGGAAACAAAAATTAACAAGACTAAGACAAGCAGGGTTTAGAACCACAATATTACACCTGTCTGTCCTAATTTGATGGTATTGAAGTTTTTAAAATACACAGGAGAATTCTTTTCTGAGCTAATTTTTTTCAGCATACATGGTTGTGACGTGACAGGTAGTCTCTGAAAAAGTTGAGAATAGTTGAGAAATAACTTTGAAAATGCCGAACTCTGAGCGCTGAACAAGAGCCTAAAACAGCCGTCTGTTGTCTCATGAGAAAATATCCATGATTCGACGTTGGCTCCCTACATCGGTGTGCATCAGCTGGAAAACACTGCAGATGCACTAATCCATGTTGAGGGGACACTGACAGCAATTACAGCTGACTGACTGTCAGCCTATTTTAATGTCACTTTTTATGCATGATTTTTCTTTAATGAACAGCCACATCACAGAAGTTTAAACAAACTATAGGTTGGTGAGAATTACATTTAATCAAAGTAAGGTGTTCTGATCACAGAGTCTGTACTGAGATGGTGTGTGACGGTCTCTTTGCGGAATGCTTCTAGAAGCCTTAGAGGTGACACTGAAGTTTATTATGCGGCAGGATTTACATTATTACAGATGGAGTACAGAACCAAGTACTGTAAGAGAATCAGCGATCAGGTGTTGTTTGGGGCTTTTTGAAGTTATGCAATCAGTAACACGAAGCTACCACATGGACATTGAAATGTCAATTCAGAATGAATAAACAAAACATTGCGCAGTTACTCGATATTTCGAAACGGTAGGTAGTCTTCGGGTGCCACATATCTGGCTGAATATCACAATAAACAAGCTAACACTATGTGATGAGACCAGAAAACAGAGAAACTTTATGACCTAATATTTCCTAAAAAAAAAAAACTACAAACATCTGGACTACTTCATCTGCAGGAGAACTTGCTTACTGTGACTTTCCTTTTAGCTTAACTGCTATGAAGTACTATTTCTCTGGTCCCTTCCACTAGACAGCATCTCTGCAGTGCTGTCAGAGAAAAAACATGGTGTGGAATACAGCCACTGGACTGGAATTTGCTTGTGTGGTTATCATAATCAAGTCTGTTTCTGTTTTTTTTTTTTCTATTCTTTGCTTAATTTCCTTTTGCGCATCAGGGTAGCAAAATAACTAGTCCCTTTCACTTTAAATACATATAAGCAACAGAAGGCTACTCACTGTTAAGCTATAATTAAAGTTTTAACACATATGTTATTGTGGGAAAGCTTCTGTAAATATCTTCAAGATAGGATACTCAACACTGGATACTTTGCAAGACTTCATTTTAACATTTTATAAACTACAGCCAATGTAAAAAATACAAATAATTTAGAAATTAGTGAAAATAAAATTGTGTTCTTTCCACAGACTCCTATTCAATGAATACTGTTGACCCATTAGCATAGACATCATTTCTCATCTGGTTTTTGGTCACTGAACTCAGCCACACCACACAGAAGCTGTAAACACAGTTATAAGCATGTGGAATTAAGTCAGTCCTGTACAGCTGAGTAAAGTTCCCAGCCCAAACAGCATCACTGTGTTTCTATTGTGTCTAAGTGCATTTTGCTGCCAACTAATGGTGGCAACTGGAAACACAGGCCATTTTCACTCCAAACCATGCAGAAATTTCAAGTAGAACGGTGAAGAAAACACAACAATAATAAGAAAAAAATATACGGAGAACTATTAGTACAGTATTTTCCAAATTTCATACCTCTTACGTTTGTAATATGAGGTACCAATTTACCTTATCTTTCATTTATTTAGCAAAACTTTTGTTTTTAGAAAGTATGGAAAAAAATACCCTCTCTTGCAATTTTGTTCTGTTATATTTTCGATTGCCATTGTCCAAAAATTCAGTTTGTATCCTGTAATTTTTCTTGGAATTATAGAACCAGAGGCTGATAGTGTATGTTTGTTAAAACACTGATTGGACAGCCCAAGACAGTCATTATCTGGAAAAGAGTGATCTTAATAATTGTACTTCTTAGTGATTGTACTTTGCTTTAGAATAAATGTCAGTGTAAAGGTAAATATGTTTCTATGGACTGCTGAAACTAAAAGCACATTTCAAAGGATCATGAACCATCAAAAGACACTGCCATGTAAGCTTTTAAAGGCTACAGTATTGATCAAATGAAATGTTATTTAAAATACAAAGTAATTTTGCATTTTATTATGTAACTATGCTTTTCATTCTAAGTTTTGTGATGTAACCATGTTTCTAACCATGTCACCTTTTACGTACTTCTCATGTGAAAAGATCTGCAGTTGTAAGCAACCACATTAGTCACCCTTGTAATTTACATTGCTTGAGCTGAAATGAGTTAAAACCAGTAATGATACCAGAAGGTTTCTTTTCTATATTTTTGTTTTCTTTGTATTAAAAAAGTACTGTAGCATCTCTGATGAAAGTGCATTGCTTTGGAATACATTTTTATTTTCGAACACTGAGTACTCTCCAAGACAATGTCAGTTAAAGCTCCCAAAAAGTTAATGCTAAATGGACTGAATTACCAAGAAGAAAAATCATTGTGTTTGTAAGCCAGAAAAGGCTATTTTATTTTCTATAATGCATTGGATTTTTAACTCAGTTATCTTTGTCAAAATGGGACCAGTATAAGGGTTATCTTCCAAGATATGCTGTATTAAAGTTCTATTTGTTGGGAGCGACCACTATGACTGTCCACAATGTGTCAGGATAAGGTAAAAGAAAGCGAAATTCCACAAAAGTTAGAAGTTTTCACTTGTTTTGCTCCTTTGAAGCTATCTGGACACATTTTTCAAAGAAAAAATTTTATAGACTCTCTATGGTTCATCTGAGCAAAAATAAAAATAACTGTAGTCTTTTTAATTGTGTCGCAAAGTAAAATTTTAAGGTTCTCTACCTTTCCTTTAAATGGTATGGTACAATTATATCCTGCAGAGCAGAGCCCATGATTTTGAGATTAGAAAATAAATGTATAGTGTACACCTAGCACCATAGGCTTTGTTTGAACAACACCTTGACAGTCTGACAAATGGATCAAGTAAAACTACATAAATCAAACCACACTGCTAACACTTTTTCAGCACCTCAATCTGAACACTTTTCAATATGTTTGGGAAGGCTCACCAAATAATTGCAAATACAATAATCATAAAACACATCCTGCAGGTGACTAAGGAACTGAAATAGAAAAGTTAAAGTTATCTTAGTGTGTTTGTACTTTTGTTATTCTAAACACCTGATTTTACAGCTGCACAGTATACAGCAGAGTAAACAAGATACTCTGTCCATGGCAAATAAAAACAAATTAAATGGATACCTGAGAAATACAGGTCTTACAGTTGCCAAACACATTTTTTCACATTTGCATTTCCTGTTGTTACCCCTAATGAACAGACAATTGTCACAGTCTTGCCCCAAACCCATGATATTTCATATGCGTGACATTACTAATGGAGTGCTTTTAGGAATAACAGAGACCCTCAGTGAGACATTGATTTCATGCAACTAAAAATCTATTACCACCTCCTGGGCTCAGATGCAACATCCTTCTCAATCTTTAAAAGTGCAACACTGAGGCTCTCTGTGGGGCTTGGTGGGCTATGTTTTGTGAGCATTGTTTGAGCCTGAATTAATACCACCCAGCAGAATTCTCAGTGTGGCCTAAATGCACACCCTGAAATTGCCACATCTGGCTCATCCGTATGGAGTGTCACGCGACATCTGCCATGTCCTGCAGTGTCCCTCAAAAAGCACAGTGTGTATCCAGATCTAGAGCTTTTCAAGGACTGACCTTTAACCTCATTACAAGCCATATGTGGCACTATAAGTCCATACACGTCATACAGATGGCAGTGGCTGGACAATGATAACGGGAAGCATAATACCTGGATCCTTTAGGATAAGCTGTCCTGTGGCCTGAGAATTTCCTGCGTCATTTTCTGCCATACACTGGTAAAATCCCTCATCTGATTTCACCAAACCAAGAATTTGAAGGTTACTGCCACCCTGCATTAAAAGATTGTAAGCATCCATTCGTACATTATGATTACAGGTTACAAAATACAAAATACTATATAGCCACATATTACAATGCATGTTATTACACATGTTCTATGCTCAAGGTATATTGATATACAATATATTAAAAAACAAGTATTAACACTCAGATCTCTGTGTTTCTGTGAAGAAACAATATGCATTTCTGAACATTATATTTAACTGTAATGTGGAAATGTAGGAAATACATCTTAATTTTGTTCACTTACAATGATCTGAAAGTAGTCGCTGGGAATGACCACCTCTCCATTTTTCATCCAGTGGACAGAGGGAAGGGGTTTCCCTGTTACGTCACATTCCATCACTATGTCTGTGCTCTCATAGGCATGCAGGTTTGAGGGCTGCTTCAGAAACTTTGGTGGCACTGAAATGAGAAGGAAAGGACATTGCAGTCAAGTTTTTTTTAAAAAAAAAAAAAAAAAAAAAACAAATGGAGAAAAAAAAACTTTTCAAGACCAAATTTCTGCATAATGGCCTCATGTGTCCTTATGGAAACTTTAAAAATATAATACCATGACACTGGGAATCTAAGATTAACTCTCTTTGATGTTAGAGCTTTGCATATTATTAAACATAACAGTCCTAGTAGCACTAAACCTCAATTGTGAGCACGAGCTAAGCTGTCTGTCCAAATATTTTCCTCGCAATTCTTTTCACTCTTTAAATTTACATTAATTCATTTACCAGATGTTTTTCTCAAAAGTGAAGGATAACTCAGAATAAGCAAAAGTGCACTTTTACGGCCAAAGAGTTTTGGACACAGACACACCATTGTCAAGCCATATCCATTTGTGCGATGTCACCATTTATGCCAGCACACATTACTCCAGCAGCTGCCGGTAAAATCGATAGGAAATACAAAGGCGGTTGTGACAGACGAGGTAATGTAAGTTTATGGTGCAGTTCAGAGATCAGGAGAGAAGTGGCTCCGAAAGAGATGCGTTTCGAGACCCTTCTTGAATGCTGAAAGGGACAGCTCTTTCAGTCTACTGTTAGTCCCACAATGTGAGTTCAGTAAGAGTCAAGTGTCATTTACAGTTGCCTAATGTATTGGTTGATTTCAGGTACCCTTGAGAGTTCTGCTACTATAGTATTCAGTATGCAGTGCACTACTGCACTTATGTACTTCTAACTAGCTTTTATGCTAAATTTTAATCAGTTTCTCTGAGGGTTTTAGTTCCATTCAAACAGGTGTTTCACCTCACTTCTGCATCTTGGATTCAGCTCCATATTTCTATGTATGTGTAGTGCCAGAGGTCATTAATTCATTTGTTTTCATAGCCACATATGTTTTCATTGTGATAGCTGACTGGAGGACCTAAGTAGAATATACTGGCTCACATTTCTGACTATTTAGAATGGTAGATAAATGATGTTCATGCTGAAATGTTTGGCTAATCCATTCCATTGTAAATGCCAAAATGGAAAGCACAGAAAATGAGTATGTACAATGAATGTTTACTTACTAAACAGCAAACACTGTATTAGACATCCATCCCTATTGTCAAGCAACAAGGTTTATTTATACATCGAACATATTTTCTATTGTACTTGACTTGGCTATATAATCATGATGCCTTCTGCAGTAACACAAATTACAGTTACAAATCACGAAAAACGTATTACATCAGAAAAATTAGTTAGAATAAATTTGGTATAGAGTACATAAAGTGAGAATTATATGTCCATATGTTGAAAATTGTGGCATTTAAAAAAAGGATCTGTATTGACTTGTGATTTTCAGTGTGACTGGGATAATCATCAGCGATATCCAATAAGAGCACATGTCACGATAACAGACAGCTATACTGACAGTTCAGACTGGGATGACAGATAAGGTGTTGTGTTATCAGTTTTCAGATAGCACTGATTTTAAATGCTTATGGCACATATTCTGAGCTGGCTGCTTAACACAAATGTATAATGAGGAGGCAACTGTAAGAAACCTTTAAACACAATACACACTTGTAAGCTGACCTACTGTAAAAAGTGATGTTTTAAACAAATTAGGAATTACATGCCTTTATTATTGCATTATTTCTTTAAAAATTCATAGGTTCATGGAAGAAAGCCCTGGCAAGGTGCCTTAACAGAGGCCTGGTTGAAGAAATAACATGATTCGAATAGGAATTCAATAATTCGTTTTACAATGGATTTATACCACTGGATTAAACAAAATGCATTTTGGGAGCATTATCATATGAGGAATTGATTAAAAAGACTGAATCTGAAAGAAATACCTGATCATGATGTTTATTGTAAAATAACATTTCTGTGTGTAACATCTAACAGGCATAATGTGATTGTAATTGATGGAATCTAAATCTAAATTTAATGGATACAGCCTAGGTATTTTTTGGTCTTTCTATGACCAAGATGTTCCAAGACATTCTTTTTTATAACAGGAATGAATGAATATAAGTATTTCTTCAAAAGGCAAAATGAAAAGCACAAAAAAGACCTACTATTATGGTACTCAAACAATTATAGGGCAATAAAGTAATGGCATTACCAGTAACAACACAAAATCACTAATATGACTAAGTAATTGAATGAGCATAATGAATATCACTTTCACAGTCCCAAAGGTAAATCATTCAGTCTCATGGGTTCTACTGTGTTTGTTTATATAATACTTAGCAATGATCTTCACAGGTATTTATTCTATCGACAATAAGGGGTCTTTTCAAGATACTTACTTAAATACTTACATATGTTGTATGTTTGTGAGTATGTACATATGGTGAACAGTAAAAGCTGGAATTCTGCACCTTCTCTGAATGTTTCCAAATCTGTGGTCTTGTATTACAACAGAGCATCAATATTTCATTAGCTCTGCTTTCTTTATCAGTGGTGTATTACACTAATTAAGCAATAATGATTTCCTTTAAACTGCGTTTGCAGCATCTTGACTAGAGGGTATGCACTAAACATACAATTACATGTTGGTGCTAATAGCTACTGGAATCCAGAGAATTACTAATTACAGTACGTATAAAGAGCACAACGTACTATTTTTATACAATGCTAAAGTCATTCCCCATAAACTGCAACCCATATGTTATTTTAAATCAGGGTGAAAAACCATTTCATTATTTATTTGATTGTTTGTTTTATTCATTCATTCATTCATTTGAAACTAAAAACAACATATGCAGTTCTGTGTTGTAAAGTTACACTCTGTCACCACTCTATTTGTTCAGTGTCTTGTAATATAGAATCTCATCTGAAATAAATACATAAACACAAGAAAACTACAGTCTCTCATGAAACTATGGAGTCAGCTGTGTTCCCCAAGAAAACAAAACAAAGGTACGAGATATGACGGTTACAGGGGATACATTAGCATGATAAAGGGAACATTGTCTATGTGGCAGTTTTATATAAGCTGGCAATAATGACTTTTCCTTTCTATTGAAATGTAAATCTCCGCATCAGTCATTTGACTAAACATCTGTTGTGTGGGTTTCAGAGAGGACTGGTCCTTTTGCATTTCTTCTATCTCCAGTGGAAGCTCTCCTGTGGGACTATGGCAGCCTGTTCACTGACTGCTGACATTCAGAGAAGCTGGTCATGTAGTATTCAGGCATATTCATAATACATTTTAAATTCTTTGCATAAATTCCCCTTGCAGAATAGACATAAAGGCATTTTTTCCAGTCGATATGTTTTCATAAGCTATTACAATGAGTGATATGCGTTTTAAAAATATTTTCTCACTGAAATATTTCATAAATACTATATTTAATATATTTTTGAACTTGAAAATGGAAACATATAGAATCAATTAAAATACAGTTAACACATTCATTCGTGAGTAATTCTTTCCTGGTAACTGATGACTAGTACTTGTATCATTGAAATGGCATATATTGTAATTTCATGACTAACGCAAGATGTAATAGTTATCAACAGTTTCAGTGAGAGAGTGCACTTTAAATCTGCTTCAATACTGTTTTCCTTTAGATAGTGGAGACTAACTTCGGTTATTGAGTTTCAGCAATAACAATTATGAAATATACAATATTTATTTACTCTCTACTGTATCTCCAACTGTAAAGCTATGCCTCTTTTTCTACAGAGAACCACACAGACATGGTCAATAACTAGGAATTAAAAACTGGCTTTTTAAAAGCTTCCAATAATGCAATGTGACACATGTAACTGACCATAAACTCATAGTGCAATATCACCATTAACTGAAGCCCTTGAAGCAAATGCCCTCTATTCTGCATGTTTTGACATGTACTTCACTCTAGACCTGTCATGAGAGATTTAATTTTTGCTAATATATGGATGCTGTCTTTTCTAATTACTTCACATATAAAAGCAAAACAACCGAAATACAGATATACGTGATTAAGAAAAGTGTTTTTAAAGCAGATTTAAAGAAAAAAAAATGAATATTGACATACTGTGCTCAAAATGATCAGAAGTGTACCTTTGGATATTTTATGCATATTTGTGTTTTTTCAGATAAAATGATAATAAGCCAGCAATTTTACAATTTCATATTCACATATCCTCAAAAACAAAATTACAAAAAAATATTAAATGGAACTGGCTGACAGATCTGTCAAAGAACTGAGAATAGATAAAATTTTAGCAGTTCAACTTCTCATTTATATTCCAGGATATTAACAGTTTGTTTTTGCATACAGTGTATAAATAAATGTTTTTGATTATTCTTGGGTGAAACTAAACTGCTAAAGGGAAGTAGTAGGTCAACTGGAAAATTGTGGAAACTTTATTAATTTATTCTTGTATATTGCATGGTCTACAAACAATACCAGAAAACATTTTTCAAAAATCAATTTTTTGGGCAGTAGGTAGGGTTTGGCTGGTAGCATAGTGGTTAGAGCTGCTTCCTTTGGCCCCAAAGGTTGTAGGTTTCAATTTTACCTCAGACTGTGGTAGCTATTGAGCAAGATACTTGCTCTAAATTGCTCCAGTAAAAATTATCTACTTGTACAAATGGGTAAGTAATTGTAGGTAGATTTATGTTGTCAGTTGCTTTGGAGAAAAGCATCAGCTATATGAATAAATATACATTAACTGGGCTAAAGTTTGCAAAGTATGGAATTTCATTTGGTTGGTGCTACTTGATATGTTCTTAGGCTTGGAATCCATAACATGAACATATGAATGCCATGATGCCATGAAGAAATAACATCACAAACAAGATAAAATGGTATGTGGTGCATGTGGGATCACATGAACAGATAATACCCATAAACAGGGTAAAGCCACACATGTGGAGGAAGCAGAATGCCTTGAATTGATGAAATGAGACAGAAAAAATGTAGTTTGGTTTAGTTTGACTTGCATTTTTTAAAAATCTCATTAAGTTAGTATTGAACACATTAGCTGTCTGTTATTGCAACAGATCCAGAGAAGTAATTAACAGGGGCTGAATTTGAACCACTAGATGAGCTGAGTCATCAGAAGTCAGCTTGAATCTTCAGTCCAATCAAACCAAGTAAAGCTGTTAAAGTTTCATATTTAATAATACAGAAATGTAAAACAAGATTAATAGTAGAGCTTTTAACATATATGGTAATACTACCAGTCCAAATTATAAGGTTATTTCCTTCTTTTTCTGCAGATCAGCACATGAACCAATAATTCTATTGCTATGTAGGGCAAAGAAATATTTTCATTCTTTTTTTTTGTGTTTTCTATAGCAATTGTTAAATAAATGCAAAATAACTAATTAACCTTACTCAGAAGTGAAAAATGGCACATATTTTATTGATATTTTTTCTTCTCTGTCTGGCTGCAAACCACTGAGCTACTACTATCAATAACCACATATATTTTATTCTAGCTATTTTATTTTCCTTGAATATTTAAAATATATATAATATATATATACACACACACATAATATAATATATATATACATATATACATATATAATTTATTCAGAAGTCTTAAAGCTTTGCTGGTCAATTCCAATTCATTTAATCAATACTTTTTTTTTAGAAATCAGAAAATCAACTACTAATTACCAATTATTAGCTGTTCATAGAGGGAAAAATCAGTTGGGTGCTCTGTTATCTGAATAATGAACTCACAAAAAAATAGGAGCAGAATTACAATATAAAACCTTGTAACCCTGGAGAATGTGATTGCTCATCTCAGAATCATCAGATGGATGAAACTTTGTCCTTTGTAATTCACCACTCTCTATACTGAGCCACATGCAGCAGATGGAAGTAAATTCTAGGGTTTGATCTTCAACAAAACCTCTTCATTTCACACACTAGTGAGTGTCATTTACAGTATGTTTGACTGAGCCTGATTTCATCTTTGAAAAAAATCATATACTGGCTCATTTTTTCTTCAAAGTGATCTTGTCACAACATGTAGACTAGGTGACTATGATCAGGTGTTAGTTCATCCCAGCAGGAGATTATGGAACGTATTTAAATGTAACGGATTATGGAATGTATTGTATAATCATATCCAAAGCTACCACAGTGCATCTACACAGCATTTGACATCTATGAAAAATAGGCTATAATTTGAAACATATGACATGTTAATTATTTCTTATAACTAGGTCAACTAATCAAGCACGTACTTAGCATTTATAACTAATCTCAACAAAAGTGTAAACATGCTAAATTTCTTACAGGCAGTGGGGTTTACTTTTAATTGTTGCTAACAGCCTTCGAGTCATCAGGGACTTATAAAGCCTTGCTGGGTTTGCATTTCTTCATTCTAAAGAAAGTGCTTGAACAAATTCCAAGAGCGGGTACAATCTGAATTCAAATGAATACTGTTGAATGCTGATGACTTTAATAATACAAGCACTATGAACAACTGTATGAATAAGGTGACTTCAAAACATTATACAAATAGGGTTGCCATGATACTACAATTTTAAGATTGCTGCAATGGCAATTCAGTTTCATAATACCTGATAGTCCTCAATTTTAAGTTGAGGAGAAATATTAATATTTATTTATTTATTTATTCAGTAGACATCCAGACTCAAACTAGATGGCACTTATACCAGGGATGGGATTTTATTTTCATATAATGTAAACGCATCTAAGGAATGATTGCCCATTTATGTGAAAAAAACCTCAGAAATAGTCATGTAATTTCACTTTATGATGTTATCTGTATATTTGCTTCCTTTCCTAATTTAATAATAGCCAGTTTATGTGCAAATATGCAGATTGGTATACCCAGATTATTCTGCATCAGCAATTATACTCTGACACACCAGTGATATTTTTCTGTAACTGTTTCACATCAGGTAAAAATTATACGATTGCAATATATTGTATTTCTCATTATGGCTGACCAGGAAAAAGCATGGATTTTCTTTCCAAATTCTACTATTTATTAACAGAGTTTATTTCAAAACCTTTCATTTCACTTACATTTCATGGTTTTGCGATTTTAAATTAAACAGTGAAGATGCATCACTGAAGCATGCAACAATATATAAAAATGCAGAAAACAAACAATGTGCAATACCAACTGATGTCTTTAATATCTGTTCAAATGTGACTGCCTTTAAGGTAACATAAAGAATTATTTCAAAACAGTCTTATATTGATGCTTGGCTACATACCTATCTGTGCTGAAGACCCTACAGCTTTCTGTGAAATCTGCCAGTTAATGTGAAGTCATGATGGACTGTCACGAATTCATGAATATCTTCTGGCACGTTTGTTAGAACTTCATAGATAATGCATTTCCATGACTAAGGGATAAGGGGGGCTTATAAAGTGTGATGAGATTTCATAACAGAATGAAACATTTTTCCAGTAAAATTAAAGTCTCCTTAATTTGTAGATATTCAAAAACTTTGAATAATATTAAAAAATAATTGTTCTTTCGACAAATCTGGGCATGATTTTTTAAGAAGTAATAATGCATCAAGGACTCGTGGTACACTGGGGACCACTGTGTTCAAAAACAAGATGAACTATAAGTTTGAATTGAATGCAGAAACAACAAAAACACATTTCATGACATTTAAAGAAGTGTAAGGTGCAAAATATGCAAAAAATGTGGTTACGGGTTTTGAATAATGAAAAATTCTATACATCTGCAAATAAATACAGTATCCTGGAACAGCATAGTGGCCTTTTCTAAAAACCACTATGTAAATAATGTGATCATAAGTATTCCTCATTTTCAAAACATGAATGAGCTCATTACAGTCATCATATGACATCATTTGCTTTTTTTGATAAATCGCACAAAAATGTTTAGTATTATGCTGCCCATGTGAGATCTGAGCTCCAAGAAATATTAATGGACTGATATACAGTCATCTCTGAGATATACCCATTCAAGTTCTAACAATTTCACTTTATAAGGAGTTTCGTGTAATACTGTAATTATATTGTAATTATAAATGTATATTTATAATGTAACACACACTATAAGCAACTTACAGTCACAAATGAAACAGGTGCACTGAAAACAAGCACTAGACTGATAATTTTCAAGGCTGTGAGAGGAAATATTTACATTTATTTATTTAGCTGACACTTTTATCCAAAGCAATTTACAATGTTAAGATACTTACAATTATTTACCCATTTATAAAGCTTGGTAATTTTACTGGAGCAATTTAGAGTAAGTACCTTGCTCAGAGGTACTACAAGCAAAAGTGACAATTGAACCTGTAGCCTCTGAGCACAAAAGCAGCAGAACTAACCATTACACTACCAACTTTGAGTTGAACACACAGACAGGCTGCCATACAGTATTACAGCGCACAATTAAGATAAAGGGAAACTGTTGTGTTGTGTTTTGATAACTCATGTTTACTATTGAAGAAACTGTATCCAATGCAATTGTATTAGGTGATATTTTAATGAGTGTCACACTTGGGGCTCAGGGTCACATTAAACAATTTAGCATGAAAACTAAGAGTAATTACTTTTTCCAGTAATTAGAGTTCATTTTACAAATGGTTTTCCAGTTTTTCATGCATTACCTTTGTAAGCCAGACGAAGACTGCATACTGCACTACAACTAACTCTACTTAAGTGCATGTCTCTTTGTAATTTTCATACTTGATCTCCTAATAAGCTGTTTGTGACATCAGTGTGGAAATTTAATAAATTGAATTGGACTGAATAAACTTAAGAGGCAAGTAAGTAAATAAATGAGAAAAAAATGAAGCCATTTTGATTGACTGTGATGTGTTTGAAAATAATTCTATTGATTCAATAGTGTCATACAGAGAAAAATTTCTAGTGGAGTAGTAGAGGGAAGCAATACATTTTTTTTTTCCTCAGTATCGTAAATGAAAAATAGGATATGTCTTATTCAGTTTGGAAGGCCGGTTCAGTTAGACACATTTCCCCTTTATAATTCTGCTCTAGCATTGTCTGAAATTGTGAAAGAATTACCGTAAGCATGATGTGTTAACATCATTAACTAAGAACAGCAAAAATCCTATAATGGTAGAAATGCATTACATAATAGACAGTTTTTTTTCCAGGGGTTTCACAGGACTTTACTATGACTAGATTGCCTCTTATCCCATAATAGATTATAATTTAAGGGAGAAATATGTCTAGCTTTTGATATTGTCTTGCTAAAGATCAGTTTATGACAATAAAATGCAATGGAAAGACACAAGGTTAGTGGTAGTACACTTACTATACTATTCATTTAAAATTAGTTACTGTTCTTATGTATTACATTCTCTTATTTTGGAGGCATTAGCTAAAATAAATGTCTCCAGTTCATTTAAATAGTATAATAATACTTTCTTAAATTATTGTTTCACGATTTGCTGGTTGCCGTGAGACGGCATAACTCAAATTAGATTTAATGGTGGATTTATATACCATGTGTTGTAAAAATGTTCAAGCAAACATTTGAAATGTTGCTGGAATACAAAATATACAACCAAATTTTTATCCATTTAGTATTTCATTACAAAGCCACATGCTCAGAAAACAGAAAAGTATTAACATAAAATATTAAAATTTTATTTAAAAATTGCTGGGCAGTGTTAACCTTGAAGCTAATTCTAACATACAATCACCAAGTGGTTATAAATATTTTTATAAATAATTTTTACACAGTTAAAATTTGCTTTTATTCACTTGTTAAGGATCCATGATAGCGCTGTTATAAATTCATTACTGTCACACTGTAACTGGATTAATGCAAATATAAAGATTTGAAGGAATCCCTCCCCCCTATGTGTAACTAACATGATTATAAACAATTATTGAAAAAAGTAACAACATCTGAATCCTGTCTACAAAAAAAAAAAAAAAAAAAATCTGTTGTATCAATGACAGTCTGGAAATAGATGAAGTTCCATGTAGAGCCATACACAGATACTGAAATCCTCCTCTTCTATGGAGCATGAAGGAGATGAATAACTGCTCTGCTTTCTGTACTCCAAAACCTCCCAAAATGATTCAGTCATGTATAGTAATTTGATAATTTAGCTAGATAATTTAACACAGAAGCATTTTACTTTGTTACGATGTATTGTGTAACCATTCCTGGATCCACTTAGCCTTCCGAATGGGATCACGGTTAAGAAACTATTTGGTGAGAGAATGGGGTACACCTGGATACTTTAATAATATTTTTTTAATAATAACAGTTTTTCAGTTGCTGAGTTAAGCATATATTATTTGTCAGCTTTTTGGCTGTTGTACAACAGTGCAGAGAAATCACTGTACCCAATAAGACCGTCAACGACTATAGACCCACAACAGATATTAACAGTTTCCAACAAACAATGTGAACTGGAGACATTCTTTGGCTTTCAACAGTCATAAACCTTACCAAATGTATGAAAGAGAAGATTGTTCAGGGATCCAGTTTTTGTCAAAGCTCATAACTCCAGGTTATGAATTGTTTGCATATTGGCCTTGGATACAAGTTGTTTCTGAGCAGCAGCTGTATCATTAATATCAGGTTTGATAAGCTTACAATGTCTTTTTTTTTTTTTTCCACTGTCAGAGCTGTTTATTCAGTTCTGTGGTAATTTCTAAGGCAAATATCCTGTCAAGTGTCTGTGTGCCCTGGTCTGTGAGCTTCAAATTGTCACCATTATTCCTATTTACAAATGCAGTTTTTTCACATTCAGCAAATTTTGTCATAATTTTTGACAGTGTTTGCTGTGTCACATCATAATTTTGCAGTTTGTGGTTTATTTCTGTTATGTGGCTTTTCTCAAACTGTTGGTTGTGTCATATTGCTTTAGAAACTAAAATATTAAACATTCCTCTTGTCAGACTTCTTTGATAACTGGAATATATTACCAGCTTTGTCCAGTTCAAAATTATTTACCACGATGGCTGCCTTTATAAGTATGGTTCATTCGTTTTCAAGTTGGGGCCCTTTTTTCAATAACTAAGCCTTTTTCAAAAGCAGCGAAAATCTTGTATGTTTGTATACTAAGCTACTTATAGTTAGATAAGTAACTTTACAATGGTTACCCCATTTATACTGCAGGGTATTCTTACTGTATCAATGGAGGGTAAGTACATTGATCAAGGGTACTGAAGCAAGAGCACTGGGCTTTCAAGTGTAGGCGACATCTCTATCCGTTACACTAGTGACGGCCCCTTTTTCATTTACTTCATACAATACTTCCTCCAGCAGATATGAAACTAAATATAGTCCTTTCAACATATTTTTTCACACTAAAGAGGAATACAAATGTAAAACCTGCATGTATAACACACACACACAGTCTGAACCGCTTGTCCCATACGGGGTTGCGGGGAGCTGGAGCCTAATCCGGCAACACAGGGCACAAGGCCAGAGGGGGAGGGGACACACCCAGGTCGGGACGCCAGCCCGTCGCAAGGCACCCCAAGCGGGACTCGAACCCCAAACCCACCGGAGAGCAGGACCCGGTCCAACCCGCTGCACCGCCGCACCCCCCTATGTATAACATTAAAATTAAATAATTCGTAAGAAAGACATTTAATTTATTTTTATTTAGGTATTTAGTTTCACTTTGAGAATCATATAAATTATAAAATACTTTTTGATTACATTTAGAGCTATCTTTTTCAATTTTCACACCAGATGGCCATTTTGTCCTTGCTCATAGCTCATAGCATTGTTTCATTTGCAAAATATATTTTGAAATAAACCTGGAGATAAAGTAACAAAAGGATATAAGCAGCAGAGCAAAGAAGCATTTCCAATTAAATCAGAGTCCAAGAAATTAAATATGTAAGCAGTGGTGTCACACTCGATATGTATGTATTACATGAGTGAATACACTGTCAGATGAATGATACTGTGTGATTGCTACATACGGAGTTCCCATGAAGAAGCATTTTTGATTTTGCTTAGCTGAGGTTGCTCCAAGCCAAGCCTTTCATCCACTGCATTATCTAACAATCATGGCTCAATATAAGTCAACATAGTCTCCTTTGATTTTAATTATAGCACCAAGCCCAGAGCCACACTTCCTTAGACAGAGGTGAAGGAATAACTCCTATGTGTTATGTTCTGTCTAGACATGTCTGAGGACAGGGGTGAGACTACTATGAAAAATGGAGAATTTTCACAGCACAATGCTTAATTCATTGGGCCTCATGTCACTTGTGGAATGAAAGAGCATAAACACCAGCGGCAGATCATGTCATGAAGAAGTCAGTGAATAACAATGAAATACTGAAAAACAGAAGAGAAATCTGTATCTTTAGATTGACTTGGAGCTATTAATTAAGTATAGTTGCACTGGAAATGAGAAATTTAAAAATTCAGGAAAGTATTAAAGGTTGCTTTGATAAACAAAGGTGTGAGTTCTTCAGGATAAGAATTACACAGAGCTCTGCAATCAAGTATATATGCAAACTTTATGTTATTATGCCATGTCTAGAATCTCAGTAGGAAAAACAGTCTGAACAGGAGTAAAGAAAAAGATAATGTGACAATGGTAGAGTGTATCATGGACATATTTTGTCAAGAGCAATTTTTCACGTTAGCTAAATATATAAATGCTTGCAATAAATAAAACGCAATTGGACTGGTGGTTGTGAGTACAGAAGGAAGGAACAAGTCTTGAAATTTCTAAGAGACCTGGACACTTCTGTTAAGCAATATTACAAGCTCTAGCCTCCACTGCCCGTCGATATGACCCACCGCCAAAAAAGGGACTTGATGCCCCATTAAAAGCAAGAACACTTAACCACTTATCCAATCAAAGAAATTTAGATTTGAATATGTTGAAATAGAAGCTTAATTCATATTATAAGTAAATATATTTCATAAATGTTTGGCTGGAGATGCCAAACAAGATATTGGTCAGAAGCAAATACAGACTGATCTTTTTTCAAAGAAACTAGCCGCCTCATGTTTTTCCAACCATGTCTTCACCATTGTTCATAACAACACACTCATGCTTTATGTGTTTTACACACAATAAACCAACAGAATCTGTTCTTCACTAAACGTTGTGAAAATTACTAATACTCAACAACTACTCAGTGTGAGATTTTTTCTGTTTATGATAATTCAGCAGATTTTGAAACTCAATATGAAACTATGACATAATCTATTAAAACTGTTAGCTTAAAGGTAGCATTTAGGTGACTTCCTCAAGCATATTTAAATTGATCTGAAAAATTAATTGTTTTGAGAAATATGTCTGCTACACTTATTAATCTATTGTGGGATGTTTAACAATAACTTTCTCATTATGGAAATAATACATGGGAATCAACAATAAATAAAACTGTAATAACACAGAAACTTTAAAATGACAGATATTTGCAACTTACCAAGGACAGAGAGCTCACAGGATGCAGTAATGTTCTCGATTTTGTTGAAAGCTAAACAGCTGTAAGTCCCCGAGTCTTCGTCAGTCACACTTCTGATCAAGAGATTGCTTCCTCCAAGTAAGGAATATTTCTTTGACCTTTAACAACAATGCAGTTTGAAAATTCACAACAAACACTATATTAGGCCAATATGTTGTACATTTGTTGACATTTAATTTCTTTACTCATTTAATAATGTTTTACTCTTAAAGATGTTTGTTTATTAATAATGGATAGTAATGATCGGGATGTTATTTAAATGTAGTGAACTGTGTGTAATAGTACCATCCTCTTTTGTAGTTCACCTCAATATTCACCCATTTCATTTTATTTTTTATTGACTGGAATTATTTATTACTACTAATTGACTGGAATTAATTATTAGTGCTAGTAGTGTATCTAGTAGTGTAAGTCACCTTGGTGAATAAAGGTGTGTGGGCTGATCACACTACATAGAGTTCATTGGAAGTTGCTTTGGAGAAAAGTGTCTGCTAAATAAAAAAATGTAAATGTAAATGTATTTCTTCAGAATTATTTTTGTTTCCCAAAGGCAAGATGAATTATAACTGAAAGGTGTTTAGACACACATGTATGTGTGTCTAAACAGATATATACATTCAAATACACACACACACACACATTTTCAGAACCGCTTGTCCCTCACGGGGTCACGGGAAACCGGAGCCTACCCGGCAACACAGGGCGTAAGGCCGGAGGGGGAAGGGGACACACCCAGGACGGGACGCCAGTCCGTCGCAAGGCACCCCAAGCGGGACTCGAACCCCAGACCCACGGGAGAGCAGGACTGCGGTCCAACCCACCGCACCCCCTACATTCAAATACATTCACAAAAATACATTCAACATACACAGGACAAGATGGGTTGTATTCTGTATATAACAGGTTTTCAGTATAACATATTGCCCATTGTATTTCCTAGTGGTGTCCTTCTGTTGAAGAACTGGTCTTCAACTAACCTGGTCTGGATCATGTCACTTCCCCTCATCCAGACAAAGGCTGGTGTTGGGAAGCCCGAAGCAGAACACTCCAAAATGGCATCTTTTCCCTCAATAGCTGTAACTTTCACCGGCCTCTGAAGGAAAATCAAACTTCGTGTGACTCCAGGCTCTGTGGATCAAAGAATATAAATACATATATTAAAATTCTGATAATTTATAAAAAAGATAGAAACGCTTAAGAATGCAAAATTTCCCTGTGATTCTCTGCCAGCTCCTCATACTTTTGTAAGCCTCCTTATAAAATCTTTGCAATGACTTCTTTACCCAAACCTACAATTCAGCCTGTAGTGCTTTGTAAATTTTGCTCTGACTCAGTAGAACTTAACATTGTCCTTTTCACGTACAGGTGGTCCCCAACTTACGATGGGGTTATGTTCCACGAAACCCATCGTTAGTTGAAAATATCGTACGTTGAAAATGCATTTAATACACCTAATACACACTTCTGCGTGACAGTCTGGGAGTTGCAGATCTCTGCTGCTACTCAGCATCGTGAGAGAACATCCCACCGCATATCGTTTGCCCGGGCAAAAATTTAAATGTAAAATTTGAAGTAAGTTTTCTACTGAATGTTGATCGCCAGCTCACTATCGTAAAGTCGAAAAAAATCGTAAGTCGAAGCATCATAAATCGAGGACCACCTGCACTGCGTCGTGTGTGCTTAGGCTTTCAAGCAAGTTACCTGGCAACACACGGAGGTCTGCGTCCGTGCCAGTTCGGGTGCTGCCAGGGTTGTCGGCCAAGCAGCGGTAGGTAGCAGAGTCAGGAGGTTGTACTTTGCTGACCTGCAGAGTCCCCGAGGGCAGGACTACCATACGGCTCTCGGGACTCAAGGTAAGCATCAGGTCTTCTCGGTTTTTCTGCCAGCGAACAACTGGCCTGGGCTCCCCTGTCACCTCACATCGCAGCACAGCCGTGTCCCCTAAGTAGGTTGACACAGATTCTGTGGGGATCACCAGGCGCAGGGGGCCTGAGAAAGGGAGACAAAGAGATTACGACAACCTCTCTGCAAACTTGAGAGCGCGAGAACATGCTCAGAAAAACAGATTACAAGGCAGGGGAATTTTTCGTGTCACCATCATAACAATCCCAGAACTCCTTTTTGTACCATATTTAAACTTTAGGAGACCTTACCAGATTCAAAACACACATGGTGCTCTGATTTCTTAAAGAATGCTTTATTATATTACACTGTATATTATAGTATTCTCCAAAAAAGCCACTATGATGCTCCAAATGTAGAATCAGTGAAGTACAACATAGAGCAAGCTGCAGGCTGTCTCTGAGAAGTTAAGTTCTCTAGAATAGTTATTCTCAGATTGCTGCAGACTTGTCTTACTGTCTAGCTGTGTCATTTGTTTTAACAGTTTTCAGTTCTTTTAAATTTCTTTGCAGAATTATAAAATAACCATCTTCAATGGCAATCCTCATCAGCAGTATAGCAGAGAAATGTAAGCATCTATCTATCTAGCTATCTAATTCAAGCAGGGTCATGGTGAGCTGGAGCCTATTCTGGAAGCATTGCACTCTAAGCTGAGGGGGTGCACCCTAAACAGGATGCCAGTCCATTGCAGGGTAGTTTTCTGTCATTTGAGACTATAGCTTTAAACAAGACATGAAAAAAGCATGTATCACAAAGGCTCCAAAGTTTACAGTAGGGGGTAGAAAATAGATTGCTAGGTTTTACAGTTGATGTAATACTTCTCTCATTTTTTTGTAGTTTTTTAACCCAAATAGTAAGCAGCAGGTGGTGTAGTGGTTAGAGCTGCCACCTTCCACTCTGAGGACTTTGATGTGAATCTAGCCTCCTGCTGTTTTACCCTTAAGCAAGGTACATACTCCAAAAAGCTCCAGTTATAATTTTCCAGAACAGTTTGTTTTTGAGTAAAACATCAGCTAAATAAATACATGTAAGGTAAATTTAGACAGTAAATTTTCACACTTCTCTTCCTACTTTCTTAGTGGTTCACAGTTGTTCTACTAATAAAGGATTTCCTAGGTACTGGATACACCAGTTCTAAGGTAAACTAATTCTATACATTTTACAGTTCTTATGGAGCACTTATTTGATTAAACTTCTTTAGCGAAAAAAAAAAAAATTTTTTTCTGACCCACTTCTCCTAACTAGTCTTTAAAATTGTACTATGTTATCTTTATGCAATACTTTTGAGACTAAGTCTATAAATGGAAAGAATGCCAATTAAACTAAGAAGCACTTTTATATGAAAAAATCCATTTACTCTAATGACCACTAATGATATATTACTACAAAATGGACAGCTTTGTGTAGGATAACATATTAATTTTAGGTCTAGATCCCCAAAAATATGTAAACTGCTGAGTTCCCAATTTGTTTTACTAACAGGAAGGCATAATAGATATCTGACTGCCAGTTACCACATAAATTATTAATACAGGTAGAAGGGTCAGGTGATATCACTCTGCAACTATCAGGCCAGTCTCAGACGAAGTAATGTAGATGGTTTTTTTATATTCAAATACTAATTGGTCAAAGAAATATTTAGAATATTTAGAATTATGAAATATTTCAAATTTATGAATTTAAATCATACGGTGTGATTTGACACACAGTTTAGTGATTTTGTGAGTACTGATATCACAGCTGCACTGCCCCCCCAGGTCTTCTAAAAAATATTAAAAATAATATATGTCAAAAAAATAAATGGTATAGTAATAGTTATAAATCACAATGCCTATGCACAACACAACAATTAGGATTTCTCAAGAATTAAGGAACAAATAAAGCTAAAGCAAGTCTGACCAACAGACAGGGCTTGAGTTTTTTAATTTTTGAAATATGACTAACATTTATCTGAATACACCTAGCTGGAGAGATAATCAGACACTTCTTTATTTCAGCAAAGTGTCTCCTAAAGCACTGCATATTAAAGGTGGCACTTAAACAAGTCTAAGCAGTGGCAGACTCTCAGAAGTTATTTACTAAATAAGACCAAAGTGTATATAGATGTAAGTCTGAATTTTTCCCTAAGAAAATAATATTCCACAGTTTCAGTTACAGATATAGGCAAAGATTTTTTCTTAAAGTAAATATCAGTAAATTTCACAAGTTAAAATTAAAACAAGCAGATAAATGTATACTTTAATGTTCCCAAACAAAAACACCTGTCTTTTCTGCCTCTTGATTTAGTCACTTTGCTTAGAAGCTGTTGAATATTTAATATCTAAAAAAAAATCCTACCTGAAAAGCTTTTTCAGCAGCTTCCCAAAAGTAAGAATGACAGTGATTAAAGAACTTGTAAGGTGACATGGACAAGAGCAGCTCTGCTTCCAGATACCTTTAATGAAATTAAGATTACTCTTCTGACCTCACACTAAATTAGAACAAGAATCCCAAGCTCAAAGCTTTGTAACCTTTGCCAGGCACAGGCAATGAGATATGTCACTCAAAATGCACCTGCAAGGTTCAATCAGCAGAACTCAGTCTAATGATGCTGCATTTCAACAAACTCAAAGCCTCATTTTGGTCAGCACCCTATTTTGCTGAAACAAGATAAAATCTATTAGCATAAATGGTTCCAGCTTCATGTGTGCCTATGCAAGGATTTCATTATTGAGCCAGAACTCTAAACCTGTATGTGTCAGGGGAGATGTAAATCCAGCTGCGGTCATGATTACATTTTTACCATTAATTCTAGGAGATCAATCACCATAATTGACGTTTACCTTGTTCAGAATAAAATGCAGTGTTCACAAACAGTCAAAATGGAAATGAGAAATGGAACAGCTTTGTCACACATACAGTGTCTACAATTTACAGTAGGTGTAAGATTCTGGAGAATGATGCTTCATCTCCATGCATGGGTGCAAACTACAATACATTAGCTAAGTATTTATGTTTATTCATTTAACTGATGCTTTTCTCCAAAGAGACATACAGTGTTAAGGTGCTTAAAATTTATACAGCTGGGTTTTTTTTTAAACCAGAGAAATTTTTAGAGTAAGTACCTTTCTCAACAGCACTACAGCCAGAGGCAGGAATCAAACCTGTAACCTTTGGGTCTGAAGACAACAGCACTAACCACTGCACTACCAGTTATAACTGAAATGCTTCTATTTATTACCTTCAAGCTACACCAAAATTTCAATAATTTTTAAATGAAAATAAAAAAGTTGTCTCCACCAATTGCAACGTAGTGCTAATGTTAATCGATTTGTTCCGCAAATATAGGTATGGTTTATTGATCAGAACATGTATGCAGACAAGATGCAAGATGTAACCACAGGGAAACTGGGAGGCTGTCCCACACTCCCATTCTGGTCAGGTACTTTTTACTGCCAGTTATCAGTTCAGTGTAACACAGTGGCACAGCATGCACAGCTGGGCTTGGGTATTTTACCCCTTGTTTGTACCTACCCCAATACAGAGAAGAAGGCATTGGAGAAAATCACTTTTGTTCCTCCTTTGCATAGGAAGCTACATCTGTGGTCACTATGAGCTGACCGTGACTCGATGGCAAATCAATCAATCAATCAATCAATCAGTCAATCAGTCAATCCATACATCCATCCATCCATCCATCCATCAGTTCAGCAGCTAAATGCAGATAAACAGGCAGAAATTTTGGAAAATATATTAGTGAAGAAAACAATATGCCTTTGTGTGTAATAACACTAGTAGTCAGTGTATATACAGTATTTATTTTGTACCCATTGTAAGACTGCTTCAACTAGATTCACAGAAATTTGTAAAAATTGAATATGGATTCAGTCACTTTATATTGCACTCTCATAAAATTTGTTTTATTATAGTATATTAGAACTTTTTCATATGTGTAGCCTATATTCATCTGTTCAGTTGTGCTATATGCATTCTTTTTTATGTAATGGATTATAAGTCCCACATGGGCTGATATCAGCAAGAAATCATTACTTCTGTTTATTGCTTAACAGTTTAATGAAAATTCAGCTGCATAACTCAGAAATACTGATTTAATGAGTTAATAACATAACCTTACACTATCAGTCCTTGCAAAAATACAACTTAAATTATATTTATGTAAAAACCCAACTCCTTCGTGGAAAAAAAACCGAGGATCATTTATAATGAATTAACATTTTTGCCAGTCAACTTTGACATAGTAACAAAAAAATGCTTAGACACCAACCAACTTGTAGACATGAATGTTCAAACATTAATGATGATTTTTTTTTCTGATTTAAGATACTTAAATAACCCACAATACCTTGCTTGATTTGACATTTTTACATTTATTTGAATCTGCTCAACCTTTGTCATCTTGTATAGAGTTTATTTGCCACCACTGTATTCTATTAACTAATCATTCCATTTTGCTTATCATTCGTGCAATAACTGACACCACAGAGAGGTCTCAATTTGTCAGTCAGTGTCACCCTCTGTCTCATTAGCACCTCATACAATAGCTCTTTTCATTTTACCAGCTGTGCCAATCCTGCACTTTTATTGCCCATTAATTGACCGTCACCTTTTCTCTTACCAGTCAAAAACAACCTATTATAAAAACCTATTATATCAACCTATTGATGCATTTTGAAAGTTCAAAGGGGTTAATCCCTTCTTTCTTCTTGAATTTGAGGTATTCCATTGGTATATTTGTTTTAAATATATTACTTAAATACAAAGCAATTAGATAATGCAAAGGCAACTGTAGCACTTAAGAAATATAAGAATATACAGTAGTCACAACTCTGGGTGCTAAGTATATTTCTGAGGATTCCGCACAAATTTGGGAAATCTTTTGGTTAGAATTTTTTCCATAAATAGACCTAGCATACCAATTGAAATTGTGTGAAAAGGCATTACCCAATACACTGACAGACAGTGATTGCGAATAGTTAGTGCTGGTTTGAGTTTTTCAAACAGCCTGCTCTAGTTCTAGCCAGGGGTCTTTATTTTAATTTCTTATACAAAACGTATAAAATACTCCTTCCAGGGCATTCAGAATGCACAAAAGCATGCGCGAGGCATCCTGGCCCACCAGAGCAAGGGGCTGTCTGTGAATGTGGTCTCTGAGCTGCTCAGAAGAAGACAGAGTCTGATGCCCTGTTCCCATCTGAAAAAACACCACCGTTGCTTCCCAGCCCAGACTGTCATGTTGCTGAAATTTACATTAATATTTATTCATTTAGCAGACGCTTTTCTCCAAAGTGACGTACATCTCGTAGAAATAAATGTATATGAATCAATTTACATTTATTCATTTAGCAGATGCTTTCCTCCAATGCAAAGTATGTACTAGTGTAAACAAAATTGCATTTCACAATAGATCAAAGATTTTTAAACAGTCACAAGATTAACATAACACAATCAGGTTTTTTATACCACCGTTTTTACTAGTGCATGTTAGCTATGCATATTGTAAATAAAATTGGTGGATTTTCAGTAGTTTGTATTTTGTTGTGTTTTTTGCTATAGTTCACAAAAGTCAGTCAGCAGCAGCAGAAAAGAACAGTGTAAATAACAGAGCAATGGCATCTTGTTCCTTAATCTGTATAATATTGAAAGGTGTCTAATCAGGGAATAATGCATAATACAGAGCAGAATCTCCTGCTGTTAGTCTTCTGGGTATTTACCCTGAATTTCTCCATTAAAAATTACCAAGCTGTATAAGTGGGCAAATCATTTTAAATAACTCTGGACAAAAGAGACAGCTCAATAAATGTGAACATACATAAATGACAAAAGCTCTGTTCTAGAAAAACTAGTAATATATATTTGAATTATATACTTTTAAATATGGTCAAAGAAATTCTGTTTTTAAATATCTATATTTATATATATATATATAACATTATATATAATGTGTCTCTTTTTAGATACAGTGCTTACATTATACTAATTACAACATTCTGAAAACTCAAACACAAAAAAATTCTGAATGAAATAAACTAAAAGTGCTTGTCAACATGTATATGTTGAATTACAGCAAAAAAAATGGACAGACTACATGCATGTAAAAAGCTAACATTTTACTTATTAGACTATACTTGATCAGAAGCCTGATGGAAGTGCTTATATGGAAATGTGCCTTCATGATGAAACTTAAAATATTTTCCTAATTTCACTGATAATGTGATGACAGTGTAAATTAATGACAACAGTTTAGGATTACATTTGGTCAGTTTAAAGCTATTTATAAAGATTTGAAAATTAGCATAGCATGATCAAAATACAATTTAAAAATACTAAACAGGATAAATTAGGATAATCATTATCATAACTATAACCAGAGCAGTCCCCTCAGAGCTAATTTACTACCCTGTTTGTCAACGAATTTAAATTATGCAAGCAGCCATGGTCTTTTCTAAAAGGTCACCAGCACTTAATCACAATTTACAGGTCTACAGCTACAAGAAAAATAATGAAAATGGCCATTTGGTCATTAACTATGCAGCAATTACAAGAACTCTATAGCAATGACTATTGTCAGATTCAGCAAACATGATGTGTGTGAGCAGTCGCATATGCACCGTAGAAAACCAGAGTATTTTAAGAAGCATTCAAAACGTTGTCAAAAATCACAATGCCAAGGCAAACCACACTGCTCTTTCTACGCAACATGAATCTCTATTTAATGGCAATATCAAGTGATAATTATTTGCATTTATCCTCTGACGTAGTTGCACACAACTCCAGAAACTCCATAGTCCAGTGGCATCCATCATCATTGTTTGCTATCAACGGAAAATCGTGAACATAAAAGTAATATTAAAAAGTTTTCTTTGTAGAAGCTTGCAAACATCCAGAAAATGGCCAATTTAAATTCTTCACACATAACAATGAAAAGTACAATATTTACAATATACAATATACACACACACACACACACACACACACACACACACACACTTTCTGAACCACTTGTCCCATACAGGGTCGCAGGGAGCCGGAGCCTACCCGGCAACACAGGGCATAAGGCCGGAGAGGGAGGGGACACACCCAGGATGGGACTCCGTCGCAAGGCACCCCAAATATACAATACACTAAAGCTTATTTTTCGCTGTTTCATTGTGTTGATGAAGTCCTCATCATCACCCCAACAGGCATTATTCTTTAACATCAGCATAGCCATTCTTTGTTTATTTCTTACTCATTGAAGATTACCGACTGTTACTTAGTTTCTTGGAAGATTGTTTTCATCTAATATCAACTATATCTTTTACAAAACACAATTCTTAATCCCTATGTTATTCTTCACTAAATCACGGTGATAAAAAATAATTTTATTAGCTTAGTTAAAATTTGTTGAAAGTGGAACTGTGGCATGGAGCAGGATTGGTCCTGATGGATATGTCTCTAATGCCTGCACTGTGCCAGTTTCTCAAACAATGAAGACCAGCTGCAACTCATTAATTGGATAACCAAAGCCAAGATATTAGGCAGCTGGTCTGAAAGATGAGAGGACAAGGCAGCTTGTGGAAGTAGAAAGTACTAATAATTCCAATAAATGTATTAATTTTGTAATACATTTGCATTAAAGAGGCAATTTCTATTTTCTAATTGACTTAGTTTAAGTGGAAAAGTCTTCTATAGCTCTCCTGTAACTCTAGCATGGCTCCACCCTGTAATGTGCCACGTTATTTATTGCACAAAAAAAATTGCTTATTTAAACAACATTATTAAGCTTCTGGGAAAGAACATAAGCTGCATGTTTTAAACAAGAAAGGATCAGCAGGATCCACTGAAACCAATTATTAACAGTCTTAAAGGATCACAAATAGAAAAGGTTCAAGATGCGTTTGCTAGATTTTAAAGTCACTACAGCAGACCAGCTTCACAAGTCATGCAAAAGTCAGGGCTGTCAAAGGGCAGCCAGGATGGGCTTTTGTGTTAGCCTGATATGCTAAACAATTGACGAGGACAAGCTGTCACTTGCATCTGTTGTGCTATATCATGTGCTCTAAATTCTCTAATCTCATTTGCATCACCCAAATCCAGTATCAGTTCTAATCAAATTTAAAACTATACACAGTTTTATATTGTTCATATTATTTAAAAAATAAGACATTTGATTTTAATAATTTATATATAACACACACTTTCTGAACTGCTTGTCCCATACAGGGTCACAGGGAGCCAGAGCCCAACCCAGCAACTCAGGGTATAAGGCTGGAGGGGGAGGGGACACACCCAGGATGGGACGCCAGTCCGTCGCAAGGCACCCCAAGCGGGACGTGAACCCCAGACCCACCGGAAAGCAGGACCCGGTCCATCCCACTGCACCACCGTTCATATATAACAATGCAATTTAAATATTATGTATGAGAGAGGGGAAAAGAGAACGCACTCCTGCAGTACAATCATTATAGCAATAATGGACATGTTACAAAGCAAAACAACATAATCTGCAATTGTGCATTGTCCCTCTAATTGTGAAGGGGGGAAAGAGCTTGGAAAGGCAGCGACTTTTATAGCCCCACACATGGAGCTGGTGTGTTCTCCTTCTGCCAACAGGGCAAAGACTTGGCAGCAGTACATTGGTTTTCTGCTGGCATGGTCAGCCTTGGCTGACAGGGCTGTCTTTCACCACCCTAGGAAGAACAATTGCCCTTTCACTCTCATAGGAACCCCAGAGGGCATTAGAGTCAGCTTGGGTTAAGAAGAATTAATTTAGGGAGATTAGGGAGGTAAGAAACCAATTTTAAATGTGACCAGTTATCAAACATAGTGCAGTGTCATATTTTCTTTTACTTTTAAGTATTTTATAAGTTCAGCTGCAATTATATTGTAAAGTAGAAAAATATTTTCAAAATAATGTTCCTTTTTACTGCAACAAGGGAGAAATATTCCAAAATTTGTGAAGGTAAAACATAAAAAATGCATAGAGCAATTTGGTAGTACTGATAAATAAAGGCAATTCTTAGAAGTTGCACAATATTGCTGTATGAGTACCGGACAGCTGTTTGCCAGTAAATAGCAAACACAATTTGTGTGGTTTCAGTCAGCCATGCTAAAATCAATTTTTACCACCATTTTAAGACCATGGGGGACAGAATGCTGAAGTGATGAGTATTCTCCATGACTACTCTCAGTAGAATTCCTGACCAAGTTTAAATGTGTCCTGCACACACTACTGGTGTAAGAATCACTCTAAAGCTGCACTTAAAAAGCACAGGGTTCTATCGTGTTTACTGGCTCCTTGTGTTACGAATGATCGAATTACATATTTTCAAGGACACAAATATTTTTCAATTTATAATTTTTAATAGAATTTTCTTCAATTATTTATGGTCTAAAAATTCTGCTTGTTGGGAACGTGAGCTATATTCATGCACCCAGCTGAGTGCTGGCAGTGAAACTAGCCAGTAAAATTGGTCAACAATCAGGATTGAAGAGAAGTTTGTGGAGACACAATATTTTTATTTTCAATCATTTCCATTGCAGCTCAAGGTTAATGCGAGCATCAAAATTCAAGGTTTTTTTTTTTTTAATTCATAGTTATGTCATTGGTTTGAGCAGAATCATACCTGGTAATAAATCTTGGGACACTTGTATTAGAAAGCATTTTATTTTATTTTATTTTTCCTTAAGGATCAGGTGGATTCTCAACAATTTCTCTTTTTCAGTGGTCATTCCAAAAAATCAGATCTACTGTTGCTAACTTCTTACATGCTCTTTGTGCTACTTCTCTATGTGCTGACATTATCCTTTTTGACCTCTTTACTGCTTTTGAAATGGTTAACCACTTTATTCCCCTTGCTGCCCTCAGGGACCTTGGCATCTCTGGGACTGGCTTACCTCACACCTGTCTGATCATTCATTCCAAATCTCTTGGCAAGGTATGTGCTCCCCTACTGCCCTCAACAGATGTCAAAGTTTGATTCTTGGACCTCCACTCTTCAGACTTTACACCTGCTACTCAAAGGTTTAGATATTCTACCACCTGTATGCTGATGGCACACACACACACACACACACACAAACACACATATTGTCTGAAACTGCTTGTCCCAAGCGGGTTCGCGGCGAACCGGAGCCTAACCCAGCAACACAGAGCGAAAGGCTGAAGGGGGGAGGGGGCACACCCAGGACGGGATGCCAGTCCGTTGCAAGGCACCCCAAGCAGGACTGAAGCCCCAGACCTGCCAGCGAGCAGAACCCGGGCAAGCCCGCTGTGCTACCGCGCCCCCCAACCCCCCCGATGCTGATGACATCCAAATTGTTATTTGCCTCTCCTTATATAACTCTCCTCTAGCTAATCAAATATGCCTTGCATCATTATCTTGATGCATCACCTGAAGCTAAATCTGTAAAGAGATCTTATTCCTTTCCTCCTCTGCTTCACTTGCTGTTGACCTCCTAGTAAACAAAACCTAGGTGCTAACCCCTTGTGTGTGCTAGCCTCTTGGGTGGGTTTTTACAAAAACTCAGGTAACCCCTTTTATCTCCTCCGGAGCCCTACCACACTCTCTGTAGTTCATTGTGTCTGTCTGGTCTCCCATTGTATTCCTCTCAAAACCTTTTGCAATTCAACCGTATGCCATTTTGTGATGCCCACACTACATTCCTTTGTTGCCTGTTGATATTGCTTTTCTTAAACAGGTTAAAAGTGGAAAGATTCACTGATCACTACCAATGAGTCACACTTTAGTAGCTCTTCTAATTGAAACACGGATGTTTTAAATTATCTTGGAAAAGGCACCAGCAAATAAAAAAAAAATTACAATGCCAGTGAAAGTCTACAAATAAGTCTGAAAAGGTTATAATATGAATGAAAATTTCAGTTCTTTGAGAGAAACCTGTAGAAGTTCAAATATTATATTCTCTGTTAGATATGTCTAAGAGGACATTATATTCTTCAAAGAATCAGTCAATAGTGTATGTACATGATTTTAACATAGGGTACTAACAAAACTGATCCTGGATGATTCAGAGTAGGTAAATATTTAACAATAATGATTACTGGATAGGCTGCCAGCCCAGGAACAGCTAAGCTTCAAATTCTAACAAAACTACACAATACAATCTTTTGAGATTTGGAAACTTGAAATGCACGTTTGTCCAGCTGTGTAAAGTAAGATGTTCAAACTATTATTATTTTTTTTTACATATACCTTCCAGTACACTCAATAATGAAATAGCGAAATACTTAGTTTCAAAGCCAAAGTTACCTGTAACTGAAGAGCATGTTATGAGACAGTAAGTATGTTAAATTTTAAATATACCACTATTATCTCTTTTACTCTCTTAAATATGAACTGGTGAGAGGAACACAAAATAAATCTGCTGCAGTATCTATAGTGTATACTACCTTGCATCCTTCCATAGGAGGACTCTTCCCTTGCATCCCTCCATGGGAGGACCCTTCCTATGAAGTCCACCGAAACCCTTAGTCTGGAAACTTATTGTTGACACTGGCCCATAAATAAGAACTACGGCACACCTGGGACTGTGCTTTTCACAGACAAATTGGGTCCTTTGGGCCACAAAATGTCCAAATGACCTATAGGAGCCCCATCGCAACAAGTGATCCCGTTCAGGCTGCCATTACAGTATTTCACACAGAATCATACACACATATTCGATCATTTATAACTGAAGCGCACATTGAATTTTCATGTTACCAGACATTAATAACTACTGGGGCCTTATAAGTTCCCCATAAAGAGAGAAAATTTAAAAAAAAAAAGAAAAAGGAATATTTGTGAAAAATGAGCATTGTTTGCATCTGGTGAATATAACACCAGAATGATTATATTGTTTAAAGATGTATTAAAACTCCAGATCTGGTGGAAACTACGTTGCTATAGCACCGGTTAGTGTTTGGAAGCAACACATGAAACACGTGAAAACTGTTCTCCAGCATATTCCAACACTATTGTGTTCATTTCAGTTTAATTTGCCAACACCTGCTGTTTCCAAAAAGCTTTTGCAAATGAGCTGCTATTTTCCTTTTGTATTATGCGTAGGCTCAGGTGGGACTTCGTTGGGTTTGGATCAGGTAAACCAGAACACACACACACACACACACACACACACACACACACACATTCTCTGAACCGCTTGTCCCATATGGGGTCGCGGGGAACCGGGGCCTAACCCGGCAACTCAGGGCGTAAGGCCGGAGGGGGAGGGGACACACCCAGGACGGGATGCCAGTCCGTCGCAAGGCACCCCAAGTGGGACTTGAACCCCAGACCCACCGGAGAGCAGGACCCGGTCCAACCTAAACCAGAACATTTAGGTAAAAATCTCAATGCTAATTTTGGTTACTAGTGAATATAACACACTATGAACAATATTACACTGGTAACAGAAATTAATTTGGCTCCTAGGTGTGATCTTAACAGCATTTTTTAAAGTGTACAATCAGGAGGAGACACAGGTAATATATTTGTGTCTAACATCAAGCACTGAGGAAGAGCATAATGTACAGTATGTGGGGTGTGGAACTCGCTCTGCATTTCAGTAAACTAGTTTAAGGGCCAAAAAGTACTGAAATAGAAGTCCCTGTCGACATCAATATTTTTTTGACTGAATATTAACATTCAGCTTTGTGATACAGATAGCAGCAGTAAAGTTTCAGTTTCTACTAAAAACTGAACAAATCCAGTCCAAGAACTACAAACTAACAGATAAATCAAAATCAACACTTCAGTTTTTGCATAAAATATTAGTATTAATTTGACTGTTATTATACTGTGAATGAGAAAACTGAAATCAGTGGAGAGCTTTGCAGTCCATATAACCTGCATTGCACAAAATAAATGCTCTGCATGGTGGCCACACGGCTGTTTTCCTTACCAGAGACTGTGACCTTGACTATTCTGCTTACAATGGCGCCTACCCCCTCTAGGGAGGCTAGGCATTGGTAAGAGCCCTCATCAGGTCTGTGGTGCCGTGAGTGGACCACATTCTGGATGACGAGGGAGCCGTTGGCTAGTTGTTGTCTTCTCTCATCCACCACTGTGCTCAGCAGAACTCCATCCTTCTTCCACGCAATGGTGGGGGTGCCCTGGTCTGACTGGGCCTCACAGTCCAGCTGCATGGTTCCCCCCCTCACTGTTACTGTGTCCAGTGGCTCCTGCACAAACCGAAGATCTACAAAGCTTCTCATCTCCTCAGAACCTGTGCAAAAGGGAGAAACAGTGAATTATATATAAGGAAATACGTGCTGAGGCTCGGAAGCACAAATTTTATTGCTGAATACAAAAACTTGCACAAAGCATTATTTAAATTTAAGGAGTCATTAAAGGGTAATTATTCAACAAGTCCATTTTAACGGAAATCAATAATATGGATCTTTTCTGGTTAAAGTAAATTTCTGATGATGACACCCAACTATACTGTTAAATTTAACAGAGATCCACCTTATGTTGTTTAAATTTAAAAAAATATATTTTTTTTAAAAATATTTCTTTTTAAATAGACTTTTCTCACGATTGCTATATTATTACCAATGCAATTACACTTTTCTTTATTGTGTTACAGAAGAGTAAAGTGTTTTCAAGACAAGAGAAGCATTTAAAAACTGCCATACATTTACAATAAATGACCAAGGGCTACATATATTTTCAGCATTTAAAACCAACAAATTACTATGAAGATGCTGCTGCAACTACTAAACACAATTACATTGGTACAATAGAACTTGTAGAGTCTTTAATTAAAATTACAATTATTTACTTTGATCAAAAAGGTGGTCTATTAGTTGGCACAAACAAACCAATAAAGTTCCATTGCCAACAGGGGAGCTGTTGTATATGTATTGCTGCTGTAAATGTAAAGCTGTAAAAATAAGTTTTTAAAAATGGTTTGTTGAACAAGACATTATAATACTTAATACTAATATACTGAAACTACTGAATGTATATCTGTTTAATTGCGAAAAAGGGAGGGAAAGGATGCAAACAGCACTCATGTTTCATTGGCCAGCTTGCCATACCATATATGATGATGCTGCAAGTACAGTAAGCATTGAGTTCAGGTTTCAATTCAATTTAGTTCTGTTTTTCTCTGTGCAATCAGGAAATGCTAATCTGGAAAAAACAAAAGCAAGTTGGAGGTGATGAATGCAAGAAATAAAAATGCTAATGTGAAATTCTACAGAGAGATGATTTAATAATGTGCATTGGCTTACTTCCTTTTTCAAGGTAATTTGTCATATATGTCGCCAAAAGCTAAATAAATGCATTTCTTATAAAACAGATAAAGCAGCAAATAATAAAAAGTTTCATTCTTTCCAGATGAATCCAGCCAAAGCATTTTCAAGTTATATTCTAAGATATTTTCAAGATGGTCTTTGGTTGTTCTTGCCCCTTCACCCCTCTGTACAATGAAATGCCTTTAGCTGGCAGGTGTTTGAATATGATGCATGAAAACCATGGATGCAAGGATATGGGGGATGGGACACTGGCAGATTATCCACCCAATATCATCACAGAATGCCTGGGATAATTGAAATTCTGTCTTGTGCAAACTTTCTTGTCCCCAGGCAAAGAGATGGATGTAAAAGTGATGAGCCAACAGGGGGATTCATCCTATCCATGCAAACGACAACTTCCCAGATAACCTTTCAGAAGGTTTGCTCAGATGTGGTAAAAGAGAGTCTCAGGGAATGGCACTGAACTCATGGGCCCTGTGTAACCATGTGATTATGCTATGGTTACTGCTGCTGACAGAGAATATGCCCAAGGCAGGGGTACAATGTGGGATAGATGTGCATGTTCTGTATAGTATTTTCAGAACTTCCATATGGTAAGCACAATTGTACAGCAGTATAAGCAGTTTTAACATCTGAGTGTTGTGCATTAAAATATAAAATCGTAAAAAAATAATAAATAAATCATTAAAACACACACACATATGATCTTCTCAGACTGTCTGCAGAGCAGGTGTCACTAGTGACAATCTGAGAAGATCATCACTTTGGCTAAGGTTGGTCCACACATAAAGTTCATACTGTTTTTGATAAGCAATGACAATACACTGGGATTACAAAAGTATCTGTGGGGTATTTTCTTAAGAAAACATCTGCAGTACTATATTATCAACAGATAGGACATTGTAACGGGTGAACGCTAGCTTTGTTGAGCTCATAACAGTAGTAAATAAAATATTTGGTCCGTTGTGTGTTTTATTATTCTCTTACGATGCCTGATAGCAGGATCTTACTCTTATCCTGTTCAACTCTTATCCCTTAGTTTTTATGATTTATTGTGTATATGTTTCTTGAGTCTTAGTGTCTCCAGACCATTCAGGTTTTGTGACATTCTTACTGCCACAGCTGTTCAAGGGAATGCGCGGCAATGTCCTTGCAGATCCCTAATACTGCCACCTGTGCTACCCTTGTTTCTCGCTTCCTTCCCAGTCAGCATTTCATGACCATCCCTCTCTCTCGCTCTCTTTTCATTCAGCCTCTTTGAGCTGACAGCTCTTTATTCTTCTAGTTATTTAAATCGACCGTCTGCCTCGCATCTCTTCACCTAAGACCATGTCATTCTTCTCCATGGCATCAAAATTCACCTTAGTCTTGTCTCCCTTGCCCACGACTTCCCTGTCTATCAGCTTTCTCTCAATGTATCCCCATTATAACCTCTTACATTCTTTCCTTCATATCTGTGACTGCTTTATCCAATCTTTTGTCCTCCCTAGCCTTTATTATACCATTGTACTCACAATTCACAGTTTAACCTTAGACAAATGTATCTGAAAACAGATCAGTTTTAGCTATTATTATTATTCCACCTTTATTTCTTTGCCTGGAAATGACATGTTAAAAGAGGTCTTCGGAACAGAATTAATCTTGGCAATTAAAACGTCCTTTTTCTCATACGTTGTTGTTATTCTCTTTTTTGATCCTGTATGAATAACACTCTGACTGTTTCAACTTACCATGTCCCACTGCAAACCTGACAAGCCAAAGTACCTCTTCAGCAAAGCGCTTTTTAAAGTGTAAATGCTTTTAACAGAGAACATTTTTTAAAATTACAAACAGTCTCATCAAAGAGTGCTAATATTAAGGAGAAACTTTGGGTTTCGTAAAATATTTTCAAAGTCTGAATTATATTTTGACAAGAGGTGCGGTGGTGCAGCAGGTTTGACCAGGTCCTGCTCTCTGGCAGGTCTGGGGTTCCAGTCCCGCTTCGGGTGCCTTGTGATGGACTGGCGTCCCGTCCTGGGTGTGTCCCCTCCCGCTCCAGCCTTACGCCCTGTGTTGCCAGGTTAGGCTCTGGTTTGCCGCGACCACACTTGGGACAAGCGATATGTGTGTGTGTGTGATATTTGGACAATGAACATAAATCTGAAAAAGCAAAAAAGTAATAGTTGTGTAATACTGTATATTATAAACTAATATAAATACACACAACTAAGTGAGGATCAAAGTAAGATTTCAAGTTTACTGTTGTCCTTGAAACAGCTGCAATATGTCGGCAACACGAAGTAACAGTTAGAGGTTGAAATCAAAACTTTATCAAGCAGCACTATGACTTCGCTGGTAAAAGTTCCTCCTTAGTAAACTGGAGGTCCTGGGTCCAAATCCCAGCTGTGCCTTTAGGTTTCGCTTTTACCCAGAGACTCAAATCTCTCCCTGCTCTCCAGTGTGAAACCTCAGCTGTGCCTCTGGCTGTCTACACTTTCTCTCTCCAGATGCGCTAAAAAGGATCAGTCAATCTCTCTTCCAGTCCCAAGCTGTTCTGTAACCTTGCAGTCAACATCACATCAGTTGCCAGTCTAATGATCTTCCGACACTTTTTGAAGGCCTACATCTTCTCGCGACACCTTGGGATTGTTTAGCTATTGGGCTCTCGGTGGCTTTTAGCTAAAATGTCAGTCTCGCTGTCCTCTTGCATATATCGTTTATCACTGTAATTGTCTGATTCGGTTATGTTTGCATTACTTGTTTCTCTTCAGAGGTTGACTTTGTACTAACTGCAGTACAGTATTTCATAAACTCTCATCATATGTTACCTTGTACTGTTGCAAACAGTTGTGGATTGGGCAATACTAGCATCACACAGGACAATGGAGGACGTTGAAGAAAACCAATAAAACAGTAATAAGAGTAAAAAACAGAGAAATTCTAAGGTGAATTAAGTATTTATAGGTCTTTTTATTTTTCTGGCATCATTTCTCCTTATTCTGACAACATTTTTTAGCAGTAAATTCCAGTTTGAAAAGCTGTCACCCATCTGTAAATATTCCATAGCTCCTTCACTGCAAGTAAGACAGAGAATAGTGGATGTGTGGAGCATTGCGTCTTAAACCTCAGTGAAGGGCATCAGATAACACCAGTCAGGTGTTATGACGCCAGAGTCAAGCCACCTGAATTATACAGAAAAAATTCAATTCAATTCAATTCAATAAGGAAGGGTGAGTATTAGCCGCCCTGCAGTGCTGTGATATAGCAGTTTTTCACAGCTATGTTTGCCCATTTGATCATACAGATTAACACCTTGATGGAACAGCACAGCAAACACCAAGCTGAAATTAGACAAAAAGACACTTTGGATTTCCATGAAATCCTGCAAGATCTGGTTTCGATCTCAGTTCCAAATTTTATTTCTGAGGGAAAATATGGATCTTCACAGAGCATTCTGAGCATCTACATTTGAAACTGTGCTGGCGAGCACTTCAAAGATGAAGAAATACATAAAAATGACACTTGAGACTGAAGGAACAGCATCGTGTTTTTTGACTCAAATTATGAATGTTTTGTTCTGGTCTGTTTAGAAGTATCTTTATACTTTGTGTTGGAGTAATGTGTTCTAGATGTAATAAAAACCTTCTCAGCAACAAAGATATGAAGAGGGCTGAAATTTTAAGCCCTGAAAGTTATGTATCTTTAGTATATTACACACTGTTATACTGACATTAAAGCATGCATGTCAAAAATAGAGACCCATTTTTAGTAGAATACTGGAATGATAAGCAACATTGGCATGTACCTGTAGGTGTAAAAATAAGACATACATGTATGGTGTAATATTTCAATGTATGTCCTTGGAAACCCAAATGTATGTTAGTTTTATTCGACAGTCTTAACGTCTATGGTTTTTATACTTAAACTATAACGCATTATTTAACTGATAACTTTCTCTAAAGTAACTTTAAATGTTAGTTTTATGCACTAAGCCACTTACAATGACTTACAACATTCATACAGCATGGTAATTATTACTTTTGTAATTCAGTACAATCAAGTAATCAAGGGTTCCATCACAAGAGTCGGAACCTTCAGAGGAAACAACCCTTAACAAAACACTTCATGCTAGTTTTAAATATTTTTGTCTTTTCTTTTTTTTCAGTTTTTCCCAGTACTTTAAGGGTTCTCAAAATATCCGGACCCACGATGAAAATGGCAATAAACACGAATGAAAACGTGAACATGAACAAACGCATTGCGACAAATAAACACTAACTGTTCTCACCATACCCAGCCTGTTGGTTTGCTCTTCCGCTGGGACTAGTTACCAGTCTGAACAGTGCACACAGATTTGTTTGTGTGGTCATCTGCTGGGAATAGTTAAGGTTCTTAGCAACTAAATCAGTTAGCATGGACCTGGATTTTAGTGCAGTTAAAGACTGAAAGTCCTTATAAAGAGGTGAGTGGTACAAATTCCTGAAGCTTTTACATGTCAGTGTCTGTAAAGGGGTGGCACAGTGAGTAGCACTGCTGTCTCACAGCACCTGGGTGGTGTGAGAGAATGTGGGTTTGATCCCTGCTCAGCCCGTGTGGCATTTGCATGTTCTCCCTGTGTCTGTGTGGGTTTCCTCCCACAGACATGCTGTTCAGGTTCCCCCATAGTGTGTGTCATGGAGTGAGTATGTTTCAGTGATGCATGGATGACTAACCCCTTGTAAGTAGTGTATTTAGCAGTGTAGTTACCTTGGTGAATAAGGTGTGTGGGCTAGTAACACTACAGAGTATCCTTTGTAAGTTGCTTTGGGCAAAAGTGTCTGTTAACTGAATAAACGTATATAAGAGGATGAAATCTTACCAAAACTGGAAAATGCTCTCCTTGTCAACTTCAAACAATACTATTATTTAATTAAACTTTATTTCATAATTAATGGCTTACTAATTTGAGGATTTGTCTACCAATCAAGTTCAGGTTATTATAAAAATTGTACAGCTGATTTACTGCCATTGTTCACTGTAAATGCAGAACATATTGTGTTGACATCTTTATGTCATGTACAATGTAGACTTTATTTAGCCCTCTTTTTTTGTAGTTACAGGTCCGCCGATTCCTATTCAATTTTTCTAATTTAAGTACTATGAACTTAAAAAAACCAAAACATCTGAATAATCATTAAATCCAAAAACTATGACAAGGGTATTGAGGATTGTACAAGAACATAAATCTGATGGAATAGTCCAGAAAATTCATAAAGCACAATTCAAGTTTTATGTTGTCACATTGATTATATCTCTTCTTGTGCTTTTTTGTGTTTCATGGGGTTTAAAAGAAAAGAATTTACAATCCTCTTAAAGGTTTAATTTCTTTTAAAGTAGGGAGCAGATAAAGATGGTTTTTCTAAATATTCCAATCCATCTTCTATTGTTTCGCCCTCCTTTTTCATCCCATGGCAACGCAAGCTTTCGGACACCCGAATCACTGCTTGTATAGAACATAGCTTATGCCATTCATCCTTCATGGTATTGTCAGGACAGAGGGTTATCAGTTTTTTTTTTTCTTTTTCTTTTTTTATCAGTAAGCATACTAAAACATCATATGGCTGACAGCATTATTATTTCAAGGGTTAAAGTCTAGTTAAGACTAATCCACATATACATGGGTGCAGTGGTACAATGGGGTGGAGCAGGTCCTGCTCTCCAGTGGGTCTGGGGTTTGAGTCCCGCTTGGGGTGTCTTGCGATGGACTGGTGTCCCATCCTGGGTGTGTCCCCTCCCCCTCCAGCCTTACGCCCTGTGTTGCCAGGTTAGGCTCCAGCTCCCCACAACCCCATATAGGACAAGCGGTTCAGACAGTATGTGTGTAATCCACATATAGCTTGTACAATTTTATTAAAAGAAATCCAGCTCAGGTGGGGGGTGGCAAAATGGTCAGAGTTGCTGCTTTTGGACTCAAAGGATGCAGGTTTGAATCCCCACTCCTGATGCACTATACCTGCACAAGGTACTTACCCTAAATTACTCCAATAGGAATTACCCAGCTGTATAAATAGGTAAGTAACTGGAAGTAGCTTAACATTTTAAATCAATTTGGAGAAATGTCAGCTAAATGAGTAAGGGTTTGCTTCAGTTCTGCATGAATCTTCTCCCACTGTTTTCCCTTGTTCACACATGGTGGCTTTATGCCATATCTATCACAGGCAGGTTATGTATAATCCGTTTCCAGAAACTCATGACATTTTGGTTTTCTTCTGGCAGCTGCTGTAAATGCCTGTACAGCCTCCATTAAGACACTGACTCTTAATAACCCACAGTGATTTCCAAGGAGTAAAATTCAGAGTGCATGGTAAAACTGCATGTTAATCACATGTGGCAGGCTGGAGCCTTGACCATACCCCCCACCACCCAGACTGATGGCTGCACCTGGGAGCAGCTTGTTGTGAGGCAATGAGCACCAGGTGCAGCCGATAACACCAATTAAAGACTATTTACAGAAACTGGACTAATGGAGATTGAGTATGAGATGGGGAGAAGGATAGGTAGTTTTTGTGTTCAAACTGTTTATAAATGTTAAAAGCAGAGGAAATGAACTTATGAAAATGATTCATAATTGTCTTAAGCTTTCAGTTTCTGTTTAACTATTATGTTTTCATTTTGGTCAGCCCTTGCTGGTTTTATTCTTATTTAGAAGCCAAAGGTCACTTCCGTGTAATTAGTTTTTTGAAAGAGGTTTGTTTGATGTTTTGTGTTTGTGGAAATATGGACAGTAATGAATTCCTCTGTAAATTCATTCTGTGCCACCCCATTCCTAGTCACTCTCCGGACCAGACAGACCATTGCATGGTACCACACCTGCCTTTTTTTGATGTAGAACCACGTCTTTCTCCTCACTAGGTGTGGGGGGGTAACCTGGGAATTGACCGTCACATAAAAATGCAACCACATCACATTAAAATGCTACCCCCTCTCACCGCTACTGCTCACGAATGAAAAGACACAGAGAGATAGTGCATATACCATTGGAGAGAGGAAGGAACACCGCATCAAACGACATATGAAGGGCTGCTGCCGGTTGAGCCTGAGAGAGCTGGCAATGTTGCGAAAATGTTCCACATTTGGCTCGTTATCAAGTTGGTGCGCATTGCGTTACATGTCACCACGTTTGAACAACATGTCATAGCGTTGACGTCAGCACCTAACCCTACATTTAGACCGAGGTAGGGGGCCTGAAGGCAGATCACTGAATTAAAAATTTCAAAGATGCCCAAGAAACACGATGCAAAGTACTATCGCGACCGACGAGCTGCACTTAGGGAGCAAGCCGAGGCCTCTGGGATTCGAAAGACACCAGCCAAGACACCGGCTCAGTGAAAGCGGGAGCAGCGTGCCCCAGAGAAGGCGGCACGGGAGGCTGCAAAATCGACTCAGGCGGCCTCGGTGCCGCAACCATCGACTTCTCACGCACGAGCTTATGGACGTGGATGCAGCAGCGACCGACCTGATATCTGGATTGAGTGGGTCGGGGCTCACCACCCACACATAGTTCTATGTAAAGATATGCAGCATAATAAAGCTATGCACCTGAATTTTTTTTTTCCATTGTAATTCAGCATAAGTACCTTGCTCAAGAATACTACAGTGGGACTGAGAATCTGAAATCTTCATTTTCAAGGTAATTGCTCTAATCAGTTCACTGGCTGATACCCTAGGAGAGGGCATGGGGCATGGAGCAACCTGGATGGGATGCCAGTTCATCATGGAGCAATTGCACACACACTCATTTACTCACACACTTTTCATAACTGCTTGTCCTGGGTAGGGTCACTGTTCTTCCAGAGTCTACTCCAGAACCCCTAACATCAAATAAATGTAAAATAATTCTAATTATTTTCAAGTGCATTCATGCAATTTAAATTTTTTAAAATATAGATTTGGCAAATGTAGCTGATTTGGAAAAGTAATATATCAATATGTATTTGTATTTGACACAGTAAAATCATGCAGAAAATTTCAAAAATGAAATATTACATTCTTTTGTCTTCATATTAACGAAAACAAGTTTCATCTTAGGAACTGTTGTAGCTACATTTTTTTCATTGTCTATCCTTGATTACTTAACTTGTTAAAAAAAAAAAAATGTCATTCAAACCTACTCGACAGAGTGCAAAACTCAGAATCATCAGAAGATATTTTGGATTTTTTTAAATTCTTTTTTTTTTTATATGCACCTGTACCTGTGATGGCATAGTGACACACAAGGTATTTGGATGCGGGTTCAAAACCAGCTCACACCGTATGGAGCTTCCTCACGACAGCACAGCAATGCTCTACGCTGCATGTAGTGTGTGGCTACCCTGCAATAGACTGGCGTCTCATCCAGGGTGTATCTCCTTAGTTTTGTGACCTGTGTTTCCAGGATAGGCTTTGGACCACAGTGCCGCTGACCTGAACAAATGATAACCAAGAGTGAAAAATCATGGGGTTCTGCAACAAACTCCAATGTTTTATTTTTCAAGAAGGAAAAAATATATTTGTCATATGTGTCACTCTGAAGGAAGTTCTTATTTCCCTGCTTCTAATAACAAGTCACTTGAGTAGTAATACTCCTAATGTGAATGTGAGTATTAACTTTTCTCAATTTGTTTGCTTGAGCAGCATTGCATGATCATGCATCACGACAACACTGTCCATGCTGAGTGAGCATCTTCTTGTAGCAATCTGCAGAACAGCCACATCTGATGTCAACCCAAGGTTAGTTGAATTGGGCGCGATAAAAATCATGAGCAAATAACATTCGGTTAGAACTGGTCTGGCTTCTCCCAGTGCAAGATGAAAAAGTACACATAAACTAGTAATTCTTTAAAGGCGATATCTGTGGGCGAGAAAAGTCTGCCCTTTTTACTTTAGCTGGTTTTTCATTAATTATACCAAGTGCTTTAACTCATTAGGGTGGAGCATACACATTATCTTTATAAAGCTCCAGTTAAAGATGACCATTATTAAGTTCCTGCTTCCTTCCCTGATGGATCACTGTAACCTGATTGACCCACGACGGATGATCTATTTGCATCTTTGAATGTAAGCAAAAATGCAACCATTTAGATGCAACATGATGTTTTGATAAATTCTAGAATAAACACATATTTCTGCATTTCTAATGGTAACGATTTGAGTCCCGTTACAAGAAGAGTGTAAGCAATTTACCTTTCCAGGTTTTTTAGGTAACGGTGCTTGTTTTCATTTGTATAACAAGAAGGAAATTAATCATTCTTATGTACTAATTAATCTGGACAGAGCATGTAAAAAACTGTTTCCTGACAACATAAGTTGTAGTAGAGTATTAGCATAAGATGCAGGCTTTATGTGATGCCACAACTGATGACCCTTATCTGCAGATCAGGCTGTGATACTGGCCCCAGGAGAGCAGGGCTCAGGTTGGTGTGGCCCCCATCTGGCATGGTGGACACCAGCTGTCCCTGTGTCTCTGTCTGCCCCAGATGGGGCTCACTATGTGCCCCTGTGGCTTGGAAAATTTTGGATTCAAGCATCAATCACCCAGCACAAAAACATCACACTTTTTTAAAACATTTTATTGACTGCCTTCTTTCCACAAATGCATCTGAGCCTTGGTCACAGCAGGATTTCTAAGCACACATGGTATGACTTTTTTCTCATTTTTTTAACTTAGTTGTTTTGGGAATTTACTGCTATTAAATGGTGATAAGAAATGACGGTGATATTTCATTAAAAGGTGAAGATAAGTTAGAAGGTTTCTGACAAAATAAGTATGTTTACAGAGTTTACATTCTACTTTATCAGATTTACTTAAAAAAAGTTTTCATCAGAAATAGTTCCCTATATCAGACAAATGTCAGTATCCCATGCAGAAGAGATAATGTTTTATTGCACCTCATACCTGTGTTTAATGTTAATATTTGGCCATTTAAGGGGGTGCGGTGGCGCAGTGGGTTGGACCACAGTCCTGCTGTCCGGTGGGTCTGGGGTTCGAGTCCCGCTTGGGGTGCCTTGCGACGGACTGGCGTCCCGTCCTGGGTGTGTCCCCTCCCCCTCTGGCCTTACGCCCTGTGTTGCCGGGTGGGCTCCGGTTCCCCCGTGACCCCGTATGGGACAAGCGGCTCTGAAAATGTGTGTGTGTGTGTGTGTGTATTTGGCCATTTAAGAAATATTTGTAAGGGTTAAGAATTAATAACATGGTAATGGGGCATGTTAATATGCCCATATATAAAACAGATGAATAATACTGGTTGCTAAACTATTTCTGCATTACTCATATGTAATGCATGTTAGAATTAGAGGCTAGTAACAGCCCGTTAATCAACTCTGTGACTTATAAAGTGGAAAAAATACACTGAATACTGAACATATTAGTTATAAGAATATATGAACAAATAGGTGTAACCAAACCGTATGATTTATTCCCGAGGCTGTGCAAAAAATCAGTGCTTTGTGACCATTTTCTATGCATTCTCCAATGCTGTGCTATGTTTCACAGACCAGTTCCTATTATTAATGAAAACATATCAACCTTTTCCTCCCAAAAAATAAAAATTAAACAAGTTACACAATGGCAATGTAGTTAAACCCCTCTCTCATGTATTTATTCACTTCACATCATTAAACCATTTTTTTCAAGTCAGGGTGGTGGTGATCCAGAGCCTATACAGGAAACACAGGCTGCCAGGCTAAGGAAGGTGCACCCATGATGGGATCCCAGTTCATTGTGGTCAATCCAATAATAAAAGTGTAAAAGTTTAATATTCTGAGTTTTTTAGTGTAAAACAATGTCATAAATACTACACAACAGCTTAAAAACTCAAATGATGATAAATGTGTTAAGTGAAGTACATTGTTTTAGTTAGTGTACGCTGCTCACATAGGTGATGCACTAAACTGCACTGATAGGAAAGTCTTAGAATAAATTAAGTAGATAAACAGCTGACATCGTGCCACAGTCTAGTGATTATCAGGAATGCAATCAGGTGATAAGAAACATGGCGACATTTCTGCAATGCTGGTTACAGGTACAAGGGCAAAGGACTGCGGTAAAACAAAAATCAAACTTTAAACTCAACATTTCATTATCAGGCGTAGAAAAAAGAATAAAAAGTAAAACAGACGTACAAGCGACCCACACTGCTGATGTTAGTGCTGAAGGCTGATGAAAACTAACGAAATAAAATGTCACCAATGATGTAAAAGGGGAATGAGAAAACAGCAGTATCGCTTGAAGCAAAATCTTGTTACTGTGATGTGCAAGAAGCAAATTACCCTGGCAAGGGATAAAATCAAGTAAAAGACTTTTTGATCTCTAACCCTATTACTAAACTGTTTAACAATAAACAGTTAATCTAAGAGTGAAAATGAGCAGAATGATAATATCTATAATAGTATTTTTTTGTGTGAATAAATAATAGTTAACAAGGAAGAATTTCTTTTTTTTTTTTAAATAAATCTTTGCTTTGTAATCAAGTTAATGCCAGTTGTGTTGATGGCAATCAATAATCTCTGCATTTTTACTGCAGTATTCCAATAAGCCCTTCTCACAAGTTTGGAAATAACACAAATAGGGTCAGTGCAGACAATGGATGCCAAAGGATAATTAATTAACGTATTAATCAGGCAAACCCTTTTATCACAAGTAATTTTCGCTATGATCATGATTTCTACTTTCAGCATGTGTATAGTATATGCAAGTACATATGAAAGCCAAACAATAATGGCGATAATTGAACAACTTTGGATTGTACAGTAGCATTGTCTTTAATTACAAAATAAAACCAAACAAGTGAAACACTTCACACGTGCACCTGAAATGGAAAAAAAAAAAAAGAGTCTGAATAAACGGCATCACCAGATAACTGTGTAGTTTTTAAAGTTATGGAATCAATTCAGGATATCGTGATAAATATAAGTATTGATAACGAACTTAGTGTTAAAGGTATTAGATCTTTAAAAGCCTTCAGTTGCACAGTTCATGAACAAAATGCTTGTAGAAAAATAAAAACAAATTCCTCTGAGCTGCAAGGCACAGTTTTTATTGTTGGGCTTTTAATTACAAAAACACCATTGTAGCAGCTTGAGATAAAAACGAGCAATTATACCACTGAATGCTTAACACTCTCAGTACATATTTTGAGACAGCCAATTTCATAACTCATTTGCTTCTTTAAATTTCATTATCTAAGATCAAAACCTTAAAAATATGCTGGAGTACATAGTGGCAACAAGTATTGAGAAAGTATTTATCATGTATTATAGCTGTATCCTTGATTTTCACAGAACATGAAAAATGAACAAGTTGAGTTTGTGGAGTTGCGGTATTTGTTGAGGGTGAAGGGCATCTAACATGCGTGCTGAAGGGGGTGGGTCTGGGATGCCAGACTGCACTGTTGAGCCTTCTGGAGGTGTCATGAGCCTAATTCAACAAAACACAAACAAAGGGAGGCATCCACTTCACAACCTCAATGAAATACCCATGTTGGTACCCTGTGGTTATATTGGTTGGTTAGAGAAGGTAGTGAAGCTTCTTGGTCTCAAGTCATGGAGATACTTGTTGCCAATGCAGGATGTTGTTCTCTGTAGTGATGTTGGCTGGACTGGATCATTGTATGCATTTGTTGTTGCCTTTGGCTGAAAGCGTATTTGATTCACCGTCCTGTGTCTACACAGACTGAGCAGGACTTGAACCTACATCCTCTTGCACCATCCAGACACTGGGAAACAGCAGCGCTACTCACTCTTCCATCATGCTGCCTCTTATTTCCAGGCCAAAGAAAATTAGAACCACTCACTCCATGAGAACTAAATTTTCCAGTATTTCTTATTGAAAAAGTCATCCCACTATGTGTCATCATGCTATAAGTTGCACTTTTGGGCCATACTATACATACATATTTTAAATTTGTCAGCAAATTCAAAACAAAACGAATGAATGACATAAAACCGAAAACTAGAAACTAATGTTTGCACTTCTCTTCTTCAAGACTGACAATACAGTTGTGGAGCAAAACATAATTAAAGTATGACTGGCTGTGGATATAATTTACTTCCAATAGTCATTACATGCAATTCTTTTTCTCCATAATTAATTGTATAATTAATATGCAAATTATTGTGAGTTTGGAACCGGTATGCATTACCCAGCAGTGCCAGCTCATCCATTTATTTATTGTTTGTTTGTTTCTCATCATTATCTGCTTTTTGCATTGTTAATATGAATCTGATTATGGTATTGTTCAAATGTACAGATGTACAATGGGCCATCCTTTTTTGCTTCGTTCAGTCTAATAGCTGGATTTTCATAATGACTGTCTATTAGTAGTTATGGGTGTATAAAAACGCATATTTCATTTTGGCTTTTATCTACTATTTGAAAACCTCTTTCTTGCTTTGACAGCTTCAGTTTAAAGATATGGTTTGCAACCTTATTTTAGCTATGGAAAATTGCAATCATCCTTAGGAAACCAACTAACCTCAGAGTTTTGTGTTTGTAAATATTACACCATAATGTATTATCATCGTGTTACAGGTAACTGATCCAAATTTTAAGTCATAAGAAAAAAGTTTTGTGGAATTTAAGGTTTCAGCAAGATTTATAAATAAATTGATACATATGTCAATGACCAAATACAATAGGTGGAAAATGTGTTCTATAATTTAAAATAATTCTGCTGTTGCTTTTCCACAAAATTTAATATTAATACAGACAACCCTCAACTTTTGCAAATAGATCCCTTCAACCCCTTACGTAAGTTGAAATTTATATATGTCAGATTCCCCCTCCCCCTTCATTACAGAGCCATTCTTCTCATTTCTTTGCATTTGTTGCAAACATGGGTCTAAAAAATGACACAATATAATTCTCTAGTAAATCTCAGACATATTAGATACTGTAATGAGACATACGCCTAGTCAATGAAACAATTTTTTACATTTCTATAAAGCATAAATTTAATTAAAAAAAACAGACTACTGCATATGGTACGCATACGGTATTGTACTATGCATACTTACCTTATATCTAGTAGTATGCTGGCACACAAGAGGGTGCTGTTATTCCGTAATTTATCATTTTTCCATCTCAGTTATTGCACCTTGACGTTTCTTCATTATTGTTGTTTTCATGCTAGCTGTTCCTTTTATGTGGTCCTTCATACATGCAGCATCCTTCACTATTGATTGCATTCACGGTTGATACGGCTAAATCTAGTTCCCGTGCGACAGACGATAATCTTTGTCCACCTCATACTTCCTTATTATGTTTAATTTCATCTCCAAATCAATTGCTGTATGCTTGTGAAACAGTTCTCGTTTTTCTTCAAGCACACGTTTACCACCAGCCATTATAAATAATGAAAAGGGTAGAAAATATGCGAAAAAAGCACTACACTAAGGAGAGGAGATGTGTTCATGACTCAAGACACTCAAGAACTGGGAAAATGCAGCCTCCTGCCTTGTCTGGCTATGCCGACTTGCACGTAACGTACGTCAGATGTTTTGCGTAAAATAAAAGCACTATCCGTAAATAATGTGTATACTGAGAATTTTTTTACGGAAATCCAGATTTACATAAATCGAATTTACGTAAGTAGCAGTTTGTCTGTAAAACAAAAGAACTCTTTAAATACTGTGCAACAGGGAATGAATGTCTTCTATACTACAGATAACTAAATCCACTATGTCAAATGAAAACAAAAATGAACCCTTTTTATATGAAGTGCAATATAAACATTACATTTTTTATTGCTGTATCTGCAATATATTTTCAAAATACAGAAAAATAGTATATACTGTATTTTCAGTACAAATGTGAAACATGGCAACCTACTGTGGCATACAGCACTCTAGGTTTGGATGGGGCAAAGAAGGACACAGAAATGGCATTCATTACAAACAACTTATTAGAACCCCAACACAAGGGAAATAATGCTCTTGGTACAAGGACCCTATTTCCACTAGGACCTGAGCCTACAACCAGCCTACTTAGCACCCCCAGGCTCTCTCCCCATCATACTGGTAGGCACAGTCACCCCATCATTTTCCCCTTAAGTGCCCCCAGTGGTTACACAGCCACATTTAACATTATTTCCCACAATGCAACTATTTACGTTTTGGAGTTTCTCTCCTAAAACAGTGACGTGGGGTCGTTACAATATCCATGTTGAAAATTGTTCTTTTTTTCTTTTTTTTTTTAAATAATTTGTGCTTTTGTATCTTTGTGCTTTTGTTTTCATTCAAGTTACTGAGTGATTGAAAACAATTCTCAAATTACTTTCTCACAGCAAGATCTCAGCTGGGATCCAAGACTCCATTATTAATATTAAAATGTAGCTATAGCAATAATCATCATTTGGAACATTCAAAGTAAAAGTTGCTGTCAAAAATTTATTTTTTTGAAACATGAAATACGTCTACAGTATTCATTATCAATAACCAGATGTTCTGTGCAGGGTTGCAGTGGACAAGCAGGTTCTATCTCAATAGGGAGGAAGGTAGGGTTCACCCTGGATGAGAAACCAGTCTATTACAGGGCAATCACACACTCATTTACTTATGCACACACATTAAGGGGTATTTTAAGTCACCAATTTACTTGGAGCAGAGCACCCAGAGGAAAGCCATGAAAACATGTGGAGAACATGCAAATCACACTGAGTGAACTGCACTTGAACCTATAACCCAGGAGCTGTTAGGCATCAACTCTACTTGCTGTGCCACTATTCCACAGCATGTTTGTTAACAGTGTGTGGGTTGAAGTTACTTTAATATATAATAATATAAAAACATCCTGATTTTTCTGGGAGGGTAAAGAATTCAAACTCACAGTATCAGAATACTAAACCTTTAGTCTCCTGGAATAGTAAATAATATATATTAATCTGTGAATAGCACACTAAGAACATCTATTATTATGAGGTTTAGGTCACTGCCAAAGGAGAAAATATATTTATGTGAGCAGTTGACAAAAAAAGGGTTGAGAAGCACAAGATTAGAGGGTATTAACTCAATGTCCCTACCTCTTCAGTAATATCCATGTAGGCTTTTTCCTTTCATTTCAAAAATCTAACTTATAAATCTACTAGTGGGGGTCAAGATGCCAGATGACCTCTCTTGTCAGCCTTCTAGGTCATTGTGCTTACTTTCAGGTCCTTATGTTGGTCACTGAGTAAGAGCTGTGACTGATGAACTACAAAGAGCACTATTCATGGATTGCTTTTCCCTTTACCAATTTTTTGGCCCATAAAGACACAATCTGTCAGCCCTTCTATCCAGCCACTCAGACGCCTTTTGCACAGCAGTTGGAAAGCCTGTGGCTGCTGAGACGATTGGTCACAGGTCAAAGCGTGTCTGACTTTCCAATTATCAGCCAGAAAAGATATGCATAAATTAAACAAAGGCAATGTTAATCTGTCATGGTAAATAAAACTGCTCACTTTCTGGTGACATCTTTCATTTAATGAAAAAGTTACATATATATATATATATATATATATATATATATATATATATATATATATATATATATTTATACATAACTGCTTTTCAACTACAATTAAATATTGGCCATAAATAATTGGGATTTTTCACAGTTGATACACAAACTGACAGTGAAAAACTTTTTTTTTTTTTATTCATTGCATTAATTGTACAAACAATTAATTGTGGAGACAAAAAAAAACCGATCTGACAATAAGAATATAATTTACGATAATATGTAGTAGAACAACCTTTGGTAGGACCTTGGGTAGACATTACAGCCTTTAGGACAAGACTCTACCAGTTTCTGATATCTGGATACTAAATTTCATTCTTCTGTCTTTCCAAAAAAGTCCACAATTCATTTTAAAGGAGCCATCATTCTGCAACCTATAGCAAGGGTACTGGGTAGATGCCCAGGACTTCACTTAGCCACTCAAGGAAGCTTTAGCGATACTTTATAGTTCACTAGTTTACTTTAAGATCATATTTCTTTAAACAGCTCACATCTTTTGTACACTAGAATTTTTTTTTTCTTCCAGGATTTTTCTTTCTTCCATGGTACCCATTTAGCCCTTTCTTTGAAAACTAGAGATAAGCATCACTGTAAGATGTTTCTGCCATCAGCATACGTCATGGTATGGATGGTATTCTTTGGTTCGAGTCCATGTTTGTTATGCTTCCAACAAACATAGACCAACAAGGTCAGTTTCGGTTCCATCAGTCTATAGTATTTTCACAGTTTCCCAAATGCCTTCCAGCAGGTAGTTTTTTTGCCCCCTCCCCCAGCTCCTTTACTTTCATAGCTTTACCCTGAAGTTCATGTATGTGAAACACCCAACCAGCTGTTGTATGCAGTTTCTTCCATATCAGCCATGGATGAAGATAAGTCTTTCAGAATTTTCTTAATAATCGTAGTGACTCCCATGACATATCCTTCTAGCCGGTGTATTCAGTTTTAATGGCGGCCCAGTTCTACATGGATTCAGTCATGCCATATTTTTCAGTCCATTTCTTTCAAATAGACTTTACTGTGCTTTTGGGGATTTTTTTATTTTTTGCCTTCAAAATTTTCTTATTTCATTTCCCTCTCTAATGGTTTTTAGTAACTATGTCCCACAATGGCTTTGAATGTTGCTCAATTTTTATGATGTACTTTTGTTGGGAGTTTTGCAAAACCAACTGCAGAAACTCCCAGACACAGAAATGCATCCCAGAAGTTATGACAAACACCTTAAATGAAAATATGCAGACAATTTTGAAAAACAAACTTTTTAGGAAGGTCACTGCAGAAGAAATGAATTGCTATGAAGTAAGTATTCTGTTTTTAATTTAAAAATAATTTTAATGATCTCCACAAGTGTGTTGATCGGTGTTGAAACATCCGAATTAAACATATTGATTTCATATTGTAGCACAATATGAAAAATAATACAAGATGGCGTATAATATTATAGCCACTGCATATTTCCCTCATACCAGAAATCATTTTCATTTTGACATGTATGTAGGAAAAGGTGTTGATGGAACTGAATCCATTGTCTTAAGTAACAATTTTTTTGTGATTATCTAAACAATTCCCCATCTGACTGAACTCTTTTGGTGTTGAACTTGTCTTAATTAAATGATGATCTAATACTTAAAGAAGCAAATATGCATGCATATTTTTGTCAGTTAAAACTGCATTTCTTTTCAAGGTTCTATTTCATTAATTTGCACAGGTTTCAGCACAAATATTATGAAAGTTCAATTTATTTGGTTTAGGCTGCCCATTTTTAAATTATAAACACTGGGACGTCAGTGTTTCAGCTTCTGAGACAATTGCCATTATGTATTTCATATACCTTGTAAAATTAATAATGCCTCAAGAAAGAAAAGCTTGGTAGTAAGAACGTTTGCAGGTCACTAATTTGTGTGTTCGTGATACTTTAATTTTCCACCCCACAGCTGAATAAACATGGACTCCATTCTACGGGGAATACCACATTATGATTTAGCCAAGAGCTGCTGACAGTCAGACAAATCAACAAACAAAGGGATCTAACCATATTGTCTTTCTACAAGTGGACACATCTACCATAGTGTTGTATTTATCACCTATTACTCTGAGGTAAAACAAATGTAGGTATAAATTTATGTACACTATGTGTTAAATGTAAAAATATATTATAAGAATGTTTGTATTTTTATCTTCACGTAAGCGAGGGGGTGGTAAGCAATGGGTTTGTGGGGGAGGGAGTTCAGAGTCAGTCAGGCGTAACGTTGAGAGGCTGTACAGAGGGGTGTTGCCCTTGGTAACGCCCTGTAGTGAGCAAAGCTTCCGTCAGCTAGCCGGGGTATCAGCATGAATATTAATGAAAGTTTCCCTTGGAGCTCAGAATAAGGTCAGGGGTCAGTAAGCTAACCTAAGCGCCCTTGGGAATAATGCTAGGAGTACGCTTTGGTCATCAACTGTTGACCTACTCAGATCCATCTATTTCATTATGCTAAACAATATACCTACCTATTACTTAGTAGTCAAACCAATGTACTTTAATAAGAATTCTCAGGTAAAATTATTTTCATGCCCAGTGTGTTACCTGTGGCTCAGGAACAAGTATATAAGGGAATATAGCAGGTCCCATTATATATGGCAGATTAAATTATGTGGCAAAATATTCCATAGACTGACTCTTTATCAAATAACTAAAATGAAGACACTTGATTAGACATTTTCAATTTCAGGTTGAGGTAGAATTTTCCAAGCATAATGATGAAAAATGGTTTTTGTAAAATTCCTTTACTTGTGAAAAATTGTTGATAAAATAAGTATCATTCAAAATCCCTTTTCAAAAAATGCATCACATAGATAAAATGGACTAGAACCTTATATTGCTGTTTTCAGATGGAGAAACTATTCCACTTTAACATCTTAAATGGAGCCGTCAGCACAGCCTTTCTTTAAATTCTAACTCGTCCATGCATTCGTTATCGATAACCGATTGTCCTAATGCAGACTCATGGCTGTCTGGAGCCTATTCCAGAAAGGAATAGGGCAGGACGTGTTGTACATTTGAAACTGGATACATGTTTGAAACTGAAAGAGAAAAATGCATAAGAATTATGTTGCATGTAGCTGCGAAGAATAGTAATGGGAAAACATAATTTGTAATTAAAATAATTTCAAATTAAGGATTTATCAACCAATGTCAACAACCCCTTGCCATGAGCTGGGTTGCGGCGAGCAGGACCCTACCCGGCAACGCAGGGAGCAAGGCCTAAGGGGGAGGGGGGACACCCAGGACGGGATGCCAATCCGTTGCAAGTCACCCCAAGCAGGACTCGAACCCCAAACCCACCACTGGCCAAACCTGCCTGACCACCACGCCCTCCTCAAAAGAGGGACTTAATTAACCTAATTATTTTTTCCATTATAAATATAAATATGAATATATCTTATTCTGGCCATTTCTGCCATATTTTACTATTGCAAGTAACTGTGGGCATGACTGCTTTTTCCAATGGCTTCTGCTGCAATAGGTATGTAGCTCATAACAGCCAGTAGAGAAACTCCGCAAAATTAATTATTTTATGTCTGGTGGTGATGGAGTGTGCCTGACCCACCACTGCCTGGGCATTGTCAGTGTTATGTCTATCCCAGCAGTTTTCAATCGTAGTCCTGCGGACCCCCTATGAAAGCTGGCTTTTGTTGAAACTGAGCTGTTAATTAAGTTGTCTTATTTCAAGCTGTTCCCTGAATAAATTGCACAATTTGAATAATGTTATACAAAAGGCATTAAATGAGGACTAGTTGATATATATATCCATGTTACATTAGAAGTATATCGTTACACTTGAGGTTTTGCACGTACAGTATTTAGTATAGGATTCTGTGTTTCTATCCTTACTCTAATAATGGAAATATTAGGCAATGAATGCCAGTTCATGCCTGTATTCACTGAGAAAATGCATAACCTCTGTATGACTCACATATACGATCATATGTATAGCTATCATGAACACTAAATTATGTCAAGGTAACTTCACACAAGTACATATATTAAATTACATTTTAATTGAAAAGAATTTATGTCACAATAGAGGTGACCTGCATCATAATGTTCCCTGGACTAAACATTGCGAAAGCTCAAAAACACAGCAGCCATCAGGCATCTGTAATGTGGTCTGACTAATGTCTTGTATGCTTAGGTAGACTGGAAAACTTGACAGAAAAATCAATGTAAGAGAATGAAATGAATACAGCTGAAACACAGACACAAACACACATGCAATAAGCATAGCCAGGAGGAAATGAATCACAGTAGGCCCTGAAAGTTTGCCCTAGGGACAAGCTACGTTAACTTTTTCTCTCTAAACAATTCATAGCCCTTTCGGTCAGCTGCCTGTAAATGTTGATTGGAAACCTTTTCTGCTATAGGCTATGTAAAACCCATTATTTTTAAAAGAGCCTGATGGCAAACTGAGATCAGAGCTACTGGGAAAACAACTACGAACTGAAAAATTGAATTTAAGGTGTTCACTTAATAGAAAAATGAAAGGATAAGTTTTTATTTTAGAAAACCAGTTAACTGTAAAGAATTGCCTTTTCCATCAAGGATAAAACAACACATAAACCATATATGCTTGGGTGAAGAAAATCAGATACTGTAAAAGAATAAATCATATTCCGTTATTATACTGTAAAAGTAGTGCATGAGGCTCCCGAGTTATTTATTCAACTGAGGCACATTCCACATGAGCAAAATCTTCACGCTCAGATCACGGTTCAAATCTGGGGTATATCATTCATAAACGATGACATGGTCAGTGTTCCATTCCAACTTTTACATCACGTGTTTGCCTCCTCCATTTAATCCCTCACAGTGATTTCATTAACATCTCAAATTGTGGGTAATGTAGTGTTCAATGACACAAACTCATATCCTGAAAGTTGCCTATTCAAGCCCAACTCTGTGCTACTGGTCTAGTATACTTGAGCAAGGTAATTACCCTGAAATACGTCAGTAAAAAGACCTCCTTTGGATAAAAGCATCAGCTAAGCAATGAGTTAATAATAACAACAATGTTCTATGACACAAAATCAATATTACCCTCTGCAAACCTGACATGATGCATTCTACTTTAAACACATGCACACCCAACATCTACAGCTGCCTGTCCTGAGCAGGGTCGCAGCAAGCTGGAGCCTAACCCAGCAACACATGGTGCAGGGCTGAGGGGGGAGAGCCCCCCTGGCCAGGATACCACTCTGCTGCAAGGCACCTGAAGCAGGACTTGAACCCCAGATCCACCACAGAGCAGGCCCTAGCTAAACTCACTGCACCACTGGACCCCTACCTCTTTAAACATTGCCCTATAAATAAATGATGTCTTTTTTTCCTACATTACTGAAAACAAGTTTGAGCAATTCAAAATAATCTTGACTCAAAATTTCTTAATAATCTTAAATCAAGGTTATCATGGGGAAGTTTTTTATTTATTATTTTCTATCACACAAATTCAGAAATTTCAAAGTAATTCTGGCCACTTAAAATTATAACTCGACAGAACAATATTATTGCTTCTTAACTAGCAAAACAAGGGCCAAATACTGAGATAAATTCGATTACCAAGAGAACATAGAAGATGGTGGGCCTGCTTAAGACTACAAGTTCAAGTTTATTCACTTTCAGTTCAAGGAGTTTTGCTCTAATATACCATTACCCAATGAACAAGAATTTGCTGTAACGCAAGTGAATTTTTCATCTTAAATTGAATGACACAGAGTGCTGTAGAGTGTGTGAGCAACATCAGAGCCACCTGTGGAATTAAACTAAGTGCACTGAACTTAGAGGCATTAGTAGACTAGAGGTCATGCAACGGTTGAGTGAATGGGTCGCTGGGACCGTTGCTTGCAGAAAAACTTATCCTATGCTTGCAGAAAATTTTCCAGGGCGCTCCCATCAGCCGATGTTGTCGTGAAAAGTGTTTGTGTGTCTGAACATATTTCTTTCAGAGTCTCCTACGGCTGAGCGGGAAAGGAAAAATTCCTTTCACACACCGCACCACCATCCCTCACGTTGAAGAGGAACACTTGGCACACAAATGACATCAGAGCTGCCACCTGTCTCATGAAGGAGCAAGGCTGGCAACTGACGGTCCACTTAGGAAAATAACTCAGATTTCCAGCCACCATCACAGAAACATTGCTAAGGCCAGATACTGTCCTACTATGTGAAACATCTAAAACAGGCATCCAGCTGGACTTTACGGTTCCTTAGGAAGAATGCATAGAATAGGCCAGTGAGGGGAAGATGGTGATGTGTGAGGAATTAACAAAGCAGTGTTGCTCAGAACACTATCTTGCGTTGGGAATCGCAGGCAGCCAGAGGAGGAAGACTATTAAAGCTGTTACTGAGAACGCAGAGATGGCATCTAGATGGCTGTGCATCAGGAGAGGCGAGCCATGAGTTTAAGGTAGTGCTACCTGGATGTAGGTTGGTGTCTAATCAACCCTGATCAAGTTACCATGGGGAGGGTGTCTGATACTGAAAGGCTTGAAACAGCCAGTGACAGCAGGATACATGTCTAGGTGTGTTACAAGAGGAGGGAAAGTAATGTTATCAACAAAGCAAATGTTAATCTTATGTTAATTTACATTGCACCTACACCTATCTCCATAAGTTGAATTTGTTCCACTAACAAACTGTGAAATATCATTATACCACTGTTTCTACAACTATTACTGTATTATTACTCTGCCTTCTCTTAAATTCATCGATCTCCCCCAAATGTTCTCCTTTCATTTTTTTGGGCTGCAGGTTTCTACTTTTTCATTTACACAAGCATTTTCCTGAGGACCTAAGGGATTTTATCAGCTGCATCTGATTTTGAAAGTCACACTGATGGTGAAAAAATGTTTATCCAGACACAAGCTGTGCTCGCACACAGGATTTAACTGGGAGACGTTAGCATGAGGAGAGCAACTTTTAAATCAAATATCTTGGTATTGTCTATAAGCAGATTATCCTTGCAAAAATATGTCAGCTATTTCAGACACCATGTGTCATCAGCTCCAAAGCTGCTTGCTGAACAAGCTTCGCGAACAAATGGCCCACAAATGATAAGCAGAGATGGGCTAAGGGTTTACATTTCTGAACATTAATGTGACGCATATTCCTTATACCTATACCTTACTGTCACTCACAAATGGAAAAAAGTTAGGTTCAGCTACACAGCATATTATACAATTTATACATATTATATACATACTGTATAATTTACAGTTCCTTAGGAAGAATGCATAGAATAGGCCAGCGAGGGGAAGATGGTGATGTGTGAGGAATTAATGAAGCACTGTTGCTTATAACATATAACATTACATATTTTCTACATATTATACAATATCTACAACCAATAGTACAATGCCGCACAAATTTTTATAATTAGATATTGATATATTTTGGTCTTACATATGCATAAAAAGACTGGATATATCTTTTTTCTTTAGATTTTAGTACCTGTTATTTGTCTTTCTAGATTGCTATGTCGGACAGCTGTATGAAGCATTTCACTGCACGTCGTACTGTATATGGTTGTGTATGTGACAAATAAAATTTGAATTTGAATTTGACAATTTGAATTTAGTACCAGGATTACGAATGGATGTTTCCTTTCCTGTGGACTTATGTTAAATGGTAGTGTGAGCCCTTCACTGCCTAGAAATAACTTCAGTAAATCTTTCCTTTTCTGAGAGGGGCCTTCAATATAGATAGTGCAAGAGAATATCTACAGGTGTAAGTTGCATTCTATTGATTATATATCTACATTTATTCATTTAGCTGACACTTTTCTCCAAAGTGACTTACAATGTTAAGGTCATAATTATTACATGCTTACAATTATTTACCCATTAATACAGGTGTGTAATTTTTTTTTACCAGAGCAATCACCTTGCTCAAGGGTACTACAGGCAGAGATAGGGATCAAACCTCAAACCTTCGGGTCTAAAGGTAGTAGCTCTAACCACTACACTACATATATGAGCATGCTAGTTTAATACCAATGGTTTCTTTGTGATATGCAGAGCACATTATCAGTGTCCAGCTTAAAAAATAAAAAAAAAAAGCACAGAACTCAGATTTTGCCAGTGCCAATCAGTCTGGTATGATCACACTGAAACAACACCTTGCTTCTCACATATGTTGAAGACATACAACACGCACCAGGAGAGAATTACAACGCACACCAGTGGGTTCTGGTGGCAGGCTAAAGCCTGCGGGAGATGTGTGCCAAACAACACCTGCACCAGCTGCCCACACCTGCCATCAGTTCCCTCACTGAGAAGAAGAATAAAAGAAAACACAAGAGGTCAGCAAGTAGAGGCTTTAGAAGGTGTGTTCAGATTACTTAGAGCTCACACCTCCCCTACGACAGCTCAAGGAGAGACAGTACTTCAATATGGCGTTTAATGGATCAAAGTATAAACACCCAGGAATTCGAGGAAAAAGACATTCAGGCAGCAGGTAGACTAGTTCTAAAGCTAGGTAGTATGGAACTGTAACAACATGTGTTTCCTGTAGAAGCCTGCCACAGGCACATGTAAAATAAAAATAAAAAATAGACAAGCAATTATAAGCTACTTTTATATTTTATTGCCTATCAGGTATCATGATCAGTAAATAATTGGTATGAAGAAAATAAATGGTCTATATGAATGAGTCTCAAAGTAGGTCAGAGTCAGAGTCGTTTACTTGTCATTTGCACAGTTACACTGCGTACACTGGGCAGCGAAATGCTTGTGACGAGGCTCGTATTAGACGGGAACAAACAAGAACAAACACATATTTAGACAAGGACGTACTGAAAATAAGTAAGGCAATACAAATAACAAGTACAAAAAGGCAAGTACAGATAAATACAAGTACAATAAATAGTAATGGTAAATAGTGCAGTCTGTGAATGTATGTTTTTAGAAAAATAAAATGGTAAAATCACAGTGGCCCGACCCTCTCAATCCAGTATGATGTCAAACCAATTCAAAATCTCCCTGGTGGTAGAGTTTGCTAATGTTCAAATGGATGAGACACAACAGAACTGGCTTTCAACCCTGCAAAGGTAAGGCAACATTCATTTTTTTCCTTGGAATGAAAGTACTTTATCACATATGTCCCATTCCTTCTTGTAGGATAATGGCTCTGCTTTGATGATAAAAATTTCCGCACTAACAACCAGCAACAGCCAAAAACATTTTGCACATGTCCTCATCATATATGCCACTTTCACAAAATGACAGAAATGGTATTACTGGTGGAGTGCCAAAAAGGTAAGCCGAACATGACTTTGTTCCGGACTGTGAAGATGGCCAGAAAGGATGGCCAGAAAGGTTATTGCATCTGTGTTTATTTGCCAAAATACTGGATGGCAAATGTAATCATGTGCATCAAAAGTGCTTTTCAAAGGAGGGAACTCATGATCCCTAAAACAAAGTGAATGCTAGATATGCAGATATTTTTGAGGACAGTTCTAAAATATCTTCTTTTTTCAACATTGGCCTGTTTACGTTTCTTTAACAAGGTGTATCAATATTTGAAGTAACACATCACTTAATCTAAAATTTTACATACTGAAATAAAAATCTCCCTTCCTTAATGTTCTGAAGAAAAATGTGCATATGCATTAATATATATGAACTCCTACATCATCAGTAAAGTAGCAAAAATCCACAGAAGGAGACTTTTACTTTAACTCAAGGACCTTTGTACTCGCTCACTCACTCATCAGTAACCATTGGTCCAGGTCAGGGTCATTGTGCTCAGGAGCCCATCCCAGAGACACATGGTGCCAGGCTTGTCAGGATACAGCCTGGATGGGACACCAGTCCATAACAGGGTTACACTTTACGAAAAGTTTGTCCCATTCATGAAGTATTTCAATTCTGAGAAACGAAAAGAAGCAAAACCACATTTAAAGAATATTTTCAGAAAAGAGATTAAATTTTAGTTTTTTAAAAATTAATTCTCATAACTTAATAATATTGTGTCATATGACAGCTTTTTTGACACATTTTCTTATATTGCATATTAAAGAACCATACTTTGAAAGTAATTACAAACAGTGAAAGTGAGATAGTATCTATAATATTCCAAAGCTGGATGGATTCAGTATAATCCTCATTTCCAATCAAATTCTTAATATGAAGCTGAATACAAACTACACAAAGAAGTAGTTTTCTACTTGGATAGCCACCATATGAATAAAATATATTGAAAAGCCTACAACATATACTAAGCACCTGAAATGTTTTAATCTGACATTCACAGCCATACATATCTTGGGTTAATTTTATTAATGGGCATTTTTTTTCCTAATGCAGATGAGTTTCCTCATGTCAAATGACTCAATGATTTTATATTTTACATTGTCAGCTTCAAAAAAAGTTGAAAAATGAGGCCAAACACAAGGATCGCCACTTGATATGCAATTGTTGTACAGATAAGCTGTAAATATATTTGTAAACTATGCTTTTAAACACTGATTCTATTTAATTCTTTAGCTATGCTTCTCAGACTTCTCAACACATTGATGCCCTTTTTTCTCAGGGGATTTTTTAATGTATACTATTGAACCTTTTACATGGTTGTGGATTAACAGGAGGAAATTCTTGCTGGTTAAACAGAGGAACTCTGAATATAGGTCATGTTGTTTGCAGAACAGCTCTCTAGGTTTTAAAATTCCTTTTAAAAAGATTTCACATTTTAAAATGTCTGCTCATCTCCAGTACTTACTGCTATACACAACACAAAAAAGTACCAAGAAATTTGAGGGAGAATAATAACTCCAGATATAAATTATTTAGAACATAAATTAAGAAGTAATTAATTTAAATAAAGAAAAAATAATATTTAAAGATACTAAAGTGCAGAAAATAACAAAAGAATTAGTTAAGAAATGCATATATTGTAACATATAAACCTGCCAGTTAAAAAAAATCTGGATCTGTTCATATGGTCAACCTTTTAAAACAATTGCAACTGAATATTCACATTTTCACCCAGTATGTAAAATATGGTGTTTTATTACTGTTTTCCTGGAATTGTGACCAAACCACAACAAAATATTTTTATCATAACATCATGGGCATATTTGGCACATTTTTCATGGAGAGCAGAAGGAGTTTAAGAAAAATTTTAGACAAGGCAATGGATTCCTAAAAGACAGCCATGACCTCTACTATACTATGACTATTCTTTCCAGTACGCACTGGTTCACATACTGTTGTCATTTTGTAAACTTCAAGTTACCCAACCTGTACATTAGATGTTGCCCAGTTCTGAGCCAAATGTGGCAGTTTCGTCAGCCCAGTGTCAAACTGAATAACGGTTCAGATCTGGCAAGAGCTCAATGGCCCAAATCCAACAGCTGGACTTTAGCCAGGCCAGACCCAATTGAGCCAGCATGAAGCCAGATCTGAGCCAGTAGAAATAATCACGACTAACACTGGGCCAGAAAAAGCCCTGGTTCCACTAAAACCTGTCCTTTCCAGAAAAAAAAAAAAAAATTATATTATGGTTTTTAATTTCTCAGTTTCTCTTATTCTCGAATACGAGCATATATTGCCATTTTCTCATCCGGATTACATGTTATAAGCATGTTACTTACCTAAAGTAACTATATACCTTCACATTCTTTGTCCACTTAAAGCTCCATCCTTTTTAAGCACATATTTACACTTTCCCATTGGGGGTTTTGAAGGCAAAAATCCTTTTTGGCATGGATTATCTTAAAAAAGTCATAACACAATAAGCTTCTCAATTACTGAAATACTGTAGTACTACCTCAAAAGCAACAGCATTAGATATTACAAAGTACATTAAAACACTTTGTCACAGAAGTTTGTATATCCTTCCAAAAAGTATTTTTCATTCAATATATAGAGTTAGAGGGGGGCACGGTAACGCAGAAGGTTGAAACGGGTCTTGTTCTCTGGTGGGTCTGGGGTTCAAGTCCCGCTTGGGGTGCCTTGTAACAGACTGGTGTCCCGTCCAGGGTGCGTCTCCTCCTCTAGCCTTACGCCCTGTGTTGCCAGGTTAGGCTCTGACTCCCCGCGACCCCGTATGGGACAAGCGGTTCAGACAGTGTCTGTGCGTGTATGTATATATGCAGTGTTATGTTTCTCCTGCTTTAGTGTGTATAGAAACAAAATTTTGGCACTCAGATCCAATTGGTCGAGAAACGCAGGCACTCTAGACTTCTAATAAAATGTCTTAATTAGGTGTTTTTATGAGAACATGTTAAAAAGTCACAATCTGTATTCAGTCATAACAGTACCTGTCTATTCTACTTAACACGATGGAAAGTAACATTTTAAACACTAATTAGTGTACTGCAATGCAAAACCATTCCGTGCTTTCATACTACATCTGTTATTGCTATTGAAAATGTAATAAAGAGATGTTTGATCAATGTTACCTTGTAATCTCAGTAAAATTGCTGATCCTTCAGCAAAGCCTAATATCGTCAGAACAACAAAAACACAATCACATCCTTCCTTACCACACCTAGCACAAAACTATAAGGCCACATTCTGTGTGCTGCTGCACAGAAATGGCAAAATTCAAAATGTCAATAACAGCTTATACAGTAAGGTACACCTTGCATATTTTCACTGCTGTTTCCTCAGCAAAAACTATTTTTTTCATAATAAACTACAGTTCACAGCTCATTATCCTCAGAAAATTTTAACTTTTCATCACTTCTCCTCCCTTTCTCCTTCCTCCACTCTCACTGCTGACAATTTTACTTTGTTCTACCACCCCAGTCCATGCCAGGACTCCCAGCAAAGCCTCATTTCCTGCATCTCAACCCCCTTTAGTAAAATGAAACATCTGAACTCCTGTTCTCATATCAAGCCAACACCTGCTACCTTGAGCCCATCCCTTTTCCATCCTTACAGTCCATTTCCCCATAACTTATTCCTTTGATCTCTCCCATCATCAAGTCCTTTTTCTTTTCTGTTTGCTTCCCATCTGCCTTGAAAACTGCCCACAAACCTTCTCTGGATTCAGACTCATCCTAGAACTACAGACCAGTCTCTCATCTCCTTTTTCCTTCCTAAGCTTTTCAATATACAGCTTATAACCAGCTGCATTCCTTGGCCAGAATGATTTCTTTCATGGATATTCTGAAATCAAGGTTGGCCATTCTACTGAGACTGCCCTCTTTGCCTCCTTTTCTTTGATCCTCATTCTGCACAACCTGTCTGCTGCATTTGACACTGTGAACCAGTGAATTGTACTTTCCCATCTTTGACAGCTTGACCTCAAAGCAGTGGCACTAAAATGGTTTGAGCCCTATGTATCAGTAGCTCTTACTAGGTGGTCTGACATAGCTCCTCAGCCTCTCTAAACTGGTGTTCCAGAGGGTATAGAGCTGGGCCCCCAACTCTTTTTCATCTAAACCTCTTCCACTGGGTCTGTCATTTCCTCTCACTGATTCTTATATGTCTGCTACACTGATGATACCCAGCCCTTCTTCCCTCATCTTTTGCAGCTACAGACGTATCCTCACAAATCACTCCCTGCCTCTTTGACACCTCTGCTTGGATGACTGATCACCATCTACAACTCAGCCTTTCAGACAGTCCTATCAAACTGGATAACTCGCTGATTTCACCATCCTTCATCCATTAAGAACCTGAGAGTAACAATGGACCTACATCTCTGCATCTCTCAACACATTTGTACTAGAGCTTAGTCCTACAGATTTGTTCTTCATGACATCTTCAGGATTTGCCCTTATCCCAGTGCTAAGTCTATGCAGCTTATAGTCCAGGTCATGGTGATATGTTGCCCGGGGTCCTGTAACTCTCTCCAGCATGGCCTCATGGCTTCCTCCTTTAAATGCCTCTAGCTGATACAGAATGCCTATGCCTGACTTGTGTTTGACCTGTCAAAGCATTCCCATGCATCTCCCCTCCTCATCTTTCTCCATTGGCTATCTGTAGCTGCCTGTATCAAGGTTAACACCCTTGTTAAAAACTACAAGACCATCAATGGATCTGTTCCCTGATACCTACAGGACCTGATCACTTACTATGTCCTAACCAATGCCTATGCTTCTCTACTTCTGCCCACTTGGTGATCCCATGCACAAGAGACACAATGTCAAAAACCTGTAGGCTCTGGTTCCAATGTGGTGGATGATCGTCATCATCTCAGAACTGCTGAGTCAACTGTTCTCAGTGTTCAAGAAGGGTCTCATCAAAACACATCTCTTTCAGGCTTATTTCTCTCCAGATCACCTGTCAACGCTATAAATTTACATTACATTATCTTTCACAAGGGGGCGTGGTGGCGCAGCAGGCTTGGCCGGATTCTGCTCTCTGGCTGGACCTGGGTTTACATCCCGCTTGGAGTGCCTTGTGACGGACTGGTGTCCCATCCTGGTGTGTCCACTCCCTCTCCAGCCTTACGCCCTGTGTTGCTGGGTTAGGCTCTGGCTCACCATGACCCCACTCGGGACAAGTGGCTTCAGCCAGTGTGTGTGTGTGTGTGTGTGTGTGTGTGTGTGTGTGTGTGTGTGTGTGTTTCTGTATTTTTCACAATTACCTTTGCATTTCCAATTCTATTTGCTACTACCCATGTAATATCTGCTGCCTATTAATTCTGTATGATGCCACATATCTGTTTAAAAAATTTTACATTCCCAACCAATTCTACAGCTACAAGTGTAATGTATGATGGATGAAACGGTGACATCATACAAACTGACTGTACTTCAACAACAGTGTGTCTGCATCTCTATTTTTAAGGGTTGGTGAAATGTACTTTGGTTTTATTACAGTTGTGCTTTGCTTTGGGGAAAAGCGACAGCTGAAAAAATAAATGTAAAATGTTACTGTAAATGCAGTCATAGAAGCTCTCCAATAAGTTACAGCTGTCTCCTATTTGCTTATCCTCATTCTGATTGAGCTCTTTGCATTGACACTGACAGCCAGAAGACCCTACCTTCCTCTATAGAAGAGCTTGGATTGAAAAGATCATTGCTGTAACGGTTTGAGTCTTACCTATTGGGTAGGTAACCAGGTGGTTTTGGCATGGCTGATTTTGGCATCCCTGTCTTCTCCTCAGTCTCTCTTAGATGGTGTCATGCAGGACTCAGTGCTGGGCCCCTTATACTTCTCCTTTCATACTTTTTTTCATTGCCCTGTCCCTGCCTCTCACAGATTGTCCTGATCACTGTTATACTGAGGACATTTCTCTTTTCCCCCAGCTTCCAGAGATGCACCCTCTCACATCACAGCTTGCCTTTCCAATACCTCTATTTTGATGACTGACCACCATCTACAACTCAGTCATTCCAAGAATGAGATCTGTTACCTCCCAGTAGGTCCCGCCACCTGTCAGGAACTTTCAATCAACCTGGAAAATTCGCTCATTTCTTCTGCTTCATCAGTCAAGAACCTGAGAATAACAATTAACTTAAGTATCTGCATCTCTCAGTACATCAAAGCCATAACCTACTCTTGTAGTTACTTTTTATAGAGTCCGTCTATATCTCACAACACATTCTGCAGAAATGATCCAGGCCATGGTGATGTCCCTTGTGGTCTACTGCACCTGGCTCCTGTCTGGTATTCCTGCCTCTGCCATCAAGTCTCTCCAGCTGATTTAAATGCTGTATCATGAGTTGTCATAAGTTTTTTGACTTGTCAAAGCATTCTCATGCATCTCCCCTCCTCATGTCTCCCCACCGATATCTTGTGGCCTCCTGTATCAAGATTAAGATTGCAATTACGGCCTATAAGATTTTTGAAGAATACCTGTAACATCTGATCACTCTCTATATTACAGCAACACTGCTACACTACTCCACCTCTAGCCATTTGGTAGTACCACTCACAAGAGTTCCAAAATCAAAAGTCCATAGTTTATTGGTTTTGGTTCCAATATGGTGAAATGAATGCTTTCTCTCCCCTGCTAAATCCATCTCAGCATTTATGAAGGGTCTGAGAACAAATCTCTTTTGGACCAACCTCTCTTATGATTTCATAACACCTCCGTAAATTTGCATTACCCCATCACAAGTGTCTTTGTATTTCTTATCACACTCAATTCTCCAGGCAGCTAATCATGTAATGTGAGTCAGCAAAAACAGTTGGGTCAGAAAAACCAACTGTGTTTTGACAGCTGCATATCTGGATCTAAAGCTCTTCACTGCTTGTAAAATGCACTTCTATTTACTCTGTGTTCCATGTCACTTTGACGAGAAGCATCTGTTAAAGGAATAAATGTAGACATGGGTACAGTCATCCCCCAAGACATCAGCATTCGGTTCACCGGTACTCAGCGTTATGAATGGTGTCATTTAATACACCTGCTTCAATTTACAAAACGTTTCTTTGTATTAATGAAGCAAAAAATATGAACTCATGCAAATATTTACCAATGAAACATGGAAATTATGTCTTAGACTTTTAAAAATTCCCTTAAAATGGTTTTTTCTGGAAAAATAATTGCCTTATAAAGATGAAGACTATAATGTAGTATTTGAGTCAAATTACCATTTACATTTAATTGGTGACACCATGCTGCAAATTTTCACAAATTATTTTTACTAATTTGCGTTTTCTCATTTTATGATTTACCTCCAGGCTGCACAGTATAAGTACCACTACAATTTTCTACATATTATTTGGCATAAAATGAAGCTTCTGTTGTTATATCAAATGAATGAATATCAGATGAGTTCTGTTCAGAGTAAAAACAAATGGCCATTAATTTTTTTTTCTTTGACTTAAAGAAACAAGGTTATGTTTACCCCTCTGAACCATGTTTTGGAAGCTGAAACTGGCAGGATTTAAAGGCAAGAAGTGATGCTCAGACCCCTGGCAGCCTTCTGCAGACTCAGCAGTCTTCCCATATGAGCAGGTGGCCTCAGCTTATGCCAGCACCACAAGCTTGGACCCAGAATAAGACACCTTGGGATCTAGGGAACTAGATCAGTTCTTTGACCTTGAGTAGTGCTGCTCAGGCAGCCAAACTCTCTTGTTTAGTAATACCATAAGAGCAAAGTCTAGCTTCAGAGGTCTTTCTTTCTATTAATTTTTTAACAGTTTGGCTCATCGTTAACAGCAACTAGTGAACGTATGTACCAATTTCCAGAGAAGTTTAAAAACTAACTTGGTTATAGCCATGTTCATAAGAAAATGCATAAATAATTTTGGTAAAACATGTAAATTGCACATTTAAGCCTTTATTGCACTGTAACTGAAAATATCAAAATGAAAGGAAGGAAAAAGCTAATGTTTAACTATATTATGTTGATTTCCTAAAAACTTTGTGTTCTGCACTGGTATTGCAGTGGTTAGAGCTGCTGCTTTGGACTCACAGATTGCAGGTTTAAATTCCACCTCCAGCTGTAGTTCCTTTGAACAAGGTACTTACTGTAAACTGTTCCAGTAAATGACCTAGCTATTTAAAGTAGTAAATAATTGTCAGTAACTGTAAATTGCTTTAAGGAAAAGTGTCAGAGAAATGTAAATCAGTTTCACTTCAGTGCAACCTCAAATATGTTCAAAGTGCAAACCAAATGCTTATTTACTTATGTTTCATTAAGCAGATTTTCAGCAACCTATGAATTACCAGATTTAATAAGCTTTACACTGTATTGAGGGTTACCTTGTATTTACAACAAAATCTTAAACTTACTTTAAGAATGGGAAAAAAATTAGACGAACAATGTACTCCTGTAGAACTAAATTAAAATGTTATACTATGTACAAATTGCATTAATGTGCAGAACTGAAATACAACATGAAAGTTTTGTGTGAAAATCTTCATGTCTGTGTAGTTTGAAAACTACAGTTTGGAAAATAGCATTCTCTTTATTGTCAGTATTGATAGTTGCATTCAGGATTTCTGAAGGTATTATGTAGTAAATGATTCAACAAACTATTCATAAATCAAGATGCTTCCCTAGTGTTATGGAATTATGGGAATGCTTAATACGTTTAAGGTCTTAAGAAGATTAAAGGAATTTCACTCTTTAGGAGAAATTCTCTGGATGTACAATGTGTGTGTGTTTTAGTTTGGCGGTACATTTCTCTGAAAAAAAAAATCTTTGTAATATTAATATTTCTGTTTGGCACAGGTTGTTATTTGAACTGAAGTGTTTTTTATAGAACTCATTTATGAATTCAAGGGAAACTATAACATAGCTGTAATAAAGAACATAATCTAGTTTAGATTAGCTGTACTATATATTGAAATAAACATTTAAGACCATATTTTTAGTATGGAAAGTCTCCTACCTAAATTCACTTAATGGGGATGCAAGCTATCACCATTCATGTGGATCTGTTATAGTCATTGTGGCTATATCATATACCAAACCTCACTGACCAAACATCAATGTAATAAGAAATATGTTAGTGAGCCCATTTGATACAGAAACATGAAATCAACATACAGTCTCTGTAATAAGACAGTATATTGTGAAGCAGAATTTTAATTGAAATGGTATTATATTACTCATCTGAAAACCTACAGGTAAAGCCTAAAAGTCTCCATTCAGGTAAGGGACTGGCCAAGCAACTGTTGCAAATGTCACAGATTATGGAAATACAAAACTGTTGCCTTTGCACTGGAGAGAAAAGTCTTGGGCTGCTATCAAAAAAATGCATTCCTTGCACTCAAAAAATGTAGAGACTTGCAATGAATGATTTCAGTCTTGTGTACTGCATCAGTGCCAAAACACAGAAAAGATATTAAATGGTCATTTTACCAACAGAAAAATCATTCAGAAATAAATCCTTGTGATCCGCCCTTTCTAGTTTGTTATGAAATCTCAGTGATGTACATATTCTGGTGTCTAGCTCAGATGCTACATTTTCCAGTTCTTAGCCCAGTACAATATTCGTCATCGAAATCTGCCAGTCTGTTTAACCAGAATCCTTCTGTTATAGTGATCAATAGCTTGATCAGTTTTCATTTAAAAAAAAAAAAAAAAAATTAGAAAGCCTGTAGTTTGGCAAGTTTGCCATTGTTGGAGCTTTCTGTTTAGGTAAAGTATTTCAGTGAATGTCAAATTCACTAATAAACCGTTCCTAAAACTTTAGCCAATTGTGAGTGAACTGATTTCAGCTATAGCTGCAATGCTGACTCAGGAAACAGATCTTCAAATACTTTTTCCAAAATGTCCTTTTCACTTCTCTTAATTTTCATCGTACTTTCAATCAATTATTAAAGTCAGATATTATTCTTAGAATGGGAGCATTTGGGTTGCCTATATTATGTTGGCGCAGTAGGTTTGGCCGGGTCCTGCTCGCTGGTCGGTCTGGGTTTCAAGTCCCGCCTGAGGTTCCTTGCGACAGACTGGTGTCCCGTTCTGGTTGTGCCCCATCCCCCTCTAGCCTTGCGCCCTGTGTTGCCAGGTTAGGCTCGGTTCACCGAGACTCCGCACAGGACAAGCAGTTTTGGACAGTGTGTACGCGTGTATTATGTTAGCTACGTACACCACAGCCTTAATGGTGATGTTTCCAAGTAAGTCTAATGTGTCCCCCCAAAATACTGTATATGCATGCCTCCATTATTGTATTTTGGACTCCTCAATACCTAACCAGCTGTTACACCTCTTGAAACACATGTTCTTCTCCTACCTCAACAGAACATTGTCAGTTTTCCATTCCTATAAAAGCAAAAAAGCATCCAGTCTAAGAATTTTCTTTTCCAGTTACAAACAAAACTGGTTTTTCACATTCTTCGCTGCCTTAGTGATTCCAGCAGTGGTGCAAAATCAAATCTTAATAGTTCTATTATCCAAATCATCACACGAATGCACCAGTCTTTGTCAAAGTGTAATTAATGCTGTTTGTGCGTAGAATTTCTCCTGTGATTGTTATTCACTATACTATTGATATAAATCAGTAATTGTAATTGTATTGTGATTGTAAATTAATTAATTATTAATTGCATTATTATGACGATACTGTATTAATATTAATTCATTTAGCAGACACTTTCTCCAAGGTAACAAAGAACTCAAGAGTAAAACCACACTTGCACCATGTGCACTACTTTGAACCTTTAGAAAACTGCTAAGGTGGCAAGGATAATTATAATTGGGAATTCAAATAACTAGGCAGGGTCAAATTTAAAAGTCAATGCAGCTCATAAGTGGCATGGCTTTGCTGTCCTAAGGACTGCAATTAAATTGATGCAATTAAATCACATTAACATTTTTAACCTTCTGAAAACATTTAATAAGTCGCTAATAAGCTTAATATTTCACTCTCGTGTAAATCCCAAAGGATTTTTCTTTTAATACAAAAGAGCAGCAGGTAAGACAACTGTCAAAAAATGGCATAAGTCTATTAATTGTTTTCTTCTCATTTTTAAACAGCATAAACAAATGCTGTTGGCAAATGAGATTTAACCACATGGACATTTATTCTGTTTAGTCTCTGTAAGGAACTGGAAATGTGTCTATATTTAGATATGTACATTTGGAGTAGCAAGTGCTGTGTGGAAGCATAGGCAGGAAAAAGCACGACAGTGCAGTCAAGGCAAACTGTGCACATCGGAGCAATCAGTAATTATGTACATGCAGATTTGCAACTAGCTTGATTTAAATTCTCTAAAGAGAGAGTAAGGACAGTTGGAAAATTATTCAGAGACACTTTTGCTCCGGTTATGTTAATTTCAGTGTATTGTGACGAGTTTCTTTTTCCCTGTGCTGTGTTAACCACCAGGACTCAAGGTCTCAGAGCTCTATGCCAGTGACTCCTGATGATAAAACCTTTTTTTGCTGTTTTTACTATAGCTATTTCCAGTCCGTCTGCCCATCTTCCCACAAAGAACAAGCCATTGTTTGTTACAGTTAGCTAACCAGCACATTAACCATGTTACGACTGTGTGTCACTTATTACCTCTCAAATAGCAATTATGAACAGTCAAGAAGACAGCAATACAATTACTTATCTAAGCTATTCGAGGAATAATCTGCCAAAATATCTTCAACAATTATAAAAATAGCATGTGAGCTGGATTTACTGAAATTTCCTGAATTATTTCCATTTCACCTTTTCAAACTATGTTAGTCACAAAATTACTCTTTGTTGGGGTTTCGCATTTAATTTTTCTAATTGTGTGTTGCAGTAATTTGACTTGATTGAACTAAAATGATCCTGACCAAGGCAAGTGGTAAATGAAAATGGATGGATGGATGGATGGATGGACTGAAGCAAGTTGTTACTTTAACAGGATGTAAAATGTATAGTATAAACTAAAATATACCTTAACTACTTTGAGACTCATTACAAATGTATTCAGTAGTGCATTTAGTGCAATGCATGATACATCTGCTATTGTTACTGAAATACCTATAAATTCCCTTAAATTATTGAAGAATATCAGCCAACACTTGTTCCAGATGAAGCCAGACTGAGATTTGCCAAAAGTGAAGCCTCACTTGTGTCTCAGAGGCTTTAAAAAGCACTGCTGTTGGCATGGTTCATGTCAGTAAGGGGCCAGGAGCAACAGACTGTCCATTGACAACACACACAAAGATTAAGTAAAAACAGAGGGACATCTGGTCAATTAGAAGGATTCTTGAGCAGCAGTTCTCTTTGTGGATTGAATGGTCACACTATACCAGTCTTCCTAAAGATATGCATCTCACGAGTGATGGCAGATTTTTATAATGATCGTTCTTTTTTTCAAGCAGACAATCAAAAATATGTCCTTAACTGATTTCCAGTCTTTTCTGAGCCATTTATTGGACCTTGTAAAAGGCTGTTTCCTTTGGTCTCTAATCACCTGACAAACAAGGCTAAACCAGCATTTCTCCTCTACAAAGTACTGATGGCTGTGGACAAAATGGGAGTCTGTAATGGACAGAAATCTCTCTTAGGCAAAGTGACAAGAAGAGCCCCAGCTATGTAAAATTCATCAATAAAATTTTGATTCTGACATTCCACCAAAACTTTCATAAATATCTTAGTAAACACTGTTTTTTAAAGGAAATCTTCATTTAAACAAACTTGAAATTTTTTAAATGATTCGCACACATTCCTTACATAATGGGTTTAATTCTTTCTATGAAATGATATCATTAAGAGAAGAGCATTCCAGAAACCTCTAAGTCGGACACCGTCTCCGCAGCGAATAAATCACTAGTCTATATATTATTCAGAATTTCTCCCAATTTTTTGTATAATTTCTACCACCATATAACTGGTGTTCATTAAGGAAATTATTTTTTTTAAAAATTATTAATACTGCAGCACTGTGTATACTGTTTCGGGGCTTTGTTAAAACCAAGTGAGAGACTGGGTGTGTGTCTGTACAAAATAAGGCAATAATGTCGGATAAAAGATTAATGCAGAAGTGAAGCATAAAATAACCAGGATTTTTGTAGATTTCTGTGTATAAGTGATCCAGTGTTCTACTATCCTCAATGTAGCCTGAAGAAAGAGTAGTTCCATGGCAGACTCGCATTACTTTCAAGCATAAGATTGGGTCATTTTCCCAACCAGTCTGTGGGCTTCAAGCTGTCATTTACATCACTTATACGTAGACCCAGTTTTTGGTAAATTAAAGAAAATGGACTGAACATTATAGCTACAGAAGAGGATGACGGGCATGAGCATTAGGGTAATTTTAATTAAAGGTTTTTTCCCTGCTGGATATCCCTGAGAAAAGTGCAAGAAAACTTTAACATCTGCAAAGCAGCCCAAAAAACAGCCATAAGTGCACAAGCTCACTGATGTCAGTACAGTGCCATATAGGTACAAGCTAAGACATCATATGATTGGACATCCTGTTGTGCTAAAAAAGGGTAAATCTTAGATATTTATAGGGAATTATGAGACAAAACATTTCCTACCTCATCCCATCTTTTCAGTTTTTAAATATACCCTAATTTATATGCAGACATAATCAAATATTTACAATATTTACCTTATATATACACTCTATTTGCTTCTGCTTTTTAATGCTAAACACTTCACACAGAAAAATTCAGAAATCACAAAGACATGAAAAATCATATAATTATGTAGTTAGCAATAATCACACGCAAATGATTATATATACAGCTGGATCTTTTTAATGAATTAAGGTTAAGTGCCATCATCAAAAAGTCAACAAAAGGCATCTGAACTAATGAGTCTAGGCCCCAAACCACTGAGCTTCCTGTTGTTCTAATAAAAAGTGCATTTATGAGCAAAATAAATTGCATAAATGTGTTTTTGCCGCTGAAAAACGTAACATTGCTATCTGAGTTTCCCTTAAAAGAACAAACCTGGGCATTAACAAGTATATTTACTATATTTACTTCAGTGCTGAGTGACAATGTAATAAATAAAAATCATTAAAGAATTATAACAGGTAATGTTTCTTTCAGTTAAACACAGTAATTCCTTGTTATATGGGAATGTTTGCATGTTTCTTGCCTGTATGCTTTGTTAATGCAACACACTGATACATGTGCTACATTTAAATTGGAATAAAATCCAACTCCATGAAGCATCCTCGTTCAAACAGCGGTTCTATTCATCACTATTTTTTCCCAGGCTTTATTAACTGTGGCTACAAGAATCAGTGGGAATACTGCACAGTCAGAGAGAAGCTGAAGTAACTAGCAAATAGAGTGTTGATTGAACTGGCATGACACTTTCTAAGTTTCCTGTGCATTCGTTCGTCACTGAAATGTATTAGGGCAACAGAGAAAAGAGCAAATTAATCACGTGTTGATTGAAGACCGAGTCCAAATTCTCACCTCTCCATGGATGACACCCACAGCTTCGCTCTGCTCCTTCCTAATGCAGCTAAAACTGATTCTGTTCTGATTGTTCCCTAAGTGAATTACAAAGTCATTTGTTAATTCCTATACCACTGAGATTGAGCTACCAGCAAAACATAACAGCAAAATAATGAATTGTATAATTCATTCTTCCCCAAGCCTGAGGCAGGGAAGATAAAATTAGTTATGAGAGTATTTAATTATGCAGTGCGGTAAGTGTAACTGTACAGGATAGCACAGTTCAATATGTTGGTCTTAGCCAGACAGAAACCTAAGCTTTGATCCTTAGCCCAGCGTAGTCCAAAAATTGTAAAAAAATAACCAAAGCATGCGAAAGTAGATAAAAAAATTTTTACTGTGCACTGGAGGCTGCCTGTACCACATAGAAAAGGCATGATTGCGGAGGTCCAGCTGATACCATGCTCTTGACATCAAAGCAAGCAATGGTAAGCCTTGGGGAGTTCAGGAGTGCCAAATGAAATAAAAGAATGGAACACATGTCTTCCCCAGATGGAAACCTTTCTGTCTGGGGATACAGATACATTCTGGTTGTTTGGTTCTACCTCCAGGAGTCATTGGAGGCCTCCTGTGGGATGGCAGTATTAAGGCAATTTATTTTACCCACTACCAGGGTGGTGCTCTTCTTCCCTGCAGGCTACAACTGCACGGATTGGGACTGTGAAGCAGGATTAATATTAATTGCCTTTGACGCATAATAACTCAATTAATTTGACACTATCAGCTGAGGACTGGTCTAAGCACCCGGAAGAACAAAATATTTGGGTTTATTTGCCTGCTGCCCCAAGTATCATTATGCATATTACCGATTTTTTAAAAGTATTGCCATAGATATACAGGATTCTGTTTGCATTCCTTCGTTTGAAAATACGTATAACGTAGAATGAAGATACTGGTGGTTTAGACACGCATCTGTTGCCAGCAGGTGTTCTCCAAAATATTAAAGGTCCTTGTTCCTGTGTCCTGCCTATTTATACGTAACCTAATCAGTTGAGTTTTCAAACAACTGAATATGTGGAAACTAGTTTGTTCTAAAATATGACCTGTCCTTCTAGGAAATCTTTCTCAATATCAAAAATATTAGTGCACTAATTTCAAAAGTATATCAAAAGTGTAAAAGTATATAAAAGCATCAAACATGTACATCACACTGTGTGGAAAGAGTTTTAACAAAATTATAGGACTACAAGCAAACAATGGATTGCGCAATATGGAATGTTACAAAATGATCACCTTCAAGGGCAGAACTGACAATAAAATTTATCACAGAGGTAAACCTGTTTTGGAATATAAAAATCCAGAAACCTTTTCATCTTTATTAATATGGCCTAAAAGATTAGGCTAGAGTGAGCCTTTGTATGATCAGTCCGGCATGAAAGACCACATGGGGTCTGCCCCTACGTGGGATTCTTAATGAGTGCCCTGAAACTAAGTGCTTTCTTACAAAGGGGTCGCATATGCTACTAGCAGCACATTAAAAAGGCACTGCACCAATTATTAGCTGGACTAGTGAGTCATCACAGTCTGAATTTACTACAAAAGCCATGTGAGCTAATAATGCCACACTGTCACACCTGATGCAAAATCCACACCTTTCAGCCTATGTATCTGATTTATTTCCTATGGACCCAGATGGTACAGAACTGTGTGTACATGTCTGTTTATATGCATGGTATGCATATGTGTGACAAGAAGATAAAATACATTTATTGTATCAACCCCTGCTGTTGAACATTTTAACATATTTACAAAATTGGTTATATTACAGTGTCTTAGTACACTGCTACACTAAAAATACTGTGACATTGTGTGACTAGACGGCCTCCATAAAAACACACACACTGTCTGAAACTGCTTGGCCCGAGCAGGGTCGCAGTGAACCGGAGCCTAAACCGGCAATACAGGGCGCAAGGCCAGAGGACACACCCAGGACGGGATGCCAGTCCAGCGCAAGGCACCCCAAGCAGGACTCGAACCCCAGACCTGCCAAAGAGCAGGCACAGGCCAAACCTGGCATGCCGCCACACCACCACATCCCCCATTTCCATAAAAACAGTTTTTTTTTTTTTTTTCCATTTACTTTCCTGAAGAGATTAGAAAAGCCTAATTAAAATTATTACAGTGTAAAATGTATAGAGCAATACTTAATAGCTCTAAATTTTAAATGATGTGATATTCATCCATGCATTCAAACTGTGAACCCAGGATAAATAATCTAGGATGGAAAAATTAATTAATCTTTGCAACTTTAGGATGGCAGTGTGAGAATTATATAAGACTTTAAAGATCATTTCCAGGAAGCCATCTGGTGTTATACAAGTGACATGCAGATATCTCCATAAATGGTTACCAAAGAGTGGTACCAGCAATAATCAAACAACTGATCTGAACATGGTAAAACATTAGGTGTACAACCTGAGACTTTGTCATGATGGATAGTTCTTATAAATACTCTATGTTATGTCATTTAACCATGAAGCATGATTAATCAACTCAAAATTGCAAAGGTATATAAGAGTGTGATTGCTGAAAAAATAAAAATATCCTTAAAACTGAACAGAGTACTGAGTACATTCCTGTCAGATAAAAAACTCATCTTAAAAGAAAACAATACTTGACCAACAAATTACTACTTATAGAAAAGGCGGAAAGAAATAAAAATGTGGTATTTTCTAAAGCAGGAGGTAGGACAAAAAAAATTGAATATTCACCCATTTGTTAATGTTTCATGAAACAATAAGCACTGTCTTAATTGCATAATAAATAATGACTTGGTATAGAAAAAAAAACACACAAATCTTCTGTTGAAATATTGCAGTGACATAAAAGAGCTGCCCAAGGCAAGAACCAAACCCCAGTCACCTATCCTAAAGATAAGCAATCCAGGCCCCGAATCAAAGCTCACTCACTGACAATCTTTGACATTCAGGTAGCCACCTTTCCCACTGAGCCAGCTAAATCCCAGATGGTACATAACCTTTGTGTTTCTTCTACCGCAGGATAAAAATGGTTCACAATATAACAATAGTTCTGAAAAAAAGTGGTTTTCAACATGTTGAGAGTGCACATTCAGGACACGGGTTTGCTGTACTTAGTAAAGAACAGCTGCCGTCATGGGTAGAACAAGCAGCACTCGAGAATCTAGCAAATGGGTTGGGTAATTAAGGATCGAGGTAACATGTCATGTTAGGTATGAATGGTTTGAGAAAACACAACTGGCAAACGTTACATATTACTATATGTATGATGAATTAAGTTTTAAGGTAATACTCAGAAACTCATAACCTTCACTATGTAAAATAATATAATTTTAAATTGTTGACTGTGTCAGTTTATATAAAATAGCATAATAGGGGCTACAGAATCCAAACTAATCTAAAAGAAAAAAAAACAATAGGTATAAAAAGAACTACGTATTTAAGTTTAACATCTATATATGATGGTCAATGGTTATGTTACTAGTAACAGAAGCAAGAACATCAGCTCTAAATATGTGCTTGCCATTTCTCTTTAAGCGGTGCACAACGTAATTATGGAGCATGAAGTTCTAGCTGCAGTCAAATTAACCTCAAGTACTGAGCTCATACTTAATCATCAGATGGAGAATTAACATTTCACTTAATAAACGGTGCTTCTCAAACCATGATGTAGGGGTCCTCTCAGACTTAGAGCTTCCTGAGGCGTCCGGCATGGCCACAGCCCTATGGGGTGGCAGTGCTTTGCCCCATTATATCAGAAATCCTGGGAGGACAGATGGGCGAATGAGAAGCTATTGTCATGGAAATTTGAGCTGAGAGGTTGACCCCTCCAACACATGCTGCTTTTTCTTTCTAGTGTCATCAACTGCCTCTGCTACCCCACAAAGACGTGTGTTGGCTATTCAACTCAGCCTTTCATACTTAAAATGGGTTTGCCCTGTATGTCTGTTGCATTTAAACAAATGTACTGGATTATTTTGGGTCCTTGTTAAGTGAACACGTACCGAAACTATTAAAACCATTCCATATACTGCACGTATAATGCCTTTATAATAGTGAGGTGCTTATTCATTCAGAGTACTCCCCTTTTCACTTTATACACTTAATCCACAAAACAATTATTTGATTTTCAAGTACATCAGAAGGCCGGAAAAGTAAAACTAACTTTTCACATGTTTTACAGAAAGTCAGATTTTTATCTTCTGTTTTACAGATCCACAAATGTAATATAACCTCTCTGTTTGACCCATAGGGGGGTGCGGTGGCGCAGTGGGTTGGACCACAGTCCTGCTGTCCGGTGGGTCTGGGGTTCAAGTCCCGCTTGGGGTGCCTTGCGACGGACTGGCGTCCCGTCCTGGGTGTGTTCCCTCCTCCTCTGGCCTTACGCCCCTGTGTTCCCGGGTAGGCTCCGGTTCCCCGTGACCCCGTATGGGACAAGCGGTTCTGAAAATGTGTGTGTGTGTGTGTGTGTGTTTGACCCATTTTAAAATAATGGCAGTACATAGCTGAGGGAACTTTACAACATTCATTTCAATTCAAAGGAGTTAAGGCACAGTGAATAGCGTGCTTGGTACAGTACTTGGTACGTAATCCTTCTGGAAGCACACTTTACTCTGTTGTTAATGCAATCTGAATGGAAACATATTATGAAAATGCTGCATTTGTGCGACTTCACAGTTAACATTTGTATGCTGATATACATTGGATTTGTGAGCAGTTTTACCATACTGGCTTACAGACAGCATTTACTGTGTCTAAAACCGTGTTTAACTTTTGATGAGTTGATCAGGTTGAAGCACCTTTGTGGCAGAGCATGGATGCCTACAAAATACAGAGAATACAGAGGTGCACATACATAAATGACCCTAACACATTACCATTATCATATATTGAACATCTCACACACACGCCAACACCTACATCTGCTTACCATGCTGGTAACCATGTTACCCTAGCACACATACCTGGGTACAATTAACAAGTGCCCAGTTGCCATGACTTCCCTAATTAAGCCCCTGCTTGTCAAAGGCAAAGGAATTGTTCTGCAGTGAGTCAGAGAGGGACTAGTTCTGAATCCTCCACTGTTGACACCTCACTCACCCTAAGAGCCCCCGAATATGTAAGTATTGAATCCAGATATCCAGACTCCAGTGCCCTCCTATGCTACAAACCTGCACATTTGTCATAATGGTGTCGAAATATGCGTGAGTGACATAATCACTATGAACAATGCTTCTCTCTTATACCTTCTCAGCAAGCGCAATGACAATCAGTACTGGAGGAACACCATCAGACCATCAGGGACATGCTGGTCCTGCTGACCAATGGGTGGCACCTCAGTGCAGCTATCAATGTCTTTCGAGGTGACCCAGAGACCTTCCTTGATGTCTTTGAGAGCATCACCCTAACATGCAACTGGCCTGAGGAAGAATGGGCCCTCTGCCTGACCCCCCTGGTCACCAGCAAAGCCCTGATAGCAGCCAGTCAGCTACTCGCCACGGTCGCCAATGACCGCAGGGCCTTCCACGCTGTGATCATAGAGAAAGTGGGTTTGACTGCTGAACGCTACAGGGAGAAGCTGAGGGGCCATCCATCCAAAGATGTTGGAAAATCCTTTATCTTCACCCAGCAGCTATGCAACTCCTGCACCAGGTGGCTGCAGCGGGAAATGTCAGATGGGTGTCGGATTGTTGAACTCGAGGTACCGGATCAGTTTGTCTCAGTGCTCCCAAAGAAGACCACCAACTGATTACGCTACTAACAGACAATATTTCTGGCTGAAGGGATCCAGTTGGTGGAGGATCACTTGGCAGTCTCAACAGATTCAAGCCCCAGGATCATTAAAAATCATTTGCTATGACTTCCCTGTTTAAGCCCCTGTTTAACAATGAAAAAATAAAAGCATAACACATTACCATTACCATGTACAGTATGGAAAATTACATTTACATTCATTTATTTAGCAGACGCTTTTCTCCAAAGTGACTTAGAACGAACTCTATGTAGTGTTATCAGCCAACATCTCACACACACACACACACACACACACACACACATACACACAGGCACGCGCGCTCACCTATACCTGCTTACCATGCTGGTACCCATGCCGCCCTAGTACATACACCCATTTATCGTTAACAAACATCTGTTTGCCATGACTCCCCTGTTAAGCCCCTGTTCGATAGCTAGAAAGGACTTGTGTTGGAGTGACAGACAGTGAATAACCAGTTCTGATTCTTTTCGCCGATACCTCACCCAGCTTAAGAGCCCCAGAATAAAGACAAGTGAATCCAGACATCTGGAGTTACTGTCCTCTTGTCAGTATGAACCAGTACATTTCTCACATTCTTGCTGCTTTTTTTGCCAAACCAGGCAACCTTCTTGGATATTGCAAACACAGATTCATTTTTCTAAGACTTTTGCAGCAATTAGAATGTGCTATGATAAGAGTTATTGAAAATATCCCACGTTGTCAGTTTGTTGGGAGAGATGCAGAAAATCACCATAATCATCAGTATGCGCCATACTAACATACAAATTCAGAATAATTACAATAAATTTCCTCCAAAGCAATGTACAATGATTATTACATAGTATTTAGCACTTTTTATTTAGAACATATGAAGTATTTTAACCTTATTTATCCAAGGTGACTTGCAGAGCTAGATATACTACAGTAAACTACTAGCACTGATTTACCCATTTATACACTCGACTGTGGGTGACTGCAGAACTTACTCCTGAATTCCGATATCCTATCTTATACATTCTATTATCATTTTTAATTCACTATTGCTTGTTTAGTGTCTGGCTATGGGTGATGCTTATTTACGGCTAACATTTTAATTCAAAACTTTATTAACAAATACATTCTCAACATTTACCATAATAGTATGAGCACATTAGTGAAAATACTAAACCTAATTTCAGTGATTTTTCCATTTTCGTTAATTTTGTTATTTTGTTAAGATCCAAATATATAAATACACAAAAACAGAAAGCATAAACAACAGAGGTATACCGAGGTATTCGGACTCCTGGTTTACAGATTTCCAGAACAATGGCCCTAGAAAAAATGTACACATGTTCAGTCTACACACCAACTGCTCCCGGTATTACACACTTTTTCGGTGTTTCAGGCAGACTTTACCCCGATGATGCAGAAGTAATGAGTCAATCAGGCACAGACTTTTCAACAATGTATGATAACCCTTTTTTTAATTTTGCAACGTGTTTGAAGTTGTTTTATTACAGTTTTGGGAAATGTTTTCTTTTTATTTCTTGAACTTTTTTCTGGTCACGTACCTGTCTACATTTAAGAGGGGTCTCCAAACTCACCTCTTCTGGACTCATTTCTCCCCTGGTCTCATACTGAAAAAACACGTTTCTGCATCCAGATCTCTCTTTCTGTTGATGTAATGCACTGTTGTATTGCCCTCTGAGATGTCCATCACTTTGAAGAAAAGCGTCTGCTAAATGAATAAATGTAAACTCAAATATACTGTATGTATCTTTTGCATGTTTACATGTACTTACTGTACAGTAGTTTAGTAAAAAATATATTCTATGCCTTAATTTAGTCTTTGTTAATTTAAATTTTGATTATGTTCAATATCCTATTATCCTAATGGTTTGCTTACTATTTCTTGAGACTGTTTTCGAGGGTTTGGAGGGTATCTGTGGAAATATTTGGCCATGTCCAAAAAATCCAGGAACACATAAACACCAAGGCCAGTTTACAGACTCTTGCTATATGGACTGTTTTCAAGAATGAATTAGATCCATATAACAGGGGGATACCTGTATCTAATGCACAAAATGAAACGGATTTTTATATCTACGTAATATTTGGTTCATAGGGATAACAAGGCAGGGAGTATCCCCCCAGTGTCCAAGCAATCTTGATTTGCTCCCTGCGGTATTTGTAAATAACTCCTTTAAGTACTATTACAATATTTCTTGGTCCCCCCAAAAGCAGACAAGTTTACATTTATATGTGGACTGCAACCCAAGTCTCAGCTATGCCTTTGGTGCACTGTATAAAGCTTTCAGACAAGATGTCCTCAAAACAATCTGTCTCCCCTGCTCTCCTGAACACCTTAAGGAGCACAAAAATAAAAAATAAACCTGTACTCTACCAGCAGAATATCCACCACATATATAGACCAGAAAAGCCAACATTCTTACAGGATATTACACTATCCTGAGATTGACACTTAGGAATCACACACAGGAACCCTTTTCACACATTAATACACAGTGGAGGTCTGATGTCAAATATGTGTTCTTCAGAGGAGAATTCAACCTTTTCTACACCTGTGCTTTTATGGGAGTGTTGAAATCACACCAGATATTTCAGATTAATTACTTGGTTTTTAATTACTATGCGCTTGTCGTGAAAAACTCTGACTATGCAATGAACAATGATTAAAGCTTTTTTTTTATTTCCAAAACGTTTGTAACTGTTTTATACATAAACATAAGTGTAACCTGCTTTATACCCTGCACTTCTGGCATAGGTGCTGGACCACCACAACCCTGCCTTAGAACAAGCAGTTATTGACAATGGATGGATGAAAAGTGGGATCTTCTCAAATTTATCAAAATTTACATTTACATTTATTTAGCAGGCGCTTTTCTCCAAAGCGACTTCCAATGAACACTGTGTGGTGTTTCTAGTTCAGTTTCTAGAGTTTATAGAGTAATTTCCATCATGACTGAGCATAGCTTTTCACTGCACACTGAATTTGATTACTGTAACTACTACCTCACTTTTGTAGTCATGGATAATGATGCTTTGTGCGAAAGGGTGTGATGTGGCAAAAAAGCTGAACAAATATTGATGGGCTCTAAACTAAACATCTGTCTCACACATAAAGCAAACATTATTTTCTGGATTTCAGTGATATGTACAGTCTCCCTTTGAAAGACAAATTCTCACAACACAAAGAAGCAATTACTACTTAGTTTCAACGGTAAGATTTTTCATGCATTCCTGAGCCCCAAAAGTGACGTGCTGTTCAATTTCCGCTCAGTTTTTTTGTGGCGTGTTTATGTCCTCCCCCCGTTTATGTGAGTGTCCTCCCACATTCTAAAGACAGGTTTCAGGTAAAATGGGGACTAAATTGCTTGCTGTGTGTGTGAGTGTGTGTGTTACATTGCTCTGCAGTATACATGGGCAAATCATTGCAGGTTGTTTAGTGCAGCGCATGTATCAGTGTTAAGTCACAGTGGATAAAGGTGTCAACCACATATTAGTTAATAATCATTGCACATTAGTATGGAGAAAAGCGTCAGCAAAATGAATATATTTCTGGAAAACCTATTCAAAAAATGTGACCAGTATTTAATTACAATAATTATTTCAGGCAAAGGAAGTAGCTTATTATATATTTTTGTACAAGCAGCATACATAAAAATTATCCAGCCTATTAAAGCACACTCAAATAAGGTTTATAAATATACGAGGTATGAAAAATAGCGAAAGCGCCAGAATTAGAGACGTACGATGTGAGATGTACCATGCTGAGCTGGGAATTCAAGCTACCATACAACAACACTATAATTATTACTTGTAAACTGGCTTAGAAGTCTTATTTAATCTAGAATGCCCAGGAGGGGTGGGCAGCCACTGGCCCTTGGAGCCCCAGAGGTTTTTTTTCTACCTCGATTTTCGGTTGGGAGTTTTTGTTCCTTTCCTCCATGGCCAGCAGGCATACTTATAGTTCTATAAAAGTACTATATTATGATAGTCAGTAGTAAGATGTCTTCTTTGTTTCTTTATTTGATGTATTTGTTTTTCTTGCCTTATGCCTGTGTTAAGGCACTCTGTGTTACCGCGTGAGAAGAGCGCTCTATAAAAATAAATTGAATTGAATTACACTTTCTGGAGCATGTGAATAATTACCAAAAACTTTGTCAAACAATGTTTATTTTAAAAGCATGGAACTTTTGAACTTGATTTTTTGAGCTTAAACACTGTAATTACAAGCTGGACATCATCTCATTATAAATGTTACATTAATTCATCCATAACTTTTCTGTGGTTGATTAGGTTTCATTTCAGCTTCAAGTTTATAGTAGCAGGAATTCACTGGCTTCCTGTTATTAAATACTGGACCTTTCATCGCAAGTAATGCGTACAGTTGCTGGCAAGGCTTTAGAACTTGGCTCTTGATTATGAAATTACTGTTAGTACACACATCGTAATATATTTGATTAAATCAAACTAAAGTCATCAGTCAATTAAGCAAAGAAAAAATGAAATTCAAAGTCGGAAAAACATTATCTAACAAAAGAACATTTGTTAGATATTTGGATGTTCCACAACTCATGTGGAAAAGAAATATTGTGTTTCAAAATTATGTTTATTCAAAGTTGGGTTACAACAACACATTTTAAAATACAAGTTGCACTCTCGAGGACTTTGTTTTTCAGCATCCCAGAAAGTTAAACGGAACAAAATGCTTATTAAATTTGGAGCACAGTTGCATTAAAATAAAGTTTTTAAGCACTGCGGCTTTCCGTGGAGCAATCACACACACTAAATCAGAGTTGACCCTGTATCCCTAATCCTCTGATGTGCACAACCAAAGAATAAATTGAAACATGTTGTTCAGGCTTGATAGCAGAAGAGGTCACGCAGAGGGTATTTGATACGAGGATTTATAGATGGAAAAAATATTGCACATCTGAGGAATTGTGCACAAACCTTCATACAACTATTTTTTTCTATGAAATAATGTGTAAATAGGGGGGGGGGGGGGGTGCGGTGGCACAGTGGGGTTAGTCCCACAGGACCTGTTCTCCGGTGGGTCTGGGATTCGAGTCCCGCTTGGGGTGCCTTGCAACAGACTGGTATCCTGTCCTGGGTGTGTCCCTTCCCCCTCCAGCCCTACGCCCCGTGTTGCCAGGTTAGGCTCTGGCTCCCTGCGACCCTGAATGGGACAAGCAGTTCAGATGATGACATGACATAATGTGTAAATAGCCTGAGAACTTGGGAAAACTGAATTTTTGTTCAACAAAACTTAAGCAACATGAGCACTCAATATATAACTCTCGCAGTTATTATAACTGGTGAAATTCACACAAATATAATATGGATGAAACACAAGCCATAGTAACTGCTTTAAGGTCAGTAATGCAGAAAATGCACTCCAATATGTTCATGTAGCAAAAGATATTGTAATGAGACATATTTATTCATTTAGCTGATGCTTTTCTGTAATGCGACTTACAGTTATTTATCCATTTAGACAGCTGGCTAATTTTACTGGCGCAATTTAAGGTAAGTACCTTGCCCTAGGGTACTACAGCTGGAGTGGATTCAAACCTGCAACCTTTGAATATAAAGGCAGCAGCTCTATCCACAATGCCGTCAGTACACACTACCAGTTAATTAGGCTACTTTTTTCCTGAAGAAGCCATTCACATATACCATCAAAATTTTTATTTTTAACCTTGTGGTAAACTGTTGAATTAATCTGTAAGTGGTGTGTTACTGTTAAAAATTAATTGCCTTGCGTGGGCAGAGGAACAAGCTGAAGTTACCATTCGGGAGCATACAGGAGGAGTTTAGGGTAACGCAGGCAAGGGAATTGCTGCAGTACAGGGACCCAAATTATCCAAGGGTTTTGGGAGCTGCCACTGAAATTCGGACAAGTAAGGACTGCGCTGGCAGCAGTGCAGCAGGCTGGGTCTTGGCTCCAGCATAGCATAGTGTGATGGTGGGCTCAGCGGAAGGGCTTGTTTGGGCAGTGTTCCCTCACAGAGGTTTGGCAAGACCCAGGGAAAGGAGGAGCACAAGCTAATTCAGGGGAAAGTGCGCTTTATTAGCGACTGAGGAAGGACTGATGACTAGGATGGTAGGGAGGCATCAGCAGTGAGCATGAACAAGCTAGGAGGACCTTGGGACAGCAGCGCCTCAGTGTACTAAGTTCTTGATGATTGTAGTCTGTGACGTGCTTCTGAGTCCATGTAACCTGTTCAGCTGGGGAAAAGGTGATTCTCCTTCATGCTTACTTTGTCCAAAGAGAAGGACACTGGTGGACATCCTCAACAGCTTTACAAGAGTGCTAAGTGAAGGGTGTGAACATTGGCATCACACATAGGTGCTCAAGGCTGTGATAGAATTGATCAGCTTGTGGACAGTGCACAGTAGGAAGGGTATTACTCAGACTGCGACAAGGGTATTTAGATGTCTGCGGATGAGGAGAAGTGAGCTGTGGGTTTCAGGTAGCGCTACCTGGATATAGACTGGGGTCTGATCAACCTTGGTTGATGGCTTCTGATTTTGAAAGACCTGGAACACCTACTGACCCCAGGTAATGTCACTGATTATGCTCCCAGGTACATCAGAAGACGTGTGTAATAATCACAGCCTTTTCGCTGACATTTGTACAATATTCCCCAAGAATCAAATCCTCTTTTTTCCTTGAAAATCTGTTCATAAGGCAGGGGTCCAAATTCAAAAGATGCTGTTCCCAGTATTTCTATTATGGGAAGCATTTTAATCCAGTCCTAGACTGACACAAGCTCACCCAAAACGACCCACATATACACCATCATCAGTAATATTATTCGAACCTCATTATCATTCTTATTATATTATAAAGAATGTCCTCCTTAATGAATTAGCTGCACCTATTATCAAGTTTCATAAAGCATTGTTATGGGGTTATGGATTTTCTGCCAGCAGAATGAAAATTTCATGACAAGTTTCATTGTTACATGGAAACCCTGAAAATATTGATGTGTACAGAATACAAACCATCATTTCACATAAACTGAGAGGACATCACTTTTGTACGCACAGCTCTTTGTGTATTTACCCATTTGAACCAGTTACGGATCGAATCAGAGCAGAACACACAGCTCTTTTTGTGTTTGCTCGCTTGGACTGGTTGTCCATCTGAGAGGGCAGCTCACCAAATTTACTTGGTCAGAGAAGATTTACCCCAATTTCATGCACTTACAAAGTGAAAAGTCAATATTGCTGAGCACAGTCTTTAAACCAGGGTGTAAGAGGATCCATAGAACAAGGAAAGAGTAAACATACCTCCACGCTGTGGACACTGACACTCTGTTTCTGTCTCGGTTTCAAAAATATCATCCCATATAGAATTTGAAGGAAGCCTGGAGGCATCTGTTAGCTAACTGCTCCTACTGATACTTTTTTGGCAAACCTTCCCTGAAAAGGGTAGAGAAGCATTCTACTAAAGAGTAAATGAATAAATATTTTTAATGTTGAGTTAAGCTTAAAAGTCAGCTCAGTAAAGACAACCACAACGATATCTGTAGATTTTTCAAATGGTGGAAAAAATATGGAGAAACGATAAATTGGGGTCAACAACTAGTACCCCACGAGCCAGATCCAGTCCATGTCCCTGTATAGAGTATTGCTCATGAAGAAATCCTGGTATTTTTACAAGAATGTAAACAATCCGAAAAAGGATATTGAACCACAATAAGGTGTGAAACAGGCCTTTATTTTCAAAACCAGTTAGAGCAGAGTGACCTTTTAAGGCTGGAATTCACAGCAGCTACCATGAGATGCTGAAATGAACCAATCCCTGGAAATAACTGGTTGGATTTAGTGGTGATTGCTGTAGCAAACATTTAGTATGAAATATCCTGACAAAGAGAATTTATAGAAATAAACTGTTTGTTCATTCTTCCAAAAAAAAAAAAAATGCTCTGTAGGCCTTTATGAACAAAGTACTATTTTTGTGAAGAAAAATTCAGCTCTAACAAATGCAGGTCATATGAGAGTTCTATATAAAGGAATAGGTACAGAGTAGGTTAGTTTTTGTTTGTTGTGTTGCTGCCAGACCATTTCTTCATCACACAAATAAAATCTCATTCAAATACTCTCAAAAAAAAAAAAAGAAAAATTAGTAGCAAGGTAATCAGGAATCGTCGAAATTCTGAGTTTTATGCAGCTGCTCTTGTGATGAACATTGGTTCATATGATGGAAAGAAACAAACTAACTGTATTTAAGAATCACACATCTGCAACTATGTCTCTTTCTCCTAATGTAATGCACGCATTGTATTTTCTAGGAGATGTACGACGCGTTAGAGAATAGCGTCTGCTAAATGAGTAAAAGTAAATGTAAATGTACTCTACACTCCAACCTATACCAAACTTCTAAAAAAATTTAAATAATTGTCGTCCACACCAGTAGAAACACAGATTATATACATACTTCCAACAATAGTTGCAGGAGCATTAGATTAATAAGACTTCACTCCTACCAGCAAGTGCAGTTTGTGCCTAATGTTCAATTTATGTGCTGTATAGCACAAAGCATTGAGAAACATCTTGCAAGCAAAAAAATCTAACTTTGGGACAGCACAAAAGATGAGGAATGATACACAAAGAGTGCAAGAAAGAACACAGCCACCACTTTCCCATCTTTTAAGAAGTGGAGGAATACACAAAGGATGGAAGAAACATCAGAGCCATCAAATCTCCATCTTCCACGATGCTGAGATGTACACAAAGGATGCAAGATACATCAAAGCAACCACGCTAGCACCTTCCTCCTGTCTCAGTTCTCAAGTTCCTGCAAAACGGTGTGCAAGCTTGCTTAAATGTGAGATTCATCTTGTGTGCTTTATTTTGTGTGTTGGATTTGTTATTAAACATTCATAGCATATTTTCAGGAATTTGGGTTAGAGTGTAAACTGAGCCAGTCCTCAGACAATGAATGTCATTATCACTGATTAAATGAAGAAATTAATTTAATGAACAGCCCAGTTAATGTTAATTAATTAAAAATAAAAATTATTCAAACTAACCAGCACACAAAGTGAATGGCTAAAATAGCTCAGGAGTGAAAGTTGCTGAACTGTATGACACCACTTCCCCACTTTTCTCTGACAGGGAGCGTAAAGAGAGAAGTGTGTCAAGATAGTGTTAAATATTTCATAACAATGCAGACATGTAAGCAGTCAATCAATCTGTTAGTCAGTCAGTCAATCAATCAACAAGCAAAAATATTAAGCATTGTGGAAGTTCAAAACAAATTTGTCCCCCAGTGTTTCACACTATATTTTCCAGCAGGAAATTACATTTGCAACAGGTTTGTGCACAATAAAAACTGGAAAGGCATCCTAAGCAGGGATATTGCACTAGGGTCTACACACACACACACACACACACACACACAGTCAGACCACTTGTCCCGAGCGGGGTTGCAGCAAGACAGAGCCTAACCCAGCAACGCAGGGCAAAGGGGGGAGGGGACACAACCCGGACGGGATGCCAGTCTGTCACAGGGCACCCCAAGCAGGACTCGAGACCGAGACCCGCCAGAGAGCGGGACCCGGTCAAACCCGCTGCACCACCGCACCCCTCCACTAGGATCTATTGATCCCAAATGTTTACACTGGTGATCAGATTACACTAAACACTGAATGACCTACACTAAACTAATACTGCTGTGCTCTTTTGAGAGTGCATCGTTTTTCGTGCCTCCCCGTACAGAATGCATGTATATCCTCCAAAATGGTTAATACACATAAATTTATGCAATGCAGAATGTTTGCATGTTGCATGTGGTGTGTTCCTCTGCTGACATGTATGTTCTTAGGTTGATTATGTTGCATGTTTTACAAGGTTTCCTCCTTAAACACAGTACTACCTGAGAAGCCCCCCAGTTTTTTGCTTTATATAATATACTTTATTTTTATAGAAGGCCTGCCACCTCTTGCATGTTGAAAAATGTATCTTCTTTTCTGTCGCTACTGTTTTTCCCACTTAAACATAAGGCCCCATAAGGACCTCAACCATCATCTGGGTTTGAATGTTAGAAGTGTACCAAACATCAATATTTGCATAACCCAGAGGCAGGAGAGATAAACTTTCTGTTGCAAACTTATAAAAACCACCACATGGCATTTTTTTTTACAGAAATACGTGTTCTTGTGGCAGTACAGTTCACTCCACTCGGGATGTCCAAAGCCATAAATCATCGTGTTTCTGTTATTTCGTAATGGAGTTGTAATGGTTCTATATTTTCCACACTTTAATGACCGCCGGGGAAAGCATAATAAAAGGAACTGTTGCCCGTATTTGCGGGGCAGGCACTGGGAGCCTTACCGCGTTTACACTGTGTCAGGGTAAAGCGGACGACATGCGTGCAGGTCCAATTAACGGGCCGCTGTCTGCAGGGTCCCGAAAAAACCAATGAAATCACCACTCACCACTTGACACCTGCAAGTGCCGCGGAGCGCAAGTGAAGCAATGCAGCGACGCTGAACGCAATTATAAACACAACGAAAGTATGCAGCAGCGTCGAGGACGCACAAATACGAGACAGTTCAGTTGTGCAGCGCGATGCGCGTGCGGCACGGGAACGGCCGCGCGCAACACACTGAGTGAGCGCAGTCACATCTCTTACGCGCACCTGACTTAGGCGGCCTGAGCTTCACGCGCTGCCCCCCTGCGCACACCCACCCCCAGCCCCCCCGATATTTTGGCAAAAAAATGGATCTCCGCACGTGAGTAGCGCTTTCGATCAATCCACCGGGCGACATGAACCCCGTCCTCCTTTCCTCCACCCGAAATCCGCGTAAGTTGCCACCGCGCGTTCTACAAAAGCAGGCTTCCTCGGGGCTCCCGAGCGCCGCTCAGGTCCAGGTCGGTTCTGCGCAGTCGAGCGGAAGCTGCGTCCGCAGAGCGGGAGCGCAGTTGCAGTGCGCCAGTGGCCGCGCGGGGTGTAGCCCGGCCCCGCCACGCACAGCAGCCCCGTCCCAGCTCGCCCGGCGGAAGGGCGCAGCCCACACACACGGCGAGCATCTGGATTTGAAAACGACCCACCCGCACACGCACAGACGCACGCACACACACACACACACACACACACACACACACACAAAGACTTGCGTTGCGGCCCGCGTCTTCTCTTAAAACTGCCATTCTTGTAATATGTAAAATATTAATGGGCAGTTATGTGCAATTCTGTTTTTAACATTCTCAGGTGAATTGAATCATGCACGCTTAATTTTCCAGCAGCCTGGAACAACACTGCATAGGATTATTATTATTAGGCGTTTTTTAATTGTTTACTCAATTTAAATCTGTGTGTTATTTTGGTTTACTCTGTGTCCCTTCAGAGCAAAAGAAGAAACATCTACCCTGAATATGGTTAAATGGCCAGTAAAGTAATATTCCATACGAGTTCTCAGCATCTGCAGCGTATTAGTATCAGAGGAGAATACTAATGCAGCACACAGTGACAGCCATTTAGTGGCCAGGCCCATTGTATCAGTGAACACGGTACAATACCATACAGATAACGTGTTGAGGTTCACAGGCTGTCCGATGGCCGTGTCTAAGAAATGGATATCGATGACTAAAAAGGGCCCAGCATCAGTTTATGCAGAGTGCTGCGTGTTTCTGATTTTTGTTCCATTCATTTTCTGTACTGTAAAAAAGGCAATTAATTGTCATTAGGTGAAGCTTATCAGCATGATAACCACCTGCACTGCCAGTGGATGGTGATTAGAAGGACTGCAAAAGGACTGAAAAAAAATGAGATGCCACCAGCCAGGCATGAAGCACAAAGTACATTAATAACTACGGATAGAGCTACTAGTATATATATAATCACCACGGTTGCAGTTTATTTCATGTGAAACGTCCAGTCCACGAAGCCTAGAATTTCTGGAATGCTACTTTGCGACCCTTAATTTTTCTGTGGAAAACCTGTTTATAACGTTGGTTTCGGAAGTACTCATATAAGTTAAAATACAAACGCGAATCACGTCTGTCACTGATTCACTGATCAGTCGGGAAGCCCGAATATCTACATAGGTTATTCCAGGTAAACCTTTGACACCGATTCGACTCACCAGTAAGAGTCAAATATGCAATACATCGGCAGAACAGTTTATACTTTGATTTATACTTTGATTAAACCCTGACCTTCATAGTCTATTAAATGGAACAGCATAGTCATCGATAACCGACTTGTATTAGATATCTTTTGTGAAATATTTAATAATACTAGACATCATGTCTAAAAAAATGTATATACAATTTAAAAAAAAAAAAACTATGCTGTCTTTTCGGTTTCTACAAATAAGGGGAACCTATCTGCTAATTAAAAAACGCGTCGATATGAAATCATTAAGCAAAGTAAAATCATCACAGATGATAGAAATTAACGAGTAAATATGAAAAGCATCACAGTGGGGCTGCAGTGCTGGCGGAGGAGAATCTAAATGGTGCTTTTTCAGCCACGTTGATCAATTTAACAGCACACGCACTATTATCGCACCATCCAGATTGCGGTTCCATTGATAATTCCTCTGTGCAGTTATTACCCCAAAAGTGTCCGCTTGTTCTGAGGGACTTTAATAAATGAAGGGAATTAAAAACAGCGGTCTCGCAATTACATCATGTCACATATCTCGAGGCTGAAGGTAAAAAAAAAAGAAAGAAAAAAAAAATCGATCAGTGACTTACCATAGGATTTTCCAGAAAGACTGAGAAGAGATAGCCACGCACACAGAAAAAGAAGTACTATTTTCGGGTAAATAAATCCAACTGTATTCTCCATGGTCTCGCACCTTGCTCCAGACAAACTGGGAATGGGATTCAATTCATCAGTTCATGAGCGCCGAACAGGGAGGGAGAAGCACTTGGAAAGAATCTCCTGGCTCGGCTGCGCGCACAATGCGAAGCTCCTGTACTTTCCGAGTGAAAGATGCAGCCGCGACTTAACTGCGATTATTTTCCATGTTGGCGGGGATCCCGAGCGCGGAGCAGCGGAATAAAGCGAGCGGCTCGAGCGGAGGACATGAGGGGCTCACTTGTTACGGGAGCTGTCCACGGACGCTGTGCATGCGGGAGCGCGAGACGCGGCTTCATTGATCTGGAGGGGTTGGGGGTAAACGACGGGGAGAACTTCCCCGGAACGGACTGAACCTGCAGGGATCCACACAGTGTTTGGGGGGGGGGGGGGGCGGGGGGTCGTCGCCGGGCTGCTGCACGGAGAGCGCTGCGCTCTTCTGCCATCTCACGTCCGAACCTAAAAAGTGAAGCGCATGTGCATTTGCAGCACTGAAAGCGAATTTATTACTCACGCTCCTCTGTTTAGAGACGTAATTGAGAGGGGGGGGGCTGTTTGTAACTTGTTTTGGTCGCAATTCGTTTTGTTCGTAACTCACAAGTCACATATACTCATATGCGTCAAAAGAATTGCATATGCTTATGCAATAGCTGTACGTGCTTTAGAAATGAATGGGCTTACAACACCATGTAATGTTATTTTGAATCATTTCAGTCAAAATTAAGAATTTAAAAGGAGCGCTTGTACATTTTTCTGACACTTTTCTCCAAAGCGATCTACTGTGTTAAGCTACTTACAATTATTTACTTGTTTATACAGCTAGGTAATTTCTTACTGGAGCAATTTTAGGGTATGTAACTTGCTCAAGGGTACTACAGCTGGACGTGAGATTCAAACCTGCAACCTTTGGGTACAAAGGCAGCAGCCCTACCCACTATTATGGACAGCTGGTAAAATAGTGGGTAGGGCTGCTGCCTTTGCCTTTACATTTATTTAGCAGATATTTTTCTCCAAAACAACTTACAATTATTCACCCATTTATACAACTAGGCAATTTTTTACTGGAGCAATTTTAAGGTAAATACTTTGCTCAAGGGTACTACAGCCAGAGGCAGGGAATCAAACCAAATGCAGTATCTGTGATTACTACACTGCCAGCTGTTGCTGCTGTTTTACTCATTGTAGCCATGCATATACAGTATATACATGGTCCACCCAGGGCAGGGCAAGGCAAGAGACATGAGCATTGGGATGGTGAGCTCCCAGGGGGTAGTCCCTGCCCTAACTGAATGATGACAGACACCTGCTGGCCCTTGAGGACCAATTCCTGGGACTATAAAGGAAGCTGGCCTGAGGCCTCAGGAGAGTAGCATCTGAGGGGAGGAGGCTGAGTGCCTTGCCTTGAGAAAGAAGGTTGTTTTATTTGGGTGGTCTGAGTTTGGTTCTTACCCTACTTTTTGCCATATGCTCGGAAGGGCCTCATTTGTTCAATAAATCCACTTTGTGCTGTTGAAACCCAGCTGCCTTGTGCCTTAGTGTTGTCCTGTGGCTGTCTCTGCCCCACAAATACAATAAATTAAAAAGCAGACTTTTTAAATGTACTAACCAGACTGAAAATAATACCTTGCATCCCAGCTACTGCTCAATGGTCCTTGTTGACTCATCCATTCCCTAAGCATGTGCAGCTTCTGTTGTTTTCTCCCTTTCAACTTCATTAGCTCCACATTTGGTCACCATGGTAACCATTCACCTGTTCTTACTGGTACTCCTGTATTACAATCACCAATACTCTGGAACACCAGACCTCAGCTGTGAACAATGTGGAAGAGAGTTAAATTCAACTGTTCCCTCACTCCTGCTATGTGTCGGTGCACATCATTGCAATGTCTCAACTTGACTGGTAAACATGTTGGTGTTCAGTCCCATACCAACAAATTTTAGAAAATGGATAAGTGAAGAAACGTAATATTTGAATCTGTAAAAAAAATTGTAACAACATGATGAATGAGTATTTTATTTATTGTGCTAGTGTAACATTATTCAGATTTTTCAGTTCATATGTATATTCTGTAGTGGACTGGCATCCCATCCAGCATGTATCACTCTTAAGTCTTGTACCCAGTGATTCTGGAATAGGCTCCGGACCCCCTGCAACCCGACCAGGACAAGCGGCTAATGAAAATGGATGGATAGATGAATATTCACATATAGCTACCTAAGACTTTGTTAAATCAAAAGTCTCACTATTTGCAGAAAACAATAGTGTGAGTTTTAAGCTTATGTGCATATTCAGCTTCTTCTTGGCTGCTAAATTAAATCACAGGTACTCCTTGCTATAGGTTAATTTTCTTTAGGCATTTGGTTTAAAGCAAGCAGAGAATTCATTTAGCAGTGTATAGTGTAGTATGTTCCCCCCACTTAATGGGGACAAATTTCATCAGTGAAATCACCCCATAATTTTGGAGGACATTATAATTAGCATTCTTAGCGGAAAAAATTAATGTGCTGCTGGATAATGTCTCCACAACATCAGTCTATAACGGGAAAAATCCCTCTAGAGTGAGCAGAAGAGCCATTATATGCAAAAGAGGGTGCCTGTTTTGATGAACCGCAATACTAAATTTTCAATATGCAGGAAGATGAGTATACAGTGGCTCAGCGGATTCACTCCTACTTCCAGGGTTGAGTATTTTACTTGTGGCCCTATCTGTGAAGTTTACCATTTTTCCTCATGTTCACAGGGATATTCCACTATATTGTTCTAAAGACATAGTATCCAGATTAAATGGTAAATGATTTGCACATAGTTTATTACTATGTGAGTTATGTGAGTTAACACTGTATTAGAAGTACCTGCTTTACCAAGACGACTGGTAGCTTAAAAACCGAGACTGCTTTTCATTCCAGAGAGGGGTGTGGTGGTGCAGCAGCACAGTGGGTTTGACCAGGTTCTGCTCTCTGGTGGGTCTAGGGTTTGAGTCCCGCTTGGGGTGCCTTGCAACAGACTGGCATCCTGTCCTGGGTGTGTCCCCTCCGCCTTCAGCCTTCAGCCCTGTGCTGCCAAGTTAGGCTCTGGTTTACTGCAACCCCCTTTAGGACAAGTGGTTTCAGACTGTGTGCACTTTTCATTGCTTAAAATTCATTTTTTATGCTACAAATTCATAAAAAATAATCACTCACTTAAGAACTCATAAATCAAACAACTGAATGAACAATTGTAATGGATGGTGTTAAAATCCTCTGTCTGCATTATTTTTTCATGTAAAATAGAATTGATTTTTAGAATCATGGGGATATCTTTTTAAGGCTTTTTATTTCTGCAGTCAGAAAGACCTGTCATAGACCGATCAGCCACAACATTAAAACCACTGACAGGTGAAGTGAATAACATTGATTATCTCGTTACAATGGCACCTGTCAAGGGATGGGATATATTAGGCAGCAAGTGAACAGTCAGTTCTTGAATTTGATGTGTTGGAAGCAGGAAAAATAGACAAGCCTAAGGATCTGAGTGACTTTGACAAGGGCCAAATTGTGATGGCTAGATGACTGGGTCAGGGCATCTCTGAAATGGCAGGTCTTGTGGGGTGTTCCTGGTATATGGTGGTTAGTACCTACCAAAAGTGGTCCAAAGAAGGACAACTGATGACAAGGTCATGGGCGCCCAAGGCTCATTGATGTGTGTGGGGAGCGAAGGCTAGCCTATTTGGTCTGATCCCACAGAAGAGCTACTGTAGCACAAGTTGCTGAAAACCTTAATGCTGGCCACGATAGAAAGGTGTCAGAACATAGAGTGCATCGCAGGTTGCTGTGTATGGGGCTACATAGCCACAAATTGGTCAAAGTGCCCATGCTGACCCCTGTCCACCGCCAAAAGCGCCTACAATGGGAACATGAGTGTCAAACCTGGACAAACCAAGGGAGGCAATGTGATGCTCTAGTCAATGTTCTGCTGGGAAGCCTTGGGTCCTGGCATTCATGTGGCTGTTACTTTGACACGTAGCACCTACCTAAAGATTGTTGCAGACCACGTACATCCCTTCATGGCAATGGTATTCCCTGATGGCAGTGGCTTCTTTCAGCAGGGTAATGCACCCTGCCACACTGCAAAAATTGTTCAGGAATGGTTTAAAGAACATGAAAAAGAGTTCAAGGCATTGACGTGGCCTCCAAAATCCCCAGATCTCAATCCGATCGAGCATTTGTGGGATGTGCTGGAAAGACAAGTCCAGTCTGCGGAGGCCCCACCTCGCAACTTACAGGACATAAAGGATCTGCTGTTAACGTCTTGATGGCAGATACCACAGGACACGTTCAGAGGTCTTTTGGAGTCCATGCCTCGATGGGTCCTGTGTTAGCGGCACGAGGGGGACCTACACAATATAAGGCAGGTGATTTTAATGTTTTGGCTGATCGGTGTCAGTGGATTTACTAACATTTTTTGGTGACAAACTTTTGATAATTTTTGGTGATAACCTTCATGTTCTTTTATGTTATATAGGTGCAGCTACCTTTGTACTGATATATGAATATGCTTCTACAAAGATATTCTTGCACAGATATGGTTACCGGTTTTCAGTTTCATGTTTTTTTAATGGATATGTACAATATATATACAGTGGTGCTTGAAGAAAGTGAACCCCCTGTGTTCCTTAGTTTTACCACAAAATAGTTATTTCATGAGTCTCATCTGCTATAATTGTGTGTAATTAACAGTTCCATATGTTGGTTTAGAGGAACTCGTGTGTAGTAGAAAAACAGTAGTGCAGGTACAAAATTAAGCATTAGTTAAACCAAATAAGTAGAATTAGATTTATATTCCACTTTGTAATCTGTGTACATTACGTTATTTGTAGTGCTAACGCAAAACTTTCTCTGCTCAGCTTCGTTAATGTCAGACAGCTGGCAGAGAACCATTAGTGGTCCATGGCAAAAGCACGACACACCCCAGGCCTTTCTGTAACACCTTTGTTTTTACAGCTCATACTGCAGTTTTGCTGATGTCCACATAGTGACAGGTCAGCAGTGTTGCACGCAAGGAGGTATTGGTGGAATTTATATTCTTTATTTTGTTTTTTCAGTGCAATATAAAGCCTGGAGTTAAGTGATTTACAGGTCTTGCCACATGTTCTGTCCTTAATTATAGGGATGTCTAGGCAAATGCATAATACTTTGTGGAGTACGTGCTTTTCTGTTCAGTCAGAAGAAAATGCCTTAATGGAAGCATTTGTTCAGGTTCTTTTTGAAGCTAAAGTAATTTCAAAGTAATATAAGTTGCAGTTCCATGATCCTACTGAAGAAAGCTGTGTAGTGAGTCTAAGGTTTTCTGTCCAGCCTGAACAAGTACCATTTCCAATACAGATTGTATTATTCTTTGGATTTCCTCTTTCTACACTTTGTTCCACCCTACCTTCCTCAGTAATCTTCATCTCACCTTTAACATGTCGTGGTTTGGCCAGTGTGTACGGATTCCTTCTGTACCACAGTCTTTGTCCATGTAGTGCCTGAAGAAATTTCCCTTTCACCACCTGAATAAGAGAAATCTCTACTGTCCACCTGCACTGGGACTGATCTCTTCTGCCCAGCCTGTACCAGGAGTACAAGTCCTTAGAAAAACCTCTAAAGAGAACCCATAATGCCACATGTGCGTTAACACATCGAATTATAGCAGCTTTGGATGTAGAGATGGGCACTCGGGAAGGACTGAAGCACCAGGTTGGCAAGTAAGGAAAGGGTCTTTTTGTTTGGAACAAAAAAGACCATGATCATAAGAACAGAAAAATAGGGAAAATTTAAAAACCCACCAGAACTTTGCTCACATTAGGTCATGTGAGGAGACACCAACCAAAAGACATCAGATTTCCAGCTGTATGGCCTTGTAGGAGCCTTGATTCACTGGAGGGGATATTATCTGACTGAGACCCTCTTTAACAGCGAGGGGGGATGTTTCAAGGACAGAACAGCTTCAACCAGTTCAAATGAAGACATGAAATGAACCCCGAAAGGCTGTGGAATAGGAGACTAACAAAAAGTGTGACGCTGGTATCTGAAAAACCTTAGTTAAGTTGGCATAGTTTTTCTTTTTGTTTATTCTGTTGTACAGTGCTTAGGAGAAAATGCTAAAGTATAAATGCAAATACTGTACTGAGTTTATTTTTTTCAGTTCACATGTATGCTGCTTAGACTTTTGATCTTCTTTGAAAAAGAGGTCATGGCAAGATAGATGATGCACATTATTTATTACATCCCATCTAAATATGTATGAAATGCTGCATTATCAAAAATTTAAAAATGATTACAAATATTTTATAATGTTGTTCACCCTTCATCACAAGAGGCACCAAAGTATGCTAGGAGCAGGTGGGTGAGATAAATAGTCAAAACTGATTAATGAACCTTCATTCATTCATGTAAATTAAGAGGAAATCTAACAGTAATGTATAAAGAACATAGAAGATAAGGAAAAATTGAGATTTTAATAGCATGTTTTTCATAGTAATATTTATCTACATGCAGGTAATTGTGTTAATTTAAAGCTATTGATACAAAATTCCAGTAGGTTAATGTTCATGGGGAGACCAGACAGCATCTTAGAAAGAAAGAAAAGGGCTTTTATTATTCCATACAAAGGAAGCTAACAATGGGCAAAACAGGCAAAAACATCAAAGCCTCACTAGATTTTGGACTGCACTACACCACACTACCACTTTTATCTAAAATCAGTCCTTTTTCTTGATGTTGCACAGGGCATGACCAGCCATTTTTGCAAGAATTTGTCATTACAGCCTTTGCGAATTCTACTAGCACTGTGATTAAGTGTGTAATTTCATCACATTATCATTGACATGTCTCTTACTTGTATTATTGTCTGTGAAGTGCCATGTTAGGACAGGCAGTAGAGTTTTGCAGTTTGTTAGCAACAATCATGGTGTGTCTGCTGATGGACTTTAGCTTATGAGTACTGTGCCCTGGATCACATTTCATTTCGAGTTCAGTGTTCGAAATCCAACAGCAAACCTCCAACCTTCAAAAAGAGTCTTTAATTGGTTCGGCTAACACCTGGTGCTCCATTCTACAGAACAAACTCTCCCCAGGTGTGGTCACTAGCTTAGGTGATGGGTGTAAAGGGTAAAAACAGGTTTTGAGTTACACTGGCTCTCTGTTCAAAGCCCTTAGAAGTGGGTAGTCAAAAACAATGCTCAAGTAAAATTTCCATAGTTTCTTTAAAGGAAAAACAAATGGCAAAATATATTTAGATTACATCTTGTATTTATTTCTATTTTATATATTTTCAATTAGATGAATCAAATAAGTAATCTATAATACAACAGTATCAAAATAGTTATTATATAATCATGTGTATTATTAGATATTGTATAATTTTACATTTACTTATTTAGCAGATGCTTTTGTCCAAAGCAACTTCCAGTGAACTCTATGTAGTGCTATGAGCCCACACACCTTATTCACCATGGTGACTTACACTGCTAGATACACTACTTACAAGGGGTCCCTCATCCATGCATCAGTGGAACACACTCTCTCTGTCGCTCACACACTATGGGGGAACCTGAACAGCATGTCTTTGGAGTGTGGGAGGAAACCAGAGCACCCACGCAGACACAGGGAGAACATGCAAACAAAATATTAATTTAGCAAGTGCTTTTCCCCAGAGCAAAGTACAACTGAGAGAAAAGAATATTGCATTTCACTAGCAGGGAAAGATACATAAATGCAGTCGATGATTCTCAGTTTGTTTGATATTATCATCAGCAAACACACACATTTTCTGAACCGCTTGTCCCATTCAAGGTCGCGGGGAGCCACAGCCTAACCCGGCAACACAGGGCGTAAGACTGGAGGGGGAGGGGACACACCCAGGACGCGACGCCAGTCCGTCGTAAGGCACCCCAAGCGGGACTCGAACCCCAGACCCACCAGAGAGCAGGACCCGGTCCAACCCACTGCGCCACCGCGCCCCCCTCATCAACAAACATCACATGCAAAATCTGTAAAATAGAATAATAAGCAGAGTACACCATCCCAATAACATTACAATATAAAAGGCTATAGACATATATTTACAGCCGGATTGTTTTTTTTGTTTGTTTGTTGTGGGTAGTTGTTTTAATGCTGTACACTTCCCGAGTCGGAAGTTTCCTAACATGTCGATCAAAGACTTCCTGTCTGACGTAACGTGGACAGACCAATAGCAGAAGAGCTTTCAGAGGCGGGTTCTTTCAAACTCTCGGGTTGATTGGTTCTTTATTCAGGCATTCCTTGCACAGGCGGAAAAAGTAGAGGTACAGTTTTTTTAATTTTATTTTAAGTGTAAATTTATATTTAAATACACCATTAGCCTCTAAGAAAAGTAGCGTGGATTATTTAACATGGAAATGTCATTATTATATTCCTTAGAGTATTGTGCCGTTTTTGGTTTGACAGTCAGTGTTCATGCTAGGCTAGCAGTAGCATTCGTAGCTACTTCTGGGCAGCTGAGTTGTTGGGGTTGTCGTTTGTTACGATGTTAGTTAAAGTTAGTCTTGTTTATCAGTCAGTGTTAAATTCCTTATGCTCTAACTGAACATTTTGTTGACTTTAAAGAAACTGCAGACGAGCTAGTATGGAGACGCGCCGTGTTCTGCTGAATCATGACTGCCTGCTTAGTATTTCACTTGAAGTTGAATAATATTAAACGTGACGTGAGATGAGCAGCTGCAAAGTGTGAAAAAAATGTTAAGTGATTCAAAGTACACGTTTTGAGGGCGGGTTTGTATACTAAGCTAGTTACGTACAATTACTTACCTGTTGGCGTTTTTACAAGACTAGTACTGTAATTGTACGTAACTATTTTTTTTGTGTTGAGAGATGGTTTATGAAATGTTTTTTTTTTTTTTTTTTTTTTTTTTCTCTATTTTATTGCAGAAAAGGAACAGCACTGCATTGAAATACAATAACATACAATAAGGAAAAGGAAGAAAAAATAACAGCATCTCATTCAATACGAAATGTGATCATAATTCTTAATAAACTTGTTATTCTTATTGTTTATCAATGAGTTTGAGAGTTTACAATAAGGGAAATCTCAGCAAGAAAAACATCAAATCTAGGCAAAGTCTTGAGAAATTTGTTTTTTGTGAATAAAAAATTTACAATGCAACACGAAAAAATGAACAACAAGATCAATAGCATGGCCACTGCCAAAAAAATAAAGAAATATATCTTTCAATGAAAACTTAAAATCAAATTTTATATACGCAGATAAATAACAACTTAAGTCCTCCCAAAGAGATTTAACCATACTGCAATAGTAGAATAAATGAAGCAAAGTTTCTTCCTCAACTTTGCAGAAAACACATAAGTTTGAGAGATCAACAAAAGTAGCAGTTTGGGAGTTGGTTGGATAATTGTACATAACTAGTCTTGTCAAGAGAGTGATTTTTTTGCGTCACTTCCAGGATAGCATCTGACCAAGCGGGCAGTGCAGCAGTAGCAGGTTTTGTACACACTGACATCTATAATCACTGCTCTACCTGCTGCTTATTTCCTTGTTTCTTTCAGATTCTGGGAATAAGATGATGTCCTTTCCCGTCCTTTGACAGAAGGGGCTTTGCTTATGGCATCGTCACCTGAATCTACGGTTACACTGCTGCTGGCCAGCTCTGGGCGCCTGAAGAGCTCCCTGTTCAATGACTCGACCAAAACCATTAGATACAAGGACAGAGAATATGAGTCTGCAACAGAGGCCTTGGACGCATACATCGAAGACTTCCAGAGGAGCTTGGGTACCACAGAGTCTACCATGGGGGAAATATATCTTCGGAAAGATGCCAGTACATCTGTTCTGACACAGGCTAGTTACAGAAACAAGGATGGTAAACCAGATGCCTTAACTTTCTTAGCAAAATAATATCTCAAGATCAGTGCTTTTATGTAGGATTTTGTTTTTCCAGTGAGGGCACCTAATATTAATAACATTGGTACGATGTATAATTGTGTGTTTCATCTGAAATAACCCTGCATTTTCTGTATTTAGAAATACTCCGCTTGGATGTTTATGCTTTTAACTGATTGTACTGCTTGCTGATTTTCAGTTCTTAAAGAAAAGCTGACAGATTTGGAACTGGACTATCTGAATCTTCCTGTTGGGTCTCCTAAGAGGCAATCAGATTGCTTAAGCCTGACAACTGATGACCTGCTTGTCCTTCCATCAGATGGGTCTCTGCCTATCACCCATACCTCAGCATTTCTAACAGAGTCTGAAAACTACCCACTGGGCCACAGGTCCTATTCCAGGTCTTATAATAGTTCCAGTTGTTTACAACAACAGAGTCAGAACCTCTTGGTGTCCAAGGAGACTGTGGAACGAAGGAGTCATTGTAAAGACCAAGACCGGAAGGATTTTTATCCTTTGAGAGACAGAGCAAAAAAGAGGCTGAACCTCCAAACCAGTTTTATGTCTCCTTTGCACTCTGGTCAAAGGAAACTTACCGGTGCCAACACCTCTTACCAGTACCCCAGATGGCTAACCAGTGGAAAGTCCCTTATGAATTTCTCTGGTGTCACCAGCATCCCAAGCTTGACCTACCCAATGTGGCTGAAGGATTTTGACATGCCTGCTGATTCAAATGACTACAGAACTACACAAAAGAAACTACAGCATACTGACACAATGGGCTCTCCCCTTAAAGTCCCCTCCTGGCTTGCTGAGCTAGAGGCCTCTTACAGTGAACTTTGGAAAAACTCACAGTGGAGTCAGAGTGGAGACAAGCAGAAAAACTTACGCACTTATTGTGAGGAAGCTGATCATCAGACTTTGAGGAATCTCAGACGGGACTTTGCAGAGCAGGTGGCCACAGCTGAAGAAAATTCAACTACGTATAACAAGCCATTCTGTGGTTAGAAAATCATATTGCAGCCTTTTATATTATGGTTTATCTTGAATTATATTTTTCATTGTATTAATGAATAATGCACAAATTGGGCTTCAAATTGTGTCCGTTTTCATTTAGATGACAAGATTGAGTCTCTGATCCTGAAGGCAGAAAAGGTTCTGAAGTCTCCGTCTTTAGGACTTTCCAGCCTTACTTCAAAATCTGTCAGCAGCCCACACACTGAGGATGTTCTCGATGCAGATAGGCCCTGGGACAATCCTCCAGTTACTTTGTAAGTGTCCACGTGTTAAGTTTTAACTTTGTATTGTAATTCTTGGGTCACATAGAATGCTGCAGATTGAGCTGTATAAAATGTAATGGATCAAAAGAAAAATTAGCTTTTTTATTACACCCCAAAATATAACATGGTATACACCAGCCTGCAGGAGAATTTGCAGACCACAGAAAATTACAGAACATTTCATTGTTTGTACAAAGTTCTTTTATTGCAGAGCTGTTCATGTGAAGTAGCCATAACTGGTGATTCAAATTCATGCTTAGACATTAGCCTAAAAATAATGTTACTAAATTATAAATGTGAACATATTTGTGGTCTTGAAACTTACAGTGAAAGAAATCCTTTCTTTATTGCTTTTAGGAAAATCCATCTAAATAAGGAGTGGAATCTATTGTATAAAATTTATTTAATGAGTTTTGCTCACTAAACTGATTTGTTTATTCATGGAAAGTGAATTCTTTGTAGTAAAGCTCCAGTACCAATAGGGGGTGCTGAAGACCACCTTAATGTCAAGACGCCCGTGCGTCGACAGCCAGAAAACGACCTGTCAGATGCGGAGGTGAAGCCATTTTTAATTTGAAAACACCTGAGAAATGACAGTTTATTTTTTATTAGATTCTATCTTCATTCTGCCTCTTTCAAACTGTATACTAATGTGATAACTGATTGAATTTTGGTGTTAGCTATGTCATTACCTTTGGATAAAATAAGTTTCCCATAAATACGCATTGATATTTAAAGGCTAAGTATATTTCAAACTGCCGTGTAAGTCTTAAGTGACAGCACTGAACTATTGTTGACAACCATGGATTATGAAATTATGTATGTTTATCTCATGAATTGTTTTACTATGAAAATCATCTTCCAACATTTTACATCCTTATACGTAAAGGTTTGTAATGGTCCTAAATTAAATTGCTAATTTGATGACACCAGATGACTGTCTTTATACTGTCATCATTCTGTGCCACAGGCTGTGCACTCCTGTTCATCCGGTTACAGCAGCAGGAAACACCCGGGTCCAGTGGAGGCCTTAAAGCAGATGTTGTTCAGCCTTCAGGGTGTGGAGCAGCAGGTCACCCGGAGGAAAAGGAGAAGGAAAACCAGCACAGTGTAGAGACACCAGTCTCGGGCTCCTTGGAGTCACATCAGGAGGAACAAAGGGTGAGGACCCTATTATACTGATACTGTAGCCAAAGTAGGGATGTTGGAATGTGTCCATTATCAATAACTGCCTGTCCAGTACAGGGTCACAGTGGTTCAGAGCCTGTCCTGAAGGAAAAGGGTGGGAATGGTATGCAAATGTAATGCCCTGCAGTGGAACATTTATGTTTTTTAAAGGTTTTCATTCAGATGGATTAGTCTTGAATATGGTTTACTTTAGCACTGTGTATCAGAAACTCTGGTTAAACATCTGTAAATGCATTGTTCAACATGTTTGCCAATTCTTTCATGTTGCAGAAATCTGAAAAAATCATTGATGATTATGAAATTGCTCCTTCTGGTCAGTCATTACAAAGGTACATATTTCTTCCTGATGTGATTATATGTACAGCTTTTGAAGTAGTATCCCATTACAGCTACTGCTTTGTACAGTTTTAGTGAAATGATCGTTAACCCTTTTAAATTGGTAGAATAATCAGCACCAGTTAACCGAAGCACCATAACCTTTACAAAGTTATGTATCTCAGTAAGTCTGCTTCATGTGTCTTAATACTGAAATGTGGTATTAAAATGGCATCTTTTTTGTAGGGCCCTACATCATTTAGGAAGACTTAAGTGCCTCGTTGATGATATGAATAACAAGAAAGTGCTGCAGCAAGAGAAAGATGATGTAGAATTCAGTCCTAATTAGGAGAGATTTAACTCAGCTGAGTTGCAGTGTTTACTCAGAGCAACATACCACTAGTGAAACACCTCAGGAAGCAAGTATTTTCTTGGCATCAACTGCATACCAACTGAGTTTCATTTCTTCTTTCTGTCTTCAACTATCATTCCATGCAAATGAACAGTCTTAAATCTTTCAAAGAACAGTTGTGCCATCAACTACCACTTATATAAATACTTCCAGTCCACTGACTGCCAAGATGTCAATAAAATTCTACACTTACAGTGAAATAATACTGTTGCCAAAGTGGCATTTGCATAGGATGTTGTTTGTCCTAATTGCTATGTAGTATTCTCAACTGCTTTAATACCACTTTTTCAAGTAAGTGCTGTTTTGAACAGTGCAATTGTTCGGTGACATTAGAATGTGAAGTGATATTGATCAGTGTTATAAAGACATGGATGCATCTTTTTTCTGAACCAAGCTGCCATATGTTCCCAGTACTCAACTACACTTGGGTGGGACACCTACAGGTGGAATCAAGTGAACTGCCTTTTCCTCCCCATGTGTTGACATTATCTGGTGGAGCTTAGAGCCTATAAAGTGAAAAAAATGAGTTTGCTCACTGCTTGTACATCAGAGGAGGTGTGTGAACTTATGTGTATATGTAAGTACAGACAAGACTATATAGCTATGTATAAATACTGTCACATTAAAACTAATTGGAAAAGGGGTAGTAACAGCCATTCATAAGCTCTGACAATACATAAACCAAAGACATGGAAACACTGAGGATGATTTTTTTTTTTTTTAACAGGAAATTAACAGGATCGGAGCTGACACCAATTATTTACCAGTTTAATAATTGCAATTCTCTATCACTTCAGTGGCTAATGTTTGCCATAAGCAGTGTGTTGTATACAATCAATCTTGTTCTACTTGTTTCCCTATTGTGACTCATGTATAGATGTAATAAAATCTGGTATTTTAAAACAGTAGGGAAAAAGGATACAGAAATAAATACTGGAGATGCACAGCAGACATCCTTGCTGGTATCTATGCAATCATTTTTATTACCCTATTACTGAAAACCTCATTGAGGGGGGGGAAAAAAAAAAGGAAAGTTGTGTGGTAATTGCATGTGTAGTTCAAATTAAGGTTAAAGGTGACCTAAAAGCAGGAGGGCTGCTGCTATAAAGCATTGTTTCTATTTTGCTTTGTGCTGCATGCACGCACGCACGCACACACTTAGGCTCTCTCTCCCTGGTGATCCCCAAGAACCTCAACTCTTCTGAGCCAAAAGTGTGCTCAGTTTAATCTTGCCATCCATGGAGGCTGTGAGGCAGGTGCCACAGTCAACAGCAGAGCACCAGTCAACAGTAACCACCGGTGCTTTATGTCCCCCAAGGGACAGGATGCTCTCCAGGCCACTCTCGCCTTCATTAAGCTGAAAGCAGGATCAGACAGTTTGGTTAGGACTTTTTTAGTGTATACGATGTATTTCAAGTGGCACTCATAACTGAGGCTAGAGAGTTCACAGTAATACGCCGGCTCCTCTACTGAAGCACCATAAATTTTACAACAGTAAGAATTCAGACTTTTACCAATTTCTAGCAGTATACACAGCTTAAGAATAACCTTCAACCCAAATGAGCCCTGTAGTCACAATGAGGAAAGCACAACTGCATCACTTATTTCACATACAGTAAATGCATGATGCTGAAGCAGTAGACTTCCAAAAATCATGTCATGGCTCTGACAGTATATATAACTAATAGCAGTGAGTGGCTGGATATCTCCTGTGCCATCTTTGGCATCTTGTCTTGCAGAATCCTGAAATGAAGGCTCATACACTAAAATTAAAATGCGAGCGATGCAGTAGAAAACTATTAATGGAAATGCAATTTTAGAAGCACTACAAGAGTTGAAGACAATCTTACCCTATAGATGAGGCCTCCAGTGCTAGAGCAGGTGAGCACATGTTGTCCCTCTGAATCAAAGGCAAACAGACGCCCACGGGGCACCTGTACCTGTCTGTAACCACTGTAGCCAGACAACACAAAGGGTCCTGTGGCATCTTGGGGCAGAGAGTACTCTGACTGCTTCACCCCAGAACGGTGGATGTTCCACTGGATGAACTGCAGCAAAAAATAATTCCTGGCTGTAAAGCAAATAAGTCTGTACTTCTGAGGATTCTCATTTTTTAAAGTTATGTTTTTTAATGCAAGATTCAGCTAACAGAAATTGACAAAAAAAAAAAAGCACAGAAAAACAAGGTAACTAAACTGTTGTATAGTAAATTTCATTTCCATTCAATATCCAAACTCATCGACATAATGTTGATTTTGTGTATTTATTAACAGAAACAGGGCAGGCGGTAGCACAGTGGAATAACACAGAACTGCCATCTTCCACTCAGTGGATACAGGTTCGAGTCCCAACTCCTGTACTGTAGTACTAAAGCTAAATTTCCCCAGTCAGCATTACCCAGATGTATAAATGTGCAAATCATTCTATGTAGCTTAACACTGCAAGTTTGAAGAAAAGCATCAGCTAAATAATTAAATGTAAAGGTATACATGAAACATGGTTTTGTAAGTGTGTGTTTCTCATGAATGTGTATATCTGTTAATGGATTTGGTTTCTTTATTTTCCATTCTTGTTAATCAAGTTTTTCCATTGATGTAATGTACTTTTATATTATTTTTGGAGAAAAGCATCCGCTAAATGAATAAATGTAGGTAATAAAACAGATCTTATAATCAGGAGGAAAAAGATGTGTCATTAACAATTCCCTCACGTCTTTAAGAACTTTTTTTTTTTTTTTTTTAATCTTTTCTCAAAAACACTAGTCCTCATCTCAGAATGAATAGTAACCTTACGGTATAATCACCAACTCCACTCAGTTTACAGAAAATAACTAAAGACTTACAAGACCCCTATAACTGATTTTCAGGAAATGTCTACACTAGCCAACCAATTTCACTGATTATGTTTATCTAAAGGTTCTGAAATGTATACCTTCTGTGTTCTCTTAGAGAATGAGATGTGTGACTCCTACTCACTTTTCCATCTTCGCCAATGCTGAAAACTGTGTTCTCATCATAGCTGAACTCCACGCTGTATACCTCCCCATCGTGAGCTTTCCAGCTCATTGCACTTTCATAGTGTTGCATATCTGAGGATCAAGCAGAAGAATGAGCAACGCTCAGGTCTTGACCTTACCCAACCCTCAAGAGTGACTCTTCCTCACAAGGTGTAAAGCTCTTATGAAAACCTTTATATACATTCATCTATCTTACCAAACAACCGAATGACTCCATCAGCTGCTCCAGTGACCAGCAAGTTCCCATTGTGATTGAAGGCTGTGCAGTTTATGGCCACAGGCCCAGGTTCAAGAGAAAACTGAAGCTAAGAGTGGGTTGAAGTACAGAAATTTGCAACAAAGGGAAAAATAATTATAATCAAATATAAAAAGTTGCATCGAAGTTGGTATTATAGTTTGTAATATTAGGATTATTTCATTAATATCCAGTCTTATTCTCAGTTTATATGCCCACTCTTGCTGAGTACCTGCTGTTTAACAGTCTTGGTGTCCCACAGGAGAAGCTTTCCTAACACTGGAGCAACGGGACGGTTCGCTCCCTCCAGCAGACTACCTGACCGGGCAGCATGTGCAGCAGCAGAGCAAACAAAGGATGTCCCACTGGGGCTACAGGCTAGGGATAAGATCCTGACAAAGCACAAGAATCACTGCAGTGTGTCAGTATTGCATGTTATGTGATATAGAACATTTTTAGAGCAAGATGTAGCTGCCAAGAACTTTATAGTATTCTTTTCCAAATAGCAGGGAAGAACAGAAACACTGAAAACCTAAGAAAAAAGAAAATGACTCAATCAATCTCAAATCCCTTCACGTGTTAATCTATAATTTGTCTCCCAGCTCATTTCAAAATGTAACATTAACAGTGTAAAAACTTGCATTCTTTGTTGGCTTCTATCCAGATTTTTTTTTTTTTTTTTTTTATTGTTTTGGGATACAATCAAGGTTGGACAGATGTGCTGAATAAAAACGTGAACCAGTTTCCTGATCTAGATTCACACTGTGGAATAACAAACTTGATATGACCGTGCATGCTTACCGTGGGTATCCCTCTTCTACAGCCAACTCATACAGATTCTTTTTAGCTTCTGTGTCATACAGGCGTACTGTCCCTACACCGCTGCCCAGTAACAGCTGACCACAAATAAAAACAAATTCAGCACCACAGACCAAAAACATAACAAAATTTTCACAGTGTCACCATTAATGGTAAAATTCATTATAATCAAATAACTGGAAAATTTCAAGAACTCACAAAAAGTAACATTTAGGTACAGTAAACAGGTGGCATATGATTAAAATGTAACTGAGTTGTGAAATACATTCAGCTGTCAAATAGTACTTTACCATATTTTCCAGAAATTGTGATGTAAAAGTTATGCTATATCCTTTTTTATACAGTGCAACTCATTCTAATAGAAAGCAACGCTGATGCTGCCTATTGTCACCGTCATCCCAGGTGACCTTCTGTAGTCAGTTTTTCTGGGAAAGATGTTTTCCATGACAATATTTTGGTTACCACTGTTGAAATATATATATTTGAACTGAGAGGTATTAACATAAAATTATAAAAAAATATGATTTAATATATTCTGGACTGACAAAACACTACATGAGGAATTATAAAAAAATGAACAAATGAATGAGACCTAGATAACAGACGGCCAAGTAATACACATACCAGTCTGTCTGGTTTAGTGGCCCATTCCAGAGACAAAAGTGGAGATTTGGACATGATGGTGGCCTTAGTCTGCATCATCGGATTGAAAGACCACACCTTGATGACGCCATCCACATCGAGACTGGCCACTCTCCTTCCTGAACAGTCCACCCTGAAAAACATATAGAAGGGAGTATTAAAACCTGAAGTATGTAAAATCTTGAAAGACAGAGAATGAATCATCCATCATGGCAAAGACTGAATAATAAGACCAATTCTTCTTAAAAACAAACAGGCAATATTGTGCAAGACAGATTTAAGATCTGAAAATAATGAATCTTCTTGGGTATCTGAGCATGAGTCTCTTCAAACACTGTCTTATGCACTGATACCCACCTGCAGTGCATGATGGATGAGTGATGTTCTCCATATTCCTCCTGACTCAGCTTAATGAAGGGCTGCTCAACAAGTCCAGCACCTTCTGCAACAGCTTGAACTTGACTGCTTGGCACATCCGGAGTGTCAGCTGCACCCTCTGGTTGGGGCTCGGTATCAGTACTCTCTCCCTTCTAATGAGGATACCATAAAAAAATAAAAACCACATAATGAATTGTTAGTATTCTTGCAGGGAGTGCAACTGCATGTTTACCAACTTTATAGCTGTCTTACAGACATGCAAGTGTGATAGTTCCATCCCAAAGCTAAAGCTACCTCACTATCTATAGACTCCTGTCAGCATAACCCATCAGCATCAATTTCACATGCTTGTGTGATGTAAATTACATAAAAAGACTAGATTACTGACTATAGACAAGGATGGAACAGTTATTGAAATTATCTACAGGCTCCTCAGAATACTAATTTATGTAGCTGCAATTTTTTTCCCCATTCTGAGTTGATGCAAATACTCTTAATAGTGTGGAGGTGATCTGCTCAACATCCCTACATTAAAATCCCAAGAATATATGAAGCATTTTGCTCTGCTTCCATGTTCCTTGAAGACAGGTGGTCACACCTGAGTGAGAGGCTTGGAGAACAGCTCTTTCCTTTCCTTCTCATGATCTTGGTATCTTCGCTGCCTAGAGTGAATGGGTGGCTGGTCACTGGCTCCTCCTGAACAGGACACAACTTTGGATTCCTTAGGCAGCGGAACTTCCTTGGCCTTCAATGACTAAAATTAGAGGAAGTTCCTTTACCCAAGGTATTCTTCCTTAAAATTAAGTTATTCCCACAGTAAATTAAATATTAAAAGATCCAAACAATACTTTTAATCTCCATCTTAAGACTTATCATTCAATCTCAATACTGTTACAATTCAGAAAATTCTACATCCAGTTTCACTTTTGCTTTAGATTTTGCTCTCAGTTCAGAGGAAATACTCTATAATTTTTTGAGCCTTTTAAACTACCACCTCCCAATTTACTTCCTCACACACTCAAGATATTGTTGTCAAGATATTGATATTGTTCTTGACTTGATATTGTTACCCATATGATTTCACCATGAAAGGTTCCCTGTTCTGCAGATCTCACATACTCACTTGACCGGCCCCAGTGTCACTCCTCCCGACGGAGGACTGTGTTGGTGAAGAACCAGGCCCCTGGGCTATTTTGCCAGATGCCCGCTTTCCTTGTGGGAGTAGTGTGGACAGGAAGTTCCGAGACTGGGTGGTCACGCTGACATTGTGCTGGCTAGACACCAGATCCCTGCAGTAAAATAACCAGCACGACAGAGCTGTTGAGGCTGACATTTTTATTCAGATTTCATCATCTTGTGTTGAACTTAAAGCTTTAATATCACAAATTGGTTTCCCTGACAACAGCAAGACATGTTTAACTGGTATGGTTCTAATGAAATCTTTCTTTGACTTATTAGCCAAAGACCTAAAATACCTTTGTGTGCTTCATTTAAACATTTACCTGTATAACAGTTATCTTGCTTGGACAGAATAACAAAGGCTTGAAACAAATGATGTATTATTTCACCCTTTTTTTTTTTTTTTTTTTAAACATGTTTCCTGCTTTAAGTTGTTTATTTCATGAAATGGTATCTGGCTTCAGAGTGCTTGACTAAGATAAAAATGTGCACTTTAGATAAATATTATCAGATGTACAAGACAAATAGGGAAAAAAGGGACAGGTTTTATGCGTGAAATTTTTACTTTTACAAGTTAGAGATTTTACTAATGAAAGATCTAAAAGATAAATGAAGACAGAAATACTAAAAACGTTTCTTAAAAAAAAAAAAGTTACTTTTAAGCTATTTTCCCTCATTTATTGGGAAATGCAACAAATATTAAAATGACAAGTTTCCTGTCTTGTAATGTGAGCTTCTGTAATGCATAAAAGTGCACAGAGTCCATTTTGTGAATTTTCCAGTGTACAGTGTAAAATACTGCAACACCCTCCACCACATTAGTGAGTCCATTCTTAAAAGCAATCCTCACAGCTCAGTGTCGCCCAGTCGATCCATGTTTTGTACATAAGGAGGAAGTTTGTGATGCACTATCTCCTCATCTTTCTTCATGCGTGGTTCCACCTGCAGAGCAAACAGCTGACGGACAGAGGAGACAAGGCATGAATTTATATTTTACATACCTTGATTTTATACATGCAGAAGTCATCAACGTTTTCTTTTTGGCAGTTTTACCGATATCACGTTATCACGCACTTTACCATTTGCCGCAACTGTTCGTTTTCCTCCTGCAGACTGATGGTCCTCTGAACTTCAGCATCAAAGCTCAGAAGTACAGGATGGGGTGAATTTGTCAAGGCATTACGTTGTCTTTTCATTTCGCAAAAGTTGCTCCAGTATCAAAATGAAGCAATGACTTATTTAAATTACCACAAAAACATGAACTTCTTGAAAATGACGTTCTCCAAAGACCAAAAAAAAAAAAAAAAAACATGTGAAATGGATTACATACTGTCAAGTAAAACAAGCATTTATATAAGACAAGTTGTCATTTCAGTGCAGTGAGAGCAAGTGAAACTTCTAACAAAGGACAAAAAGGATATGCATGCACTGGAAAAGCACGCTGAGGAAATTGTGCAATGACACCAGAAAGGTGTCGGCCCACTGGCGAGTAAAATAGGGCGAGAACACAGGATTCTGCTCAGGAGACTGTATGAAGGGCAAGATAAACCAATCCCGCCACTCGGCATGTCCTTGTAGCTCGAGACCTTGCTTATGAAAGAACTCCTGGGTTTTTTCAATGCGGTTTGACTGGAGGAATATAAATAAAATAAAATTAAAATATGAATGTAAATATAAGTGGCTTACATGATACAAAATTCGACCTGATGCAGACTATTGGGATCTTTGTTTTTCAGTTATTACTCTATTCCATTTTTCCCCATTTCCTGCGTGAACCTATTTTACAACTTATTTCAGTCATTGCAAATACAGCTGTGTAATCTTGTTTTCTGATAAAGTAAATGGAAATGTAAGCATTAATCCCAAAAAGAACGTATGGTAGATTTTACGAATATCGGCTGAATTAAATTTGACTGGATATGCTAATAATAAACTGTACTCGTGGGGGATATACTGTATTTCCAGGTCTTGCGCAATCCACTAAATTATATATAAAGTCTTCAAATTATGGGAAAAAGCCGACCACCTGAAGGACACTAAATGTCGAGCTAATGTAGCACACAGCAAGTTACTACACGCGTTACTAAGTTTTATGATAGGCGGCTCCATATGACCTACAGAACTCAACTTTCACACAAGCATTTAGCGAAAAGCATCACACACAGACATGCGAAATGTTGCTAAAACCAGAAGTCATAATGAAGTAGAAGACCATACAAGTCAGTGTCACTGTGCTTGCCAGAATGCTGCACTGTTATGCAGTTGCCAGGGGAAACCACAGTACCTGCACTGTATGAACAAGGTAGTAGCGGAACAGACTTGTTCTGAGCTTATTGACTGTGGGTCGGTACACGTCTTCTAACCGACAGAAAAGTCGCCGGTCCAGGTAACCCCAGTACTCCTTCAGCGCGGACAGATCGTAAGCCTGGATGAACTGATGGAGCTGATCGATGATTTTATCCACCTACATAGAATAAAGCATTAGGTTTTACAATGCACTACTCTACTAGTGTAGTACAAAACAAAACTGTTCATCACTGCTCACACAAAGAGACAGACTGATCTTAACATGATCTAGCAGTGCCAGTAAAACAACCACTATGTATGTGACATGTCATGGTAGCATCTCTGAGGGTTTTTAACTTTTTTTTATTTAAAAAAAACTTACTCGGAATCCTTTCTCCTTGTCAGCTTTTATTTCAGCATCCAGGAGCTTGAGAGTGCTGGTGAAGCCCCGGAACGTCAGGTATTCCCTCACCATATCATCCGTTCTCTCCACCGCTGAGCCCATTGTGTCATCCCTTAGTTTAATCACACACACACACACACAATTAATGTTGAATGCGCATGATCGAGTAACAACAAACACAACAAGGTAGAGAACCCTTATATCTTTAAAATTATTTTAAAAAAAATGCAAAGCAAAACGTGTACAGTCCATAACACAAAAATGTTCTAAAAGATACTGGCACATTTTTGTTTGCAGTCATCCACGATCAGCACTGCCACTCCCGCAGGCATGCCATGCGTTATACAACTGCACGGAACACAGGAGAAACAAAGACCATAGGCATAACTCGACTGACATACGGGCGCAGTTTATATTTTAAAATCATAGCTCACCCGATTCTGCGAGCGCTCCCAATTGTTTGGAATCTTTAACTTCCCGTTTCTGCGCTCGTGCTTGTCACGTGATCGAAGCCATGTTCCTTCACGTGACAGTGGTCGAATTCGTGCACAGCTCGTGAACGAGGAGGCTGAGGCGTCTGTGGTCTTTTGTTCTGTAATAGGATTTTTTTTTTTTCTGTCTTGTTTTTATTTATTCTAGAATGTAGTGTACTTTGTCCAAGTAGTATTTTACTTTGGCTATGTGCTTTAATTTTCTTTAAAAAAATAAAATCATTGTAACGTTATTCAAGGAAACGAACGTAGTAGTCACGAAAAATTGTAGTTTTCCACGAGAGATGGTCTTGCCTTGGCTTCTGAGGAAAGCGCCACAGCCTAAAATTTTCTTAATAATTTTGTAACGGTGAAATCTTAGTGTGCATACATTTTCGTGTATAATCGAATAGAAAATGACGCACATGATCACGGCAGCAATTTGCTAGCTGGTAAAATTTTTCTCATCCTTACAAAAAAGCTATATGAATGATTATGAAAAATTTTGAACTGGACAAATGGACACTGTAACCAACCACATAAATGCTTTTTCCAGGACATTTCACCTTCGAAAAATTTCAAACAATAAAAAACAACTGTACATCCGATTACTTAGGCATTAGTCGAATTATCTTCTTGGTGTCAATGGTGAGTCACATGACATTCAGTTCTGTAAATTCTCTTGTGCCAACTGGCACACAGGGCATTAAAATAATGTTTAAGTTTTTTCACTGCTAATATTCATGCTTCTTATTACACAGGGTTCCAGCTGTGTGGAGCCATCTCAGAGGCATAGTGTACAGCAGAGTACACCTTGAATATGAATTCAGTCATCTTTTCATCTGAAAAATGTCTTTGGAATGTGGGAGAAAGCCAAAGTGCCTGGTGTAAAGCCACATGAAAATGAAGAGAACATGCAGATTCCACACAGATTGAAACGACATCTTCATCGCACAAACCAGGTCCTGTGAGGCACTCATGCTACCTGCTGCACCACTGTGCCTTCCTAATTATAATTTTTAGCAAAATTTTTCTGCATATAGAAAGATGATAAATCATTAGTTCCTCTCCTCGTGTAGTTCCACACAGAAATATTTTCCTTTTTTCAGTGAAAACTGAAAAAAAAACAGACTTACAAACTAAAACATAGACAATGCTGACTTGAACACAGACTTGAACTTTAATTGATATATACTTTGGATTTGGATGACTTGCTTTTGGCTATACTCAGACTTGAGGTTAAGTCACCACTGTTCTAGGGCATACAAGTGTTCTAGGACTTGAGTACTAGAAATTTTGAAACTTGTCTTAGATTTGATGTTTTTTATTACAACACCTAAAAAACAACTGGAACCATATTGTGCTCATAGTTTGTAGATTGTATGATAGCATCTCCGCAAATCTGCACTGCACAAGAAGTTATTGAAAATGAATGAATGAATGAAGGGGGGTGTGGTGGCGCAGTGGGTTGGACCTGGTCCCGCTCTCCGGTGGGTCTGGGGTTTGAGTCCCGCTTGGGGTGCCTTGCGGCGGACTGGCATCCCGTCCTGGGTGTGTCCCTACGCCCTGTGTTACCGGGTAGGCTCCGGTTCCCCGCGACCCCGTATGGGACAAGCGGTTCCGAAAATGTGTGTGTGTGAATGAATGAAAATGTAGCAATTCAGGACAAGTTAGAAATGCTTGTTTTATTACAAATATTCTAAACTATGTTAGTTTTATCATTGTCATGCATAAAAATTTCTTTTTAATATGGTAGGATCATCTGTTGATGAAAAATAGTCTTACAGGAAATATTTAATTCATTTTAACTTTATCTTTCTAAGTATACGTTAGGCTTTTGCAAAACCTAAATAGTAAATTGATGTCTGTATTACATTTTTATAGATTTTTGGCTTCCAAAAATGTGTTTATAAATGGAGGACCCAGTGTACAGGTTGAGAATGTATCAGTATGTTGTCATGACTATGCATCATAGCCTAGTAATGTGGGTTAACATGACTTGAGGGAGCAGTCTGTTTTTCAACTCAGTATGGTCTGACTCACAACACTTAAAAAAAGAAAAAAAAAAACTTGAACTGCTCACAAAGCCAGGGGGAATGGTACTGTCCTGTCCAATAAATGTTAGTGGGAAAGCAGTACACAAGCCATTACACCTCACTACATACAGATGTACTGTGCTGATATACAGATCTCACATCTGATTTATATATTTTGGATCAAAGTAGCATCACCTTACTGAGGCTTACAAAAATGAACACAATTATTAAAAGTCCATTCATAACACTTCTCTGGTCAGTTCAGTAACACAGAACTTGAGAGACATGCTCACAACTAAAAAAAAACTTCTAATATGGCAATAGCTAAATAGATTTTTAAGGTGCTCATAACGGATATTTTTACTGCAGCAAAGACAGATTACAGTTTCAGTTGTCATGGAAACTTCATCTGCTTCTAAATTGGGCACCTATCCTAATAAATCTTTTATAACTTTAAAGTTATACACACATTTTCCACTTCCATATTCCCCCTTTCCCTTTCTCCCTCTCACTGTCTTGCACACAGAACTGTTGTGTACAAATAAAAGACAGTATTTTATGTCTTATAGAAATGATGAATAGGAAGCTCATGTACTGATGTAAAGGAAGAAGTTTCTGTTTGCCCTGCCACACATTACACATAAATAAACCTGACAAAATATTACAATTAATTATATGCTGTGGTTCTAAATTCAAGTAGTGCTGTGATTTCAAGTGAGCATTTGTCTTCTGAGCCTGTAATTCATGCTTATGTCCACATATATTGCAGGACATGTTAAATTCACCTTACACTATAATTTTTCCCCTATTAATTCATATTACATAAAACTGAAGCCTTTCATTGAAAGGGAAAAATCCTATAGGCCTGCTCCAAAGGGTGTGGAAGTTCTTTTCTCTGAAGCCATTAAGCAGTTAGAGATACGAGGTAAAATATTCTTCCTGTGGAGAATCTATTCCAGCACTTTACTAAATAGACTCGGAGTCGGGGTCCGTTCCAGACACTTAACAATTTACAGTAGTTTGCTGCTCTGAATTAACACGGCGCACTTAAGTGCTTTTGTTATTCAATATTGGGTTGCAAATGGCAAATGGTTTAAAAACTCTGAACACACAGCAGTACAGGATGAATCAAGGCTGGCATTTTATTACGCTACTCTTCTGTCACTGTGTCTTTCCTGGCTCACAATGAGATAGAACGATCAAACACCTGATATAGAAACTGAAAGAAGATCCAACCTGTTGCAGCACCAATGAACAAATAGAAATGCAGAGCGGTGCGAAGAGGGGCGCTAGGACCCCGAGGTAGCAGCAGGGCCACCAAGTTAGAGCCGTTCAAGTATCCGCTCGATACACAAGGAAGGAAGCAACATGCGCGGAGGGGCACCCAGTCCGCGATAAGCAGACAGCCTCCCCACCTGCCCACACACACGCACACAAAAAAACATCAAGTAAAAGAGCCGAATTTGAGTAAATCATTACTGTCGCTTTTACTAGGCTTTGAAGACCGAAAATGCCTCCGCGCTGGGGAGAAATGGGCTAGTAGGAGGACACCTCACACCTGCTCTGAGAAAAATTTTTACCCAGAGAGTCTTATTATTATGTAAGTATATTATTATTATTATTATTATTATTGTTATTATTATTTCTGCTGGTACACAAGTTGTGTACATAACATCATTATGTGTGTGTTTATTTCGGCGCGTGCGCTGTAAATACATAGCCACAATTCTTGGAGCTTGGCACAAAGACACACAGCTGCTGGCATTGTCAGCATCCTCAGCAGCATCCTCCTCTGCCTCGTCTCTTTGAGTCATCGCGGCGCTGCCGTTCGGGGGAACTTGTTCCCAGGGACGCAGTCACAGTCCGCACCATCCAGAAGAAAAAAAAAAAAAACGCCCAGATCAGCAGATGTGTAATTCACACACGCACAGCTTCTTCTTCTTGGGAGGGTTTTTTTTTGCATGGAAATTATGATGCGTTATGTCTTATATATATCGCGTGTGTACCAAACACTGGACGAGGTGCGCCTCGTTCGAGTTTGCATATACAATATCAGTCACGAGCGCGTCTAGCCGTCATACGTGTGCGTGAGATGGAGGCGTGTGAGCCTCACCGGCACTGTGTGCGTGCGTGCGCGCGCGTGTGTGTGCCGAGGGCGGAGTGTGCGGTCGCGTGCCACTTGGTTTGCCGTGTGAGCGCGTCGCGGTCTTTTCACCGCGCATCAGATCCTAGTCGGACTGGGAGCCACAGCAATGTTGACTGCACGCACGGAGACGGCGAGGCAAACCTGCTCAGGTGTGGCACGGCTCTGACACCCTCCCCCACTAGCCTGTGATTGTGAATGGACCGGCAGCTCACCTGATGCGGCTGACAGCCCTGCTTTACTGTAACTTACTGGTTACTGTTGTATAAAGGAGGCCCGATCAAAATGTACAACAGCTTCCACATGTACTCATTTAGCTGATGCTTTTCTCCATAGCAACTTACAGTGTTAAGGTTACAAACTTACAATTATTTATTTATCTATACAGCTCGGTAATTTTACTAGATCTATTAGGGTAAAAGAGGGCACAGCGGTGTAGCGGGCTTGGCCAGGTCCTGCTCTCTGGTGGGTCTGGGGTTCGAATCCCGTTGGGGTGCCTTCTGGCAGACTGGCATCCCATCCTGGGTGTGTCCCCTCCCACTCCAGCCTTACGCTCTGTGTTGCTTGGTTAGGCTCTGGTTCACCGCAACCCCGCTTGGGACAAGCAGTTTCAGACTGTGTGTGTATTTAGGGTAAGTACCTTACTCAAGGGTACTACAGCCAGAGGTGGTGATCAAACTTGCAACCTTTGCATCCAAAGGCAGTAACATGAACCACTACACTACCATATGCAAAGATGTTTGTGAAAGTGCAAAAAAAAACAACAAACATTGTTTTGTGCTGTATTTTCCTCTTTAAACCAAGTAACACAGTTCATTTGTTAAATGAAAGGATGAGAATGAAAGTGATGATAGTGAGAGTTGTAGACAAAGGGGGGTAAAGTATCATAAACAGTATGTTTAATTAATGGGGATGTATGGTAGCATAATGGTTAGAGTTGCTGCTTTTGGCTCCAAAGAGTGCAGGATCAATTCCTACCTCTGTCTGCAGTACTCTTAAACAAGGTGTTTGCCCTGAATTGCTCCAGTAACATTATCAATCTGTATAAATAGGGGAAATAATTGTAAATACCTTAACATTGTAAGTTACTTTGGAGAAAAATGTGTGAATGACATGAATAGATGTAATAATAGCGTGATGATTTAATTGTGTTTCAGTTGGAAACCGTCGTCAGATTTTATTCAAACATGTTACGATTTCATGATGCTGCAAGCCAGGAGCCCCTCATTTTGCCGAAAATCCTTTTCCCTCCTTTTGTATTGAGAAATCAGTGCCTACTTAAAGGTCATCACACATTACCATGTATGTTCAGCCCATGAAATCACTCCCACTGAGTCAGAGTGATGTCTCAGTTCAAGAGCTTTCATTGAAAGATGCAGTCTTTAACATCTAAACTGGATGCAAGGAGTGTTGACATTAAACAGATATTTCAGCCAAATATGACTATCTTTAATGCCAGTCACTGTTTAAAAATAAAGGGTTGCACAAATGTGTAGTTGTAGAATCATTGTAGCAAGTTAACATTTCTGACAGAGTCCACAAAATGGATCTTTCAGTGATTTCTCTGCATAACTGAATAATAACTACAATAATTCAGTGATTTTAGACTGATACCATGCTTGAGGGCAGCTAGTATCGCTGTGGTTACGGTAGAAAATAAGATTCCCATATGACAAGACATTCAACCTTAATTGTCACAGGCTGCTGTAAAATAAGTCAGATGTAAAACTGTACAATATGCAATATTGTCTACAACATCTTAAGTTTCTCTTGTAGAAATAGACCATTGCCAAGGTTTTGAACATTCATGTAACATTTTCCCTTTATACTGCCTTGATATTATGTAAAGTTGTTTATATTTTTTCTTATTATTTATTTGTATTTACATTGATTCATAAGACTTTTTAATACAAAGTGTGACAGCATTTTCTGTAAAGCTGAGGGAATGGCAGCAGTTTGCTATTTGATAAAATTTTGCTCATCCTTACAAAAAAGCTATTTGACAAGTTTTGTTTTCAAACAAAGGGGGGGTGCAATGGCGCAGTGGGTTGGACTGGGTCCTGCTCTCTGGTGGGTCTGGGGTTCGAGTCCCGCTTGGGGTGCCTTGCGGTGGACTGGCATCCCGTCCTGGGTGTGTCCCTTCCGCCCTGAGTTGCCGGTTAGGCTCCGGTTCCCTGCGACCCCCTATGGGACAAGCAGTTCTGAAGATGTGTATGTGTGTTTTCAAACTGGACAATCAATGGACACTGTAACCCACCACATAAATGCTTCTTCCAGGACATTTCACTTTTGCCATATTTCAAGCAATAGAAAGAACTGTTCATCCGATTACTTAGTCAATTAGTTGAATTATCTCCTTAGTGTCAATGTTGAGCCACGTAACATTCACATGATAGCGTTTTCTGTAAAGCTGAGGGAACAGTACTCAACAGGTTGTATGAAAATTATATATAGCTTGCATGGCTTCCATAATATTTATAAATTTTAAAAAATCAAACACTATTTCAGCGGGGGTGTGGTGGCGCAGTGGGTTGGACCACAGTCCTGCTCCCTGGTGGGTCTGGGGTTTGAGTCCTGCTTGGGGTGCCTTGTGATGGACTGGTGTCCCGTCCTGGGTGTGTCCCCTCCCTGTGTTACCGGGTAGGCTCTGGTTCCCCGCGACCCTGTATGGGACAAGCGGTTCTGAAAATGTGTGTGTGTATTTCAGAATGGGCCTTGCAGGAGGTGTCAGGCTGCCACCTTAGTTCTTCTCTCTATGGTAAAGCCATACCCAATTTATTTGTGTCACGAGTCATATAGAGTGTATTATTTGTGGTTTTAGGCACAGGCTTCAGCAGCTATGACAGCCTTTTACCTGAATTTTAAAAAAACATGTTGGCCTTAAATATTTCATGCAATATGGTCTATGGCATTTTTTTCATACAAACGCCGTCAGCTGCAATCACATTTATATTCATAATTTTTAATTGTTATAGGATGCCAGAAGAGAATATAGGTCATCTTATGTCAGATCATAATAATAATATAGATGTGACACCAGCAAGTAGCGCTACTGTCTTACAGCACCTGGGTGGTGCAAGAGGACGTGGATTCGATCCTTGCTCAGTCTGTGTGGAGTTTGCATGTTCTCTCCGTGTCTGCGTCGGTTTCCTCTGGGTGCTCTGGTTTCCTCCCACAGTCCAAAGACATGCTGTTCAGGTTCCCCCATAGTGTGTGAGCGACAGAGAGAGTGTGTGTTCCACTGATGTATGGATGAGTGACCCAGTGTAAGTAGTGGATCTAGCAGTATAAGTCACCTTGGTGAATAAGGTGTGTGGGCTGATAACACTACCTAGAGTTCATTGTAAGTTGCTTTGGAGAAAAGCAGCTGCTAAATAAATGTAAATGTAGATCAGTGAAGCTTGACATCACCCATTAGTGATCTTCAAACCATTGGAACAGATGGTACATTGTCATTCCAAAGATATTTTGGTGTTTTTTTTTTTTGAAAATACTGGAAGGAGGTATATAAAAAATACATTTATGTAATCTGAGCTTCAATTACATGTTATATTAAATGTAAAATATGTTTTATATTAATTGTAAACTATACACACACACACATACACACACACGCACTTTCTGAACCGCTAGTCCCATACAGGGTCGCGGGGAACCGGAGCCTACCCGGCAACACGGCGCAAGGCCGGAGGGGGAGGGGACACACCCAGGACGGGACGCCAGAGTAAACTATATTTTTATGTTAAATATACTATACATATTTTAAAAGTGTTGTTCAGCTCTTGTCCTATCAGTAGTAAAGGGTCTGGAGAATAAATTACACTGGTAATCAGACTCAATAATCCCTCAGTTAAGTATCTAAACCCATAGTTTTGAAATATATTAAAGCACCTACTAACATTTTTACAGAGCTGATTTTCAGAAATGAACTTCCACAGTGGTTTGGAAGAAAATGTTATTTCCTAGATATTCCGATATTAACATAATAGCTATTCAAATATTCACTTCATAAATTGAGATAATCACCTAGGTATTTATAGTTTAAAATTTGACTGTAAAACCCTTTTTCCCACTGGATGGTGCTGTTTTGTGAAGCTAATTAGCAAGGCAGAAAGGGCTCTTTAAACTATAAAACTTTCAGTATGAATATCTGTTACCAGTCAGAATTAAGAAATGTTTATAAAACACCTTTACTAATACAGTATGTGCAGTTTCAGTTGGAATTGTTAAAGATCATTTGTAGGGGTTAGTCCTCGGTGATGGTTATTATTGCAGTAACTAGCAGCTAAGAAACAAATGAATAAATATTGCATTTATTCATTTAGCAGACACTTTTCTCCAAAGCGACATACATCTCATAGCGATGTACATTTCAAATCTTTTTGATTTGAGGATTTTTCTTGTCTTTTGCCTAAATTCCTTATGACTTCACCAACAAGTGCATAAGCTAAACCAGAAGGCTGATCTGATACCTGCTGACATCTACTCTTTCTTTGCATTTTCTGGTGTAAAGGGCAAATTATGAACCTCGATTTTCTCTGCGATTTATATTGCATTCAAGTTCACCACAGACCAGCTTCCCGATCTTTCATATAGGCATGGACCAGAGTAAAACAAACTAAGGCTAACTTTATGGGTGGATTTTCTGCAGGACAGCTGGTCACTGATGTACCATATCACTGTTGATGTGTTTTTTTTTTTTTTTGCAGATACATTGCTCCTTATTTGTGACCTTGTCTTGCTACAGAATACTTTATTAGTACAGTACAGATACATTACTAGACCCACAGACGGATGCGTTTAACCCGAAACGGCACGTTACAAAGAGTGAAATGTTTGTTTTTTGTTTAAAGGTGATTTTCATTAAAATTGTGTTTTTGAGGGGGTGCAGTGGCGCAGTGGGTTGGGCCGCAGTCCTGCTGTCCGGTGGGTCTGGGGTTCGAGTCCCGCTTGGGGTACCTTGCGACGGACTGGCGTCCCGTCCTGGGTGTGTCCCCTTCCCCCTCAGGCCTTACGCCCTGTGTTGCCGGGTAGGCTCCGGTTCCCCGTGACCCCGTACGGGACTAGCGGTTCTGAAAATGTGTGTGTGTGTGTGTGTGTGTTGTGTTTTTGAAGCAATTGCATTTCCTGAATAAAGACTAATGTGATTCCCAAACACTAAGCGGGAGAGAGCTTACAAAAAGTGACAGTACCTCTTTAATGTTGGAGATAATTATGAAAAACAAGGATTCCTCAAAATACATAGCCCTCATTGTCTACAAATAGGGAATTCACAGGGCTACAGGTACACATCTCTTACAGTAAACTATGGTATGTATTTTTACAGCAATCAGAAGGCACTTTTGTTGTTGCCTTCTTCTACTACTGCATTTCATCACTTGTGCAACATTAATGCACCTACAGCATTAAGGAAGCAATCATAGGGTGAATATAAAATGTATTTATTGAAGCATTTCTTATTTTATGTATCATATGTCTTCGGAAAGCATCAGTTCAGTGTTAGTACTGTTGAGTTTTGTGTGTTTTTACACAGTGTGGATTTATACAACCCTGCATTTCCTTTGTTTATTCATTCCAAGTATTTTGAAAAAGCTGACCAAACAGAATGTAAGGCATTCCGTGCAAAAAGAAAAAAGCTGCTGAGGTCTAAACTCGTTTAATTATGTCACATGGGTCTACATTAACAAAGTGTTACATTATTTTTTTATGAGAAAAATATCCCCCCTGTGTTGTTTCACTGTACACAGCATCTTTTTGCTGTACACACCCATTGCCTATAGTACACAGGAGTAGTACATAGGGGTGGACAAAATAATAGAATTGCCAAACAATATATGAGCCTCAGGTAACTGAGGAATAAAGTCATGCTTTGCTTTCAGTTTCAGTCTTTCTTGGAATGTTGCCAAGTCATGAACTATGTGTGGTTGGATATTGACCAATTCTTTAAGAAAGGAGGCCTTTGGTTCTCTGAATGAAACACGAAAATCTACAAATTTATGATGAACTGAGCAGCAGTGTTTTGAGCTGGAGATGTCAATATGTTCTTTCTTACTGTTGGTGTTCAAATCAGTCTTGAATCTCTTCATCAGTACAGATGCTCCTTGACTTACGATGGTTTGACTTTCGATTTTTCGACTTTACAATGGTGAGCTGGCGATATGCATTGAGTAGAAATCGTACTTCGAAGCGAAATCCGGTGCGATACTCTCTCGCGATGCTGGGCAACGGCAGCGATCCACATCTCCCAGTGTGTCACACAGTTACTATACAGATACACCCCTATACCTACGTTGTGTTTTGTGCATCCATAATGTCAGAGAAACATCCATCTGTGTCCTGCTGCTGGTGAAAAAGAAGAAGGGAAGGCAATTACTCTTAAGGAGAAACTCAAGATAATTGCCCGGCATGAAGGCGGCAAGCCCGTAATGGCCATCCCATGAATGCTAGGCTATGATGTTTGGTAGGTTTGGTGTATTAAATGCATTTTCAGCTTACAATATTTTTGTCTTACGATGGGTTTCGCGGAGCATAACCCCATCGTAAGTTGGGGACCACCTGTATGTATAGGGGAGTTATCACCTTAGTATATGGACACATTGTTGTGGACCATAGGATGTGTTTGGTCACCTAAAATGGCTTTATATTGCGTGACTGTTACTCGACCATACAGAGAAATCTTTGGACCCAGTGAGTGCTGTGAAACAACTGCCCATACCAGTACAGATCCACCACCCTCATCACCTTGCCAGGCAATACATGTGAATCAGCAGTGGGGCTTGACTGCATCCTTTAGACTTCTCCACACATTATTTCGTTCAGTTATAAGAAAAAGTAATTATTTTTATTAATTTATTCATAGCTGATACTTGTCCACACTGCTCAGCAGTCCAGGTTTTGAGCTTATTACTCCCAAGTTTTGCATTTTGGTGCACTGACTTGGAATACAAGCAATTTCTGACAGCAGTGAAGCCCAATGAAAGCTCCCATCTTTCAGAAATTTGTGATGAACAGTAATTTTAGTTGTAAAAATTTCTGAGGTAGTTATTTGTTGGCTTTTACTAATTATTCTACATCCCTGGGTCTGTAGCTCTTTCTTTGGTTTTTTTTTTTTTTTTGTTTTCTGATAGAGTTTGGCATTGTTTTCTATATGCTGTTGTGAGTGTTGACACTCTTCTTCTTGCCAAATAAAATAATTTTGCATCCTCTTTCTCTAGTACAATTTCTGTTTGGGCTCATTTGAGCTTTGTCACATTAAAAAGCTGTTTGTCGGACTCTTTTTATTGCTGGAAAATATTGGTAATTGGTGTATAGCTGCCTCTGTAATTGTGATTTAGTTGTTTCATCCACCCCTTGTATATCCTTTTTTGGCCTCTGTATAGCACACACCTTTGTAGCACACCAGTGGCATTGGGCTAGTATTCGGCATATGGCTGTTTCTATGGTAACAAATCACTCCTCCATTCCCTCAGAATGCCTCCAGAATACCCAACTGTTCCAGATCGGACAGATTAATAAGATAAGGATAAATTGGTCAGGCTAGGCGGAGTAAAGACAGAAGAATTGTGGAGGGGCGGCTGCTTCTTCAAAGGTTGTACTGAATGATTCTGACTCATATGTGAGAGTCTGTGACTTATTTATTTTTTTCTTTTTACTGAATTGCTGCTTCATCAGTAGATTTGTTTGCATTGAGATATGTAAAATTAAGAGTAAATATTTCTCAGGATTCTGTGAAGTCAGTCAACATGACAGCTATCCAGATCTTTTTGTCTTTATTTAATGTATAGCCAACCTTTTATTTGTATTAATTTGTATTATGACTATGATCCTTTGTTCAGTGCTCTGTGTCACTGTGTGAGAAGAGCACTTTATAAAAGTGAATTGAATTGAATTCATCTTACATGTACCATAGGTTTTGGGACTTTTTTGATTATATGATCGTTGGACAGAATTTTAAAATTGTTATATTTGCTTTAGGAAGTAATGAAAATTCACTCACAAATGAAAAGGTCGAAGGAAAGGCATCGCTACAAACCTGAAGAATTCCACAAAGCCTATAAAGGAGTTATAAGCTCCTTGAGAACGAGCGAGCAGGAGTGGTGTCTTGGAAAATGCCCCTGGAATGCTGCAGCTGCTCAGTGCTGCTACAGTACTAATTAGTAGTGGTGGTCCCACTGCGTCAATGCAGGGGGTGAAAGGTCAGCACTGGTGCCAGCTGCTAAGGAAGTGTTCACCACGGAGAGCTGTCTGTTTATCGGCAGGTAGCTAGTGAGCGTGGGACTACCTAGGGACCCTCACCTGCCACATTTAATGTTCAGGAAGGATAATGGGCTTTTTGTTTTCTTTTCTTTTTTTTTTTTTTAATATTTCCTTATTCCTTATTAAAGACCCCTGGGCAAAAGAAACAGCCAGACAGGAAGGAGTGCTTTGGTGGGTTGGGAATATCAGGCAGGAGAATGTAGCAACTAATTGGAACAAATGCCAAATGTCCAGTGTTCACTAAGAGAATTAAAGCAAAGTTTTTAAAGCAAATAACAGCAGATTAAAAAAAAAAAAAACCAAAATAAGTATTAGAGTTAGAGATTAAGCCAAAAGGCATGAGTGAGATGGGTCAGTTTTTTATAGGTGTAGTCTAAATGACAGTGTTTTCCTCCAGCCCACGGAGTTTTTTCAGGAGATTGCCAAACTAAATATTAATCTGAAAAATATTTCAATCAGCATATTGATGGGTTTTTGTATTTTTTTTAACTTGAAATAAAAGTCATATACAGTATTGATTGTGTATGAAAGAATAGTAGCATTTACCAGACTTACCACATATTTTTGTTCTACAGTTAGTCAGATGAAGGTTATTTTAAAGGTGTCAATTATCCTATTATTTGTCAAAGTTGTAATCATCAGCAGGATTCAGATTGATACTTTGCTTCAAATTAACAGTTAGAGAAAATATTTACCAAACGCCAAGAACATTTGCAGCCCTTTTAATGCGAGTTTTGTCTCATCTGTAATTTATTCAAAGATAAACATTATTTAAGACATTTTTTATGTTTTGAAGGTACAAAGCTAAACTTTTGCTCTTTTTGCAATAGCAATGGTATCCCACTGGTTTGGGATACTATATTTTATGATAAAGGGTTATATATGACTGCACAGAATATTTAGTCAAATGAAAAACAATACAAATAAAATGGTGCTCTTAGGGAGCCCTATATAACTGTAGTTTCAATGAAAAAGTTCTTGTGAATTAAGCAGATTTTCTGGGGCTAATTTCATAATTTCACATGGAAGAAATATTTTTGGGTAACATAACGAATGAACATAATAATCATTCGTTCATTTAGACATTTTCTATAACTGTTGTCCAATTTGCCCTGTATAGTTATTATTCTTAATATATTATTCTTTGTCAGGAACTCCTGTTTGTATTGTTCAGTGTGCATAACTCATTATAAACAGCTTATTCACACTTCATGGCCATGTGTCCTTTGTTAATGTATTTATCTTAAGAGGGTAAGTTGCTTGGGGGTGCGGTGGCACAGTGGGTTGGACTGCAGTCCTGCTCTCCAGTGGGTGTGGGGTTCAAGTCCTGCTTGGGGTGACTTGTGACAGACTGGCATCCCATCCTGGGTGTGTCCCCTAGCCTTCCACGCTGGGTTAGGCTCCGGTTCCCTGCAACCCTGTAGGGGACAAGCAGCTCTGAAAATGTGTGTGTGTAAGTTGCTTTGTTTAAACATGTTGACTAAAAGAGCAAGTTTCCACACATTCCCTTTTTATAACCACATTGCTTGCAGATCTAAATTACTGTAGCTGGCTTTCCAGGTTTTTTTATTAGAAAGTTGGCTAGATTTAATCATCGAAGGTGACCAAAATGCTGACAAAACATTTAAATCCTCCCACTGGTTCCCGAATGAAAGTTAGCCAAGCAAAGCTGTATTTTGTGACAGTGGCTTCAGAGAGCCAACTAAGCTTCTCTCACAGTTCTACTGATTTTCCAGTATATAATAGTAGCTCTGGAATGTTTTTTTTTTTTTTTGAACTCTTGAGTTCAGTGTAGGCCCCTGCAATCAGAGATGAAACCTGAAGTCATCACCTTAAAGATCCTAATAAATGTTGAATTTGTAATGTAATTTTTTGTGATTTATTTAAAAGACAAAAAATTAGAAAACTTTTGTAATATGTTGTATTTTAATAACAATTCTAAATAATTTCCAAGATTGGTGAACTTTGTTTTCTCTGAAGAGAATATCACTCACGCACACACTTCCTGAACCGCTTGTCCCATACAGGGTCGCGGGGAACCAGAGCCTAACCCAGCAACTCAGGGTGTAAGGCTGGAGGGGGAGGGGACACACCCAGGACGGGACGCCAATCTGTCGCAAGGCACCCCAAACAGGACTCAAACCCCAGACCCACCGGAGAGCAGGACCCAGTCAAACCCACTGCTCCACCACGCACACACACACACACACTTTCAGAACCACTTGTCCCTCACGGGGTCATGGGAAACCGGAGCCTACCCGGCAACACAGGGCATAAGGCCAGAGGGGGAAGGGGACACACCCAGGACGGGACACCAGTCCATCGCAAGGCACCCCAAGTAGGACTCGAACCCCAGACCCACCGGAGAGCAGGACTGCTGTCCAACCCACTGCACCACCGCAAAGAGAATACCAATATTACTAAAATAATACTGATGGTGAAAGTTTATTAAAAATGTTTAATATCAAATGATATTCACCAACAATTAACATTTGTTATCACAGATCTTGTCATTTGATTCCCCCACTGACTCACTCACTCCTTGATAATTGCTTGTCCAAATCTGGGTGATGATGTTCTGGAGCCTATGTCAGAAGCATAGGGTGCTATACTAGGCAAGGTACACCTTGGATAGGATGCTAGTCCATTGCAAAATAGATCTTGTCATCTGATTCTGTTTCTGAGCTATTTTAATGATTTGATAAACCAGTTTGTATGACATCGATAGGAGGAAAGATAAAGAATATTTAATCTTTTTTTATTTAAATAGGAAAATTTAATGGCAAAAATCTTCTCTTTGTTGTGTTTCATGATGATGTCAAGCAGTATCAATAGTATTTTGTCTAATGCTATGTTAGCCTTCAGTAAATTCATTGGATTATTGCAAGCTTTTTGTGCAGTTCATATTTTGTTCCCCTGGCATTCGTTCTGCTGTTTGCGAAATGCTGTCTTCCCTGCCTTACGAAGGTAATGCATTCCTAAAAACCATTTTTAAGGTGAATTTTTTAAACTCAAATACCATTAGGTTCAGTACTGAATAGTTTCAATGCTGAGCATGAGCCCCAAGACTGACATCCATTTTTGCTTAAATATCACTAAATTCCATTAAAATAGACACAGTTGCTTGAATAGTTAGCATTACTTATCATAACACAGCATAACAAGGCGATTTTCCTTCATGAATTACTTTATAACACTGCATGGCTGCCTACCTGTGCTCGTTCAGAGCTTTCATAGCTATTCTGTTCTGGACAATTAACAAAGCCAGGATTTACTCTGGGTGTCCAAAGACACAGCACAAAGACATGTATTTTGGTTGAACTGGTGGCTTTAAATTGCCTGTAGTGAGTGAATGTAGGGATGCAGCATCAGGGAGTGGGAACAAGCACTTGAACGTAAGGATCCTTGGGTAGAGCAGAGCCCCAGCGTATTAAGCCCTGAACCAGGCGCTCCACAATGAGGAAAAGTTGATTCTGCATCATGCCCACGATGTTTGAAGAGAGCATCACTAGACCCTGTTCTCCATGACTACCCCAGAGTGTTGAGGGAGGGCTTCTATCAATGACGCCACAACCAAGTGCTCAAGATGGTGGCGAAATCTATCAGTGTGGTGACAGCATACAGTAGGACCTGCCAACCAGCAAAGCAGCTGATCATATTTGTCAAGAAAGGCAGCACAACGGGTAGTGCTAGTGCCATATGACTCTTGGGCTGCGGGTTCAAACCTACTGCAGTCTGTGTGAAGTCTACATGTTATCCCAGAACTCACATAGTTTTCCTGAGATGCTCTTGTTTCCACCCGCAATCAAAAGACATGTTTCATGTGAACTGGTGACTGAATCAGTCGTTGTGTGTGTGTGTATATGTATGTATGAGTCAAAGAGTGTGTATCACTGCCTTGTGATGGAATTGTGCTTCTTCTACAGTGTAACCTGTCTTGCAGACTCTGCTTTCAGGACAAACTTGAGACCATGGCAACCCTGCTTAGGAAAAGTGATATGTTGAAAATTTAAAAAAAAAAAATATTGAGAAGAAGTGACACAATGGAAATGTTTACATGGTTTTGTTTGTGCATTGCTCTCTAAATATGACAAGGGTCTAAAATATTCCATAGGAAGACTTTAAATGGCAAATTGCATTTCTTGAATACCTCTGAATGGCCTTTAATTTACAACATATGACTTCTCTCTCTTATTTCTCATCCATGGCTAATAGGTCATTGAAAAAATAGATCCATTTAAGCCAGCCCACCATTATCCTGCAGCAAGCTTTATATAACATAATTTGCACAGACCACAAACAATAATCCACAGCAAGTAGCATCATCTTATTTGTGTCCTGTGTTCTAACATGGTCTACACTGAATTCTGCAGGTCTTTGTACTGCCATCATTAACAGTTTATATTACCGCCATGTCCTCTTCATTAGAGAGTGAAAAACTACATTTACATAAATTTACATTTATTCATTTAGCACACGCTTTTCTCCAAAGTGACATACATCTCAGAGAAATACAATTTGTGCATTACATTAGGAGAAAGAGAAAAAGTTGCAGATGTGTGATTCTTAAGTAAAGTTAGTTTCCTTCCACTTTATGCACTGATGTTCATCGCACGAGTAGGTGCATAAAACAAACATAAAAAATAAAACTGAAGTATAAAGTATAAAGTAGTCTGAAACAAACAAGTTTAGCATTCAAAATACAGTAATTTGATTTTGAAATAATGAATAATTTGTTTGTACAGTTTGGTTTATTGATCTTTTGAAAGTCAATAATAGATATTTGCACAAGTCCATGTAACTGTAATGAATAAAGTAAGTTTAATTTTTATATGTATTAATAAGATCTCATGTTTTATCAACTTTCTTGGACCTTGGTTTGTCAGTCAACCAGATCTTGTTCCTTTCTGTTATTGGGTTATGTTTTTTACCCTGACATTCTTGAAGTCCTGTCTTTTACATGTCTTACAGGCACCTTACACAGTATCAAGTGTTTGTGTCATCGTTGCTATGCAGCCTCAGTAAGCCTTCTTATGGTCCAGTTCTCTGAGAAAAGAGACTCCTATCACGGAGGATCACTTGTCTGCTGGCTTTACTGTAATGTTGCCGCATAAGCACAGTTTTATTTAGTACTTGTTAGGTAAAGTAAAAGCAGTTCTTCAGAACAGTTGTACGGGTGTATTTGTTACGTTATTACAATTAATTATTAATAACTCAAGCTGAGCAGGCGTGATATTAGTTGAGTTTGCTTTTCTTCATTTGTCAAATTGCCATTGTTCATTCGTTATTTTTACTACACAGCTGTTAGTGTTGTTTTATGTTTATTCATTTAGCTTATACTTTTCTCCAAAGCAACTTACATTGTTAGGTTACTTACAGTGATTTACCCATTTTGACAGTTTGGTAATTTCACTGGAGCAGTTAAGGGTAAGTACTTTGCTCAAGGGTACTACAGCTGGAGATGAGATTCACATCAGCAATCTTCAGATCCAGAAAGTAGCAGCTGTAACCACTATGCTATCAGCTGCCCCTTTGGTTAGTAAGGAAATTAAAAACAAGACCAGAATGATCAAATGAACTTTTTTAATTTCTTCTTCTTCATTGCTTTTACCCTTAAAGTAGTTTTTGATTTTTGTTATAAAACATCATACATTGCAGTTTTCTACTCACTCCAAAGGAATGAGAGACTGCTGCTGTTAAAGTTACATTGCCCTTATGTCCTGTTCACTGTTGCTTTAGATTATGCTTGGTAGAAGGTTATTGACATTTAATAAATGCACGTTTATCAGCATCCTGTGTTAATAATCTTGCTGCCTCTGTATGTAAAAGGGAAGGCACTATTTTCATCTACTTTTCAAGAATCCAGGCTTCTTGGTCACCTTCCTGCATATAACTACCTGGAGAGTTGAATGATGAGCATTTGTAACTGTTATGAGGGTAAGACCCCTTCATGTTGTAGCTAGCAGTCTGTGCTGAGGGCTTTTTGTTTATGTGACGATGGGTTGTGGTTATATATACATTATGACTTTATCTCTTGGAACAGTCTTCTCAGCTGTTGGATGCTGAGATCACATTCAAATTCTTACATTCCATAACTGCTACTAAAGGCTGGTGTGAGCATTTGAAACTGATTTGTGGGATGCAAGCAGGGGACTGGCAGTAATAGAGTAATTTGCAGGAGGTGTGGCAGAGAAGTTCAGGGCAGTGGAGGCCAAAAGCCAGGGGAAGCAGGTATCAAAATAAATGATAGTATATGAACTGCAATTTCGTAGGCAGTATCATTAGAGAAAAATTAAAACATTGCTTTGACAGAGCTAAGTTTCCTGACGGCATTATTCTTGACTGTGAATGATACATGCTGGCAAACAAAGGTATTCATATAGCAGAACAGAAAACATTGTTATTCTATCAAGAATAAATTATTCTCTTGTTCCTTTTAGTTGAACAGATGTTGTTTGTGTGTGACAAAGGCTGGAAGTTTGATTTCTGGCTCTGTATCTAAGGGATTGATTGGGAGTTTTGCATTAATATTCATTCATTTACTGGCCTGCACTCCAGAGTAATGTACAGTCAATACTATGTAGTCTTTACCCAGGTTGACCTAATATGCTAGATACACTGCTCTAAGCTCCTACTGTTGTTCACTCATCAGTACCTCAGCAATGTAATACAAATACTATAAGCAATTTAGGATCACCAAATCCAGCTGGGGGCAAATGTCTTTGGACTCTGGTAGAAAACGAGGGCATCTGGAGGAAACCCACACAAACATGGGGAGAGCAAGCAAACTAGACATGGAAAGAGTGGGGACTGAACAAGTTCTCTTTCCTCACCCAGGTGCTGTGAGACACCATGCTATGCCACTGTGCTGCCCGTTTTATGCTGTCTCTTGATGTAAAAATTTTCCAAGTGCCTGGGAAGACTTATCCCCTAGAAATATATTGTAGTCCACCTTGATAATGTGGGGGCAAACATGTGCTTACCAATACAGTGTACACTGTTGGCTTGTTGTAACCTGTTACCTAACTAACCAGGTTGTTTGCTACGCAAATGGTTTACATCTGAGGTCAGATTGCTTGCTGGAAAATAACAATTTGCCTAGTTTTCCACTAATCCCAGACCCCTTTATGACCTGATCAATTCCCTGACCTTTGTGTTGTGGGCGATACTTTACTATATATAGATGATGGAATGAATTAACTATTGCACAAAAGTTTTTTCCCACTGTCCTGAACTGCTGGTCCTCTGCAGGGTCTAGGTAGTGCAGAGCCTATGCCTTGAAACACATGATATAAGGCAAGGCACACTCTGGATGGGATGTGAGTTTATTTTCCTGTCTTTTTATGTTTCCATACTCCAGGAAGCTGTTAATTATTAAGGATGTACACTGCAAAATGATCTCTCATCATGTAAAGACCTCCCTATATAGATATACGTCAGATCGTACAAATGTGTTATTTTTCCTCATGGGACAGTTTATCGAGAAACACTTCAATTATGGAGTTAACCCCCATTTATGTAGCACTCATTGAATGTACTGAGATTCCCAGTAGCTGTCCGGTATTTCCTGACAAGATAAATGGATGAAAGACATTATAATGGAAGTGGTGGGTTTGAAGCCATGGAGTCAAATGGTGGTAATCAGGCAACATGAGCTGATCCGATGAGAAGCTCTGAAGCTTGGGGTGATGGTGCTACTTTTTCACTCTCGGCTTAGCTTCTACAGTTGCCGCCTTCATTTGATGGAACATTGTTCTGACAGCCTATGCTGGGTTATTCCACCCCAGTTCAAGGAAGAACAGTAGTCACTTTAAGGGTCATGACCTTTTCTCTTCATAGATTCTTGTAGTAGAGTCTGCTGAAAACCAGGAAAACAACCTCAGGGACATGAGGGTTCTTTAGATATATGTATGTGAAGTTGCACAGTGTTTCAAACATTTATTGGAATTCATAAAAGAGGTTTTATATGGATCTTGCATACCTGCTGGATCACCTATTACTTCTGTTGTTTGTTGGTATGGCAGCCCTGGCCAAGTGGAGAATTCCATACACAGAATACATACATATTGTAAGAGGCACCAAACACTTCATTCCAGTCAAGACTAGTAGGCAGTCTATCTTTCAACAGCAGCCAAGGATGAAATTTCTGCAGCTAACAAAAGCAGCTTAAGTAAATTAACTGATGGGGCCTTTATTGTGATGTTTCTCTGTGACTTGGTTTTTCGTCAGAATAATAAATTTTTTCTACATCAGAGAGTGGAATAACAAGACAAAGGTGAACATGGACAGAAGGCTATACTCATAAAAAATGTATGGAGCAACAGATCATCTCTGCAGTATGCTGAATGCCACTCAAATTAATGTCCAACAGTTTTCACAGAATGAATATCCAGAAATAGTAAAACGACAGGTATAATGTGAGTCTTAAATCCTTGTACTGAATTGTTATTTTGACAAAATTTACAATTTTTCAGATAAGTTGTTTCAATAATTACAAATTTAGTAACATTCATTATCACTTATTATTGTTATTTTGTTTTGAAATGTACAAAGAAATATTAAAAAAATGTCCAGTGATGTCTGAACATTCATGGATAGCAAAATGAAACAAACACACACACACACTTTCAGAACCGCTTGTCCCATACGGGGTCACGGGGAACCAGAGCCTACCCGGTAACACAGGGCGTAAGGCCGGAGGGGGAGGGGACACACCCAGGATGGGACGCCAGTCCGTCGCAAGGCACCCCAAGCGGGACTCGAACCCCAGACCCACCGGAGAGCAGGACTGTGGGCCAACCCACTGCGCCACTGTACCACCCCCCAAAATGAAACAATGTAACTAAAACCCCACAAAACAACTTCAAAAATTATTGCAAAATTAAATCAACATGATCATATTATGGTCAGTGAATAGCAATTCTGTATGTGCTTTTTTCAATGAGTCTCTATCGGTCATTATGACCTAGATGATCAGAAAACACTTTAAAAGTCATTTGTGCCGAAATATAGGAAATTTCAAAGGATTCGTAGACTTAAGTGCAAAAGTGTTGGTTTAAACCTCAGTATAACGTTTGCCCCCAAGAGTCATTTTCTGTAGAGAATATGGCTAGAACTAGTCTGTGTCTGTAAAATCCACGTATTTAAATGAATAAAATATAAAAAAGTGCAACATGTTTGGATTTTTTTTTTAACACTGTAATAACACAAAAGCAGTAAAAATCTCAACCTTTCCTTTTTATTTAAGTTGAGCATTTTTACTTCCCCAGTTGCTTGTGAGCATTCAGAGTTCTACTACTGAATTTTTATTCTCTACTGAGGATATGAAAATTTGAAAATGAACAACAGAACAATACACATTGGGGAAATTTGGATGCATTACACCTCTGGCAGTTAAGTCTGTAAAGAAATTAAAGCTCTAAAATTATTCCCTCAGATTTCATTACATCAGTAGCTACTTTAGAAAAACAAAGAAACTTACTTCAAATGTGTGATGCGCAGAAACTATGTTGTGATACAATGAAATGGTTAGAATGATAAAAGATGATAAAGTTAGAAAGTGTACAGCTGAAAGTCTGAAAAACAGCACTTTTTCAGTTTGTTAGAAAAGATAGAAAAAGAAAGTCTGTATACTTAAAGTACAATTATTCTCTGTATCACTGGCAGATGGCAGTCCATGTGTATGTCCTTAGGATAAATGCATTATTCCAGGGGTTTAAGGGCAGGGCAGGGCAGGGCAGGGCAGGGCAGGGCAGGGCCGCACTCCTGTGTGCGAGGGCCTCACTTCCTGGATCAAGTTTGAAACGTCCCATTCTGATGTACGCCGTCCACTGGCCTGGATTGGCTGCCAACCCCACTGGCCACACCCACTTCTTATGCAAATAAGAAAGAGAAACCCAGAGCAGCCGCATGACCTCTGTGGGTTTGCCTTTTGCGAGGGGCGTGGCCACCAGTTAAAGTCGATGTTAATCTCCCTAACCATAACGTAAATAAGCTGCCCTGAAAAAGGACTTTGTTTCGCTGAAGACCCGAAAACTGGTAAGAATGGAATTTGCTGGTTTTCTTTGATCTCCACCAAAGACTGGGGAGCCATTGCATCGTTTTTGCAGGTGTAGTTTCTCTACTAAACACTTTGATGCGGGAAGGTGTGTTACATATGGGAGAATTTGGCAGCGGAGCATCTGTCTGAGAGAGGGCAGTGTCACTTCGGTATTTTGTGGTATGTGATCACACCTTACTGTGCAAGTTGATAACTGTCTCAGCTGATGGCCCTGTGGTGTTCTCTGTAAGATTTGGAGTTTGCCAAACTGGATTTTTAGAAGGTAAAAACAGGAAGTCACATTTACTTTTGCCTCTCATAATGTGGGTATTTTAAGTGCCCACTCGTATGTCATGTCGTACTCATTTGAAGTTCGTAGTAGTGAAGTACCTCTCAGTCTATGGCAGTTCTTAGGTTGATTTCACAATACAGCATTCAGGTTTTATGCTTTTTAGTGTAGTGTTTTTTTATCTTTGGTCCTTAGCATTCATACAGTGTTAATGCAATCCATCACTGGCCACCACTGTATGTGTTTAATCTAACTTAATTTTTTGCTGTTCAAAGCCATCTTTGAAAGTAAATGGTGGCATCTGCAACACATTTTCCAAAAAGTAGTGCATTCTACTGAATGTCTGCTTTATGCAATGACCCTATGCAAAGCAAGGTTATGAATGTGTGACTTGACAATACTGGTTGCACTTGAACAATTTTATTAAAATGTTCAAGATAATCTGAAAAACCGTGTTTTTCCCTCTGCTGCTTTCTCTCTTTCTTTCGCCCTTTCTTCAACAGACAGAAGCATGTGACATTGCAACAAATTATAATGACTGTTTGTGTTGTTTCTGTAGGACAGAAAGGAACTTGTGTTTGTGACCCACATAATTGTTGTTACTTATAGCTTTGAAATAGACTGCCAGGCCCAAGAAACAAGAAACAAAGCACAAAGTTTTGCTTGGAAGGTCTGTATCGCTTCGGTAGTGTTAATAGTTACCTTCTTCGCAGTTTTCCATGTTCTTCCTTTAAAAAGTTGGTTACTAGTAGCTGGAAAGCAGTATGTTGTCCCTGCTGCGTGTGTGAAATAATGAAAAGGTAATGAGTTAGGAAACACATGATACAAACAACATGTAACAGAGTCTGCCTTCCTAGACTGTTTATGTTGCAGTTTTTAAATACTGCCATCGTATTAATGTCTGATGCTAAAGACTGAATAGCCTCTGTTGACATTCTGGGCTCAGAATATACTGAGAAGCATCAGATTTCACGCTGTTTCATGCAATTTCATGTTTTTTTTGTTTTTTTTTTGTCTTCAAAACCATTCTAGAAAAAAAACACTGACTGAAAAGTGTATATTTGCAGTTTATACTGTAAATATACGATGAAAATGTACTGTATCATGAGTATAGAGAGCACTATCAGGTAAGCAAATTCCAGTTTGCAGACTCATTACTAAGGTATTTTAAATCGAATATGTCTTTTAAAGTTAATATTTCTGGGCAAGGATCTATAATGCTAGTGTTCATGTGACAACATTACTTGAAGGATGAAAACAAGTTAATGTTGCGCCCAGGCAATAGACTTATATGTGCTCACTTTTATGTAGTGCTTTTACTGCTTTGCATAGTGTGTCAGTGACAGAGAAAGTGTGTTCCATTGACATATGGATGTAAGTAGTGTATCTAGCAGTGTAAGTCACTTTGGTGAATAAGGTTTAGAGAAAAGCATCTGCTAAATAAATAAATGTACTGTAAATATAAATGTACCGTAGGTGAGAACTGCTCACAGAAGCAGATTTTTGGAAAGAAAATCACACATTTGGATCTGCTCCATTTCCAACGGGTTTGCAGTGAAATGTAACCGAATGTGCCAGATTCTCACAAATGTTTTCCAGACGAACAGTAGACAATCAAACAAGATGTTGTAGTAATGACCGTCATATGTTGGTAGCACCAATAAATGAAGCTTATATAAACAGCTAATGATGGGTTGTGATGAACAACATGTAGTCATTCAACAAATGTGAAAATTATTTTACTGCATGCAATTCATTACTGTAGCCAATTATCACTATTATGTTCATAATACATATTTATTTGTTCTAAGTTCTTCGTGTTACTGAGATGTTTCTATTTATGTATTAAGACATTGCATTGTGCCTGGGAATTCTCATAGTCCACTGGTGATGTGGCTCATGCTCAACATGTTGTTCAGAGCAGTAGGCTTTTTATTGCCCAAGCCAGATTAAAATGATGTGTCTCCAGTTATCGCCATAGTGTATAAACAGCTAAGACATGTTTACATTAACTTGCACATAAAATCATATTTTATACATTTTTGTGTAATGTTTTATTCACAAGGGGGGCACGGTGGCGCAGTGGGTTGGCCCGGGTCCTGCTCTCCAGTGAGTCTGGGGTTCGAGTCCCACTTGGGGTGCCTTGCGACGGACTGGCGTCCCGTCCTGGGTGTGTCCCCTCCCCCTCCGGCCTTACGCCCTGTGTTGCCGGGTAGGCTCCGGTTCCACGCGACCCCGTATGGGACGAGCGGTTCAGAAAATGTGTGTGTTTTATTCACATAACCTCATCCTGTCCAGTATTTGGTTTCTACTACCTTGTGGAATCTACTATACAGCAATGACATTGAATAGAGTGGCTTTTTCTGGCTAAGTAGACAAGTGGACACCAAAATAAAGTATTCATTGGTCTGAACAATTACCAAGATTCAAAAATACCAAGGTAATTAAATAAAACAGACAGAGCTCAAACGTTTTTTCTGAATTCCTGGGAGAACAGAAAGGTTTTTGTAACGTCATTTTCTTTCCACGTGCAAACTAATGGGTCAATGAATTATATTTTATTCAATATGGCATGCCTTAGATTACTTCGTTAACAGTTCTTTGCGGAACTGTAGTACTCAGATACTGTCCATTTTACCCAACCATTTTTCAGAAGGCTTATGCCAGAATGTAGAAATTTAATAAATTTGAAATGCCAAAAAAAAGACTTAAAGATTTAGCATCAATTAAGCTAGATAATTAAACATTTATGACTGATTGATGGAAAACCTTTCTTCTTTTCTTACCATAGATTTAATTGTGACGAAAGTAGACTTACAGTAAATTATTGCTATAAAAGTGAGGTTAAACTATTTGAGCTTATATTTGTATACCTTCATAAGAACCAAGGTGGAACCAGCCCAGTGTTTTTGCAGGCTTCATTCTCTTTTATGTTATAGCAAATGGAAAGCACAACTTCACCACTCGCAAATCTCAGTGACTCACAACCATGTAAAGTGCGTTTCGCAGTCCATTCCTCACAAGCCCGTTCGACAGCCTCTTTCCTTTTAACTGGCTGCTAGGAGTCTGCCTTTAAATGTCAGGGATTATTATATTATAATGCATACGTAAGATGTCTGTTACCCTGAATTTATTGATAACAAGATCTTATTAAGCTTGCTATGTACAAGAGGGTTCAATTTTGAGGACATGAAATTTCATGAACAGGTATCAGAACAAAGAGAAATCATTTATGCTATTGAGAATTTGGACCTCTATCCCCCTTTGGTGCTGAACTTTGATTAAATGTAAATTATTAACTCAGCACCAGTGGTTAAAAAAGGACATTGTCCTGCCCTCCTTTGATAAACAAATGAAAAAGGTCTGTATGAGAGAACAGAGGCCTTGCTACTCACATTCTTCTGTTCTATAAGAAGTGGGGCTGATATGTAGATTCACACAGAGATGACACTTCTAACCTTCATTTTACTTTACGGAGCTGGTGCTGCTACAGAGGTGGGCTACCCAGTGAGGAAGTAGAGAAAAGCAGCACAACCATAGCATACAAGAACCTACTTGCTAACCAGCCTCTCCTTCCATAGCATCCTCTCTTTGTATACTTTCAAATTTTACTTTTTTGTACCGTGTTCCCAGCTCAGGTACAATGCGATTGGTTGCTTTCACAAATAATATGCTTTTTCTCTGATGCAACATTCAATGAACTCTGTGTAGTGTTATCAGCCACACACCTTACTCACCAAGGTGGGTTACACTGCTAGATACACTACTTACAAGGGGTCACTCATCCATACATTACTGGAACACACTCTCTCTGTCACTTACTCACTATGAGTGAACCAGAACAGCATGCCCTTGGACTCTGGGAGGAAACCAAAGCACCCAGGGGATACCCACACAGACATGGGAGAACATGCAAGCTCCACACAGACTTAGCAGGGCTTGAACCCATGTCCTCTCACACCACCCAGATGCTTCTGATACCCCCTTCATGAGAACAGCAGTGCTACTTGCTGTGCCACCATGCTGTCCTCATGAAGGGGGAGTATTAAAAATACTTAAATTTCAGGGCAGATAGCATATGCAAAGGTGAAAATTTAATCTCTATACTGCCTGCAGCCTAACAGTGTTACCTCTGCTGACCTGTGTAACTAATAAGTACATTTGGAATTTCAGATTTTTATTTTTTTTTCCACTTTGTTCACAAATATCTGTTAGTTACAATGGTGAAAATGTGATGCGAGTCCTGGTAAATTATTTGTGAGGGAGTACTTTTGCAAAACAGGCTTTAAATTGTTTCCTTTTCCAGAAGCTTATCTACATACACACTGACTAGTGCAATTATTTGTAAACAGCGGTGTGCAGTGTTTTTGCATAGATATTGTCTGCATTTTGCAAGGCCACTGAGGTAACATTTTTCCTGTAATTTATAAATACACACACACAGTTAAAATACAAAAAACTGCATTGAAATAGCTTGCTAGTCAATGTGCTCTCTGACTGGCGGTTCTCCAGTCTGTTACGTGAAATGGGTAGCGACTTTGCATTACTGAGAGCAATAGAAAACTTATTTCGTGGAGGTGCCAGGGTCGACAAAACACAAGATGTATTCATGCAGCCCTGAAGCAGTGACAGTCAGATGACTGAAGGTTACAGAGCAGAGGAGCGGTTTAACTGGGAAAGGAATACCATGTGTTTAAGTCGGTATAGGGTGTGAGCAGTAGGTAGTGGATGGTGGATGGAGACGTTGATGTTAGTTAACCACACGGCATGGATCTGTATTCTGGATGGGTGTCTTATTATGAATGTGTGGATTCTAGACAGCCAAAAATTTCATCTTCATAGTTTGCTGTTGATTTTGTTGTTTACACAAGGCATAAAGGAAAAACAACCCAGTTATTCATATGAAATTGTTCAATGCTTAGGTTCTATGTTTGGACCCATTACTCCAGGTTCTGCATTTTCACATATGAACATTGAATACAAGTGGTTTTTGAATGGTCTCCATAAATACGATACTTATGAAGCTCACAATGTACTTCTTTTAGTCTCTTCTTAATTCAGTTTTTCCTTGTTTCAACATTTTTCACATTGCTTCATGTGCTACATTAAATATTATAGAATGTTTTGTGACTGATCAGTCTGTAATTTGACCAGCCTCTAAGTAACCTCTTTCAAAGTGACTAGCTCAGAAGCTCAAATATTAGTGATGATTGTTGCGTTTTTGTTATAACTACTGCATAGGTTATTAAGTGGTATTCGGTATACTATGACTCACTTGTGCTGTTTCTTTAGTAACTGACATTAAATTACTTAATTTTCAGTGTTTTTTATGTGATGTTTTTGTAAATGTTCAGTATGATATACACATGAAATTTTTTTTTTTACTAAAAATGTTTAATTATCTTAATGAAATTATGATCTGAACATTGTCATGTTCTTGTTGTTCTTGCCAGGAAATGTTCACATGATGAAAACTTCTTTTGGGACTTCTATGAAATCACTAACTAGACACATGCAATATCTTTAACCTTATAACAGTGGCAGCCTAAAATTTTTTCCATCTTATAGAAGTAAAATCAACATAAATACAAATCTATGAGTTGTCTGTCTGCACAGCTGACATATAGCTGACTTGTAAGCAATCTTACAAATTAAGTTAGATACTATGACATCGAGGCTTAAACCAGGATCCTCTGAGAAAAAATAGTAGCTCATATCCACCCTTTCTTTTGAAGATACCATTAGAAGTTGAACCAGTTAGGCTGGCAGAAACAGTCAGTGCTTGAGACTGAGTGCAGGGAAGGAGCTTGAAGGGCAGTTATCCGCTTGGTGGAAGTGGGATGCCGAGGCTTTGTGGGAAGATCTACTCAGGCTCTGCTGAGGAATGTTAGAGTGACAGGAACAAAGCTGAGGAGCTGACTGAAAAGGGAAGCTTCTGACTGTGGCTAAGAACCAAAAATGAAAGCTGGGGAACATGTAGTTTATGAGGCCAGGGTTTTATATGTAACATTGAAGGGAGTTATTTGCTGTGGTCATGAAAAAAGGATAACATCTAGAAGAGATGGATTCGGAGACCAGCTACAAGGGGCTGCAGAAATATGTTCCAGCTAGTGCCCCACCACCATGAGATGCTCTGGGATCATAACACTGAGGATGGGTGGCTCCTGGCAGATGACCCTGTGTCTGGGATGAAAGCACTGACAGAGGTGCAATGGGCAGTAATGCCAAGCAAGTGTCAACTAAATGAATAAATGCAAATGTAAGTAGTACCTGTATACCTAACATATATACTTACCGGAATAGCTGGTGCCTCAGTGGTTAGAGCTATTGCCTTTAGACCCAAAGGTTACAAGTCTGAATCTCATCTCAGGTTCTAGCACCCTTGAGCAAGGTACTTACCCAGCTGAACAAATGGGTAGGCAATTGTAGGTAGATTAACATTGTAAGTTACTTTGGAAAAAAATAGTCAGCTAAATTAATAAATGCAACTATGCCAAAGTCCACTAAAGCTTTTCTGTCAGTTTGTGGTGGGCCATCAACCTTTTTATTTTTGGCAGTTACTGCCAGTTACATTTGAATAGTATGATTTCAGGGAGTACAAGCTTTTTTGACTGTGTCAGGAAATATTATGCCAATAGAGCAAAAATTGTAAATTACATTAGAACAACTCTTAATGTGTTAATCTAGTGGTGTAAGGATAATAGCAAAAAGTTGTACAGCAACACAGTGATGCAGTGGGTAATACTATTACAACTCTCTAAAATCTAAATAAAGACTATGTACAGGATATAAGAACCTCTCTGGACACCTTTAAAGCCAGGCTGAATACCCACATGTTTCAAACTAATTATACTTAACACATTTGCATGCTCCATTCGTCTATCCCCTTTCCCTCTCATTATTTATCTTGCTATTATTTTCTTTTTTATTTTGTTCATTCTGCTGTTCTTGGGTGGAATGTTGATGTAGCGAGTAACACATGGGTTTGAATTTGGTTCTTTCTGTGTAAATTTTGCATATTCTCCCTATGTTCGCTTGGCTTTCCTCCCAATTCTATACATTTATTATGAAAACTACAGAAGTGATTGCGATGAGTCCACATTCACTTAGTGGCATTTAACATACCTACCTTTTAGTTGTATCGATGCCCTTTTCCTAGTTCAGTATAACAGTCTTGACATTCATGATATAATATTTTTTTCTTATTACATGTCTAAACTAAAAAAAATTACACAATCACATTTATTTTGATTTATTTAGCCTTTATAATTAGGAAGAGTCTTAATTATTTATAATAGTATAATGAAAGCATACTGTATGAAAGCATCAGAAACAAATATTATGCGAATATAGAATGATGTTATTAATGTACTATTATGCCACTTTTCTTGAACACAGAAGTAAATGAGTGATGACATACAATACGGTCTTTTAATATGATTTTTACTGAGAGAATGAATGAGAATCAGTTTTATTGGCCAAGTGTGCTGATGCACATAAGGAATTTGCTGTGGTTCTTGATGCGTCCATTATTTACAGACAACGAACAGCTGACACAGAGTTACAGAATAAATAAATAACATATTTACAGAGTATACGAACACAAGAGTATAAATAGTAGTATAAATAAAAAAAATGTAAATAAATAAGAAGTAAATTACAGAAGTGATGGGATACTAGTGTACTGACAGGAGACTTATTGAGGAGTGTTAACTGTTCATGAGAGTGATGGCCTGAGGGAAAAAACTGTTCTTGGTCGTTCTGGTGGACAGTGCTCTGTAACATCTGCCAGAGGGGAGAAGTATAAAGAGTTTGTGCCCGGGGTGTGTCGGATCAGTCATGATTTTGCTCGCCTGCTTCCTCATTCTGGACTTGTACAAGACCTGAAGGGTAGGCATTGGTGCACCAATGGTCCACTCAGCTGTCTTGACTGCTGATCTTTCACATGGCACACATTCAGTTTGGGATAATTAGACTCTGAGAATACTCTGGGATGGTGAAAAAATGCAATACAGAGGTCTTTAGTGCATCCGGTGAATTTGCAATTTATAGTTGGACTGTCTTATAACTGAGGAGCTATTGATCTTAAGGAGGAAAGCAGATCACAAAGCAAAAGCCAGTTCAATATACAGTAGTTTTTCAATTTGCATAACACATACAAGGTGTGAAATGAAGAGACATTCCATTTCTTATGTCAGTGTAATTTAAATGAATGAATGAATGAATGAATGAATGAATGGTTTATATACATAATATCGTACATTCTGAAACAATTAAAAAGTCTCAATATAAACTTAATACTCCCCTCCCCCTTGTAGACAAGTTTGTGTTTTGTAAAATAGTCCCTCTATTACTGTAAAACTCATGCTTACTAGTGATGGATGGAATTTTGCTTAATATACTGTCAAAAACTATCTATGCAGTAAATTCAAGACAGTTCAGATTCCCTGTAAATACTTCCTCAAATGTTCAGTATGACAAAAGAATTGTCTGTTATGAAAATTAAGTTTTTATATATTAATTAATGCAGGCAGTATGAGGTTAAAAAAGTTAGGTATGTACCATCGGGGCTTTCTGTAATCAGTCTTGATTTTCTTTTATTTTCACAATGAAAATTAATGGAACAGAATTTGTGTATAAAACATATCATTACCTTAAATAGTTCTGATTTTGACAAAGTGTTATTCATATCTTCATTAATAATTCATAATTATAACAGTATCTAACATCCTCAAAAGTTAATTCTTCTATTTTCATCACTTTTTTTGAAGGTTTTAATTACACATGTATTCCTTCTTATTTGAATACCTTTTCATATATATTCATAACCTACCTAACATTTTTGAGACATAATGAAACATAGAATTATTAATAAAGTTCTATAGCTACTTATCATAAATATTAAAAGATATAAAGTAATAAATTTGTCCTCTGCCATTCCTTCAGACAATTTATGGTGGGTGTTACAAGTAGCAAATAATCTTTATAAATGGTAAGGAGGGCATCATTATGTTCACGTAAATTAAAGTGTTAAGGAGTTTCTTTGGCCACAGAGCGGTATGTTAACCACGATCTCTATCTCATTGTCTGGAAAATCACATTATGTCACTAGATATGGAGTAAAGTACAGCTTTGGGTCATGGATGGTACTGCATGTAAATAGCTAATTATGATACATAATTTTATGGGGGTGCGGTGGTGCAGTGGGTTGGACCACGGTCCTGCTTTCCAGTGGGTCTGAGGTTCGAGTCCCGCTTGGGGTGCCTTGCGACGGACTGGCATCCCATCCTGGGTGTGTCCCCTCCCCCTCCAGCCTTACACCCTGAGTTGCTAGGTTAGGCACTGGTTTCCCGTGACCCCGTATGGGACAAGTGGTTCTGAAAAAAAAAAAGATAGAATTTTCATCCTCTGAAATCTGTTAGTGTAGTCTCACTTTTAAGTGTTTCTTAAATTTGGAATGCTACCAAGAATAGTCCAACTTCTTGTTGCTGATGAAATTTGCAAAATTGAGCTGGTAACAAATCAGTGTGTCTCGTGAGTGGCTGCACTGAAAGAATTTTAGTCCTATGATCATTTCTAAATATAACTCACAACAGCATTTAGTTGGGACAAGCACAGCATATGTCAGGGGCTAGTAAGTGAATTTATCTGCTCCTCTGTATAATGCGCACATACACACACACACACACACACACACACACACACACTGTCTGAAACCGCTTGTCCCATGTGGGGGAGCCTAACCTGGCAACACAGGGCGTAAGGTTGGGGGGGGGGGGGCACACACACCCAGGACGGGACGTCAGTCTGTCGCAAGGCACCCCAAGCAGGACTCGAACCCCAGACCTGTCAGAGAGCAAGACCTGGCCAAGCCCACCGTGCCCCCATGCCCCCCCTGCATAATGCAGTACACACCTAAATACAATAACAAATGTCCTGTTTTTTTATAACATTTCTTGTTGGCTGTTTCAGTGTGGTTTTAAGTTTTCTGTTTTTCTGAAGCTTACAGTAAACTTTGTCTGTTATGTTTACGCATTGGCAGAGGCTGCATTTAACTGACATTTTATGGTATTCACCAAATTATAACAATACTGGTGAAAGCTACTGTTTCTGTGACTGATTTATACTGGCCAAAATCACCGTCAGCATTGTTACTGCATAACAAAGACCTGTTTGACAAATGAATACTGTGTACTGTATGTGTGTCTAGACAAGCCAGAAGCAGTTTTTGCAGGACTTTTCTCACGTAATATGAGAGACCATAGGGTATATGTGGCAATAGGGGTTAGTCATATGCTGTCACCTTTTTCACTTTATTTGCTATTTCTTAACCCCTAAGGTTCAAAAGGCAGACTCATTCTGCTGTCTTAGTTTCACAGTCTGCGGATGAAAAAAATCATGTTAATTACAAATGGTATAAACTGTAGAGTGGAGTCTCTAGAGGTTTTAGGGAACTGTGACTGTTGTCTAAAATTTTGAACTTTAAAAAAATTGTCCTCCAATTATTTTATTCGTGTTTTGCAATACATTCAAGATGCAGGGTCTTGTCTGGTTCCATTCCTAGCCACTTGATTTTCTTAGAGTTTATAGCTGTTGTGCTGCTCATGTGCATGTGCATGCAAAGGACCCTATCCTGATTCCAATCTTGCTTCCTGCTATGGTACCATTGAACAAGGTACCTGTCCTGGATTGCTTCAGTAAAAAATTAACTAGCTCTATAAATAGGCAGATGGCTGTAAGTAGCTTAGTGTGTAAACCTAACATCGCCTTTTTGGAGAAAGTGTAAGTTAAGTGAGTAAGTGACTGTGCAGAAATGTAAAACAAGTCAGTGCACATTTAGAAAGATAACAGCATGTGTTTCCAGTTGCTCGGAAGTTTCATCGAATGCAGGTTCACTCCGGGATTTCTGGAAACTGAACTAAGATAAAATTTTAAAGCCAAAATGGATAAATAATTTAATAAATAGATAATAATTTAATTAAATGCTGAAAATAGTTACCCATCTGACATTATTGGTAGGAGAACTGAAGGAAAATGGAATCTATTTATTATAACTTTATCTTTTGTCTTCTATTACATCTTATATCCTTCATAGAGGAGTAAGGATTCTGGCCTTGTTATAAATGATGTCCTTATTAATATTGATTACATTTTTAATCTTTCATTAGGTTTCTCTCATTTCCTCAATAGATTGCTCCTTGTGCATTTTAATACTTGAAATTTTCTGAAGACTTCAGTCATTTCATGGTTTTAAAACTTTCCATACTGATATGCTGCATGTAAGCACCTCCTGAAATTACATGTATTTACTAAATATATTTGCATATTATGAATCATTACTAAAATGCAGTTTTTTTCCTGATGTAACATGGGCACATAATATTGTGAATACTGAGAAAATGTTGTTGTTGGATGTTTTGTGGCTGTTAAATCACAGTATTTAAAGGTAATTTATTTTGCTATTTAAATACAGTGATTGTCTTCAGCTGCCAGTCTAGGTTTTAATCCTTCCTCCTCAACTCTAAGGAGATTAACCCAACTCAAAGAGCATGAAAATGGGATTTTGCAAAATAAGTTCCGGAATTTGGGTGTTTAGTTTAAATTGTAAATCATTTTTCTTTATTTCAGTCATGTACTGTGGCATACAGTTTGTATAGGTACTACAGGGACTCTGAGCTTCATCTTTTGCAGTGTTTTCACAAGCGTTCTTGTGAACAGAAATGCTTATATTTGCAATTTATGCAAATGTGCTATATCATTTTCTTTTACAGCATACTTGTGGTCTTCGGCTCACTTAAGCTTTCAAAGTTGAATCACTTATCTTTTAATTATGGTCTCATTATGATGCTGCCTTGCATATCTGATTTCAGAAATACAGTCAAAAAAATTTTCTGTTGTCAGATTTTCCTTTTTTCCAAAAGTAATTTGTAAAACAGTGTTGTAGAATATAGGAACATATACTAATATACTATATTGTTATGTTTATATACTATATATGATGATATTTGAATTTTACATTTATTGATATGTTTTCTTCTCCATCTGCTTGATGAAACAAAGTATCTTGGAATATATCTTACAAGGAACTGACTACAGGTTGTGTTTGTTGATTACAGGTTGACCGCAGTCAGCACAATGACTGATGGGGACTATGATTATCTTATTAAGCTCCTAGCTCTGGGAGACTCTGGAGTAGGGAAGACAACCTTTCTGTACAGATACACTGACAACAAGTTCAACCCCAAGTTCATCACAACAGTTGGAATAGACTTCAGGGAAAAGAGAGTGGTGAGTGCATTTTCATTTTATTTCCACCACCCAAACTGTAGAGTTAATTTATTCTTATTTTTATTTTTTTAAGATCAGAGTCAGTTGTTGGTATCTCAATCCTTAACTGCATCTTTGTAATTCAGTGTAGTTTGTCTTCAAAATCCTCTCTTGAGGGATGCATTGTTCTGAGAAGTTAGATTTATCTTCAATACACAGATTTATTTGCGGGCAAAGACCTTTCCATGGAAAAACCAGAGATTGTATTTGTGTTTGTTAGTCTGTTTAACATGTTCTGCTGTGAAATTGAATATACAGCGCTATCATAGGTGTATTCGTATTATGTATTACACCTACAGGAAGTGCAGTGCATTGAGTTTGGCATACCAGAAATTACACTTGGTAATTTATGGCCACCTGGTAGAATATTTATAACCGTTCAAGCTGCTTTTTATATTTGCATACAATTAAGTAGCTAAAAAATTTACTGGATCACAGAAGCAAATCTGTCATATTTTGCTATTCTAAAAGATTGTTACTGTCAGAGTACTGCTGAACTTAAGTAGTGTTAAAATTGTGTGTTTAAAGTAATTGTCTTAAGAGTGTAATCATATTTATATTAAGAAAGAATGTTTAAAAACAAACTAAGGTGTGTAGTAGCGCTCTTTTGGAGAGTACTCAACTACTGGAGTTGATGCCCTGTTGTTTCTTGTAGAAAAGAACAAATACAGATTGACTAATTCTGGAGAACTATATTTAATAAAAACTGTTTCAATCCTCACATACTGTAGTGGCATAGAGGGTAGCACTACCATCCTACAACTCCCACGCTCATGGGTTGGGCGTTAGAATCTAGCCCTGGCTAAATCCGTGCTCACATGAGTTTCCTGTGCATTTTTTCTCCTATCATCTAAACGCTTTGGAGAAAATAGGTTGGGAAACACTGTGCTTCCTGGGATCGGCTCTGGGTCACCACAAACCCAGTTAGGCAATTGGTTTGTGGAAACAGATGAATATAAGTATCAGCACTGTTCTCATTGTTGATCTGTTGCCTCTTGATTATGAATATTATATTTACATATAAGTGCTCTGACTCATAGTCTTGATTATTATTCTTGTTGGAGAGTTGCCCGGGTAGAAATCATTTCACACTTTCATCATTTCCTTTACATCTTGCAGTGTTACAGAGTGTGATGTAGTCTCGAACTTCACACGTCTTGCACAGTGCATGTGACTGAGAAAGATTACTAATCATCAGTCCTGCTCTTTAGTACCACTGCATACTTAGGTTTTTCATTGAATGTCCCTGTATGATTATGAGCTTATGACTGGCCTTTTGTGACACATTTTGCAGCTCTTGTTTTCATGCAGAGGGAAAACACAGGTCAGAAAAATAGCAATGTTCATCAGAGCTAAAACTGAAGGGTAACCAGCTAGAGACTGTCTCTTCGAGCTCTGTAAAGTACCATGCTCTAATACCCTTTGAGAAAGGAACTTGAGTAGTAATGAACATAAAAAAAAATTTTTGTTACACCCTAGTTGTTTTATTTTATCTTTCAGCATGTCCAGGTTTTTTATTGTTTTTATCTCCTTGCCAATCCATAAAGGAATATGGTGCTCACTTCAGCCTCCCTGAAAGTGAAAGAAATCTGTCATATTTAAATGAAGCAAGGCCAAGTGCCATGGCCAGCGAAACACATATTCAGTGTGAAAGTTGAGTCATTAAATCACACTGCTCAAGTGCGAGCTGTGCTCTGGCAGCTTGTGACTAAGACTTCTGTAAATCAAACAGAACGAAACACCTCTCATGGACATCCTTGATGGCTGGATTTCGCATTACTGTTACCACTCATTGAAATTTGCTTCATAGCTTATAGAGTTATAAATAGTCGTTGATTGAGAGATATAGTTAAAAAAAAAAAGCACAAGCTGCAAAGAATAAAGTCATACTTCTTTTCTATCCATGATTCCTTGTATTTTATTTTGTTGGCATTTAACATAATGTACATTTTTTTTCATTACTATGGAATACATTTTACAATATCTTGAATTGTTTTCATTCTGTATTTTTATTTTTATTGTTGTTTTCATTCTGTATTTTATTGTTTTATTGCAAATTTTATATATATATATATATATATATATATATATATTTACTGAAGGTATATATATATACATACCTTCAGTAAAGAACAAAGAGTGCAGTAAATGTTTTAATATCTCTGTGAATTTCTGGTCTTTTACAGGTATACACAGCAACAAGCCCCAATGGAACCACAGGGAAAACCTTTAAAGTACATTTGCAGCTCTGGGACACAGCAGGACAGGAACGGTACACATAAAAACTATCTAGCGCTACTGGGGGGTGACAAGCTGGGACAAGCTACCCATTACTGTATTTTGTCATCGCAGCGAACCCATATGAAATTTCCTCATCTACTGTGTCACCTGCAAACTGTAGTAATTCTACTTTTTTAGAAAGATTCAGATGTATCTTGTGTAAATTGCTCAAAAAAAAATCTTTGATGTGTGTTGATGTGGAAATACAGCCATGCACTGATTTATTAAAATATGTAACTGTTTTGTATTACATTTTGTTTATACAGTATATTTATAGAATATATGAACAAAAGAACAAAAGAACAATTTTAAATCAAATCTGGACCATACTTATATAAGAATTCATCATGTATGTATTAAAATTGTGTATTTTTGATTATTGTATATTGTTCCTGTATATTGCTAGCTGTGAGCTCAGATATACTGCAAAGCAAAACAAGTATTCACTTGTGTTGTTTCCCCCTGCTTTATACCCCGGTATTGCAGATTCAGGAGTCTCACAACAGCTTTCTTCAGAGATGCCATGGGGTTCCTGCTCATGTTTGACCTTACAAGCCAACAGAGCTTTCTAAATGTCAGGAATTGGATGAGTAAGTGAAACAGTCTGATATTTAGGTTTAAGCCTTTAATATATTTGACTCTCTGCACCAAACTACACTTTTCTAACCTTGTTACACTCAAATTGGTTTAAACCAAACCGGTTTTATTTTTCCAGGTATAAGATAATTAAACATTCCTGAGAATGATTTCATGATTGACACATGATATGTCCTGGCCTTGTTTCACTTGTTCTTCATGTGTATTTTTATGTCTGCACAGCAGGAAATTCAAGTATGATGTTACAAGCTGTTCTATTATCATTGTGAAGTTGAGCAAAAATTGTTAGGGAGAGTATGTCTGAGCATGTATGAGCAAGTTTTTCAACCTTTTAAGACCAGAAAATGAGATCTAACTGAGGGTGCAACAGTAGAAGAGGTGGGGCTTAAAGAAATAAATAAAGTTAAAAAAAATTACCTTAAAGTATGATTTCACTGTCATAATAAATTGTTAAAGTTATGTGGCTTGGTATGTAGCAGAGGTGGTTTCATGGGAGAGGCAATGACAAGAAGACAGCAGGTCTCAAGAAACAAAAAAAGCTTTCCCACTGCAAAACCAAGAGTCCCAGGGACATGGCCACTTTAAAGCTCATCAAAACAGGTATAAACTCAGCAAGAAAAACACAACTAATAGTAAGGCCCATACTGGATAACTCTGAGACCAGTCCAGAGAGCCTTCCTGCCAGTACTGCTCGTTCTCCAGTGTCAGACCAGCTGCCTTAAATGTATATGTTGATGTCTCTTTGACTGGGAGCAGCTGGTCATCATTATGCCATTGAGAGGCAGAGGGAATGGACAATGGGTTGCCGTCCATAAGTTCAACCCTTCCCCTGTCATGGCTATTCCCCCCCCAGCTCACAGCTGTAATGGTCACAAACACTGCACTATCTGTAACAGCTATAGGGAGAGCACAGACACCTCTGCATGACCGCTGCATCTCCAACTCCAGAGCAATGGACTACAACATTTTTTCAGTAATCTGTAGAGTGAAGTGTCACATTTGCCAAGGCAGGTCAAGGATGGACATTTGCTGAATATAAAGTTTCTGGCATTGTCTATGGCAGACCTATTATAGGCAAAATTCAATTGACAAAATGTTTTTACATATATATTTTCTAAGTTTTTGTTGGTGTTCTCTTGCTATTTGTACTGCATTCTGTGAGTTTCAAACAAGTTTTGAAAACTGTATATAGTCAACACTTGAAAATCTGTGGCATCAAGTTTATGGATTGTTGTCCAAATATGTTGAAAGGGATTCGGTGTGATGTGTGTGTCCGTACAGTCTATTTTGTTCCACTGTAGCAGCAAGGAGTCCCCGTAGTCTTTTTCTTTTTCAAGTGATTAATAGTTGTACAGCGGCTGTTCTAATAAAATCATAATTGCATTTGTTTAAAGAGGTATTTAGCACATTATCAAATTAAAGTGATGATTAATGCATGTACTTGACTTTTGCTGCAGTAGAGCATATCTCACCTTGATGGTGACGCACTTGTAGTATTTTTTCAGTTCTACACTCATGCATGCATCAGTTATCCCAGACGGCTCACTGCAAAATTGCTAACCTCAGCATATTGCCTGTGCAACAGAAATTTGGTAATTTTGTCTGATGCCAAGTGTATTTTTGAGTCTTCCTGTAAAAATAGTCCTAGTGTTGAACTTTGAGTAACTTTGAGATTAAACCCACTGAATACGTTAATGGAAGAAGATCTTTTCCTAAGATGACTGCACCACAACTTTGATGGATTCTTTATTGGCTATATTTAATGTATGTTAAGCAACCTGTAACTAAAATGCAAAATAGATTTGTTCACTTCACGGTCAGTTATGCATGTATTGCTTTTGTTTTGGCTGGTCAACCTTTTTTTTTCTGCTTTTGCAGGCCAGCTTCAAGCCAATGCATACTGTGAAAATCCAGACATAGTATTAGTGGGGAATAAAGCAGACCTAGCAGACCAGAGAGAAGTACAGGAGAAGCAGGCAAAAGAACTAGCAGATAAGTATGGGTAAGAAAAGCTGACTGTAGAAAAATCCCAATAAGGCTTCGGAAATGTGATTTCTGTGTGTAGTGGCAAGGATGTAATTTCATATGATTGTCCACCAATTTTTTATCACAACTATAGGACCTTATGCATCAAACAGCTAAGTTTTTTCACAGTCGTCAAGCAAATCTAAGTTACTGATAGGCTGTTTAATGTAATCGTAGATACCAGGGAGCTTTTTAATCCCTCTCAACAAAGATGTGTTTTAAATTTGGTTTTAGTTACTAAGAAAATGAATAAACTGTAGTAATTTCCATTCATTCCTATCCACAAGATAAAGAAATATATTTTTACACTGTCCTTACAGAACTGTCAATGCTTAGGTTCTTGTCTAGAAAGCCATCTTAATTCAATTTGTTTGAACTGAAACGCTGAAATCTTAATGTGGTTTTGTGTTCAGGATTCCTTATTTTGAGACGAGTGCGGCCACAGGTTCAGAGGTAGACAAGGCAGTGATCACACTGCTAGACCTGGTGATGAAGCGCATGGAGCAGTGTGTGGACAAGCCCCCCCAGGAGCCTCCCAATGGGGATGGATCCAGCAAGTTGGAGGCCATTCCACCCAACGAGAAGAAGTGTGCATGTTAGTCTGATATCAACGCGCTGGACAGATGAAAGTATAACTACAGTTACGTTGCACCACCTGCAGACACCACACTACAATGGCACAGTCAGCCTTGAGCAGGCAGACTGTGTCCTACCAGTTTGCCTGAGTAATGCACTAGGGCCTTTTACCACTACTGTTTATGAAGTCCATTGTACTGCCTTCGATGCCATGCTTCAGTCTCACATTATGACCACTGAAATGATCAGGTTTAATTCTGCTTAAACTATAGCTGAATTACAACAAAGTTCATTATAGTCAATCATTGGTATCTACTGACTCTCTCCTGTTTGGAAGTATGGCTGTTACTGTCCTTCAAAATATTCTGCTGCTCACCCAATTTAATTTTTCCCAGCCAGACAAAAGCCAAATGATAAGTGGCTGTAAAAATAGCATATCAGCATTAGAAATAGCATGCAGACCTATTTAAAAAAATGTCTTCAGCATTCCTGAATCAACTCTTAGAGTTAGCCTGTGTTTGTTTACAATTACTCAAAGGGGCTATATGGAATCAACATAACTCCTCTTGAAGCATAACTAATAGCTGCTCATTGTGTGCCAAAAATCATCTTTATGTAGTTCAGCAATTTAATTTTTTCTATCATGGGATATTTTTCAGTTTCTGCCATACACAGCACACAGTAGTAGTGACATTGCTGCAGTCCTACAAAGTATTACAATCTCACACACTTTTAAATAAGCCTACATACAATATAAATGTTACTGTTGGTAAAATGTCATTTATTTAATTTTTTGACAGCATTTTCAACAGTGAAAAATACTGTTGTGGAAAGGAAGAGCATATAATATTTGTACTGTAAATTCATAATTGGGTAAAGCGGAAATTGTGTAAAGAATCAATAGCTTGGCATGAAAGGTTTTTAAAGGTCAAATTCTGTGATGTGCCATCAGTTCCCAGAAGATTTTTTTCATAAGGCAGTGGATTTCGAACTGCACAATAGTGGATGTGTATCAAACTTCCTACTTGAACTTTTTTACTTTCAAAATGTTTAAAGAAAGTTTAAGCTGTTATGCATTTGATTACATTTTTTTTTTTTGATTACATAATTTGTTATTTTTTTCCCAGAATTTTTTTAATTTATTGCTGTGTTTTTTTTCCCAGTAAAATCAATGGTATTTTAATAATACACTTTCAGAAAAAAAGACACATTTAGAAAAGCAAATTACAGCTTTGCCAGCAATGAGATATTTCCCATTTAACTATCCCTGTACTTCATATAGTTTTTGCTTTTTGATTGCCTGTTTTTTTTAGACAGATTTTTCCAATGCTTAGCCGTAGAAGAGTGTTTTAAAACAGGTCAACATTAGTACTAGAACTGAGCTGTTATAGCTTAAGGACAGTATAGCTGAAGCACAGCTTTGTTGAGGCTTTGTTGGAATAAGGAAATGCAAAAGTAAAAAAACTACTGCTAGTTTATCTGAAATATATTTTCACTAGTAACAATTTAAAACAAACCTAAGCACACACACATATTTTCTGAAATCGCTTGTCCCATGCGGGGTCGCAGAGAGCCAGAGCCTAAACTGGCAACACAGGGTGTAAGGGACACTCCTAGGACGGGGCGCCAGTCCATCACAAGGTACGCCAAGCGGGACTCAAACCCCAAACCCACCGGAGAGCAGGACCCGGTCAAACCCACTGCAGCACCACATCCCCCACAAACCTAAGCAATTGAAAGCAAACAAACAATTCTACAAATTATATATCATTTATAAACTATGTGGTATTACTAAAAATTAACAGAATGGATAGTTTGATTAACTGATGTGTAACTGTTAATTGTACGTTGTTCATTGTACAAGATTTGTTGACTGACCTAAAGTAACTCTCTAAAGAGGGTTTTGTGGATTTCTTGTGCAATTTATACACTGTGTACCTATGTGTTACCTTTCAGTTGCCTACCTGCTGTTGTATTCTGACGAAACACCAAACACAGGTTGCTTGTTGTCTCACTCCAAGGTTGCTCGATATACGAAATCTGAGTTACATAATTAGTAGCAGACAGTCAACGGCAGTTAGTAGTGCTATGAGAAAAGCTTTGTATGAAGAACAGGGTGTCAGTGCATTCCTACTTTTTAATTTTAAGTGATCTTCAGGTTGTCTCCAAGCTAACAAAATCAAATTAAGCATCATGAAGTGTATTTGTGGAATAACTTACTAACAGGACCAACAAAGTACAGGATGTGTTGTGGAAATTATATTGCCATAAAATAAACAATGCCTTTATATATGACAATCTTCGGACCAAATTAGGGGATTTTTTTTTTGTGCATAGGACATTCATTTACCCTTATGGTATTACTGGACCTAACAGATGTTACACATGGGTTAAGTGCTAAAAGTAACAGATATATTCCTGACACACAGCTATCCAAAAATTCTGTTTCTGTAGACACTGCATGTTTTTACATTTATTTCTGCCCAAAGGTTTACACGATTTAATAAAACAGCTCTAGGATTTGAGTCTCAGTTTAAACTTTAAGAACAACTCTCAGAAGTTTACTTTTCATATTCCTCTACTGTGTCATGTGCCTGTACTGCTCTTTGACCAATAATGTAATCCAGTATAATCATTTTTAAAAGTTGGAACTCAATATATTTTATTGCATAAAATAGAAGCAAAACAAAATGTAAATGTATATAACCATATTGCCGATTTGACTATAGCATTTGTTAAAAAAAAATATATATGTATATATATATTCCTTGTGTATAAAAAAGAAATATGCTTTAAATATTCATATGCCTGCAGTTACTTCAGCGTGTCTTCAGTAATTGCATTTAATCAGGTTGTAGTACATTTTAGTGCACCATGAGCATGATCAACCTGAGACTGAGCTTGGAAATAGTTAACGTTTTATATCTGTGGGCCTGATCAATGTATCCCTTGAGAAGATTGGTCTTGTTTTTCTGCAAATACTAAAATTGCCAACCACAAACAGGAAAAACTGTTCTGAAAACTAATAATGCAGTTTTGCTTGATCTCATTAACTTGATTGGACAATGTTTTGTGGAAAATGTCTGCTTTGGTTTGTCTTTTGAACAATTATTGTTTTTGTTTTAAGGCTGTTCGGTGCATTTGAGGATCAGTTTATCCTAGTGTGAGTTTTGCTTGTTTAAAATGTTTCCGATTTTTTATGTGACGCACGCAAGCTGCAAGTTATTTCTTTTTTAATGAAGTTATTAAAGCTTTCAGAAGTGTATAGTGTTTGAAGAAGGGGCTCATTTGTTGTATATACAATTACACACACACGCAATACTTTATGGTGTGGTATTCATACGTATCCCATTGTCATGCTTTGATAGATATTTGACTGTATTTCATTCAGTTATGGTGAAGGATGGTGATGTTGGCAGAGGAGTCCCACAGTGCTGCAGTTCTAGAGCCGTATTGATCGTCCGCAATGGAATGACATCAGCGCAATCTGTGCAGAATTCATCATATACAATGTATTGAAATTGCTGACTTAAAAAAGCAATCCAGCTCAAGCCTTACTTCTGAGACCGTCTGCTTTTTCGGATGCTCTCTCAGCAAAATTTCCAACTATCCAAGACACAAATAACACCGCACTGCTCAGTCATTTAAACCTGTGTCACCCCTTGCCTGGTGAGTGGTGATTCCACGAGGTGGAATTGTGTACCTTTTTTTGGGCAGAACCTGGCTCCAGGGGCTGGTCCACATGACCCCAAACCAGGTGAAGTACTTTATTTTGTGAATTTACTGAGGTAATTCTGTTTTATCTGGATCACATTTGTCTTGCCTCTGAAGTTTACTTTAATCCATTTAGCTGACACTTTCCTCCAAAGCAACTTGCAATGTTAAGGTTACAGTTACAAGCATACAATTATTTACAGCAGGATATTTTTTTTTTTTTTTTTTTACTGGAGTAGTTTTATGATTAGTAGCTTCTCAAGGGTACTACCAGTGAAGGCAAGGATCAAACCTGCAACCCATGGGTCCAAAAGCAGCAGCTCTAGCAACTACACTACCAGCTGCCTTTTACATTTGACTACTTTGCCAAGAGTGAACCCACAAATCTCCAGACAAGAAAGCCCTTAAGATCCTTCTCAGTTGTGATCCTCCACGGCAGGGACCAGAAACCTGTACTTTCCAAATAATACACACACAAAAAGTAATAAAAAATACACATTATATGAAACATCAATGTGTATGCAGTGCTGTATTATAATTAATTCTGAAATGGTTGCTTAACATTTAATACAATATTTTTCAATACTTCACATTTCAAATATATAATAAGTGAGTAAACTTAATTAAAATATGAACAGCACCACTCACTGCTCATTTACATATTCATACCTATGTCCCATGTGCCATACGGTAACCTGTAAGGGACAAACTTTACTAACATCCTCTCAGACCTCTTGTTACTGGCACTGTGAGAACCTGCAACACGCACAAACAGCACACGGGAGCAGTGAACGCTATAGAAAGCGGTTAAGATGGCCGCACAGCCCTATTCTGTTGGGGAAAGCTTTACTCCCATCTACTGGCTCAGCAAAGAAACACAGGCCAGACTCGCTTTTCAACAGACGATATTTTTTGAAAATTAGCGACAAATTATAATAATTTGCCAATAAGTCAGTAATTGAGAAAAGATGCTTGTATCCTCAAGAAGTTGTACCTGAACAGTTTGCACTGTACTAAGGACCCAGTTTATACACATACATACTGGGACAGCTGGTAGTGTACTGGTTGAACTACTCTCTTTGGACCCAAAGGCCCCTGGTTTCCTCCCCACCTCTGGCTGTAGTACCCTTGAGCAAGGTACTTACCCCAAATTCCTGGAGTAAAAACCATCCAGCTGGGTAAATAATTGTAGCCTTAGCCTTTTAAGTTGCTTCGAAAAGTGTAAAATAAATCTATACAAGCTCCTGCTAACCTTCATCTTACCACACGAGCTGTTTCCAGCCTCAAACTGCAGCCTGCTTAAGTTGCTGACTCCTCGTCCTCCCCATTGCTAATGTACAGTTTTCACGGTGGCCACTGTTTTCTCCTCATACGTTTAGACCATATCTGCTTGAGACTGCCCATGTCCAGTCCTCCTCAAGCCTCACTGCTACTCTTCCTTAATGGACTGGACTGTACTTGGCGTCCTCTGGGACCTCAGTGCCGTTCCAACCCTTCTTCCGCTCCTGCGCTTCCCTGCAGTTTGGTGGTTTGCTCTGGGCCGCCAGGGTCAATCCGCTGGTGCTTTCTTTTGCTAGCACCCTGTGGGCATCCTTGGAGCTTTGCTTTGATGCTTCACTCTGCTATTTCTCCAGTGCCTGTACCCTTGTTAGAGTCTGGCCTACCTTGTCTAGTCCATTCATTTCTCTGTTGTGTTGCTGCCTTGTCTTTCTGGTTCCCCCTTTGTGCACCACTTTTCGAGGACCTTTAGAGAGAGTTGCCTGCCTTGCTGTTTCACCTAGTTGACCCCCTACACCCCTGCCATCTCCTGGTGCCTCCCACCTGTGGTTCCATGCTTGTCTCCTGGTGCTTCCTACTGCCTGTCACCGCATCCCTTTCCTGGCTCCCTGCATTACTGTCAGTCACTTTGTTACTTCAAGTTTCCATTCCCCACCACTTGCCTTCCAAGTTTGTTCTGATTCTGTCTCTGGGTTTTGTTTTTGGATGTCTTTAATTGTCCATAGTCATACGGGATGTCCTCTGCAAAGCTCCGTGAGCATATGTATTAAGTACATCTGTCAATCAATTGTTGTATCATTAAAAATAACCAGCATGAGGACTGCTTATATCCTGTGTCTGCAGCACACGTTACATTCCAATTCATCTCCTTTCTCTCTGATTATACACAACCTGTAATCTTAAACAGGGGTTCCCTCATAAATTATTTCCTCCTTCTGACTCATCTGTATCCACACAGCTGTTCACTTTATCTCCACTACTTGACATGATTGTACAAACATTAACAGAATTTAATAACAGCCATTCGGTTTACGGTATTCACCAGTCAAAGCAATTTCTTCCTTCCCCGTCTTTGGTTTATGGTCAGAAAGATGATAAGGGTAGCAATGAACCATCACCCAGTTTAGCTACTAAATATGGCATAAGGCATATGCTGGCATTATTTTTGAGACTGCCCCCTCGACATGTTAAATAATGTTTCAGTTTTTGTAACTAATGTACCTGCAATTTGGGAACCAAAAATTTGGTCTCTTTGGAACTCTGTTACATGCCTCCTGTTGCTTTGAAATCTCACATATTGTAATACTAATCATCTGATAACACATACTGAAAACCGGCAGTTGGTCTAATATGACTCACTTTTACTGCTGCATTTGAAATCATAATTCAGTTCTACTTTTTCATGTGGTGTTTCCTTTTCTGGGCAACCTCCTGTAGAATCAGCTACAGCTGTACATTGTGAGCTTTAAAAGGACTGATATTTGCAGTAGGTCTGCTATTACACAAAATGCACAATCTGGAGGAATAAGCACAATAATTTGGATCCCTGAAAAGTGTAAAACAAGTATGTAATGAATCACGTTTCACTATCTTTTTTAAATTGCATATCTGTGTGGCTAGAGATATCTTTCCTCATGTTTAAAGTTCCAAGACAATAATGTCCCTTTATACATTGTTAAACAGAACTAAGAATGGGTTCATGAACATCAGGAAAGAGTTGTGCCACCCATGGCCTTCATAATCTTCAGATGTAAACATCATTCATCCTTCAAGTGGAGTTCCACCACTTTCCAAAGATTGCTTTTTTTCAATGAATGGTCCAATATCAAAATAAACAAGACTCATGACAGCATTGCAAGAAGAGCCAAACCTGTTTTGAAGGCTAAGACTAGCCCTCCTTCTTATTGCTTGCTTTTGTTGGTTGGTATTTGTGATATCTTCCATCTATTAAAATAAAGCCCATACATGTTTTTTTCAAAAGATTATTTTTAAATTTTGAATTTTTCGTGTTTTTTCATGAAAAGATATTAATCTTCAGTTAAAATTCAATTTTTTCGAAACTTAACAAGAAATTAATTCAAGCAACATTACATCAAGCAATAATACCCACCACAGTTTCGGAACCACTTGTCCCATACGGGGTCGTGGGGAACCGGAGCCTACCCGGCAACACAGGGCGTAAGGCCAGAGGGGGAGGGGACACACCCAGGACGGGACGCCAGTCCATCGCAAGGCACCCCAAGCGGGACTCGAACCTAATATCCTACTCCACTAATATCAAAATAATATCAATATTTAGCCAAAATTCTTCCAGAAGCAGAACTCTTCAATGTAAGAATAGAAAATTTGTTCTATATCTTCTTTAGTCGTGGGGGCGCAGTGGTGCAGTGGGTTGGACCAGGTCCTGCTCTCCAGTGGGTCTGGGGTTCGAGTCCCGCTTGGGGTGCCTTGCGACGGACTGGCGTCCCGTCCTGGGTGTGTCCCCTCCCCCTCCGGCCTTACGCCGTGTTGCCGGGTAGGCTCCGGTTCCCCGTGACCCCGTATGGGACAAGCGGTTCTGAAATGAAAATCTTCTTTAGTCGAGTTCTTCCGTTTCAGTTAGACCTGTTCTCAATCCCAGTTTTCGTGCAGCTCATTTAATGCGCACTTACAGATCTCAGAGGGATTTGAATTAATGAACTGACACATTTTAAGTGTTGCTTTAAAGCTTAAAGGTTTTTCACTTCTTAAGTGCATAACAAACTTTTCCAGTCACCAGCATGCTGAAATAATAAAAATACAGCAACATAATAAACTTCTTAATTGACTGAAGTCTATGGTATGAACCGGAAATAGTGTACGCTGCAAAAACATACTGTTTTATCTCCCATAATACTGTGTATTAATTCTTGCGCATGGTAAGACAATTTACAGAGGACAAATCAAAAAGCACCCACAATAATGTTTGTAAGAAAGTTATACTTTCAGATTTTTCCTCATTATTAACAAAGAGCATAAAACATTACTTGACAGCAATGTCTTAAAAAGAAATTATGCAATTCATATAGATAAAACATGCTCTAATTCTTTCAAGCCATTTAACCAACTGCTAACACTGTCTATAACACTGCAATCTTGATAGAATACACATGAATACATATGAAAACATATGTCAAATATATCCATAGTTTTTGATTAAAAGAGCATAATATACACTTTTTCATGTACAAGGGGGCCCTTCTTATGCGTATTTTATTTACTTACCAATTTATTTACTCAGCCAAGTCATGAAATTAAAATGACGAAGGGACACAATTACTGTGCTCCGTACTTGTGGTACATTTACTCCTTTAGCAGACACACACACGCTGTCTGAACCGCCTGTCCCATATGGGGTCGCGGGGAGCCGGAGTCTAACCTGGCAACACAGGGCAAAGAATTAGAGGGGGAGGGAACACACCCAGGATGGGACACCAGTCCATCGCAAGGCACCCCAAGTGGGACTCAAACCCCAGACCCACCAGAGAGCAGGACCAGGACCAGGTCCAACCCACTGCGCCACTGCACCCCCCTCCTTTAGCAGATGCTTTTCTCCAAAGCAATGTAATAATACACAATATTAAATAAAAGGGATGTTTTTCAGCTTCCATTGGGTACAAAGTGCTTGAACCATTAAGATTCAATGACCGAGTGTATGTACCAGCGCTGCATAGCTTGCTGAGGCAGTTTGTTAGTATCACACTGGTTTTGAATTTTTATTCATTCATTTCCTTCGCAATTACTGAGTGACTGTAACTGAGCGACAGGAGAAAAAGCTTCTTCGGGATTCTTCCGCTGTGATGTTTAAATCAAAAATTCACTCTTCCACAGTTGCTTTTATTTTTCATGCTACTTATGTGCTCTAATTCATCTTCAGGTTATGAAGTGCAGAACTTATGTTTATGTTAGTGATGGTAATAGCCATCCAGGTCCTGGCTCAGCAAAGCAGCCCAAAACTATCAAACTAAAAGTACAGCACCTAACTCAATTTACCATACTTCACACTATGTCCTAATGTGTTGCTGTTGCTTGAGTGGTTGTTTACAGGTGTCCAACTGCCATTGGTCTGTTATCCTGTCAATCATCATTATCAACAACATCACTGCAAACCTCCCAGCCAATGAAAAGCAAGGTAGAAAAAATAATTTAAAGCAACTGGTGTTGGAGTTTGAAGCTTTTTTTTTTTTTTTTAAGAACTGATCTTTGTGTTTTTGCTGAGTGCTCTAGTTCTTGTGTTTGTTTTGCCTGATTGTTTTTTGTACATTCATCCCTTTTCCAGTCTATCTGTCTCTTGTGTTGCTCAGCTTAGTGTTAACTGTGACTTGGGGGAAGTAAGAACACCACGTGACCTACACTTGCACATGTGGGTTTGTCTGGAGTGTTTGTTTGTTCATTCATTTGGCACCAAGCAGGTTCCTTTCCCCGTGTGTTTTTGGATGTGTAGTATACAGTTGTATTGTAATGACCTGCGTTGCCGTGAGTTTGAGCGGGAAAACGTGTTTATTGTAAACAGTTGTATTGTGGGTAAATCGGAAGAAAGTGTTCAACCGCTGAGGGGACTTACGGAGGGTATAAGGGGCTGACTGTGTTTGTCAGGGTAAAAAGAGAAAAAGCCTGAGAGGTGCTAAGTAGGGGGGGGGGAAGGCTGGTTTGAGATGCAGGTCTGTGAGGAAAAAAGGGTTCTTGGACTGAGAGCGTTATTTTTCCCTGTGCTACTATTCTAATAAACATTCATCATGAATGCTGTCTGTGCACCCTTCTTCACCCCATTTGAACCTGGAGCACTGCGTGCCACAGTATTTTCACCTATCTTATGTACAGTATATAGTAAATCACTTGCACCAAAAATCCTGTTTGCTCTTTTCTTTTTCGTCCCTATCTAAACCCCTGGTCTTCAGGCAACTTAACGTTACACCCCTTTATCCTTAGACACCTTGGGGTCATAACAGACACTAAGGCTTTATGTTCAAAAGGGTGGCTTATAGCACAGTGCTTAGAGCTGTTGCCTTAGGACTCAAAGGTTACAAGTTTGAATCCCACCTCTGGCTATACAGTAATACTGTTAAGTGAAATACTCACTTGGGAATTACTGTACTCCAGTAGAATTATCTGACTGTATAAATAGGTAAATAAGTCACTCTAGAGGAAAGTGTTCAATAAGTAAATGTTGAGGTCTATTTTGGCTTTTCTATTCAGACCAACAAGTTTGACCTTTGTCTTTTCAGGTCAGAGAAGAATGTTCCAAAGGCTTGTGGGTCATCTGTGGACTTGGCAAACTTGTACTCTTTTCTTCCTACTATTCATTCATGAACACCATATTGGCCTCTGTCCTGAATCATCAGGGATGACATTAGATGAGGCAAGTGATCTCAGTACCATTGGATGTAACTTTGGTGTTCATGATGATTTTCCAGTTTTCTCAAGTTCAATGTTTAACGATTGCGGCTGGGTTCGGGATTGCGGACGGTATCGCCTCCTCTTCTCAGTGTCTGCAGTTGGTACAGCCTAGTAGTAAGAGGTATGGAATTGTGTCCATCTAAGTAGTTTTATGCACCAACTTATTCCCAGGGTAGAGAGCTGCCAGCAGACCATACAAAACTGGCTTGAAAAAGAAGGAAAATAAACACATTTCCCAAAATATTTTCTTGTTTTCTTTCTTAAGCTTGCTTTATTGGCCAAGACAACACAAAGTTTTCTATTGCTTTATATTGACTCACACTACATTCACCGTCATCCACATGGTGCACAAAAATACACCAAATAAAATCATCGCAACCTTTATTGGCCCTCTGCCTGATCATGTCAGTTGGTAATTTGCAGGTTAGTGAACAGTGCATGTGCCTCTTCTCTCTCTAGATGACAATCTAAAAATGACAATGAGTTCATAAATATATGTAGTGCGGATATGTTATGCCATTGGATATATTACACCAAGTTCAATATACCATTTGAGCCTTATATATGTTCCACTGAAAAGTGTAAGGATACACTGCAGATAACCAGTGATTATCACAGAAAATTTCACAGAGCCCCTAGAGAGAAGTTTATGAATTGCCTATGGTTTTTTTTCAGTAATTTTGTAAAAATGATTGTCCAGTTCCTCTGTACTCAATTTTTAAAATACTTTCTTTAAGGAAAAAAGATAAAAGAAGTGACAACACTGTCACTATACAGAGCAACTCCCAAGTATGTTTTCCCCTGGTCAAATTATCCATAAAACAGTTGGAGTTCTGATCATAACTGACCAATGACATGATCTGGACAAGAGCATCCAAGCTACATATCGAGCAAGCTTTAACAATCGGAGTTAGCCGGGAGCAGTAGTAGAATAAAAAACATATCAATCAAGTGTAAAGAAATCTTTGGTGAACTTCCCCTTATATAAATACCTTCAAACAAGTATTCAAATATTAAACTATAAGATGGAAGACCAGACACTGACATACATTTCAGAACCGCTTGTCCCATACAGGGTCACGGAGCCTACCCGGTAACACAGGGCATAAGGCCGGAGGGGGAGGGGACACACCCAGGACGGGACACCAGTCCATCGCAAGGCACCCCTAGCGGGACTTGAACCCCAGACCCACCGGAGAGCAGGACTGCGGTCCAACCCACTGCGCCACTGCGCCACCGCACCCCCCATTAATGACACTGACACTGACAATTAAAAAAAAAAAAAATACAACATACACTATCAGAAATCTATTACAATGCAAAAAAAAAAAAACACAAATAAAAATATTATTTAAATATGTACAAGTCACCAAGTCCATATAAAGTGAAATTAAGATTTAAAGATTAGGTTACAGTCCGCCATTTCTGGGAATGTCGGCATCCTTGACATTTTTAGCAGATGAGACTTCCAAATCAGTTTAAAACAGATTCATCAGTATATTCTGACGTGACTTCTTTTTTCTTATATCAGTGCCTTAGCAGAGATTTATCGCATATTAATAAAAATGCTTCATTTCTGGTCCAATGTATAATCTTACAGAATACATAAAGATTTTATCTTGTGTAAACTGTGACGCCTAGGCCAGTGTTCTAGGCATTACATTAACAGCTCAAATGTTTTACAGGTAACACATATTAGAATGTGCCTTGGAAGAAAAAAAAGGCAATAAAATAATGAAAACACCTGACACTTTCTCCTCCTTTTCCCATGCCCCAGGCATGAAGACCATTCTCTGAATGAATGAGAAGACGTTAAAGAAGGCTGTAATGGCAAAATATTATCCTTTTTCTTCCACTCTGATACCGAGGTAATTCATTTTCTGAACTGTATTTGAAAAGACCATAATAGTAAACTGAGCTTCTGAATGATGGTCAGTTAACCTTTGCACTTATAAATTTTCCTTGTATACTAGATACTAAAAAACCTCAGTCCAATATATCAAAATAAAATTGTGTAAATATACAACTAATCCAAGACATTTTAAGAAAGTCATCATTCACAACAGAAATATTCAAAGTTTAAGATTGCTGCATTGATAAGTACATGAGAATTTGGTTTTCGATTACAGTGTAAGAAGTATAAAATACCATTTTGTCAAAATTTTTTTTCCAGAAATAAGATTCTAGCAACCAGTTCAACCGATGCCCAAAACATGCAAAATTTTTTAAACTTAAAAATATGTGTAAAACTTCTGAAAAGTTAAATAGTAATAAAGCTCTTATATACATGTACTTTGGTAAATTTGGTCATTTAAAATCTAATTTATTTTACATTTATTTAACATTTTTAACATTTCTAATTTCATGACTGCACCTGTTTTTTGTTTGTTAACATGGATGTTTTGACAAAGGATTTTCCTCAAATGTTCATCAGCAAAAAGCTGTAACACGTAAGAAAGCGGAGTGTCCTCTGCTCCAGTGTTTAAACGGGGTAACCCCAATTCGAACATGTCATGTGTGGGAGGAAAATCTGAAGGCCTGAGAGTCTTTGCTTCCAGGAAGTGAGAGCATTCTCGGAATATTGTGTTTGGGTCGCAGCTATTGAGGTAACTGTATAAATATCGATTTTTGGTTCTTTATATTGGAAAGTGCATCGCGAGCTGATCCAATAGAAGATTCCGCGCCCCTCTGGTAATACGTCATTTGACTTTGCCGAGTAATCAGTCCTTGCTGAAGGTGGCGTCTGCTTTCAGCAGAGCGTCCTCATCCGCCGTCAGATCCAGTCTGAAGCTGTCCAGGGTTTGTCTCATCATGAAAGACTCCTTTCGTCTGCAAGGGCAGCACAGACACCATGGTGGACAAGCGAACACACACAGCTAACGGGACACGCAGCACCTACGTAAACAAGTGCTGCTGTTTAAAGGCTGGCATACTAAAGATGATGAAGTAATCAAAGTTAACTTTTTCCAAACTCCCTTTCAATAAAAATCATGAGTAAACATCTTACCGTGTTTGCTTTATGTACATTTTGGACGATAAGCGGTAGCTGATTTAACGTAGTGGTTAGAGCTATTGCCTTTGGAGCCAAAAGGTTGCAGGTTTGAATCCCCCCTCCAGCTGTAGTACCATTCAGCAAGGTACTTACCCTAAATTGCTCCAGTAAAATTACCCAGCTGTATGAATGGGAAAGTAGCTTAACATTGTAACTCTCTTTGGAGAAAAGCATCGGATGAATGTAAGTGGGATGACCACCTAATTATGTGTATTATTTTGCATTAAGAATACAAGCACCGCTGTATGCACCAGCATGCGTGATTGAGATTGTGTGTGTGTGCGTGTGTGTCTCGCCAATGTTCTCACTTCAGTTGCAGGTTCTGGTCCAGCAGCTGTCTCTGCAAGCGTCCGTTGGCCTCCCGCTCCTCTGCCAGCTCCCTCTGGACGCTGCGGTACTGCTTGTCCTTGCGACCCGCCTCCTCCTCGGCCTCGTTCAGCTGGCGCTTCAGAGAGCGCATCCTTTGGGTCATCTGGGGTCACGGAGCACAAGTGTTAGGTGCGAGGTCAGTTATCTCACTTAGAAATGCGGACGAACAGGGACAGGACGAGAACGGTCCGCTGTAGCAGCGTTACACAGTTCGGCCGAAAGACCGTACTGCACACCCCTGGGAGAGCTCTGCAAAAGGGAGCTCTCTGCTGCCACCATGTGGTGAAGGTGTGGTGAAGGTGCGGTGAGGGTGTAGCGAGGGAGCGGTAAGGGCGCGGTGAGGGTGTGGTAGGGGTGCGGCGAGGGTGTGGTGAGGGTGCTCTCACTCTCGTACCAGTTCCTTCTGCTCAGTGGCCAGTTTGTGCTCCTCCTCCAGCTGGTCCGTCAGCTCGTTGATCTTTCTCTCGAGCTTCCCGATGGCGTTTGTGAGCATCATTTTATTTCTGCACAGCACAAGCACAAGCCACATCAAAATCCAAAATCCATAATAATTATAATTCAAAATCCATTATAACTGAATGGTGCAGAAGAAAACAGGCTGATTCCACATATATGGACAGTATAGCTCCTTTTACACTAAACCAGCTGTAGATTTAAAGAGGAATGCAAAACTGAAATAATAACATATTTTTTTTTTAAAAATTCAGTAAATTTATTTAGAAATAAATAAGAAACTTATTTTTTAATTACCTATAAATACTTTTAATAAAAGTACAACAGCGCTGTGCCCACAATGTCTAGAAAACCCAATAAATAATTGCTTCAAACCACCGAAGACTATTTTTTCTGTTTAATTGTTGAAAATACAGTCCAGTTACCAGCTGAGCCATTACTGACCTCTCCTCCACACGAAGTAAGTTCTCCAGCTCCTTGACCTTGTTTTCGGCCTTTGAGACGACATCTTCCTGAACCCTGTTGTTCTGGAGCTCCAGGACCTCGATGCGAAGCTCCCTGATCTGTGGGAATGGAGTAAAACAGATGAACAGTGCACCCTCAGACCACGTCATTCATGGCAAAGTACTGCACAGCGTGATTCCGAAATTAGACCAGTTGAAGACATCTACAGAAAATGTGCAAGTTACTTAAATCTACTTGGTAACACTGAAAATATTACATCAGCAAAGCCCTAGAGCGCTCTAGCAGAATTAGCTGTAGCATAATGATATAATTAAGGATAGTACACAGCCTGGGTATGTAATATGTAGCAAGTCTGTCTATATTTTAAAACCATCAAGTATAACTTAAATAAGACACTGATTTGTGAAATACTGGCTGCCGCCGTTAAGACCATGTTTTCCCCGAAAATGTCGTTTTTCTTCTTAAAAGTCTACTCGGCGTTTATCAAGTACGTATACCTGCTTTTCCAGGATGGCCTTCTCACATTCAAGCTGTTCGTTCAGGTCTTTCTGCTGTATGAGCTTCAGCTGAAGCTGCTCTGTCTGAAAAGTACGAGGGATCCTTTAAGGGAAGCACATCACTACGCCGCAAACCCTGCGCGCTCACACTCTTGTATACTTTGTGACTCGACAGCGCCATTAAATTAGTACCCTAAGGACACAGTAAACAGAAAGCTCGAAATAAGGGGTTGCTTCAAGACGACTGCGTAATGAGTAAGTGTGCTGCAGAAGAGATTACGCACAAAAGTCAACAGATTAACTCTCACTGTTTATATAACCCGTCATCCAGTCGCTGCCGTCAAATGTCGTTAATCTCTTTCGGTCGTCTGAGAGCTGATTTCGTGAATGACCGATGATGTCAGGATCCCGTCTTTTCAAACGTGCTACGCGTACCCATGGGCTCACACACCTGTTCCAGGGTCCGTTTGTGCTTGCTGGCCCATCTCTGTTCGCTGTCGTGCATCTCTTCCAGGTCGCTCTCCAGATCAATTGCCCTTTCCTGGCAAACAAACAGTTCCAGTGCGAACTTTGTGAAACGAAGCACACAAACCGCGTAAGGCGCTGGAACATTATCTTCTGTCGCGCTGGTTCGGCAGCGATCGAACTTGCGTCGGCCCTTAAAGAGGACTTTGCCGCTGTTTTGTGTAGAGGAAGTTATCATCAGGACAGGATGAAGCTTCAAGCTGACTGCTTGAGTACTGCTAAGCAGATGTTCAGGTTTCCAGGTACCTGTGCCTGCTTGAGCTGCTTGGCAAGGTCCTCCTTGGATTGCGCCATGGCCTGAAGCTCCATCTGCAGGTCCTCCACCGTGCGCTCGGCCTGTTTGCACCGCAGCTGCAGCCGTTCCCTCAGCTGGATCTCCTCCTCCAGCGTGTGCTCCCGGTCCATGAGCTTCTCAGACACCTGGGCCAGCAAACAGCGCAGGCCGTTACATTCATTCATCTAGCCGATGCCTAACTCCAACGTAGCTTCCAATGGTGGTTAAACCACCGAAAATGACTTTCCCATTTATACAGCTAGGTGATTTTTACTCGGGCAACGCACGGTAAGTACCTCACTCAAGGGTACTGCAGCAGGGAGTGGAATCGGAACCCAAAATCTCAAGTCCAAAGGCAGCGGCGCTAACCACTGGCTACCTGCCTGCAAGGCCTTGCGTACCATCCGCAACTCACACAGGTACAACCAACATCAGTTTCTTGAAAAATTATAATGAACATAGCAATAGTAGTGATGTTTAATTAGTATAGTATTTAGGGCCAAGAAAAAAATATACAAAGAGGGGAAGGATTCGGCAGCAGCGGTACAGCAATGTGTAGCAGCGGTCCGTGTCGCTGGACGTCCCCCACCTCTCCTTGCAGTCGGATCACGGTCTGTTGAGTTTTCTGCAGCTCCTGTGCCCTCTCCAGCAGGCTCTCCTCCAGCTCCTCCACCCGCGCCTGGGCGTCGTCCTTCAGCTTCTGGTAGAGCCTCCGCTCGGCGTCAGCCTGGCTCGCAGCTTTTAAGGCCTCTCCCAGCTACCGAGACAGGCAACGCTCTCATTTTACACTGCATGAGTGTTCGCCGTCACAAGGGAATGGTATGTATTTGATTCTCTTGGCCTTTAACGTCACCCAAGGCTCCAGCAAAGCAAGCAGAAGAATATTTAGGCAAATGCACGGCTCTGCTTGAGCGCTTACCTTGCATTCTGCATTTCTAACGAATACTGCTCGATTGTGGGGAGTCCAGCGCGGTGTATCTAGCACCGCACATCACCTTCGATAAAGGTGTCAGCTAAACAGGACACGATCGTAATCACTCTATGTCACTTTGGAGAAAAGTGGTTGTCCGGATGAATAAATGTGAATATAAACCTAACGAGAGTTAGTAGAGCCCTGTAACACTGACCCTGCCTCTGACAGGCCCATTGTAAACTGAGAAGCTCTGCGTTACCCTGCCTGCCAATGTACAGCTACGGTGCCGAGGCTTGCGGTTTACGCCCTGACGTCATATTGAAGTTCCTTCATACATGCAGGGAGAGTGGCGCTCACTCACCTCAGCTTCCAGGCGCATCACCGTGCTGTTAAGGTCTCCTGTCTTCTTCTCCCGCAGTTGCTTCTCAGCCTTCAGTTCCTCCAGCTCCCTCTCTGCGTGCCAGAGCTTTTCGGATAGCGCCTGCATCTGCTGCGTCTGCTTCTCGAGCGCTTCCTGCAGCAGGGGAATTGACCTGTCATCACCTCTGTTTTATTGAGTCAACAAAAGGAGTATAGGATGATCTCGAGGAATGAGGATGTCCCCGGAGGACTGCGTAACGTGAGGAGCTTTGCGTTCGGCCTCTATATTTGTTGAGCCATCCCTTCACTGCCATGAGCTCAACACGGGATTAGAATGTTGACTATATACATCGTGCCACAGACAACGGGTAATTTTTAGACTTCGCCGGCTTCGGCCGTAACGTTGGCTGTTATACCTCATGGTCTTTAATCTTGTTCTTCAGGGACTGCTGCAGGAAGTTGAAGGCGTATTCTTGAGTATGGGCCTCTACCATCATCTCCCTTGCTTCTTTAAGCTCAGACTGCAACCAAACATGCAAACAGGATATCCATAAGCGATATCAGGAGGATAAAATAACCCTCTGACAGTGATAACTCGTAGCAGTGCGTACACACACTTGTGATCTTTGTGAATGTTGTAATAGATGACTTAAGATGACTTAATAATATGACCTTTAAAAAGGACCGACCCACACTGTAACTGTCAGAGAAAAACATTAATCATAGATTACTAGGGCATGTTACGAACTCATGCAATACAGTACACACACACACACACACACACACACACACACACGCGCACGCATGATGAATTACTGCTTGGCAACACTGCATTCTCGTTATGCATTCATGACATTTAAGTTGAAGATCATTTCCTGAACGGTACTGTGTGCATCCTGATGTCATGGGACTGGCGCTTTGCTCTAGTTAAACAGGGATGCGAGGTGCTGCTGTTCAGGCTGCTACGGTATTTGTGTGTTTTTGTGAGACAAGCGTGTGCTGCAGTACCTCCTGTTTGCCGAAGCGCTCGTTCATCATGCCGTTATCTGTCTCCAGCTCTGTTATCCGCTCTCTCGTCTTCTTCATTTCCACCTGCAGCTGGGTGTTTATTCGCTGCAGGTCCCCAATTTGCACCAGTAGCCCCCTCATTTCGAAGCGGATCTGGTTCCTCTCCTTGTCCAGCTCAATACTTTCTGCCTCCAGGAACTGGTTCCTCTGTTGAGCGCAGGCAGGATAAATGTGACAAGACACAAGCGCATCTGTGGGTCATTTAAAGGTTTTTTTCTCTCCCACGATACACACACCGTCAAAGAAAGAATCTGTGAAGAACAGATCTTACGTTTTATTATATTTATATAGAGTAGCTGTCATATGAACAATACAATGTATTCTGGAGAAAAAACCTCAAGGTGAATTGCAATATATGTAAAGCTCAGCTTTCTTTTTATTTTTATTAGCAAATTTTAGAAGATTACTTTGGCTCATTAATAGACGATAACTTTTCAGGAAGAGTATCATATACAAATAACAGAAAGGTTATAGAGGTGTGAGGATAAATTCCACACCTTCTGAACTGTATCAAGCTGAGCGGTCAGCTCTTCGATGAAGTCCCGCTTGCTGGGAGCTGCGGGTCGCATGGAAAGCATATTGGCAGCAGCCTGTAACAGCGAGGACACACGTCAACGGAACACTGCCAAGGAAATTGCCTAGAACCATTTTTTTTTTACAAATGGGAATAACAGATAATACAATCTATATATTTGATTTATGTTCAGGTGGCACGTGACAAACACAGCAGTAATTTCCACATGGCTGTATGCCCTTTTGTATAAAAATTAACATAATTTAGGCAAAATAAAACTTATACTGACATATGTTGTATACAGTTTATGCTCTTTGTGTCCTTATTGTAATATTTTTACATATATTAACATACATGCATTTTTCATGACTCTACAAAACACAGCTTTGTGGATCAGGCCTGACCTCACGCCTCCTAGTCAAGGTCTCGTAGGCGGAGAAGCGGCCGCGGGGCGCGGCTACAGTGGGCGAAGCCACGGGGCTGGTACTTCTGCTGTTGTAACTAAAGAGGTTGAACTCAGATGTTCCCGGTGACATTGTCTCCTGAGCAGCGGGAAGAGGACACGGAGAGGTTGAAGTGTAGGTCTTACACATGACATTAAGTGCTTATTTATAAATACACAAATACCGGCGCGGTAAAGTCATAGTTTATTAGGCTAGGTACACATTTCCGGTAGAGTGGTGTAACTTAAAGGTCACAGTTATGCAGGCTGAATTAAAAGTAATACCTTGTACTCTGACACTCCTCTGTACATCTGGGTGTAGTCAATTGAAGGAGAAGTATATGGACTGTTGAATACCCTGGGAGGGCTGTCCATCTGAAAACAGAGTAAATGTAGTAATTCCTGTAGTCATATATCTTACACATCATAATTGCAGAGTGACAACGAAATCCCAGATGACCCCACTTGGTCACTATAAGACGTAATGGGAACCTGCCCTTTTTGTAGTCAGAAAGGTCCTGTACACATGAAAATTCCTGCTGGTAAACATAGAAATTAATTAATTCTGTGATAAAAGGTTCCGAGTCTTGTCCAAGTCACTATCAAACACAATGCTATAACTCTGTAGAGGAGCCAGTGTGCATTATGGGTGTTGACCATGAAAAAAATTGCACCGATGGTAATACAGCAGATACTAAGAAAAAAAAAAACATCTGCGCATTTTCGTTATGTGCTTATCACAAAAAATGACAGTATGGAAATTGTGCAAAGCACTTGTGTATGTCCCATCTGGCCATCAAAGCACACATTTTAAATTATTTCGTGCGGTTAAGAATGCAGTGACAACCTGACAATCTCCAGGTCCCGCTGCAAGCGCTCACCTTGTCCGACATGGTGTCCCAGTCCCGGGATGCCAGGGACTCCAGGGATCCGCGGTAGTTGTTGGGCCCAGATCTGGAACTGTTGCTCTCCCAGCGGGAATTCCTGGGCCCATTCTCTCTTGTTGTTCCATCTGGATCCCTGGAACTGTTCCCAAGCACGTCCGAGCCAAGAAACAGCTGATATTTTGGGTTCTGGCTGACTTTTGGGTGAGATGGCTCTTCTTCAGATGGAGGACTTTCAGGCTGCTTGTTTGGATCAAAGTCTGATTCCTAGAGGATCAGAACATTTCAGAACAATAGGTCACGTATGTATACAGTGCTGGAAGTACCAGCACATTAATGATAACAAACTGAACTGCACTGTACGGTAAGTTCAAAAAAGGAAAAAAAAAAAAAAAACAAAACCGAACGCGACGCAAACCATGCAAAAGTGAACAAAGAGCAGAATCACAGAAGCACAGCTGACGTATGACAACGAATGACAAGTGAAGCAGCTGTAAGCTTGGTGTAGGATGGAGAAGTGAGTAAAGAGGTGCGATGCAGGAAAGACAGATGTAACACTTCTTCACTCATGCTGGTGAATACCGAAGCACATTGCTCCCATCGTAGGAGACCTTCTCCCGTTTCACGACGGACGTACGAGTGCCGTTAGTGCAAACAGCGTGCCGGTTGGTGACGACGAAGCGAGGCAGGACAAAAAAAAAAAAAAAAAAAAAAAAAACCATGCATTTGTTTTATGCAACCTTCCAAGCAGCTCAAAGCAAGCGTGTCCCTCCTGCGCTGACTCCAAGCCCAGCGAAGTGTTTATGCTGGTCGCACTGCTGTCCATTGCTGGATTACTTACCGAACCTACTCCAGAACCAGTAAGAGCTTGGGATGTCTTGGGATGGCCATTTGGTGCACTATCGGGGCCCTGTAATCCAGCTTCCCTTGAGTTATTCGTAGGAGGTGTCACTCTGATGGAGGGCAATACGCCGTTCTTGTCGGATTTGGTCACGTCCACCTGATTTTGACCGGACGCACTTCCATTCTCTGTCTTCTTGGTCTCTGTTAACGCGGTCTCCGAAGTATGCTTCTCCGCACAGAGCTTGCCGGTACTAATTTTGCCGGGGGAAGATTCGGTTGTTGTAGGTGACCCCGACGGTGAAGACTGGGGACTCTTGCCGCCCGAGAATTTGTGGATAAGATTCTTGACATTTCTCGACTTCTTCAAGTCTGATTCCGTCCTCAGAAGAGCCTTGTTTGTCGCTACACCAGCCTTCGAATCGAACCCCGCAGAGCTCTGGGTTTCTATGGTGATGTTTTCCATTAGTTCTTCAGCGGGGGATTTTGTTGGTATCGCAGTGCTAGTATTCGGAGGGCCTCGTTCTCGTTTCTCACCGTTTTCTGAGATTTCTCCAGCTGTGATGGCTTCCTGGGAAAAACAGCTTTTGTTTCAGCAATGGGCATCTGTACAGCTAGTGCCCTTTACTCTCATTTTGATTTGCTAAACCACCTCTTTAGTTGCACAAATTACGCTTGCTGAAACATGCAGGACAAAACACCAGCACTAATAGGAAAAAGTCATGAAAAGCAAATGGCAAAAGTATAATTTTCTGGGTTTTTAGTGAAGCTGCAAAACGGCTCTGTGCAAAATCGAGGGAACGCTCTCCGTTCATCAAACATCGCGTCCTACGAATTCAGTCGCTGCACTACAGCTACGTTTGCAGCAGTAACGTTTTCAGCCACTTAAAAACCACGGAACTTACAGTCTCGCCTCGACATCGGAAATTGTTAAAGAAGGCAGCTCTGCGTGTGGGACGGCTCGTTCGGTCCTCGGCGTTTTCAGAAGAGAACCTTGGAACGTTATACTTGCCCCGACTCTGAAACAAACCTTAGCCACAGCAACTCCACCCCTGCAGTGTAACCTTTAATTGCCCAGCTTGTCATTTAACCTACAAAAAGCCAACGTGGCAGAGAAAGACTCTCCTTCCCCCTGACCAGTACGAGAGAACATGTCACCGTGTGACTATTAAGCCTTACCGCTAGTATGACATTCTCTCCGGTAGCTCTAGGTTTCAAGGCTTTCTCAGAAAAACAATTATTTTTAAGTACAGTGCATTCTGAGTCGAAAAAATAAAAAAGGAACGGCGTCTGCAAGCCGGACAACCTTACAAAGTCACGGCTGTAGATAAAATCTCGTGTATAATTTACCTTAGCAATGAGACTTTCGTGACCACAAGTCTTTCACATCTTCTCTATACTCCCCCGTGTGGTGCTAATATCACGACAATGACAGTCAGTGAGCGTCTTTAATGGGTTACAGATTTAAGCCTATAATGTGGAAGCCTGAAGTTAATGTGCATGTTACTTTGACTAATGCAATTGCATTATCACATATTTCCCATGCTTATGGGAATTACAGTTAGAAAAGAAACAAATTCAAATTATATCAGCTCTGTCTGCCTCTCTCTGGCAGGTTATGTTTAATTAACATGATGGCTGCAATATTTACGTTCTCGGTTTACCCAGGCATATGAAAGCACACCCATCGCACAGCTGTAAGCCTGAATTGAAAAAGAAAGAAAAAAAATACTTTAGAAAGACTAACACTTGTTTTAACACAAATCCCTACTGAGATGCCCCAACATCTGCTCATTCGTCTAAAAAAATGATGACGCCCTCTCTCCTCGAACACGCACCTCTCAGGATAGCCATCAGCCGAAGCAGATAAGAATGACAAAAATTAAATGAATAAACGTCTAATTCGGCCAAAAAAACTAAACCGAGCTCCAATTAATGATCAAATAGCGCAATTATGCTAATGCCGGTTATATAAATGAACTGGACGGTGTCCAGAAGCTGATTAGCGGAAGGCAGATTTGGATGAGGAATGGCTGAATTAATCCTGGGACTTGGTTCTCATCCCCCTCCAGTAAGCGCACAGCGGCAGCTGGAGGAGCAGGACAGACTCCTCTCAGGGTCATGCTCGCTGCATCATTAATTATTTATTACTATTATTTTCCACCACAAGTGAGGCCTGTGACATTTCCTCATCGTGCGCTGGGTTTGCTCGGGCTGCTGACGCTCCGCCGTGCCCGTCGCTGCACTGTGCGCCTTCGGTGCCCGGAACGCGTGCCGGACCTGGAAGTCCTCCCGACGAAAAGTAATTTTTAAAAGAAAGCGGGTCGGCGCGCTAACAGAGTGCAGCTATATCGCAGGAAAGTCACCTCTCCAAAGTGTTAATTATCCTAAATTCGAGGCTGAACAACACCTCTCGGCTGCCAGCTGACTGTTGCTATGCCAACTGCGAGGCGACGCGGGGCTGACGCTAACGGTCGTCGGGAGACAGCACGGGGAAGGGCCACGGGCGCGATAGCGCTTTCCGTTGACCCGGGCGTGGCGCCGAAGCGGCTCGTCCGGCAGCAGCCCGGCGCGTCCCACTTGACCGGGGGCTCTTGGCCCTGGCCCAGTCGCAGCTGAGTCACACAGGGAAGAGCATTACAGTACATCTGTCCCATTCCCACGGCACCAAAACTCCGTCTATCAGCCGGCTCCACAAAGCCATTTCCGCGGAGCGACAGCAGACAGCCTTTCGCTTCAGATTGAACTGCAATCCTGAGTGGATGAGAATGGAAGCTCCGGTCCTCTGGGGCCCGCAGGAGCAACATATGGTATGGATTTGCAGCGCAGTGTGACCTAGATCTGCTGATACGAGGACCGTCGCTCCGAATGCGCCGTATGCGTATTCGTCTATTTTCGTACAATCCACCGAGTACTTGCAGTTATTATTTTGTAAGGCATTTTCACAGACACCGTTTTGCAGTATAAAACTGTCTTGCATCCGTATGGATGCTCCGGAGACAAAACCACGTGCCTAAAAATCAATGAGCAAATAGTCTGGACAGGTCAGAAATTCTAAACAATGGTGAAAGTACGTAGTTATTCGGAGGTAAATTCCTGCAATGTGTACATCTTATGTCGATAGTACCCCCAAAGAACGAGCTCCCAGGGCGCTAATGTTGAACGGAAGATACTTGAATGTGCACCATCATCAGCTACTAGATGATAAGATATTACATGACAGTTAGAAGACTAGACATCAGATGCATAATTGATATAGCAAAAAAAACATCTTAAAGTGAGGCTCCGATAAGAAGTAAATTCTCAAAATATCCGAATGCATTGCAGAAGATAGTAAGACAACGGTAGGATCTGCAAGAAAATTAGGAAAATTCAAATTTGGGAATTGCCATTGGCATTATAAAATGTAACGGTATCTTTTGTTGCAGTTTAATAATTTTCATTTGAAAGTGTGTATAGTGTTGAGAACAGGAGAACTGGTAGTCATGGGTACTAGTTCAGGGAAATTAAAGGGGAAAAGTAAAAAAAAAAAAAGAAAGCATCCTAGTATCTGCTGAAAAAAATAATGCAGATAGTTACCATGCCGTTCATCTCCAGGTTGAGTTCTCTCTTCATCCCGCTGAGGACTTTGTTGGAGGATTTCTCTAGGCGCTACACCTCCTTGTGGTACCTTTGAATGGCGGGCAAATGGAAACATTAAGAACAATAATGGTATGAATCTGAGACATAATCACACATATATGGGAAAAACTGAACAAAATCATTCAAATTGATTTTCAGGCAGAGTTTTTATCAGTGTGATTATTCAGAGACGCTTGTGCTGGGCGTGTTGTCCTTTGCTTTGACACATATATAATCTGTTATTTTCTATTATGTCCAACCAGCAGAGGGTGGTAGTCAATAAGAACATTGAACCACTATGAGCTAATGCAAAATTTCTAGAACAGACTCTCCTATTAGTCTGTGTGGATTATAATAGCAGGATGTTACACCAGTCCAGAGAATGGAGCCATTGTTTCCAAAAACGTTAGAGGAAGCAATTTCCTGAATATCAGGGCAGCTTAAATTAAATCTACATAAGCCAGCAACTATGTGTAGATGTTTTTATGCGTATGTTTTTTGTGACAACTGTATGAGAGTGCATGTGTGCACATGCTGTCATAGCAGCATTAGCGACGTTGTGTTAATTGACTAACAATATGTAGATCTAACAATATGCTGGTGACGCATTTATACGTCGTATAATACAATGCCCTGTAACCTTTGCTGTTCTTATCATCACTACTTTTTTCGATGAGGACCAGATGTGGTCACAGGAAATCAATAGCACTGTAACAAAGGAAAACATGACTCCATTATCAATGTCAGTGTATGTCTAAAAACTGTTGTCAACATAAATTAAAACTGTATTTATGCTAGAGAAGTTACACCTTCAAAGTGAACAGTTTGCTCAAAAGGCTAAAATATGTAGCAGGGAGTACTGCCAATAAATGTCTGTTTATTGAATTCTGGATTCATCGGAAGCCTTTTTTGTAAGTACGGAGAATATAATGGATTTACTGTACAATCCCATTATCTTTTTTAATAATCATCTACAATATGCAAAAAAATCCAGTAAAACAGATTTGGAATAATAAAGTAATGTGCTTTGGTTGTACAGCCTTTTTCTGTTATCACAAATGAAACCCTCTACAACAGTTCCCTTAATACACAAAAAACTGATTAGGAGCCCAGTTACAGTGGAAATCCGTTGACAATCTGGTGAGGAAATAAATAAATACCAGTGAGTTCACGAACCTTAATTTTGCTTTTGTAAATATGGCTTTATGAATAAGCCCAGTATGACACGTTTCATCAGCATGATGAGGCTCTCGCATAACCCAGGTCGCCAGCTGTCAAGTGTTTTACTGATTCACTTAAAAAGCTTTTAAATGTGTATTTCAACTTACTTTTTGCGAAATAGTTTAGGTTTTAGCTATTTAAACAAAGAGAATAGTTAAAGCTTTCAGGTTCTCGACTTCTGCAGTGAGATAACTCGTCGATGTACAGTATGACAACAAAATATGGCTAAAAAAGGAGAAACTACAAACAAAAAAAAAAACAAATCTTTGGTTTTTCCTTTGAGATAGTCGAAGACCAGCAACATAAAAGATTTCAGAAACAGTCACAAAGAAAGGCTAATAAAATTTGATGAGTAATGCATTGTAAGCATGATCCAGCCATGTCAAAGATTTTTAGACTAGCGACATCTGGAAAAGAAATTACATAATTTGTATTATCTGTAGATGACGAATACAAGACAAGCCTCTGCAACCTGTGAGTCATTGATAGCTGTTAAATGAACACTTGAATCACTGACCTGATGCTTTCAGACATGCTAATTAGTGTTAATAACTGTTTTCAGTACAAACTCAATGTCTTGTGCTAACACTCTAACCCAGCAATGAGGGTAACTCTGTTCCAGACACTCTGTAAGTAACCGGCCTAAGAAAAACTACTTTTTTCTCAGCGCAGTTGCCCCCCTTTTGCTTTCCCTCTCTAACGAGCTGTATTAAAATTGTGATAAAACCGCAAAAAATTCACGAAATCCCTACAGTCCACTACTTCACTGTGCAGAAGTACTCTTTGTTAAAGAAATCTTGGAAAGCAACAAAATGTAGAAACCTTAAATATGTTTCCATACTTCCAATACGTTCATTCGCATTTAAGATTTTTTTTTAAATGCTCATAACCTTCCATCACATCCTTTCAACAGCATAATGGTGTCAAGTATGTGATTCCACCCACTGCTGTCTCATGACGATACTGTCTTTACGAGTTTCATGTGAACAATTGATCAACCTGTTGCAGAAACACCTGCTTCACAAGCACCGACATGTAGTCACCAGGCTCTCTAACTGTAGCCATGCTGGTTCTTAGCACAGGACTAAAAGCACAAATTGCTTACAAAAATGTAATGAGTAGATAGCTGGGAAAAGACTTGACTATTTCACATGCCAATCATGGGGGTGACTAATTACGTTGCATACGTGTTGGCCTATGCCTATATTTGGCCATTAAATGTTACACCACCAGTTTGTTTCTACACGATAACGACAAACAAACACAGTAGAACTAAAAAAGCAACAGTGCATGGTGCCTATTTGTAGGCTGAAACAGGACCAGTTACGATCAGCAAGTCATGTGAAAAGCGCACACGCTGTCCGAAGCCGCTTGTCCCATACAGGGCTGCGGGGAGCCAGAGCCTAGCCCAGCAACACAGGGTGTAAGGCTGGAGGGAGAGGGGACGCACCCAGGATGGGACACCAGCCCGTTGCAAGACACCCCAAGCAGGACTTGAACCCTAGACCCACTAGAGAGCAGGACCCAGTCAAACCCATTGCACCACTGTATCCCCCCAACTTGGAAAGCACATTTTTGATATTCAAACAGTTTTGCATAGGACAAATCATAAAAATAACATGAAATATGAAATTTCTGGTTACATCATTACAACTATATAGTATTTGCACGCAGCTTCGGAATATATTTCCTTTCAGTCACTCACACACACACACACACACACACACATTTTCAGAACCGCTTGTCCCATACGGGGTCACGGGGAACCGGAGCCTACCCGGTAACACAGGGCGTAAGGCCGGAGGGGGAGAGGACACACCCAGGACAGGACGCCAGTCCGTCGCAAGGCACCCCAAGCGGGACTCGAACCCCAGACCCACCGGAGAGTAGGACTGCGGTCCAACCCACTGCGCCACCGCAACCCCTCCTTTCAGTCAATAACATTTTAAATTATACGGTTCTAAGCCATGAGTTTTTCACTGTAGCATTTCACATACATTTACATTTATTTATTTAGCTGATGCTTTTACATTTATTCATTCAGCTGACACTTTCCTCCAAATCAACTTATAATGTTAATTTACCCACAATTATTTACCCATTTAGACAGCTGGATAATTTTTACTGAAGCAATTTAAGGTAAGTTCTTTGCTAAAGGCTGCTACAGTCAGAGGTTAGATTCAAACCTGCAACATTCAGGGCTGAAAGTAGTGGCTCTAACACTACATGACCAGCGGTCCCCATATACCCACCTTGCTTTCCTCTGGAGCGAATTTTAATGTTAAACTACGTACCTATTTATACAGCTGGGCAATTCAAAGCAAATACCTTGCTTAAGGATACTACAGCAAGAAGGGGGACTTGAACCTACAACCTTTGGGGTCAAAGACAATGGCTGGAACCACTACACTATCAGCTGCCCCCATTTGCAAAAAGAAGCAGAACTCATTAATGCTATAACATGAAAATATTAACAGCTATTGTAAATTATATTATATGTATACATCTTTGTATTGTGGTATTTAAAACTATAAAAACACGATAATACTTAGAATTCATGAACGCTTTTGGACCAAAGCTTGTAACTGTCAAACAATCGGCAGTTTTGCAGTTTATTGTCCAGCTGTAGACTTTGAAGTACAAGGGTTGAGAGACATGATAGACAAGTGTATTATTTCACTTCCACACACCTAAAAAAACATTAGACTTTAAGATGAAAGTACAAATAGAAAAAAAACATGTATACTTGCCAAAAAACAAGTCTGGTTACCGAAAGGGCTCCACCAAGCCCCCTAGGGATTTCCTTTAAAAGCTGTATTTACCTAATATTCAGGCCAACTCATACAGCAGAAAAAGAAAGTGACGGTTTGTGCAGGCAGACAAGAACAAACAAGATCGAGTTTACTTTTCCAATTAAGCCAAGCAGACAAGTCATGCAATAGAACCCGTATAAACTTGTTGTACGAAAGCCCCTGTGCCAGTTTCTGTAATACCTTGAATACAACATCATAGGATTAAATTACAGTTAGACAGTTTTAATGACTTCCTTTTCAGTGCTTGTTTGCAGCTTTCAAGAGACGAGCTGAAAATTCTAATCTCTGAGCAAAATGCTTTTCTAAATTCTTGAGATTCCCTCTGTTGTCTCATCTCTGTTGGGGAAAAGTCACATGAGCAAACAAAGCTCTGAGACGCAAGTGAAAAAAAAATCTGATTTGTTCCATTATCTCAAAATTATAATAATTTGTGTATTGTCATTATTTCAGCAAAAGTAAGACATTTTTATGTCAGTACATTGTCAAATACACACACACACACACACACACACACACACACACACACATTGGAGCCTTCAATTCAATTCAATTCAATTATGCAAGAATAATTAATTCAACTCCGAAAGTGTGATGCAAGATTTCAAACAATGTGCAGTTTAGCATTAACACAGCATTTTGTAAGTTTTAATCATTTTATGAATTACTAATTTTCATATGGAAAGTAACAGGTTTCAATAAAACACTTTTACTTTGACTCTAGAGGTGAATGCATTTATAGGCTGGTCTTGATTGGCAATGTAAATTCTAGCCATGACAAATGTTGAAAATGAGGTGTTTGGTCATGACATTTAAGCAAAAGTGGCATTTGTACATACATCAATATGCTTGAAAACAGTGATGTATTTATTAAAGTTATTATTTCTTCCTCGAAAATATTGGACTTATATAGTTTCATTTTGACACACACAGCATATGTGGTTTATGGGTGGTCTTGTTTGGCAGGACTGAGTTGAACTATGAGAAATGCTGAAATTGGGGTTAGTTGGATCATGGCTTGTCAGGAATAGGTTCCACGGGAACATCCCCTCAGATCATTCTCTGTTGTGTTGGTCTTACATCTTAGAACCGTAAAGCATCGCAAGCGTTTAGGCACCCCAACTTCTCAAAACTTGGAAGGCCGGAAAATGCGGGATCGCAATGAATCATCAGACATAACATGTTGTTACATTGCAAGATGTCTGAGAGTTTTAGCCAGAAGGCTAACGTAACGAAATGAAAGCGTCTGCTATATGAAAGATATAGTCTTTATTTCTTCCTTTTGACTGAAACACAAAGGTCAGATGGAAGAAGGTGTATTACATCATGCCACAGGTAGCTGATAGCAACACTGCAGTGATGTTATGTGTGATGAAACCAAAAATGATTAATCATTTCACCTTTGGACAAAATGTTCACCTCAGGGAGTAAAGTACAGGTCCATCAGCACGTGCTATGTGGCATAGCCTTTAACTTTCAGATAATGGGTCTGGGAAATCTACATCTGAAATTTATTACCTGTTAAGTGTTTCTATAATTTGTTGACAGCAAATGATGGCATTTCTGACAGTTCTGACAGGTTGAAAAGTAGGCTGTGAATTATACACAACAGTTCACAATTTAGACAATAATTCACAGTCCAAAGAGATGCTGTGCAGGTTCACCCATAGTGTGTGAGTGACAGAGAGAATGTGTGTGTTCCACTGATGTATGGATGAGTAACCCAGTGTAAGTAGTGTATCTAGCAGTGTAAGTCACCGCGGTGAATAAGGTGTGTGGGCTCATAACACTACATAGAGTTCATAGGAAGTCGCTTTGGAGAAAAGTGTCTGCTAAATATGTAAATGTAAATGTGAAATGTAATTATAATTCCAAGGCAAATAGAAGATTTAAGAAGGGTACCTTATCCCCTTCCTAGACTAATCCATTAATAATCATTCAAATATCAATAACATTAACTTTTGTTCCAATGAAGTATGAAGCGAGTCTAGTCTCTTGCATCACCCTATATTAATGTTTACTTTCCAGCAATTTCCTAATCCTTTGTGGTTTATTCCTCACTCTGCAGCTTGTTTTCTAGAATACATATAAAATCAATCTGAATACCAGCACATAAAGTCTGTTACCTCCCTACCCAATTAAATTTTACTTAAATTTACACATATTTGTTCAAACCATTGATGTTAAACACACACACCATCTGAAATCGCTTGTCCCATACAGGGGTCGCGGGGAGCCGAAGCCAAACCCGACAACACAGGGCGTAAGGCTGGAGGGGGAGCGGACACACCCAGGACGGGATACCGATCCGCCGCAAGGCACCCCAAGCGGGACTCGAACCCCAGACCAACTAGAGAGCACGACCCATTCAAACCCACTGCACCACCGCACCCCGCCTGATGTTAAACACATCTGTTCAAATTATGTTTAAACAAGACATATTTTACATATTGTAAGTGAAAATTTAAAAAAAAAAAGTTTATATCCATAAGTTTTCACAAGGCCATGGTAAAAACCTAGAAACGTTAACCTTCAAAACTAAGGAGTGACACTTCCTTTTCCAGGGTGTCCAGTGACTGTAGCTGTGTAACCCATTTGTTGCTATCAACACACGTGCTGCTCATCTGACCGCCAACCTGCCTGCATTACATTACCCTGTTTGCACTGGCTGTTGTTTTCCTGTCCACCTGACTGACAGGTTTATAGGGCGTGAGATGTGGAGAAAGTTTTGAGACAAGGGAACTGCCCTTTTCGCTCTCATAACACTGCCTGCCGAAAGTTGTTTCGGAGAGGTGTACTATAAACAATGACTTTGCGATGCAAAGCTTATTTACCTCTCTTCCGAATAGCTTAACAGCACAACGCAATGCAAAATCCAACCGTACATTGAATCTATAGGCAAAAAGTTAAAACGGAAAGAGGTCTGTATGTACTGTACATGCAGCATGAGTACATCATATATAGTCCGTAGCGAAGAGAGATTCGCAACTGAACGATGGAGAAAGGTTGCCATTTCTTAAAGGTCATAAAGAATATAACTGCTAAATACAAAAAAGCACTTAAAAAGACTATGATTACACCTCTACTCAAGACTCAACCATCAAAAGTCAATAAATATTGTATTTTTTGATATGACATCCAAAACTGAGAGCATGAAACGAAAAATGTGATAAAGGTACTCCATAAGATAAGCATTCTCCATAAGATACCATTTCAGTAAATCGACCAACAATGACTACTGTAACTCGTGGAAAACACACTATTAAGGGTTGCACTTCCTTGCAATAGGTGATCAACACACTGACAAATCACAGCCAACTACAGTATTTTACATCTGTGGAATACAGAGACGAAGGAGAATAAAACCAGCCCTTTGAAGGCCATTTGACACATCATTTGGAACAAGAATGAGGAACACATATCTCAGTTTATGGTGTGCGGTGCATTCTCATTACCTGCTTAAAGAGTGCTCTTACTGGCAGAGATTAGTCTTCAGCTGTGAGAAGACACTGATGTGCCAAGGAGGGAATGAGGCTCAAGTATGTACAGACCTGTGGAGAGGAGGAGAATAAGCAACCTGTTTTTCTGGTCACCTCAGACTAGTGGAAATACTTAATTCTCATTGCACAGGTGTGTACGGAAAAACCTGTCGTTACATTGCACGGAGTTAGGAGGCTAAATAGTGACACCCTTTTATTTTGCTTTCCTTTGATTACCAAAATGTACGGAATTGCTCCAAGGAATATTGTCTGATCTGCACTTGATTAATGCCACTATTTTATATTAGCCAGTATTTCACTTAAATTGAAACTGCAATCAAATATCCATGAGGGATTTTCAACCTACCAGAATAAAGCTGAAATCAGACTGAAGAAACGGAAGCCATACAATTCCTCTCCTGCCTTTCCCTTTCCAAGTGTATTCCAGACTGAAAGGTACTTTTTAACTGCCAGAGACAGTTGTCTGCGCAGTGAGGTCACCTGGAGGAATGGCATGCGAGTGCCGGAAAGCGGAGTAATGCAGGGTGTGTCAGGGAGGGATGGGGTTTCACACCTTGGCCACGGGCCAGGTGCATTTTTTTCCACAAAGGGAGGGGAACACCCTGCCTTGGTTCCCACTGAAGTAAAACTCTGGCTAGTGCTGCAAGAGTACAGGTGTGTCCAGCTTGTTATTGCAAAACCGAATAAAACCTCTACAGCTCAGTTCTGTGTCTCTATATATGGGCAGCTGATAGTGTCGTGCATAGAGCTACTGCCTTTGTACCCGAAGATCACAGATCTGAATGCCACCTCCAGCTATAGCACCCTTGAGCCAAGAAGTTACCCCAACCTGCTCCTGTAAAAATTACCTGGCTGTGTAACTGGGTAAATAATTAGCTTAACATTGTGAACTGCTTGGGAGAGAAGCATCAGCTAAATGAATAAACGTGTATGTCACCACTGGGGCATTAGGGCAACCCCCTGGGGAATGGCTGCATGGATCCTTATTGGATAATCACATAAGTAAGGCAATGAGGAGATCATAAACATATTGTAACAACCCACATTAATGTGAGTTTAAGTGGGAAAATCATATACACATTGTCGGAAACCACTTGTCCTGGCAAACCAGAGCCTAACCCAGCAACACAGGGTGCAAGGCTGGAGGGGGAAGGGACACACCCAGGATGGGACGCCAGCCCATCGCAAGGCACCCTAAGCAGGACTCAAACCCTAGACCCACCAAAGAGCAGCTCCTAGCCAAACCTGCTACACCACTGCACTGCCACAGTACTGCACCCCATCTAAGGAGGAAAATGTTTATTGTAAACAGTTGGATTCTGGGTAAAATATAATTAAAGTTTTCAACCACTGGGGGGACTTAAGGGGAAAAAAATGGGGTGACTGTTTCCTAGTATAAAGGGGGAAATATCTGAGGGGTGCTAAGCAGGCTGGGAAGGCTGACTTGGGGTGCGGGCCCTTGGGCTAAGAGCATTATTTTTCCTGTGTGCTGGTGTTTTAATAAACATTCATCATGAACACTGTCTGTGTGTCCGATCTGAACTGAGAATGCAGCCTGCCACAGTATGTATTATGATTTTATGTCTTCAAAGGGCTATTAAGAAGCTTGCTTGTTTTTAAAAACTGATGAATGTTTGTCAGATTCCTTAATTGGTGTTTATCACTATTTCTGGGTGATTATTAATCTAAATTTGTTTTTTTTGAATTTAGATATGTGCTGTAATTCTACAGAAAGTAAATACTTTAATAATATTTAATAGAACTTTAGCAAGTTCCCAATTCCCACAGAAACGGCATTTAACACTAAAAGGCATCTTGCATTCAACATATGTACATATTTTGTATACATGTACAAAATAAGCATTGGAGTGAATGTATGACAACTAGGTGCAAGGCTGGACTGGTGTCCCGTCCAGAGTGTACCACCATACACTCTGGACGGGACACCAGTCCATCGCATGTGAGAGTTCATAACATAGAATATTAATGTGCAAAAACATTTCATCTAATGGGGAAGACAGCACAGCTCTTTTTCTACAAAAAATTGCATACTGTTGACTTTGCTTCGCTTGCAGGATCACATGGGCCCAACAAGTACAGATGTAACAAAGTCTATATTGAAAATTCCACTTCAAATAAGCACACACTTGAGATGGACTGGCATCCAGTCCAGGGTGTGTCCCCTCCCCCCTTCTCCTTTAAAGGTCCTCGAAAGCCTCCATTAAAATACATTAGTTATTAAACTGCTTCAATTTTTTAAGAAATGATTAACTTCCTCCGTATTAAGACGAGGCATGGTCCCGTTGGACCTTGCTGTGTTACTGCTCCTTGCCTAACAGAGGTTACCAACTGGGGTTAAATTTTAAACCAGTGATCTGAAGTGAACTGTGGGTAATACAAGGGAAAAAGCAGAGGGAATCTGCAACAATTTTGTGAAAGGAAATGCGACAACTGAAACTTAGAAGAGATTATTTATCAGAATTGTTATTGGCTTACTTAAATGTTACAAAGTTAAAACCACTTATTATTTTCATTCTGGTTTGGAACACGTTCCATAAAAAGGTTTCCTGTGTGCTGTAATGATTGACTTCTACTTCTGGTGTTGAGTACATCGGTGAGTTGCAGCTTACTCCTTTAATTCCTAAATGAACTGTTTGGAAAGCATATACCGTATAGTCTGAATTATTTAATAAAAGACATACTGTTAAAATAGTTTGATTAAAATATTCAGTGACATTACGCGACGGGTGAAGGTTAGTGTTTATTATGCGCTAGATATATGTCATCAAGTGAACCTAGCAACCTAACAAGAGCGGAAAATCCAGTTTGCTGTGAAGCAGTGTTAACTATGGAGATGGATCACAACAAGTCCGTTGACATCTCACCTGAATGTCCCATAGCCAGTTCACCCTTTCGAAACAAGACACACCACCAGTAATGCCCTCTGCACTCATTCCAATGTGCCAAGATGTCTTTTTAAAGGAGACGTTTTTACCATAATTAGTTGCCTTTGAGTCTGATTCATTGTATTAAAATGCAGAAAATGAGCTGCAACAAATCCCTACGCCAACGCCCAATGAACTATGAACATATTCTTACGCAGTTCCTCCACCCTTCGGTCCACAGCTCAGAGCCACAGCAGATTCCGTTTCTGTGGCTCAGGGTGGTATGGTGACTTTCATGGCAAATATGGGAAAGTGATTTGATAATATCAGGACCAAACTGGAAAGATAAAAGGCTTCCTTTTTCTTTTTAAGCTCTAGGAACATGTCTGAGCACTGACTTTCATGAAACTTCTGATGGAATTGCCATAAAATAAACCACTGTCAATTAACCTAAACACCCATGATATTGTGGCGCGCAGCGCCGTGGGTTTGGATGGGGCGAAGGAGGACGCGGAGGCAGTGTTCATAACGAACGGTTTATTTGAACACCAACACAAAGGGAATAATGCTCTCGGTCCGAGGACCCCTTTTCCTCCAAGACCTGCGCTTACAGCCAGTCTGCCTTAGCGCCCCTAAGCTCTTCCAACACACCCGGAGACACGGTCACCCCACCATTTTCCCCCGACGTAACCCCAGCGGTTACGGACATTATTTACAAATTTCCCATAATGCAACTATTTACATTTAAACAGTAACGCGGGTCGTTACAATATATTTACTTAACCTCTGAATTAGTTTGAAAAGACTAAATATTACAGCTAAACCTGCTATATGTAATGTTACTGTTTCCATATATGAACACAAATCTTATTTTGAAAAATGAAAGAATATTGCTCAATCTCTTGTCACATATTTATAAGGTATTATCAATTCTGAGAGGTCAAATAGGGATCTGAATTGTAAAAATGAACGTAAAACACTTAGCAAAATAGGTACGCTGTGGTGTTTTGGTCTTACAGTAGATCAGGTAATACATGTGAGGGTAATTATTAAACTTTTTAGGAACAGAAGAATGGATCAGTGATTACACCCATGCCCCCTAGAAGCATTTTTATGCATACACCTGTACCGAGCTGGGAGATAGGCTGGAACCCCCATATCAACCTGGGACCACTTTCTTTCACAAGATCAGTTTCTCATCAGATCAGATGAAGCATTCAAGCAATGAGGAAACACATGCTGGAGCTGCTTACACTACATACTTGAAGCACAGTCTCAAAGCAAAGATTGTTAATAACAGTCATTCCTCTTTAAGGTGTCTGACTGAATTATCTTCCTTGCACGAGGGCATATAATGATATTTGTCACTTGTCATCCTGATGCTTCATTATGAGGGCTGGCCTTTTTACTGATGTGGTAAGGTGCTCACCTCAAGGTTCACTACTGCTTTGGGCAGAATTACAGGTCCCCATTGCTCATGGGCCATTATTACCTGGCCAACAATCCTGAACAAGTCTACAGCACTGGACCCTGCCTTCCCTAAAAGACAAAGTCATCTAAGTGTGAACATGCATTGACAGTGTTCTTTTGGTACAGATGGGCAGTGACGAGCTGCGTTCATTCACAGTAAGGCCTCTTGCCAAATAAGTAACTTGTTAAAGCAAAGTGGATGATTCACAGTTGTTCTCCTGCCGCACCTGAAGAAATCATACAGCTTTTTGATGTGTTAATAGCACAGAGAGATGCTGACAAGCTCCAAAAGGCTATAGGGCATTGGCAAGACACTGACTGCTATTCTACTAGTACATTTGATATATCTAATTTAGTACATTGTACATCATGAATCTTTAGATAGTCTCTACATTCTTACTTTCCAGGTAGATTGCACGACCCTCTTTCACAAATAGCTTCTACCTACCTGTCCTTGTCATAGATTGTGGTAGATTGCAGACCCCTTGCTTTCTTATTGAGAGTATTAGACTTAACGCCCCTCCTTTCATGAAGCAATGGATTCTTTCCTTCAGTGAAATTCACTTGTGTAGCCCTGTGTCACTGAACAGACAGCTCAGATGATTTGGAAATTTCACACACACACACACACACACACACAGAGTCTGAAACCGCTTGTCCCAAGCAAGGTCACGGAGAACCATAACCTAACCTGGCAACACAGGGCACAGGGCTGGAGGGGGGAGGGGACACACCCAGGAGGGGATGCCAGTCCTTTGCAAGGCACTCCAAGCAGGACTCAAACCCCAGACCCACCAGAGAGTGGGACCTGGTCAAACCCCTGGTGACCCCACGCACTAAAACCTATACCCCTAAAAGTAATTAAACCAGGAAAATTTCAGATTTCAATAAGCAAATAAAAAAAAAAAACAGTTCAGGGGCTGCATTCAGCAGCAGACACTGTGCTAAGCAGCAAGTTGAAATACAAATGATGTGGCAAAGATAATAGACAAACGATATACAAAGAATTCCACGTATGTTAAAGGATAACTTCTGTAGTGTCGGTTCATTGGTTTTTGATTTGCCAGGACCTTGCTGCAAATTGTTTTTCACCAGCATGACAGAATACAGGTTTTAATCCCTATTACAGACTGTCAATAACAGGTGAAAATCTAACTGGACATAGACTATATGTGACATATTAATGGTATTGCATTGCTGTAGCACCAATACTGAGCATTCTTAAAGTGACATTTTGATTTAGAGTTCTTACTCACTACCATTAACTGCTTGTCATAGTCATGGTGGTCTGGAGTCCATCCCGGAAATACAGGGCAGAAGGCTAGTTAAGGTATACCCTGGACAGGAGCCAATCCACCAGAGGGTAACCACACACACAGAGCAACATTCATACACTAAGGGCAATTTAGAGTCGTGGATTTACATGAAACATGTGTCCTTGGACTGTGAGAAGAAACCCACACAGATGCCTGGAGAACATACAAACTTCACACCGAATGAGCTGGATTTGAACCCATGCCCAAACAGTCCATTTGCTGTGAAGCAACAGCGCTACCCACTGCACCACCCTAAATGTACAGTTACAGTTTTTACACGTTACTGAAGGTCTTTGTTCCTCTTTTCAAATTGAAATCTGAAACCCTTCCCAACTTTGTCACCTTTGACAGGACCCTTCGAATAATATAGACAGTAAATTCCAGTCGACTGGTCCTAAAAGAACGACCTCTGCGTAGATCATTTGCTTTCAGTACTTTGCTGGTTTCAGGCATCAAGCAGAGTAGAATGAACCAGGGTCAGAGTCACTTGCTGATGAAATGTCTTGTTACTATTTTTCTAGAAGCTTGAATGTTTAACACATTTCAGGTGGATCATAACAATTCAACATCCTCCTGTTGGATAAAACAGATTCTCATTTTTCTCACTGTGCTCCATAACACACACACACACACGCACATACACTGTCTGAAACCGCTTGTCCCAAGCAGGGTTGGAGTGAACCGGAGCCTAATCCGGCAACACAGGGCATAAGGCTGTAGGGGGAGGGGACACAACCAGGGCAGGACACCAGTCCATCACAATGCACCCCAAGCGGGACTCAAACCCCAGACACACAGGAGAGGAGGACCCAGTCAACTCACTGCACCACCACATCCCCCATTCCATAACAGTAGACCATAATTTCAAAACTAACAGACTAAGTTCAAAAGGAATACTTCACACATCACAGGTATGGTAGGGGATATTTTTAAATATATGGATACATAATATAACTCACTCACTCACTCTCACTAAATGCTTGTCCTGGTCAAGTTCTCAATGACATTATGCACGTTTAAAATGAAGAAAAAAAAAAACTATATCCAATGGCATTTCACTTTATTAATAAATATGTTTGCAGACTTGTTTTTGGATTTGTGTCTATGACATTTTTTTTCCCCAGAAATTACACTAAACATAAATGTTCAACAAATAATGCACTTAAAATAAGCAGGTTCTGGTTATAATCGAAGTTTAAAATTGTTACCTTTGTTTATTGAAATGTATCATGCAATCACTAAGTGTGACTGACAAAAAAAAAAAAAACATCCTTCAAAGCTGGTACAACACATCTGAAGCAGACAAATACTTTCAAGATTCATAGACTTTAAGCAAACAGTAATGCATCTACAGATGATTCAAAATTTCACACAAATATTTCTGTTATATGATAGGTATGAATAGATTATTTCTCCATACATGCAGAACATTACATTAATCTGTAAAAAATCCCAAATACCTGTTTACCAGCCGTGTACACTTACATGATCAAAATAAAAATTGTATTCTTTGCATATTGAAAAAAATCACAAAAGTAAAACTGTCTGCTTAAATCATACATTTGTTCTTTAGAATACCAAAACCCAAAGAAGATGCAAAGAAAACCAGTGACCATGCAAATACGACAAACACAAAGAATAACACCAGGAAACCTGTGTCAAGTATGCTATTGTCAGTCATAATACCCTTACACACGACTTCTGCATTTTTTTAAAGCCTTTGTCATCAACTACATTTTTCTCCTCCCAGACAAACTGAACTCAAAGGCGCTGACATTACAGCTAACATTAAAATCCTGCACTGACAGTTTCTGAACACCCTTGCTTCAAAGAATGTACTCTGTCTGTTCTATCTTCTTATGCCATATCTACTTCAGACTAGCCTACTATAACTTCATCTCTTTTCCTTCATTCATCTCCTAGCTCTCAAAACAGATTTCATACAGTCTCTTAGAAACCACATTCTGGATGAAAGATGATCACCTGAAATTTAATCTCTCAAAATCTTGTGTGTTCAACCTGCCCTCTATGACTCTCCTGGTATCTCTGACTAAAAATTGCTCCAGATAACATCAGACTCACATTCCCAGCTATCGTGAAGAACCATGGCATGGAACTCAATGAATCCTACAGTCATTCTTCACTAGTCTAGACCTATCACTTTTTTCTATACAATATATGCTAAATCTGCCTTTTTCTCTCTAATCATGTCATTAAACTTCTTGTTCCGGAACTTATTCTCTCCTCGCTAGATAACTGTAACTTCTTTCTTACATGTCTTCATATATCTGCTATCTGTTTTTTCCACCTCATTTAAAAAACCCCTTCAAATTCTGCGATAGATAGATAGATAGATAGATAGATAGATAGATAGATAGATTCTTGCATATTAAATTGTTTGGAGTTGTATCTTAACTGTTGCCCTCAGTTGTTGCATTCCATCCTGGGTCCTCCATGTTTGGTTGTTTTACATGCATCTCATCTTAACTGCCTTCTGTGCCACACCCCTCTACTGCTAAACTCATGAAAATCTTTGCCATGGTCGGAATCCTTTTGTCAGCATTAACCTTTTGACGTCTCTTCCAATACCTTGTCTACCTTGTCTTTGTCAAGATTCTTTCTGCTTTTCACCTTGAGGCCACTTGACCTGGCATCTTCCAACTACTCTGCTTGGGTTCAAGCTCATGTCACATGGAGGTCCTGAGAGCTGTGGGTTGCCTTCTGGCCTGGCCCCTTCTGTATCTGACCAGGTGTCATACCTGTGCACCATGACATATGCCCTACCCATTAGCAGTTCATGTGAGCCTTGTGGATTTTCAGTCCTTGCAGGTTCTTGCAAACACAATGAAAGAACTTTCACTCAACATAACATCTGCTCCTTGCCTGATGACCTTCCACTCCATTCTGAAGTCCCATTTTTTCACTTGCTACCTTGGAACTGCCAGTTATGTCATGGTGACCGCAAAGGACGTCAGACCGAAGTGCAGGAGCTTTCATTCGGTGTTGGTGGTGCAGGGGCAGGCAGAGTCGCATACGTTGGTACAGGGGAATAGCCAGAAGATGGGGTCCAAGACACAATGCAGAAGGTCCAAAGCCAGGAGAGCAAAACAAGGGGCATATGGGGTAAGCATGGGTCAAGGAAGAAAGATTGTAGTTTGCTGGGTAGTTGAGGTGGCTCAAACGAGGTTCTGCAAACCGGTGCATTTGGGTCCGTCCTTATGTAGCCCATCCCTTGATCTGGAACAGGTGTGGTTGTCAGGCACAAGGGCGTGACACGTTACTTCCTGTTCCGTGTCACTCAAAGTTGGTTTTCATTGAATCACACACTGTCCTCAGCCATACTATATTTTTCTAATAGTTTGACTTTTTATACTGATAACATTGGGTACATTTGATCAAATTATTGGTGCTATTGTTCCTGGTCCCAGCTGCACATTTTTTACAAATCCCTGCATGTGTACTAACCATCTACCTGTTAATTTCCTTTTCCTATCCATGAGGTATTGGTATAATTGGGTCCAAATTCATCATGAGTCTTCATACTTTGAATAGCACATGTGAATATTTGTATAAAAACACATTATACATGAAGAAAAGTTTTAGAACTCCTGGTAAGTGTCACTGCATTAGTCTGTATAGAGAAATCGTACAATTTACCTGCATCATTCACCATCTCCATCCAAGCCTATCTCAGTTTTTACATTTGGGTGGATTTGATTTAGCTGATTTCTGATTTTGATGATTTCTTGACGAATACTTGACTTTTTACTTACTTTAATCACACTTGCACCTATTTCAGTGAAAATAATTCCTTTCTGAAAAAACTTAGAAGATAATTCAATGAAAGAAAAATATAATTACTTCAAACTTGCAATGAACAAATATTTTACTGTATGTTGAGGACACACACACACACATTATCTGAAACTGCTTGTTCCATGCGGGGTGGGGGGGAGCCAGAACCTAACCTGGTGAAAAGCTTGGAGGGGTAAGGGATATACCCAGAACAGGCACCAGTCTGTTGCAAGGCACACCAAGCAGGACTCAAACCCCAGACACACTGGAGAGCAGGACCCAGTCCAACCCACTGCGCCACTACACCCCCCCATACATTGAGAATATATCTCTCTCTCTCTCTCTCTCTCTCTCTCACACACACACACACACACACACACACACGGAGCCGGAGCCTAACCCAGCAACACAGGGAGTAAGGCTGGAGGGGGAGGGGACATAACCAGGACGGGACACCAGTCCATCACAAGGCACCCCAAGCGGGACTCAAACCCCAGACCCACCGGAGAGCAGGACCCAGTCCAACCCACTGCACCACCGCACCCCCGAATACATCTGAAAATCATTTGATAATACCACCAAGTGCATTATTGCAAATCTGGGATTATATATTGTGTATTACTTTAAATGGTACCAGTAGAATTTTGAAAGGTCTTTACTTCAATGGTTGCCAACACTTTGCTCTTACTGCAATAAGCCGTGGTCCCCTAGGTTGGCAGGACTTTACTCTGGTCTGAAGAAACAAGATGTCATTGCCGGAACAAGAATGTGGGAAACAAAGCTTTTCAAGTTTGTCAAGTTGGTTCACTCAAAGGTGTGAGAGCAAAGAACACACAAGCAAAACCATTAGGTGCAAGGTATTTTCACAGAGACTCAAGAACCTCTAGTGCAGTCATCATGATTATCAGCAAAATTCTTGTGCTTCTCAGTCACCAAGCAGTACAGCAATTTCTTGGTTAAAAAAAAAGAACTAGAGTATTTAAAGAGAACACTCCATATAAGGGTATCAGTGACTAAATCAAGTGCGAGAAAGCATTCATTAGAAGCTTGAAGGGAGAATTAACTCTGCAGGAGGGCTTCATAAATGCCAAAGGAGGCACTACAAACTGTGTTGTTGTGGCTGAGCATGGCTGTCTCTCTACAAGAGTAACCTACTGCAGGTCCTTATACATGATGTTGCAGTAGTGGCAATAGCTGTCTGCGCAAAATAGTTGCTAAATACTCTAGTAAGCTCTCAAAAGTTGATGTAATAATGGTTCCAACCCATGAAGCAAACAAATATTTCAATTGCACAACCACACCTTAGACCCACTTATCCATCTGGTTTGCCACAGGGGTATGCTACACATGACATCATGCATTTTCTTTAATCGCTTGTCCAGTGCAGGGTTTCGGTTGTCTGGAGCCAACCCTGGAAGCACAAGGTACGAGACACCATGGTTAAGGCACCAGCCCATCACAAGGCAATCACACACACTAACACACTAAGGGCAGTTTAGAGCCACTCATTCACCTGAAATGGATGTATTTGGATTGTGGAAAGAAAATGTCGCACCCAGAGGAAACCCAGGCGAACAAAGGGAGAACACGCAAACCCCACGCACACTGACACCACAACATGCAGCCGTATGCTGTGAAGCATCAGTTCTACCCTCTGTGTCACCATGCCACTCCATGAAATCAGAAGACATATTTAGTAAAGTCAGTGTCTGCTGAGAATTACCTGAATGAAGGTACATCAAAACTCATCAACTGGAAAAAAAAATGACCTCTATAAGAGCAACCACTAAAGCAAACTTTATTTGATACAGAACATTTGCAATCCTTCCATACAAAAGAAATGAAGCATTAAGCCTGATGTCAGCAGCAATGAAGGAAGTCTATTCTTTTGATATTTGTATAAAAAAAATTCTCAGGCGTTAGGAAAACAGAAACAGAATCCCAGGCAGCTTCTACTTTCTCTCTCTCACTGAGAACAACGGGATTTGGCTTCATTCTGTGGTTAACACCTGTCTCCGCACAGAAGCAGAGTTGTGCAGGACCTCTCTGTGGCTGTCGGGCTTGGCAGTCTTGAGCTCTGCTGTTAGTACCTCACAGGGGCCTTAGTCTCTGTGACTAGATCCTGGTATGCTGTGCTGTAACAAAACCACTTTGTCACCTACTATGATATTTATAAGTCGTCCATCTGAACTACTTCATAATTAAGATTTTTTGCATGCATAACTCGCCCCCACCCTAATTCAATAACAATACATCCAGATATCTATTGTAAAATTCAGTGCTTTCTTTTGGGCACTCATGTGTGGCCAAAGAACAAATGCTTCTCATTTGAAAGAAGTAGAAAAAATCAAAAACTTTTCCCCTGACATCGAAACTACTCAAAGTAGCGCTGACTTTGGACACTCAGAACACACTGTGCAAAAAGCTAATTCACTTCAAGGCACTTTGACCCCAATGAAACTGAAAACATGCTACACTTTTTTAAGTAGCCTAAACTAACAATGTCTGAAATGTTTTTTTCTTTTTTTTTTTTTAAAAAAGCTTCTTCTCAAGTATAGGAAGAACAAATACATTAGGAAAGCCTGTGAAAAGTACAGAGTCCATAAGACTGACACATACAGTGCCCTCTACCTCTGACTATCAAGCCTAACACATTCATCAGAATTAAATTTGTAGAATTCTCAATGAAAACAAAGGCAGGATTCTACTGTTATACAGTTGTCCAATTTATCAGCACCCCAGCGCTTGCAGCTCATATTCAGTCCACATACAGTATAATGTGTCCAATGAAAAACTGTTACAACAGTTATGAGCTATGAAAATGTATGCCCTTTTCATATAAGTAGTTCTTCATTCATTACAATGCCATTTTTGCCTGTTACTTGGTAAATGTATCTCCACAATAGCTATTTTATTCTGGACAGTAGTTTATGAGGTGTGGTGGCATGGTAGCATGGCAGGTTCAGCTGGTGCCCCTGTGTAGCGGGTCTGGGGTTCAAGCCCTGCTTTGGGTACCTTGCTATGGACTGGCATCCTGTCCAAGGTGTGTCCCCTCCTCCCTTGGCCTTGTGCCCAGTGTTGCTGGGTAAAGCTCCGGTTCGCGGCAACCCCACTTGGGATAAGTAATTGTTGACAATGGATGATGGACAGTAGTTTATATCAGACACTTTTTTCAGATATTTTTGTACAGAGATAGCCGGTGTCTCAACCTGAAGTTGAGATTTACACCTCAAAAGTGTAAATCTGCCTTAAGATGGTCACACTTCTTCCCTAACGCTTTCATACTCTTAACTACTCACGAGCATTAAGGTCAATCAAAGTCGTGTCCAAAAGAGACTCAGCATGTATAAAAAAAAGCATTAATATCATGAATACACTTACACCAGTGTACGTAAATCGTTAAATTCAAAATGAAAGGATCATCTAACCTCAGATATCTGTTACCCCACAAGGTGCTCACGCAACAGGTGGATTCCATAGAATAAATTAACCCCCTTATGTTAGGAATAAGTGTATTCTAAAACAAAGGTCCCATAACCTTAATCCTAAACACTGAGATTATTTTCAGGTTTTCTTTCTACAGACAGCTTCAATGTTATTGAAAGAATTTTGTAATTCCGTAGCTAAGATAATTTTGTCTTCTCCTTCAAGACTCAAATTGTAAAGGATTTAAAGAGAGCCAGGATACCTGAACTTGCACTGACAAGTAAGAAGAAGTGGAATTTAACATTCCTTTTAAACTTAAATACCTGATGTTACACCCTTGAATGAGGGACTAAATCCAAATTGTTTGAACAGATACATAAAACAGTGAAAAGGAGGAGGAAAGGTGAAGACAAAAACAAAAAGTCTTAGCATTAGTCTTAATTATGAACAATGCACTTTAAAAGAATGTATTTCTCAGCCCAGAAGTGGGAGCCGACAACAACTCTCCCATTTGTAAGGCCAAATCAGTAAAAACAAGTTTAAGCTTTTCAAAACAGGTGCAGAACTAGAGTGCCTTCAAAAAGAGACCGGTGCCCATAATAATAATGTTAAGTTTAACCCACTGCAATTTTTCAATGGATGTTTACACCGGAGAGAAGTGGAAAGTACAGAATATGAGAATTTACTGAACTTTGTGACAATCAATCAATGTGTAGAATAAACCGATGTAGACAGGATGTTAAAATAGATAAATAGATAGATAGATAGATAGATAGATAGATAGATAGATAGATAGAACATACTAGAAAGACTCGTAAAATATTTTCATTTCCCGCCCATCTGTGGGGCGCGCGAGCGCTGCGCTGACGAGGGAGCGCAGCCCACTTGACTTCGGACCCAGACCCAGTACCACACAGCTCACACACGGTACACGCACACGGCACACTACTGCAGCTGCAATAAAAGTGATGCTGACATCTTGGTGATAATATCGTTACCTTTCACTATCGCGCGCTGGATGAGAAACATTAATTTAAAGACACACGGTACCTCACCTTTTCCTCCCCGCGAAGCTTCTCACTCACTGAGGTACTATTTTACGACGAAATTCCCACTCAGCGCGACAGTACCGTGGTGAATACGGTAAACAGTGTACTGGAACAGTACAGTACAGTACCACCACAGTAAGTACGGTACGAGTAGCAGTACAGCACGGTAGCAGCGTATTGGGCAAAGTAACCAAGGACGCCCTGCCCTGCACCCACACACACACACACTTGAATGCCTTTTTTTCTACCATGTTTGGCCATTTGCTTTTATGTCGTGGAACGTAACTATGCCAGGAATTCGTTTATTTATTAATATAACTCAAGTCTGACCGGAACATCTAAGCCCCATTAATAAATTTCCCGGTTGAAGCAACAAGGAGTCATGAAAAAAAGGGTAAAGCAGCTTACTTTTCTTGAGAACAAACAAAATAAACCTTTCCCAGGATTTTGCTAAATTAAAAAATTCCTTCTGTGCTCCATTAGGCTATGGGTACAGTTTCTTTCAAACCATGAAAAGTATTACTAAACCATGACATTTACTGGTAAACTCTGGAATCTGGCCTCAGAGCCACTTACATAAGAGCTGTATGAGTGCTACCTGGGAGGTTCTCCTCTATTTTAGGTACCCAGAAAAGCGAGGGCCAAGCTTAGCTTCAGTCATCCTGTTCGTTCGCTTTCGGGACGCCTGAACTTCATTGCTCCACAGCATCAAAACTGCAGGGATGCTGAACATGCAGTCAGGGGTAGAAATGGGAACTGAGGGGGTGGGAGTGGAATGGCACAAACATCCGCATTCCAAACTTGCTCGTTTGTAGGAACTTTGGGCAACTTTGCATATCTCACTAAATGCTCCATGGTCAATTATTACTGAAAATTTTTTCCAAATGTGTTCAATTTCAGGAATTTTGGGCAACTTTACGGACCGGGTCCTCCTCTCTGGTGGGTCTGGGGTTCGAGTCCCGCTCGGGGTGCCTTGCGACGGACTGGCGTCCCATCCTGGGTGTGTCCCCTTCCCCTCCGGCCTTGCGCCCTTGTTACCGGGTAGGCTCCGGTTCCCCGCGACCCCGTATGGGACAAGCGGTTCAGAAAATGTGTGTGTGTGTGTGTGTGTGTGTGTGTGTGTGTGTGTGTGTGTGTGTGTGTGTGTGTGTGTGTGTGGGAGGGAAACGTCACATATCTTTCGGCATGCCCTGTGGTCAACCCTTACTGAGATCTGTTGTTGGATTGTAATCGTTCAATAAAAAATTTACTAAAAAGATGCTTAGAGACAACACGGGGTGCGGTGGCGCAGTGGGTTGGACCGCAGTCCTGCTCTCCTGTGGGTCTGGGGTTCAAGTCCCGCTTGGGGTGCCTTGCGATGGACTGGCGTCCCGTCCTGGGTGTGTCCCCTCCCCCTCTGGCCTTACGCCCTGTGTTACCGGGTAGGCTCCGGTTCCCCGTGACCCCGTATGGGACAAGCGGTTCTGAAAATGTGTGTGTGTGTGCTTAGAGACATACAGTTCTCTGTTGATTGTGTCTGTTGTGTGATCTCTGGTCATCACTGGCTAATACTAGTGTTTAGTGAAACTGGCAGTGATGAGTGGAACTCGGGAGTGTTAAACTTCGAAAGTGCAAGGCACGGACGTAAATGTCAGTAAGAACCCAGATTATGACTCGGTAAAACAACTGCGGTTTTTTTTTTTTTTGACAACTCATTAATGTGTCTCCACCCATTACTTTCAGACAAGGAATTTTTACAAACCTTAGTTTTCCATTACTTTGAAGAAAAGAGTAAGTAAAAGGAATTAATGTACATACTTGTGAGGGGATAATGGATGGTGGGGGGCATCCATCCATCATCAACAACCGCTTGTTTTAAGCAGGGTCACGGCAAGTCGGAGCCTTCCTGGCGACACAGGGCACAAGGGTAAACCTTGGACGGGATGCCATTCCATTGCAAGGCACCAAGCAGGACGCGAACCCCTGATCCGCCACACAGCGGGCAGCAGCTAAACCTGTGGCACCATCATACCCCTAGTGGGAGGAAACAGCAGGATTTTTTTTAACAGGAACACAATGGCACACATACAAATATCTCCCATTGATCAATTAACAAACAGTACAACTCTGATCCTTTAGTTCATCTTAAATATTTTTATAAATATATGGAACATTTCTGCTTTAGGCCTTGGTCAACTCATTCTGTTAAATCTTGAGGTTGACAGGGAGTTTCCATATTAATATCTACCACATACATAATTTCCCTGAAGCACTATTTCTTTCATAAGAAGAAACTGAAACAATTTTCCTCACCAACTGACTTAAGCCAACAATCGTATTAGTTTTGTTTTTATTTCAAAACCGTTATGCTGTGACTGGGACTTTTTGGTTCTCAGTTTGATGTATGCTGGCAATACATTTCAAGACTGAACATGCCTGATATTTCATCGTAGGAGGCATGGTGTGGTAGCTGACAAAGTCACTCACACTGGAACATGCTGAAACTGAGTGACATTTCCATTTTATCAAAACAATGGGGAACAAACAGCCAAGAAACACACCTAACATTCCTCAAGTGGTAGCAATTTGTTGGTGCCTACTTTGAGCCAATATTGCTAGAGTCAGTAAATCAGACCTTATCCATCCTGTCAAACTTACTGGAAAGACATTGAGAAAAAGATTTTACTTGGCTGAGTCAATAGTCACTAAAATACAGAAAACATGCTTTTTTTCCCTTTACACTAATGTTCAAAAGTTTGGATTCATGCAAAAATTTGCATGTTTTTGAAATAATTGATACTTCTTTACCAACCATTAAATATATCCAAGACATCTTAACTAATGTTGCAAATGGTTATCACTGCTTGAAATGACTGATTTATATCTTATTCATATATGACCGCAAAGCCCTATGTTCAGCAGCCATTACTCCAATGTCTTAATGGTAAACTCTAATGGCAATGGTCCTGATGGCAGAGAACCCTTTATAACTGTGTTTGCACAACTAAAACCTCCTTTTCTGTCTAAGAAAGTAACTAAATTGTCTTCCCTTTGCTTGCAAGGCACTGGAATTCCTAATTCATGTCTGGGTTCAACAATGGCCGAACTGAAACGGCTTTCTCAAACATGTCGGTCAATTGTTGTTTTGCGAAATGAATGTTCTTCCATATATCAAATTGTCAAGAAACTGAAGATTTCATAAGAAAGAGCCCACTATTGTCTTGAGAGAAGAGGGCAAACTGGATCCGAACAGGATAGAAAAAGATTTGAAAGGCCCAAATGCACAACTGCAGAAGAGGATAAGTACATCAGACTGTAGTTTGAGAAACAAATGCCTTACAGGTCACTTGACTGCTTCCGTAAAATAGTACACGTCAAATACCAGTGTCAGCTACAGCGATGAAAACTTTGACTCCTTTGTCCACACTTCTCTTTTCCAGTCATCTACTGTCCAATGTCTGTATTCTTTTTCCCATTTTAACTGTTTTATTTGTAAGTTTCACACATGGCTTTTTCTTTGGAACTCTACGCCTAAGGCCATCTTCCCAGAGTCTTCTTTTCACTGCTGATGACACAGGTATCTGGCAGTGACCTTCTGAAGTAATGTATAGAATTGACAGCTTTACATGTGCATTGGCCCAACAACATCAAATTACCTAATGCACTCGATGACTCAGGTGATGACTAATGTATATTTCAGAGAATTTGCTACTTGCTCATGGATCCTTTGTTCAAGTGGTCCATCTGCGATTGAGCCATTTTACATTCAGGCATTACAGCAAGTGTGACCAGCCATTGTCCCTGAGTGCTGCCCTCCTGCAAGTTCTAAAAAAAAAATCTTTTATCAGTGCCTGACTACATCTTAGGATCGAAGGTGAGGTGGCCTTCTGTCAAAGTTATTATGTCAACAAAGCTATTAAGAGATGAGGATAAAAAAGCAATCTTCATAACTTTCCAGTGTCTGCATATTCTAAAAAACAAGATACATTTAAATGTTTGTGTAATTTCAGTTTTATTATCCATAACTGCTTTTGAAGAGCACCTGTGATATAGACTCTCTTAATAAACTCCCGAACTGAAGTTATTAGATTGGCTTATTTCAGCTGAAGTGGCTGAAAATCTCCCGCTTAAGGCCGAAAATGCGTAATAGTCTAAGTCTTCTTCCTTGTGCAATTTGTTCTGCTTGGTCCATGACTCATTTTCACATATATTGCATACACTTCTGTGAGAGAGTCAATACAAAAAAGTCTCTAAGGAAGGATGAGGTAAGGAAATGTCATCTTTTTCCATGTTCTAAATCCATAAATCATACATACCTTTCACTGTCTCTGTGATTCAGTTTCAATCTACTTCCTTTCACATTCCTGTTTGGTGAGTTTAATTGTACTAACCTGAGTTCCTTAAAAGTATGATGTGCTCTTTCTTGTTCATGTATTTCGTAACATACAAAATGCAAATAAGATTGTGATGTTGGACTTTTTTTTTTCCATTTTTCCCTGTAAATTAAGGTAGGATCTTTGTCAGCGTTTCCAGTGGATACAATCAGTTGGTACAAAACAAAAGGAAACCAGGAATAATATACTATTTGAAAGCTGTAACCGCCATATCATCTCTTTCCAATCTTACAAAGCTCATCAGTCTGAATACAGAAAGGAGTTGCTGAATCACTTAGAATTCACCTGAAGAATGTGGAAAACTATGTGGAGAACACATGAAAAAGCATAGGCATGAGAGGGATGATTTGTGAACCAGAAGATCTAACTTAAATACTATAAAGACTGCTTTTGTTTACATTTATCAATTTTTTTCACATTTGATATTTTATTAGTTGTTTTCTTTTTTAAACTATGCTGACTGAATGCTCGTAACATCTAGGGAAGCAGGAAATGTAGCAGTTAAGAACATGGACTTCAAGTTCAGTCCACACTTCTATTTACATAGTCTTATACTGACACAAGCCCTTTTCACTTATGAGAATTCAACTCCCTCCTTTGGCATTTACTTGTATTTACTGTATCAACACTATTACATTGTGTTACAATAACTAATGTTAACTATTGAAGCAATTGTTAATTTTAATGGGATTTGATATTTCAGCATAAATAGGTATTGATTTTGGGGGCCAGGAACAAATACAAATTTCTGCTATTGAAACGAATGGTAATTATGTCTTTGAATTATGAGAATTCACCTTATGGAGGGTTTTTCAGGGACACAGTACCTTTACAAGGCAGGGAAAGACTATGAGCAAGGAATTTGTGTCAGATTGCTCCAGTACAATTACCTAACACTAGTGTCTCATAGTGCCTGGACAGCACTTAAAGGTGCGTGTTTGATCGCCACTCAACCCTACTCAAGTTTTTACGTTCTCCTTGTGTTCATGTGGGTTTCCTCTGGGTGCTCCGTTTCCTTCCCACAGTCCAAAGACATGTGTTTCAGGTGGATCCATGACTCTAAATTGTCCATAGTGTGTGCATGTAACACACAAAGGGCAGTTTAGAAAAGTAAATGTACTTACTCGTTACTCATTACTATCTACATGTGCCTGTAGCAGGAAAAGGCAATGACTCATGGCTGATGAAGAATAGACTGAAATTTGCTATAATCTATTGGGGATCATTTTAAATAAATAAAACATGCACGCACGCACGCGAACCGGAGCCTAACCAGGCAACACAGGGCGCAAGGCTGGAGGGGGAGGGGACACATCCAAGACGGGACGCCATTCCGCGGCAAGGCACCCGAAGCAGGTCTCGAACCCCAGACCCACCATAGAGCAGGCCCTGGCCAAACCTGCTGTGCCTCCCTAAATAAAACACAAAGTTTAAAATCAGTTTCAAAAGTTTTGTTTGCAGTTTGTTCATAAACACCCTCCCCACATTATCACACAACTTTGCTGGAATACATTCAAGTTTTTCCTAAAAGATAAGCGTTTCCAACTGTATGAAATATATGGGCTTTTTAACATAATTGAGACATCTCTCTCAAATTCTGAGGGAGGGATTATATGGATTTGCCTGGGAAAAATCAACAATTTTTTTGAATGTCACAATGGGAATTAGTAATTGGATTAAATCAATACTATTGAATTGAATGACATTAAACCCCACATTTGCATACTTTGATCAATAAGCCATTACTTAATGTCACTTGAGTATCTGTTTTGTAAACTCTCCCTCCCTGCATAGCATTCATGTTGTCTTGTCTCGACATTGTTGCCCAATGGTGAATGTTACTGCTAAACTTTCCATGAAGGGTTTTTGATATTTCAAATAAAAACTGTCAATGTAACCTTGTTCACATGAGCAGTTACTGACAATGTTCCTACAGATAAAGGGATAAATGAAACAAGAGCCGTGAAAGCAGTAGGTTATAAAAATGGCACATTTATTGCTACAGAACGGTCATGTACATGACTTCATTGAATAACTACAGATGAAAAACAGGCAATGGCCTACAATGAGCTGGCTTGAAGAGAAACTCCAGCACACAACCTGTTTGGACACTTACTCTAACCTGAAAAAGTAATAACAATAACAATAATTATAATAATAATTATAACGTAAACAAAATAAAAAATACAACAAAAAAAATAAAATTAAGAAGAAAGGAAAACAAAAATAAACAACAAAAAAACATCAAATTACATGAAAAAAGGCTTGAGGCACTCAGCCACACGTTGGAAAGAAAGTGTAACTGTTATTTACTTTAAATCATTTTTAATCACTGCTGTAGGTACGGATGAGACCCCCACGGCAGACTGCGGCCCATCACGGAAAACACCATACAGTTTCGTCTCAGTAACACATGGTAAAATAAAATCTTTAAATAGTAAAATAAAGTAACAAACTTTTACTTTGAATGATTCCAAAAATCTACAAAGTGGAATATTCAGAATCTGACTTTTTTTTTCTTATTTCCTCAATATTCCTGGTATAAAAGGATTGCCCCTGCAAAAAATAAGCCAAATATATTTTGTTTTAAATTTAGGTTTTTTGTTTTCTATAATAGGGTGCACTAGTCTATTTCATAGCAAAAGAGCACTAGACAAAGGAAGCTTTATAACAAAAAGCCAGGCACTGATACATGGTAATTCTCTGCTTATTTTTTCTTCACTTAATTGCATCACAAGTAACAAGAAGAATGAAAAAGGCCACAGGTCATATATTTTCACTATTACATATGTCTATAATACTTTGAAATGAACATGTTGAAACCAGCACTGCACAAGGATGAATTAAAATGCATAAGAAAAAAAATGGTTGCCCAAATTAAAGAAGTAGGTCTAGAAGCCATGGTGCCTTCAGTTAATTTCTATTATACTTTGTGATTTGTACATATATATTACTATATACTTCCCAGTCAATTAACTGTCAGTCTATACAATTTGTGCTTGTTAATTTAGGATGGAGACAAAGCATTAAAATTAATTTTTTGCCCACCGCAATCAGTTTAGTCAATCAAATTGTAAAATCTAGGTCCAAATCTCTCCACCCACATTTATGGAAGAAAAAATAAATTCAGTCCTGCAAAGAAATCTAAAACAACAAGGAAGACTAGATAAGTACAAATTGCATCCTTCATCAATAGTTTATAGGCATTTCTGTTTATTGTAGCTAAACTGAAGACAAATGGAACTTTGTCTCCGATCTGTAACATTTTATTAGTGAGTATTTTAGAGTATTTCATTAGTGAAAAATGGTATGGATCAGTTAACATTATCATTCTGTTAATCTACAATGCATATTAATAGTATATTGGTTGTTAGTATTAACACATTTTGCTGAGTAATACACAATAAGAAATAGTTTGTGTCACAACCAACATGTTTTATATAGATTTATCTGTAAGATTAATAGAATGGCTTTCTCTGGCAGTGGGTGTAAAGTATTAGACTTTTAATCCTTACGTAATGTTTTGCATTCATCCTCATAAGCAAAGAGAACCATATGATTGTTCAATAAAATTTAAAAATTTGCATTTAGCACAGAAACTCAAGGAAACTAAATATTTTAACCAATCAGATTTTCAATTCCTTTGTGTGCTGTAAATTACCCAATATCAGCTTTGATTTCCTGTATGTGTCTTGTGCTCCTGAATCCTTGTTGCTGATAGCAAATGAACAAATGCTTCTTACAGAAACCCTCAACTTACTCACACAAGAATAAAAGTAACCCTTATCAAAACAAATGTTACTGTGATGCCAATATTCCAGTGAAATGTACATACAAAATCTCATGGCTAAATATTAATTTTTAGACGAATGCATGATGGTTTATGCAACCAGCCGAGGAAAATAACCGTGACATTGCTCTTCATGAGAGTCACAATGATGAGAAGCCAAAAACTGAAATGCTTGATTTCCCAATACTACTGTACAGTAAAACGAAAAGAAAAATGGCCAAATTACTTGGGGAGCTACTCGGTTTCAGCATTTAGCCACAATCATCCAGAGAAAAACAATTCAAGACAATGTTTAATTTTTCCATCAATTGTATAGCATTTTTTTGTTTTCTTCCAGTTTATGCAAAATTCAACAAAACTATGTTTTTTGGTATTGCCATGGTCAAAAGTGTTCTGCCAAGATAAAAACAAAGCTCGATCCCCATGCCTAGCCAATTAATTAAGCACCTTCGTTTAAGAGTAATCCGCTATCACCGTGTGAGACTAAGACCCAACTTCCATCCCACTACTGCCTGTATCCTTAACTTTGACAGAATGATTTAAGGAAGAGTCATTGTATTCATCAGTTACAGAACATTTTTAGTTCAGAAGTCACCGAAAGTGTTAAAAACATAATTAAGAAAAACGTTTTAAATACACTGTAACTCAAGGTTAAGGTCAAACACCATGGCATGTAGATTTAACCCTCTTCTGTCATTGAGTCGTTCAACAAAGTGCACATTACACTTTGAGCTGCGAGCAGAGCCTCTACACATATTAATGCCATTAAACACTGCTTTTGGCACCCGGCAAAAATGACCTACAGTATAGGATTACAGTTCTTATAATACAATTTATCCATTCCCGTGTCTCTTCTGTAAGTACATCATCACCCAACCAGAACTGCATGAACCCTGTGTGGTATGACTATTTACAAATTTCTCTCTGCAAATACAATTAAAATGGCAATGTAATGAGCATGGAGCATGAATCAAAAGTTTATACCTTATTTTGTTCTGCTTTTGAACCCCCCACCCCCTTCCCGCCCTGAAAAAATGCTCCCAGAAATATAAACATAACATTTAAAAAAGAATTAATTTTGAAGCTTTTGACTTCACCACATTTTCAATGTGACACATTTCAACACACACTGAATTATTTTTTTCATCTTTAACAAAAACCGATACAACATATTTCTAAACACAAAATAACAACAGTCTACATGTAAAAATATAACTTTTACATACACAATTTCAAAATAATGGTAAGTTTGCATTTGTTGCATACAATTTACAAATGTCTGTGTTTCCTTGACAGCTGATTAGGAGTGAGTGGAGCAGATGGAACTCCGGTCCCTTTTGTCCTGTGGAGGATGCCATACAGTCAATGTGCTGTCAACGGCACATCAGAGGTTCTTACAAGCAAAGTCTCTTCAAAAGTAACACTGAAGTGCCTTTTACCTGCTTCTGCCAACATCTGACAGAATGATTCATTCCCCCCGACGACTTCTCGACTGAAAACCTCGCCATCCTTATATACTGTATATATTCCTACATTTATATATATATATTTATATAGATTTTCTTAAAAGATTCTTTTCCAGTTTCAGTGCCTCATGTTGATTGTGTCGTTAAACCACAGGCTGCTGCTGTATTGCAGAGTTGCGTGGTTTGGATGCTTGACAGAGAAACCAGAACAAAGAATATGATAAACATAAAAAAAGAGAATCTGTTTTACACATACAACCACACACTTGTACTGAAGACTACAGTGGCTCACAGAAAAGCCAATATTCATAAAAAGCTAACGGCTATAATACAACGCTCGATAAAAGTCGTGTCGCTCGCTATTGACACAGGCTGCAACTTGTGAGGGGGGTTGGGGAACGGTGACGTTAATTTAGTCAAAACAGGGCCGTTCAGTTCAGTGACACGCCTTCTAATTACATATAAGCATACAGTACATTAAATACAATTTATCCAAAAAATACTTTTTTTTCCTTTTTACTTTTTTAAATTCCAGGTCGTAAAAAACCTGACTGCATAGACCTAATGACTAACAATTCCCTAAGCTTGCATCCTAAAAAGTTCTGTTAATGTCCTCCTCGCACTTGTAATGATATGAACTCTAAAAGGCACATTGGTAGAAGTGTAGCATGTTAAAGTTGCATCTCTGGGTGTGGGGGGGGGGGGGGGTCAGGAATGGGAGTACCAGGGCAGTGGGGATGGGAGTAAAGTGGCAGGACCCGGGTAAGACTGAAAGAGGAACGTGATGAACCGCTAGCTCTCGGCCGCTCCCGCTCCGCGCGCAGCACAGCTGCCCGTGTAGGAGCTTGCGTCCCGGTGTTTAAGGACTCACCGTGAACCCCCACATCCCTCCACCTGACAAACTAAAGCCCTCGGTCTGCATCCTCGAAAGCCCATTTGTTCCTTTTTTATTACCATTAAGCAGCCTCTAGCCATGAAGTGACATTTAATAACATTAGCGTCAGCCTCCCATTTGCTCAAAAGGTCCATCTGCTCTACCCAAGTAAAGGAATGGCCAATGAATTCACTAAAGTCATCGTCAGGACATTTTGCTGGTTTAATTTTTTTTTTTTTTATTTTTTTTTTTTAAACTTTCTTCTCCAGTACGCAGCCACACTAGCCATCCAGAACCCCAAATAAATGTTATCTCTGTTTTACTGTTTAGAAGTACACTTTTTCATTATTGCAGGTTTTACAATTTCTTGAAATTCTAAATCTGTTTTTCTTTTCATTCCCCCTCCCCTCAAGACCTAGAGATTGATTTTTTTTTTTTTTTTTTTAATATATATACACACACATATCTGTTCTCATTTATACGTCCAAGAGGAGTTCAGGCACAACTGCAAGTGTTCCACAGTGTGGAGAAGATTGCCACTCAGTCAGCGGGCTGCTTGCGTCAGCTCTGGAATTTTGTTACCACATTCCTAATGATATGTTTGGAGAGTCTTCCATCAAGTTGCACTTTCTCTTGTCTCAATATTTTTTAAACAGGGAATTCTCATAAGAAGCAGGATCTCTGTGTCTGTTTCCTTAGCCACTGCACATTGGCAGTTATCTCAACACAAGACAGGGCAGGGGGAAAACATGTTGGCTGGATGGTTGGTTGGTTGGTTGGTTGGTTGGTTGGTTGGTTGGTTGGTTGACTGATTGGGAAAAGGATAACGTCAAAGGAACTGGTCGCTCATCATTTTGATGAACTCCGGCAACTTGGACCTGAGGAGAAAAATACCGGCGTCAATAACATTACTAATAATGTAAATGTAATAAATTAATAAATCTTCCACATGTCATTGATAGCCAAGTGAATGATCTTGCAGCAAAATTAATTCAATTCAATCCAATTTATTTTTACAGAGCGCTCTTCCCACACAGCGACACAGAGCGCTGAACAAAGGATCAGAGACATAATACAAATAAAAGGTTTGCTATACAGTACATTAAATTACTAAAGTAACTCTATTAGTTATTAAAGCTGTAGATACGAAAACTGGCCACAGAGGAAAGGAAAAAAAATAAATAAATAAAATAAAAAATAAAAAACTCCCAACCGAACAGCAACGGGGAAAAAAAAAACCTCTGAGTATCCATGTGCTAGTGGATGCCCACCCCTCCTGGACATTCAACACAAAGAAAGACTTTTACGTCAATTTAAAGAGCTATTTATAACATCGTCACTAGACACCTAACTGTCCTTCCATAAAGAGAAACCTTGGAAGAGAAGACTGAGTCTTCTGACCAATCTGACCTCCTGTTAATCTCACTGTTTTATTTTTCCCTCTTTTCTGCTGACTGCAAGTACACTATCTCAGGCTGACCAGCAGTTTAGAGGTCTCTAATCTTCAGAAAATGAAAGCTTCGTATTCACAAGTCACATACCTTGTGTATTCCATTATATTAAAGATATGTCTGTACTGTGATAAGATAGCATACCAGAACATACAAGGAATGTGGTTTTCTCTGAACCTTACCCCTTACGTGTGTGTGCTCCGACATCACCACAAGCACTACAACCTTTGTTACAGCCATAACACAGACAAAAAAGTGGGGATGTTCACATTTAATAGGAAAGTGGAAAGTTTTATTTCTACAGTGGTCCCTCCTGTAAAACTGCTGGGACAAAAACACTGGTCAAACCACGTTACAATTTTGACTGTATGGAAATATTTATAATAAAAGCTTCATTAAATGTGTAAATAATGTGGTTGCTGAATTAACTGAAACCATGGAGAAAGTTCTATACAACTGCAGTACTGTGTTTATTATTATACACACAGGCTGAAACCGCTTGTCCCGAGCGGGGGTCACGGTGAGCCGGAACCTAACCCGGCAACACAGGGCGTAAGGCCGGAGGGGGAGGGGACACACCAAGGACAGGACGCTAGTCCGTCAGAAGGCACCCCAAGCGGGACTCGAACCCCAGACCCACTAAAGAGCAGGTACAGGCTAAACCCACTGCACCACCACACCTCCTCGCTTATTATTATATGTGAACATTTTAACAAAACGTTGATATTTTTATGTGTGCAAGGCAGTCAGGATTGTGGATACTGACACATAATTATGGGTATTGAATAATATTTACAGAAATAATGTAATGTGTATTCTAGTGCAAGGTACTTCAATTTAAAAAAAAAAAAAAAAACTGAAAAAATGCATAATACATAAGTCACCAAGAAAGTGTCTACTATAGACGTAAATGAAGGCAAGATCTAGATGTGCAGTGAAACTCAAGACACATTATACACTTACTGCCAATCTGTTGTCACAATGTACCCAGTGGTTAAAAACTTTGTGGTATCATGGGGTTTTAGCGAGTTATTACTGATATATCATTAATGCCATTAGTTATACATTTGTAGGGGGAAATTTTGTGGGATCACAAATTTGTTTTACTGTTCAGTTTGGACTTTGTTCGGGAAATAGGTGAACACAAAACATATTAAAAGTATTCACACATACTGCAGAACCAATTTTTTTTTTTAGTGGAGCAATTAGTTGTTTTTAAACTTACATTTAGCTGATGCTTTTCCCCCAAAGTGATTTACAATGGTAAGCTACCAACAATTATTTACCCATTTATACAGTTGGGTAATTTCTACTGAAGCAATTCAAGGTAAGTACCCTGATCAAGGGTGTTATAGCAGGAGGTAGGATTTGAACCTGCAACCTCGGAGTCCAGAGGTGGCAGCTACAACTGCTATGTGTCCTGCTGCCCCTTATAATCCCTAAAAATTTTGCTTTGCTTTCAGTTTGTTTGTGGTACACATGTAAAACAGCAGATTAGTTGGAAAGTGAAATATTCTGACCATTTATGGGTGTCTTTTTTTTTTTTTTTTTACATTTGTCCCATGGGATTGGTTCCATCGCCCATGCTATGGTGGGCCCCGGCCAGAGAGAGGGGCGGCCCATCCGATGACACCTTCTCTTCCTCCCTCCTCTTCAGGCAAGCTGCCTTGGGGTTCAAGTTTCTCTCTGAAATAAGCAGATAGTTGCCCTGTTCAGGTCTGGTCTAGGAGCATATTCACATATATAATAATAATAATAATAATAATACTAACAACAACAATTGCATAAAAAGTTATCTGGATTTTTTTAGAAACACAACTACGTAGTCTTACTGAATTAAATATTTATTTTCTTCTTCTAAAAAGGCATTCCACTTCAAAACTTAGACACTGCCATCCAGTGGAATATAGAGGATACTGCTATCGGGACATATTTACAATATTGCACTGTTGTTTACACTTCCTTTTTCGCAATCAACCTCATTAAAGTCACAATGTATAGAAGTAACATAGACGGAGAATTGAAACACCCAGTTTAACCTTGAAGAGGGTGTACATTTTAATTAAGCATTGTGAATATACACGGAGGGGATGAAGCGATTCATAGAAACTACCGAGAGCTAAGGCGCAATGTCTACGAGCTTTCTCAGCAAGACGTATTACTCAGAGATATAAGGAGTGGCACAGACACTGACCGCGCACTTGCTGTTCCAGGCTGAGGATGACGGCCACGGCCTGATGGAGGATCAGCAGCTTGGTCTGCGGCTTGTCGCTCTTCAGATGCAGCTGCACCATGCGGCCCAGCTCCTTGAAGGCCTCATTGATGTCTCGCACACGCAAACGCTCCCGGGCGTTGTTGGCCATCCTGCGCTCCCTCTCCCGCTCAATCTTCTGCTCGGGGGACAGGTCCTCATCGTCGTTATTGCTACAGGGAGGGGAACACACATACATGTTGGAGATGGGGGGAAGCAACAAATATTGGTAAGGACCACAATGTACATATATACTGTGCAGGATAATTTTAATTAGAATACTGCTTCATAATTATAGCTATTATTACGGGAAATACAATAAACACATAGCTGGGATTCTTTCCACCATCAACTTTTACATAGTTGCAATTCCTAGTCCCGTCATCGCAGCATTGTTACCATGGGGGAAGAAAAAAAAAAAAAACACAACTTGCCGAAATGGGTCGGATTGGTCATTCCAGGTGCAAAGCTATAAACCCTGAGAGCACGGAGAGTTTATCCTGGGATGAGGCACACATTGTGCACTTTGAGAATTTGGATGGTTCTCTACACTCGTGTGAGAGGCAGCTAAAACCAGGCCCAAAACCATGGAAGGACTGCGGTACAACCCCGGCTTCAAGGAAGCTCTGCTATGACTGTATGTGGAAGGACACTCCAGGTGCTAATGTGGCTGAACAGGTTTGTCTTGTGATTTGTTAGAAATGTCTTATATTTATACATCTGTCTTAGGAAGCAAACATGCAAGTCAATGCCAAGTGAGTCCTGCTGTCTGAAGTGAGGTATTTTGTGCAGTACAGCGTGTGGACTGAAAGTCATCATTTCAGATTAATATCACTTTGGAAATGCGCAAGGGTGTATTTGTGTTAGTTTTGATGTGGGTTTACCGAGTGTTACAATTTAGCTGCCTCTCAAAGCACACCGTTCACTTCATAAAAATCCAGCGAAGGAGTTAAATGAAGCGAGCGCTATCGATACTGTTACCTAGATCTTGACCTATCAATTGGCTTGAGGTCCTTGGAATCGTTGTCCTCTTTCTTGCCCTCGAGGGACTTGGCGTCCTGCAAGTTCTCGTCTCCCTCATCCTCCGACTTGATCTCAGAGCTCACCGACGAGGTGCTCTGGCCCTGGAGTCCAGTGGAAAGGGCTGTAGAGGCGAGACAAGGAGGCAGGACATAAGAGACAAAAAAAAAAGGGGACAGAAGAGTGAGGACAGGGGGACTAAACAAAATCTTGGACAGAATGGACTATGGATCGCTGCGCCCTGCAACTAGAAGCCAAAAGACGTTGACATTTTTGCAGTCTGCCGTATGGGTTATGCAGAGAAAGAAAATAAGTTGTATTCAGAAGACAGAAAACATATTAAAAGTATTAATGTTTTTCAAGCAGCAGGGAAATTTCAGGGACACCTTTTACTGAATGTACCAAACCAGGTCAAAGGCAGGATACCACTGGTAAAAACAAACAGTGGCACACACCATTACGTACGAGGGGATTTGTGATTATTTGTGCGCGCGGTCAAAACGTCTGGAATACCGTATAGTCGACGTCTACGCTTTGTACGAGGTAGGGAGGGTGAAAAGTAAGGGGTTAGCCCGGACACAATAAGAGGTTTAACTGGGTGGAGGTTGGGGTGAGAACAAGGCCCCACATGCCGCCGTTCTTCCCAGACAACACTGGCCCCTTTGTTCCACTTTACTCTCAGGCTGCCTGGGCCAAGTCTGCGACAAAAAAAAAAAAAAAAAAAGAGTCTGTGCCCCACGCTCATAAGAAGAAGCTGTCAGCCTGGACTAGAAAAGGGACATATCTAAATGTCACTGCTTTTATTGTCGTGTTTAACAGGCTGGTTTGCATTCAAAGCGCCAGCTCTCCTTCCCAGTTGCTCGTACAATTGGCAGTTTGTTTATGCCCACTGCAGGTCTGAAAAGCCCCGTCCAAAGTACGGGCCCGACTTCTCTTCCCCTCAGCCTAAATAAAACCTCACATCTGACGCGTTATATACAGTACATCCCGCACACTTGATTTGTCTTTTTCTTTTTTGATTTGTTTTATCTGTTTCATGAAGGACCCTGTGAAAGTTGGAGAGGCTCACTGCCTACTAAGCGTGAGTGAGCCTGGAAGATATGGAGAGCGGCACAGGACAGGCCGGCAAGAATGAAGGATGACCGGTCCCTGGGCAGCGGAGGAGCTGCTGATCCGGTCTGTGTGGGATAATGCGTTCTCCACCTCGACCTGGGAGAGTAATGGATGACCATCGATTTTCTCGGTTCGGAGCGCTAAACCCAGCATTTTCAAGAGGAACAACAAGTTCTGTTTCAACCGGCCAGCGCATATAAAAGCATTACTAAGACACACCTAAAGAAGCCTAAATCAGCTTCCGAATTAAAATGTCACAGTAACTGTGGGTAGCTGTCGCTATGGCCTAAAAATATTACACATAAGTAGAGTCTCGCGAGTGGTGTGTATACTGTACACGGCAGGTTAAAACGCCCTGTATTTCCAAAAGGTTCTGCCACTGTTCAGTTCAACAGGCTAACACCTGGGTATTCCGGTATCACTGGCAATGATATTAAGTTAATAAACGGCTAAAACATGTTCATTGTCTCGCCAGCATTGTGCAAATCTTTTCTGTACCAGCAAATTAAGTTGATCTTGCTGGAAATTAAACTTTAGCACGCTGGAGCAAAAACTGGGAAAATCTTGTGTCAGAAACCATAAATATGCTCCGATTCTACGTTCTATTTGTTTCTGGCTGTAAACTGAGCAATAATAGGTTTTATAGTTGGAGGCAATTTCTTCATTTCCAGCTCCCTTTAACTCATTCTATAAGATCATAACTTCATTTCCAAATTTCCTTTACGGTACTCAACACCTCATTACGCAGTTGGCTTGGACCTCGACAGGACCTCGTGCCAAGGAAATAATTTTCAGAAACGTTTGCCCATTCAAACCTGCCTGAAGCAAATTTGGTTTCTTGTACAGGTCAAATGTAATTTCCTTTTTGCATATTCAAATTTAAAGATAATCTTGTGTTACTTAATTACAATTACTTGTACATTAAATTTAGGAGAGTGTAGGTAGCATATGGTCCATTTGGTAGGAAATATTTTTTCTTTCCCCCCCATTTTCTATTGGCATGGCTTATTTACCTCATTATAAAGCTGTTAAATATCTATTTTATACAGTGAGTAGCAGCATCCAACAAGTACTCTCAAAACAGGCTTCATTCGTTCTGTGAAATCCCACTGTTACACAAATTCTCACTGAGGGGGTATCAGACTGCCATTATTGCTTACAGAGAAACAAATAATCACTTCTCAGACAAGAAGTATGTCACCGAAAATTTCTTTTAAATACCAGAATAAAACATATTTTAATTTAATTTATACTGGTGTCAGAAACACTAATAAATTTTATAACATTTGTGACAAAATTATTATTTTTTCTTGGTTGTACTGTCTTTTTGTCTTTTAAATTATTATCAATAACTGCTTGTTGACATTATTGATAACAAATAATTGTTAAAAACGATCAACATGGTCCAGAGGGTGTAAAAGAGGGTACACTCTGAATGGATTATCATTATTTGGATAATTTGACTCGCAGATGTTTACAGGAAAACTGAAATAAAATTTACTAAATTACTGCCTCCGCCTTCCCCTCTGCAAAGCGTGTGGACACTATGCTATGAGGGGCACTTGGTAGTAGCAGCAGGTGGCATGGTGGCTAGAGCTGCCGCCTTGCACTTGAAGGAGCTGGGTTCAAATCCCAGTCCCGTTACAAAAAATTAGTACAGCCCTCACTGGCTCTAGTAAAAATCTGAAAAAAAAGGTGTATAAATGGGTAAAGCACTGTAAGCTGACTAGAGACGGTGTGGAGAATCGCCTATGCAGGGCAGACTCCATGCATACGTGGTTTTACTGCACACTGTACATGTATGGAAGCAAACTGACAGCATAACATGAAAAATGTTGTACTGAACTGTAAACTAGAAGTATGAAAAAGAGCATATACTTTGGTAAGGATTTTTCTTGCATGGGATCCCGTTACATGAGGGCTGAGCGTACACGTCCGTAGTAAAACTGACTGACGGAATTTTGTATTTACAGCTCATACAGACGTTTTTGATGGAGGTCAACCGCCAATGTGCATGAAAGAGACTGAAATGATGACAGAGGCCTTTTACTAGGATGCTAAACAGGGTGCGCCCCCGTACCCAACTCACCACGGTATGGATCAGGCGGCTGGCTCAAATCTGGCGACGTTGCAGACTGCACAGGAAGCTGAGGGACTGGCACTTGGTTTGGCACGATTGGATGGCTGCTGCGCAAGCCAACTCCATCCTCGCGATGTGCACCGACCTGCAGACAATCCCAGATCTCAGAGGTCATCTAAGGAGTCAAACATGCTTTTTCCATTTGTAACAACCGTGCAAATCATGGAGAGTAATGGAAGTAGAAAGGAAATGGATAGATATATACAAGAGTACACTACCATGTTTTCACACATAACTTAAAGCAAAAACTGAAAGGGGCTTCGAGAAAAATTCCGATATCATCCAAAACAGGCCAGTGACTACGAAACTGTGAGATTCCCTGCTCCAGCACGTACACACCGCTAGATCCTTTGCTCCGAACTTTGGGAACATGGTATGTTTTACCCCCGTTTACAGCAGTGCTGGAGCTGACCTGCAGAGGGCAGCCTCCCTCTGCGCTTCACGGAGAGAGCCCCAGCTACCTCCATTTCCCATCTTCCAGTAGTGACAAACACAGAGGAGCTGCTCAGGCAGGTAAAATACAAAATGATCTCCCAGGGTGCCTCGGTGGAGCGCACTGATTCACATCCATCTGTCTTCTATCATGTCCGCCAACAGAACTGACAATTATCTTAATGCCCATATGTTTAATTGTGGGCTTCCTAATTCCCCCGACGGAATCAGGAGCTCCGGCAGGAATTGCGATTTGGCACAATTTTAAATTTTTTTTTTTTTTTTTCATTTTAGGGATACAATTCGAGGACCTGCCATTTTTCTTCTCTCCCTGCCTGTAATTCCAGCTAAGCCTTTGACAGCACAGCCTGCGATGTCAGTGCCGCCTCCCTGCTTGATGCAAATATCAGAAAATGTCGACGGGCTTTGCAGGAACAGGCAGCACGTTCCAAGCCGGCATTTGTTTGCTTGTCTTTCATCACAGCGTAGCCCCCAAATGCAAAATGGCACCATCCTGGCTATGGATATAAGGACAGGCGTACATATTTAATAAAGGTTTTATATTTAAAAACTAACTAAATTAGTATCATAATATGAGCTCACAATTCGGGCACGCTTGGGATATGGTTCCCAATGTACCCTGTCATCCTTGCCATTGTTAATCAGGAAGATGGCGCTTCATCCGCCTGTGGTAGACTGATTATGCTGCAAGGAAATGCAAAGTTTTCTGGGTCAAGTGCAGAACTGCATTATCTCCAGCAACTTCCTGGAGCAGAACAGAAAGGGACGATGGCAGGGACCCAGTGTGCGTTTCTGACATTGTGGTGTCCCGGGCTCGTTTTCGGCTCAGAAAGACAAGGAAAAAAAAAAAATTACCGCTATACAAATGGCTATACAAACATCACCGTTTTCATTTGCACTAATACAAAATTGATTTCAGCAACAATAACAACAAGTTATACACAAAAAAAGGAATAAGTAAAACATGCGTGAAATAAATTGAGCATCAAGGTATATGGGTGACATTTCATATTAATTTCCTTTCCTTGCAAACTGCTGATTCTGTGACTCTTAGTCCTACATCGTGTGGATTTTGCTCGTTGCTGGTTAGCAGCTCTGACCCAGAGTGCAGATCTGTGCCCAAAGCCGGCCCCAAAGCGACACCTCGCCTCTGCTCTGCAGGCTCTACGTCAACAGCAACACGATGGCGCTCGCTGCCAGTCGATGGACAGCCATGTTTACATGCCACAGAGCACATCGACAAAACGACCCCCGTACCAGTGAGAATGATTGAACACAGGCTCCTTTTCGCTGATAGGGCCTTCCAACAAAGGGCACTGTTTCAGAGTTTAGTTCAGCTGGAAAAAAGTGAGGGTAAAGAATGCACGCAGAGCACCTTGACAGGCGATGACATACTTGAGAACTATACATTCAAATCAGAACCTTATGAGAATGCTTCCATTTGTGAACAACCATAAAAGAACAAAATAATGAATAATACCCATTTAGATGATACAAAATTACGATAATTTATTTAATACTTTATGGTGGCCTATGAATCAATATTAAACAAACAATACTACTGTATATTATATTAATAGGAACATGAATGTCAAATTGTTTGTAAAAAGACTGAGAAAATTTATGATAAAATACAAATAAACTATATTAATGCCGAACAGATTTTGTCCATGTAAAAACAGTTTTTTCTTTTTTTTCTGTTTTTTTTTAGAAATGGCACAAATGTAAAGTTGGTTAAAAAGGCTAACAAGATGTATATTTCACAGTAGTAAAAGCTTTTTATTTTAAAGTTGGGAATTAACAATTTTATTTTCTGAAAGTATTGCTGTGATTGCGATAGGTCACTGTGAATGTGATAAACATAAGATCAAACATCACAAGGTAATTACCAAATGGAATGATATTACATGACATAAGCAGTAATATTGCCAAATGAAAAACAGATTAAGATATCCCACTTATATAACTATTAATTAAAGTTTTTTTTTTTTTAAATTTCCTACAGTACTTCAAGTTTGTCCCCTACAAATTCACCGCATGCAGTAAGAATGATGGGTAAGGTTTCGCTTTTTGGTTCACTGTAAATACACTGTGCAGCACTATGAAAACTTGCTTGTAAAAACATGCAAAAATCTCACCGAAAAACACGCTGTGTTAGCCACAAATCTAAGAGGATTCACTTGTTGGGTGTGTCTAGATGACGCACCCAAAAAGCCTGAAAATTTCCCATTACTTTTCCCCTCTCGGCATTAGCAAAGATGCCAGTTAGTTATCTACTGTTACGACTTTACAGTTATTACATCTGTGAACTGCTGTACCTTTGTAAAGCATGGTGAAACTGCCTCTTACATTCAAAGAAATATATGCAAATATAAATAAAAATGACAAGTTACTAAAATGTCTACTGCATAACTACCTTGACCTTCTAACTGAATCCTAAATAAGTCCTTATGTGACCATATTTGCAAATTTGACACATTATAACATTAGAATATTACTCATCTCTGCTGAGATATGGACAATATACAATTGTTTTGGATTTAAAGTTAAAGAACAAAAGCATATTTTCATTACACTCAAAATTATCTGACAACTGTTGCTGTAGGTCTATTTAAAACCATAGTGATAAAACCATCCATCAGTTTGATGTAACAGGATGATCTGTTTGCGGGTCTAAAAATGGCTATCCTCAACAAACAATTGAAACCATGGTACAAAAGCACTATAACAAATGAGGCTCTCTTTAAAAGAATTGTTTGTATTACTCACGAGTATTTGGAACAAATTGACTTCCTCTTTGGCCTTAATGGTGGAAGTTGAGCGGACTTTGCACAATACGGTATTTATCTGAGGTGTCAAGACCCAAACTGAGGTTACAATTGAGGTGGTCACGGCATAAGGGGTGAGTGTTAAACTCAATTTCCTTGCTGTTGTGTCAAGCCAATTGAGAAGGGGAAGTTTAATTTGGCTAAAACTGTTTTCTCTGATCTCCGCCAAGTGCTGGGATCATTGTTCTCATACCGCGATCCAACTTGAGACTTCGCTTTCCCCAGTGCAATTGCAGCTGCTAAAATTTGAGCACTCTCTGGAAGGGCAGATGTTAATTCTTTAGAAATTAGTCAATTAACAGAGCAACCTCTAAACTCATTACTACACCTTCCAAGGAAAGAAAACGAGCACACCGATCTCTACACTTGGTATCGTCAATAACAGGGACTCACTTCCAACCGTATTTGAGTTGTGGAAAAAAACGGAGAGACCGTACAGTTCTTGTGTCTCTTTTTTGTGGCCCGCAGACTTTGGCATAACACTAGCAAAATTTTAATGGGTTCAGACTCTTAATGAAGCAGTTAAGGGTTGATTCCGGTTTGTTGAAATCCATTAGCAGTCACTTGTGTTTCTCAACCACTGTAAAACCATATATTTTAGATGATTTCATGTACTTGTTGGAAATTACAGCGTACTCTTGATACAGCTGTTGCTTTTGTAAGAAGGGCTGTCAAATGCCTTATAAACAACTATTAGCGTGATTTTATTTTGTCAGTTGTTCGAGGTTATTACTTGTTCAAGCTACAACGTAAGTGAGATAGAGTATGCAGTTTCACCTCTCATTGGTTTAACCCCTTCGGAAAACACACGAGGAATCCCCCCCATCCCACACGAAGGGAGAATTTACTACTGACCTTGAACTTAAGCCATTTAACTAAAGAGTCATTTTGTGTGAATGAATTTCTCACGAAATCTAGCACTTATTTCCTTTATATTCTGTTTCAAATGATCATTTGGACATAGTGGGACAAAAGAGCTCCGTGGAACTGCGAGCTCAAGGCGCTTGTCTCACACTCCCCGCTAGGTGGTATGTGGAAGCCATTTCAAAGCGAGACCTGGCATTCAGCTGCACGGACCCATGGAAAGACGAATCACAAAGCCGTGCACTGTGAAGCCCAAATTTCCACAGAAAGGCCACAGTTTGCAGAATAGCATGTCTTTGTGTGTCTCAGCTGCACAGGATAATTACGCAAGCCACTTCCTGTGTTTTAGTCACGGACAAGTGTTTGTATATCCCCCCTCGCTTCTTCTACACAAATACTGTTGCATAAGCTGAGTTTCTTAACCCTAAAATGTTTGCAACACTCACAAATCCCTGTGGAATGTGCCATTTTAAATAAGATTTTAAGACTGTGGAATCTGTGGTATTTCAAAAACTTTTTTTTTTGTATGGCTCAGCAATCCTAACCATAACATAAACTGCAGATTGCAAAGAGAAAGAGGAAAAAAGATAACAGATATAAAACAGATGCACGTAAAGGCGTTCCATCGCAACGCAGCATGGAAAAAGGGGAAACACACTTGTAAAAAGAAGCGAAAATTTTGTCCATCATTATTTGACATAAGTAAAACAGCTCTGAACTTATCAGCGCATTTTGTCTGAACCACAAAGGACAACTTCGGCTGGATAGAAACGGGAAGAGTAAGAGACGTGACGGACTCATCTGCGTGACCTCTGTGGCCTGTCTCTCCAGTGACTATGGGATGTGTGGTTTGCATGCTTGGCTTCGCTTCTTTAAAGCTAGACTCTGGCTAGCGCTGGGCCAGTGATTATCATCAATAAACAAGAAAGAAAATCTGATTTCTCCAAGACCCAGCTGACATACAAATACAACTTTGTCCTGGTTTGCTGGTTAGTTTAGCTTTTTTGTACAAGTACAGCTTCTAGGCAGGTTGTATGAAGACCCTTCTATGGGGGGGGGAAGCACTGCAACAGACTGGATTTAAAATAAATCCATGACAAATGTGGACGTTTGTGTCTGGCATGCTGGGGGCTGCCTCTGCGACTACGGAATGGGAGTTACACAACGCTGAGCGCACCGGGAGAGCCTCCGCACCCACCAGAAGACACACAGGCCACATCATTTGCGTCCTCCCGTTAAAATGTTAACATTTACCTCTTTTTAAAAGCCATGGATCTAATGGATTTTCGCCACAATCTGTTCTACAGAAGAGTTACCAAAGCTTAAAGCCTATTTATTAAAAAAGAAGAATTTAAAAGGTATTACTCAATCTTTTTTAAGCTGCTCCAATCTGCCTTTTGTAATAGACTGGACCATCAATTTAGCGCTTAGACAAACACTTAACCCGCCCGGACAGTAACAAGCATATAAAGATTAGTCCATGATACCCCTCCTAACTGGTGAGATTGCTGACCCACAACACCAAAATATCTGCTGGGAAGAGTCTGCCTGGGAGAAAGTGACAATTGGTGAGAAGGGCATCGGGGATGTATTGGGGAAAGCATACATTAGCAACAGACCTTGAAGAAGCAAAAAAAAAAAAGCTAGAGTTTGCATGTTTCAAACTGCAGTCCACATATGTTCCCGAACATGGAAGGAAAGTGCTAAGCAGTGTGGCGGTACAGGAGCACCAGCTGCCTCCTCTTTTCAAACTTGGACCCAAACATCAAGCGATACCCCCCTTCCTTCTCCAGCCGTCCTACTTCGCTCTCCCACAGCCCCCCGCCCGAAATCAGCTCTCGTCGGCACATCATGGGAGCACCTGCTTTCCCAATGACCTCAGTTTCTCATTCCCTTGTAACAAAGCAGCTTTCCAAACACAATCCAGCTGTTCCTTGCGGGGATTTCATCTGGAGACTGGGGGCGGAGTGTCATGCATACCCTTGTGATTTCGACCAGGTGATCACTTCCCACCAATAAGCACACCCTGCAATATCCATGAAGGGGATTTAATCTCAGGACATATTTCACATAACAGACATTTTTCTCCCTTGGCAGTTATTTTGATTGTTTCACCATAAACGGAATCAAGCCAAATTTTAGATTTGTGCAGTCTCAAACTTTACTGCACCAACACAGTTATCTTATGTATTTCATAAAATACTGGTGAGTTCCTAAGGTGGTCCTCTAACATATTTGTTCTCAATAAGTTGACTGTGCATGTTAGGCTTTGCTATTATAATATTAATCTTTCTGATTTCTTTGCAGTCTTGGCTTTTTTCTTTGCCGACTGTTTTTCTCTTTTCTCAATTTAAATTCTCTTTTTAATCATTCCTGCTATATCCGCTTGATGCAGAACTGCAGAGTTTGCATCCTGTTTGTAACAAAGCACCACCACAAAAGGAACTTACCTGTGCTTGAGGACACATGTACACGTAATATAATTAGACAGTTACAAATGCCTGCACAACCGAAAGGCACCCTCTCCCGCTCGATTCTGCACTTCATGCCCACAGAGACTGCATTTTCTAGACATGAAGTAATGTGATTAAAACATGGCAGATTTATGGGAAATTTCAGCTGACAGATCCCAAACAACCTTGACAAGGAAAGCAAACTGAAGAGTTAAAAATAGTTCCAAAAAAGTACATGACCTCACATTTCTCTTATCCAGATAATGGAAAAAGAATAAATGAGTCCAAAATGGCAACCCCTTTTTGGGTGGGTGTGTGAAGGGTGGGTTTGGTGGGGGGTGGGGGGAGTCAATCAGCAATGTGAATAACAGATGGCTGAATGTGAATTAGGTAGAGTAATCACATGAAGCCTGTGGGGTGCTGCAGCAATATTACTGCAGAATACCAAAGAAAAATAATATGGTCATGAGGCTCTGCAGTGTCCTCATGTGCAAAACAGACAGATGTCAAATAGCTTCTGATGACCACTTAACGGAAAGGAAAAATGAAAGGGGGGAAAAGGTAGACTTTCCTTAATTTATGGCTTAAATGTGGCATAAGCATCTTTTGCAGAGAAAGGACTGTTGCAGCACACAGGTAACCTGAACTTTCACTTCAGCCATTATTCTCTGAATGCCTTGTTTCAAGACGAGCATAATGAGTGGATAGAAGAAATTAAATAAAAGCTAGCCACCGCAGGGAGCCTTGATATATTTAGCAGAAACACAGGGGCCCAGAACCTGCTGACATGCCACCGCTCCATATATAATAAATGACTTGTCCAGCTATAATCAATGGACCCGGCCTCTGCCCTAATAACAGCATGTCTTGTAGCAGACCACAAAACCATTTATTCAAAGAAAACAAACTCATTAACCATGGAAAAAATCCAAGTGTCAGTTCTCTTATTCAACTGATCCAAAAATTACAAGTCTTCATGTGGAAATATAGCCAATAATTGTGAATGAAAAATGTGTGTTTTCTAATCCACCCCAAGCTCATCTCTCCACAGTCCAGGGTTAGTCTTCGCTCTGCTTTTTCTTTCTATGGTTGCTTTCTTAAGCCAGCATGAGTCTTTAAGTGGGGGGGGGGAGGAGAAAACTCCAGAAGGGATGTCAGTGAGATGAACAAGACCACTGGACATGCATGAGAACAGGATAATCACTTGCAGAACTTTTCACACTGCTTTTAATGCTGTTATAACGCAGGCACTCCGCATTTCATCCGACAAAGCTTGAAAGCGATGAAGACCGCAGGTCACTGCAATGGGTCCGCATTAAACTTTTTTTTTTTTCTCCCCCCACCCTTATAAAGCTGGTACATGAAAAAAAGCAAAAAAGGAAAGTGTACCTTGTTACGGTGTAAACTGCTATCCCTGCTCGCATGCGTGCAGCAACCCTAACATCTGGGTCAGGGAGAGGTCAGAGCTTCAGAGCAATAGAGCTGGTGCGTACTGACAACTGTGTTTGCGTGCAAACGTGTTTGCAGAGCGTGTGCGCGTGTGTGCGTGTGTGTGCGGAGGGCCCTGCCTCCTGCTCTCCTCTGTGCGTTCCCTCCCTCTCTGCCTCCCACTGCTCCTTTATTCTCTACAGCTGGCTGAGGCTTTATGGCTTGTTTCAAGTACTAAAAAACAACCTTAAATATGGAAAAGATTACCAGCATCTTCCTTGATGTTTTGAAGTGTGCCCCCCTCCCGCTCCTCCGGTCCCCCTCCCTTTCAGGAGTGTGGAATATATCAAGCGATCAGAGGCAGGGGCTGAGGCTGACTGAATTCAAACGACATTTCCTTTATTAACCCCTCGTCCACCTGCTGCAGGCCTCACGCAAGGAGAGCAGGTCCCTCTCGGCACTCTTTCTCCCCGTCTCCATGCGGCTCAGGGAGCCACGCTAGAAAGCCTGAGCAACAAGTGCCTGATGAATGATGGATTCTCCAATGATAGGAATACCAGAGTAGCGACTTCTCTGACCCCTGCTGCTTCGGTGCAGTTCATTTCCACTGCATACTACGCATTCCCAGGACCTGCTGCAGAAAACATGTGGTTGTCGTCAAGCCCAATAAACCCGGCAGGAAGCAAGGCACCGACTGCACTCCATTACTCTGCCATGGAAAGCAAGGTCCTTTGACACAGTGCCACTGATTTCTACGAAAAGAAGAGCTAGAGCTATCAGCTACATTTGGCCATATCTTAAGGTCGGTCATGCTGTGGGCGTCTCAGACAATCTACTCACGAGTAACATTTCCACAGGTTCTCCCGAGAGGTACGCAAACAAATAACGCCAATCCAAAAAGAATCATCTTCAAAGTAAACAAAAAACGTTAATGGTGTACAGGTTATGTATATGGAGCATGTGCAGAGGTACACAGCTTTGGTTTGTGTTTTCTCGGGGGGGAAGAAACAACTAAAGCCCAATAAAGCCAAGTAATTCATTTTATGCTGCCACATTCTTACTTGTGCTTTAGATGTGCTTTCTGGTTTACATTTTAGACCGTACGTTCTGAGTTTTGCTGGGCTACAGGGGGCCTGTGCTATCCCGGGGCTTGTTATTGTGTTTAGAAGTGGGTCCGGCTGCGTGTGCCGCAGTCGCTCCTTACCATAATGGAGTGTCTGTTGGTTGACAGCAGGCCCGTGCCGTATCCAGTGCCAAGGCCGGACATGGCGCCGTTGTGCGATGGTCCTATCAAGCCGTGTATCTCGCTGTGCCCACTGGGCATGCCAGTGGAGGGCCCGACCGCATGGCTTCGCAGCACGTGGATTGCATCGTCCAGGCGCTCCAGGCGATCCTCAATGCGGCTTTGCTGGGGAGGGGGGAAAGGAAACAGGAGAACGATCAGCTTTGGACTCGGCACACCTTCACTTGGCTACCTTCGACTTACGGAGGCTGAACCGGTGAAGGTCTCCGGCTTACCAACGAGTGCAGCGGTGCCTCATAGCTAGGAGAGGATGGCCCCTGTCCTCCATTCCTCGACCACACTGCCGTACTTGCAGCTAGAGGTGGGAGGCACGAAACAAAGGGGGGATGAGACAAAAGCACTTGTGCTAAGACTAAGTATGCATCTTTCCTATGCTAAAGCTAGCCTACTTGTGTGTGTGTGTGTGTGGGACGCACACTCCTATAACCCTGTATCCAGCTGTCAGAAGGTATTACCACTGAGGCCAAAGCCTTCTGAAACGCAGGTTAATAATGGATTTAAGGACTTAAAACTGTTTCTGTGAAGTGCTTTGAAAGAGTGGGATCGTTGGGAAAAAGCAAAAGATGATGGAAGGTGGATGGCAAAATGCTCTGGAGTAGTAATGGACGTTAGAGAGTAACGTACCGACAGGCAGACACAGACAGAGTACATAACAGCTGTGAAATGTCCTTCAGTGAATCTCACCTCCACTCATTTTACTTGCGAAAGTGCAGCCCGTCAATATAACAAATGAAATGCTTCAAGTACAAATCTGGGTAGTATTAGGAGGATCCCTTTGCCGTCAATAGCTTAGTTCTTAAAGCCTTGTTCAATCTGACATTTAACGACCGTGTGAATAAACGCCCTCCTCGATGCCCGCTTCCGCTTTTGTTCAAGTGCGCTTGCTTGAAATCACTGATCCACGCTGCTGCCACCGCCGCCACCGCCACCGCCACGGCCTCATTAACTGGCGGGGAAGATGCACCGCTATTAGCGCTGAGATGTAAATCATGGTGAAGGGGGGACGGGGCAGGCACCGAGCAAGCAGCAGGTAAGGAACAATGACTTCTATATGCTGCTGCACCGTGCCAACGGAGCCCTTATTTGTTCGGTTAGGTGCAGGGCCGTGTCACCGCAATGGAGGCTTCTTGTTAAGATGCAGCTCTGCTTTAAGCAGGGGAGAATTACACAAGCAATTAAAGGAGCAGCATAACAAAAGCATGTTCATTCATTACTGCGTTTCTTCCAGCCTGACCCGCCTGTGTGAAGGGCACTGGATTCCTTCATTATGCATATTAGATCTAATTAAGTTGTTTTTATTGTCCTCTTTTATGTATACTCACATTTTCGTTACTTGCTTTTATTATTAAGGCTTATTTCCATATGCTAATTAGCAAATTATTACCACCGCATTCATGTGCAAATAAATGCAATGTTATCAGCAACAAAATTATTAAATTATTTAAAGGAGAATGTCTGTAAATATAACTTAAAATATTAATTTAATATTGTCCACATTAATAAGTGACATTTTAATTTGTACTGTCTAATAACATTAATATAATAATTAATACAAATTACGTGCCACATTTCCCCAGATAGATTATTACTGCTACGTAGTGGTACTACATAATACTACGTCTAGTGCAGTGGTATTAAATTACTTTGTGAAGAGCGTTTCTAATTAAGACTATCAGTCAATACATACAAAATATCAAATGCTGTTTAGCTGAGACAATTAGCGCAGAATTTTACACGGTGATTATGAGAAACTAATTTTTCAGTTTAAGGAGCAGAGAAAATCTGCATCAGCGGTTCGCTGGTAATTGAAAAACAAAACGAAACGACGACGCACGGCGTCGCAGGAGCGGCAACGTCAGCTGCACGGTGTTTTCCGCGAGCAGGCCTAGTTTCTCGGGCGAGCTCAAGCGGCGATGAACGAGTAACGCTGGGAGCGCGCCTCCGCGGAACAATCCCTCAGAGTTCTGATTAGAAGCATATGGAATACTGGCATCACCGCAGTCAGCCATCTTGAATGAACTTGCCCATGGGTTCTTTTCCACACCTTGTGAATGTGAATGTGAACAGCTGAGCCTGTCTCTCAGGAGTTCTAGCACCTTCCGACGCTTCAGGGTATCTTTTGTCCTATCATTAGAGCGCACGGGATGGTAGTGCTTACGAATGCCGGCAACATAGGAGCAAGCGGACTACTTTGTGGCGACGGCAGAGTGAAATTTGCAGGGATGTCACGCGCACTCAATGAACCGCTGACATAAACAAATCGTTTAAAGTGTTTAACAGAGTCAGACATGCGGCTACTTCGCTGCCTAGATTAATGGCTGAAGACAATTCAAGATGTTGAGCTCATTATTAATTAACTCGTAGAGCCTCAAAGTTTCGCAAACGTTCTGACGTTTGCAAAATTTAACTACTCTGCGAAATTCAACTGCTCGAAATCATTCTGTTTTATATTCTGATAATTTACGCATTAATTGCTAAAGAATGCACCTGACAACAGACACTTTTCCGGGCTAAGGTTAGCGTTTTCGCGAGAAAAAAATTTCTAACTAATAAAGGACTTAAAGCACCAACGTGCGTATAAGGCATGTGAGGCCTCCTTGCTGGGCACGTCTTGGCAGATCAGTCTAAGTTGCCACGCTGGGGCTATACCTGTGAGTGAAGGGGGGGATCCAACAGGAGTGGACGGATTAGACGAGAAGCTGTTGTTCGTGTGATCCGGGGAGTAGATCTGCAATCGCAAAACAACAGTCACAAAGCAGCCCTCAAAATGCTAGAGAGATTTTGCACAAAACCTAGGAGAGAGGGGGGGGGGAAAAAAAAAAAAAAAAAAAAAATCCCAGAATACGAATCCCACTGTAGCACATGTGATAACGATTTCCTTCTGGAGCAGTAAGAACTGCTGATATTAACAGAAATTATATCACAGTTCAGTCTGATTCTCACTTTGTGGAGTCCCAGTGAATTAATCCCAGTGAATTAATAATATTCAGCTCCAAGCCAATTATTTACCAAGGATTTAAACCTTTGTTGGAGGAAAATATATTTAATCACACTTCAACGGAAGCGCTTATCGCTAAATTCTCTTGAGTAATACTTACGAGAAATACAGAGGAGCTTGACACTTGACCAAATATGCAAAATAAGCACAACATTTAATATTAATCTATAAAAGTGGGATGCCAAAACACACATTTTGTTTTCGCACGGAACTATGTGAAAACAAACGCATCGGGTATTGCTGTGAAACCAGCCAACTGCCCTATTTCTCAGCATGTATGTGCAGTACAAGCGCCGCAAGATTTCCTCGAAAACTTTTGATGCTTACTTGCAGAACATCTCACGCTTCACCATATCATTATGTTTATATATCCAGTGGGATGCGGTACATCTGCCCGAGTCGGATTTGGGCCCGGCTCACTCTCGGGTTCGGGGAATCCACTCACCGATGCGAGAGCCTTGCCCAAAGCATCACCAGTCTGAGAGCTGCTTCCAGCACCCCCTGTCGACCTGTTTGCTGAGACAGAAAGAGAAGGGACAGGTCTCTAACACAGTCAGCACTCATTTCCATTGAGCTCTATGAAGCAGGCTGCTGCACAGGCAATCGTAGGGCTGCCAACGTTAATATCGACCATAACCGAACTGTAACAAAACTTCTCCTCCGGTTCAATAAAATCTGAACTTATTCACTGGTGCAGACACTTCAGATGAAGAGCTAAGCCAAAGCAATAGGTTTATTTCCTAAAATTCCCAAGGAAATTCTGGCCTTGCACAACATGTGAAACATTTGACTTCTTTCTACTTTGCTCTGGATCACCTTTAAAAAGCTTGTGAGATGCAACATGCTTTCAGAAACATCCCAAAACACTTGCAAGGAGTTGCAACATACGGTAATGGTTTGTAAAATATATAAAGCATTTGTCACAGAAATGAAGCTTTTTTGAGCACTGACACATTAGCGCCAGGGTTTTATTCAACCATGGCTATCCACGTCTTACATCCTGCTTAAATATGTGTATGAATAGTGTACACTTTAGTGCCCGCTGACAGCATTCATCAGTTCATACAATAAACCTTTCTGAATTATAAATGCTAGAGAACAACATTTTAGCACTGTGCAGGCAGGCAGTGTATTAGACAAGGCCCTGTCACAGATAAGACACCAGGTGGAAAGCAGTTCTGGAGATCACTGGCCCCCGCACTGTGTGTGTGTGTGTGTCATTTTGAAGCCCACTAATACTCGATCAATACTTTGTGATTTAGAGACACGGAGTTTTAGAAACAGGTCAATAAATCTCCCTTCATTGCGCTAAGTTTCTGCTGGGCTGATAATTTGCCAAATACTGATAAAACAAAACTATTTGAACTCATATCTTGCCAGAAAAAGCATAACTTCACCAGCATGATTTAAATGGACAAAAAGTGTGGTAAAGTATGACATTAGAGAGATACTCATCACAAACCAGGGAGGAGGCTCCCACCTATAACATATTATCCTGGGATTGTAATTCCTGTAAAACCACCACTCAGCCCTCAGCACCATCATACCTTTCATAGGTGTAAGGCATACTGGGGCAGTACCCACCAAAAGAAACAGGGAGGGAAGCACTAAAGCCGATATCATGATACGCTGCTTGCCCATCCCTTCTGACAACCCCACTCCAGTGGTCATGCTCCCAGATGGCATGTTTACGCATTACAGGCAAGTCTGTAGGAAATTCTGTGATTTGTCTGGACTCATAAACACTCATTTTTAATGCTCCTCTCACGCCTTGGGGGTGATGCCCCCGTTGACCTCGAACCGCTTTTAACTGCACAGCTTCGGCCGTACAAGTTGAGGCATCAAAAGTCTCTTTGACCAAGGACAGTAAAGGGGAAAGTGCATAAACTACACGTAAGAAATGAAGCCCAATGATACTATGGCACCAGAGACATTATGGGCAAATCGGGAGAAAGATTATGGCACAAAACATATATATTTCATTGAGAAACAGTAAAAGCCAAAACAAGCCAAAACAGCAAGTGTTAGGACTATGAAGAGTGGGGTAATCTAACGGTCTGGTTCTGAGTTCAAACTGACTGTCGCAGTGCTTAACTTCTTTCCACAAAGAAGGTTTTGAAAATTTCTCTAACGCTTTCATTTAGCCTTGTCTTGGAAATACCAGTCGACGCATTGGTAACATTTATTTCCACACGCAAAATACTTAAGATGTGATTTATATGTAGCTATACCAGGGTTCAAGCTGAAATTTTTCATGTACTTTATACCTTTTCTTTAATCTTCATTTGATAAAACACTATTCTTTCTGTGCCAAATAGAGAATGCAGCATAGAAATGTAAAACACGTGCACCTAACTCTGTTTTCCTCTTGTTTAATCCTTTTGTTGTTTGTTACCGCATTCGGCAAAATATAATAACATTCAGATATGTATTTCAAATTCAGATGTTTCGGTCTGTGTGTTGTTATTCAAAGGCAATGTTTCTTATTATTTTGTATATTCTTACATAACCAAAAAAAAAAAAAAAATTCCAGTTTTCATTACGCAGAAAAATTTTTCACAAAAAAATGCAACCGGGGCCTTCAAAAAGACATTAATTTCAGTGTCGCATTCTCAAGATTTCACAACCCCCGAATTCAAGCAAACGTACCTCCTTTTCGACTGAATCGAAAACAAGGTTAACGTTCAACTGCTTACATATACGACTACGAGGTTATGCGTGAACCCAACACAGCGCTTTACACGACGGCTGACATCAACCGTTACCCATGACGCTGTCTGTTCCATTTGTAGTTGCTGTACAGGAAGCGGCGCTGTAGTGATTAGTTCCACTGCGATGAAAACTGGACATTGGAGGAAGACTGGAATTGATGTCTGCTGAGGAGTGTGACGGGTAACTCTGTGGGTGAGAGAGACTTTCTGAGAGAGTGACACAGCAGTGTGGCATACACATTCTGCTACAGTGACAGAAGACAGATCTACAACTTGACCGAAAATGCCCCGAGGACAGAAACAAGGCAGAGGTACAGGGATCAGCAGCGGAAACGCAGGGAAGAGCTACAGGAACGAGACACTCACAAGCCTCTCGTGCGGATGTAGGCCGCAGTAGCTGCTGCTCTGGGGTCCGTGTGAGGAGTTTCCCAGCATTCCGCTGTAGCCCGGCTGGCTCATTCCACTGGAGGAGCTCCATGGGTCGGCGCTGTGGTGGCCATCTGGACAACCACAGGGCAAGGAGCAAAGAATGGATCTCTTTCAGTACATGCACTGCACACCAACTTGGAAAATGATAGTGTGCCCTGATTGATGTCTCAAGGTAATTGTTCATGATAATTTTTTTTGATGATTTCAGCAACGTAAATTTCTCTGCGCACTTTCTAATCAAAATGCTCACACATGCACCATTCATAGTACGGGATTCTGTCACCTTAGTTAATATGAATTTGAGAACATAAAGAGCTCAAGATTATGTTCTCAGTGAGAAATATTTCAATGGTTCGCTAAACTGGTTAAAGAGTTGGTGAAATTTGATAAAAGTGACACAAAGGGCGTTTTTTTTTTTTTTTTTTTGGCTGGTCACATATTAATTGGTTACACTGAGAGGCTTCTATAAACCTCATCGTAACAAGAAAATGTGTTCTAAAACATAAGTATCAATATAAAAACTTGACTTAAATGCAATTTCATGGCAACACTGACTTTGACTCTGTTACAGGTGGCATGGTGGCGCAACAAGTAGCACTGCTGCCTCACAGCGCCTGGGTGGTGCGAGAGAACGTGGGTTTGATCCCCACTCAGTTTGTGTGGAGTTTGCATGTTCTCCCCGTGTCTGCGTGGGTTTCCTCCCACAGTCCGAAGACATGCTCTTCAAGTTCCCCCATAGTGTGTGAATGACAGAGAGTGTGTGTGTTCCACTGATGAATGGATGAGTGACCAGTGTAAGTAGTGTATCTAGCAGTGTAAGTCACCACGGTGAATAAGGTGTGTGACCTGATAACACTACATAGAGTTCATTGCAAGTCGCTTTGGAGAACAGTGTCTGCCAAGTGAATAAATGTAACGTACAGTTAAGTTCTGCATCTACACGATGAGCTAAGACCCTGGGAGACAGAGTTACCTAAAAGTGAATAAAAGCTGACATCTATTGCTGAATAAACTTCCAGCTGTGACTCCTTGAATAAGGACAGATTATGACTGATCTTAAAACATAAACACTGACATAAAATATATAAAATTCCATCAGTTCACACTATGTACAAAAATAATCATCATTCAGTCACAAATGAAAGAATATGCAACAGAGGTAAGTACATGCAATAAGATAAATATACACAATATTATCATAGATGCAATTATTTAGACATTTATGATATAGGTCTAATATTTAGTTTAAATTAATCGAAGCTGAAAGGTACAAAGATGGTACAAAGTTATGCATAACTCATGCCCTGTGCTTGTTTACTGTGACCCACAGTGTTGTCACAGTGTACCCTTGCCCCTCCATACCTGGCATGAAAAAGGAGCTGGGGAAGGTGCTGCTCGAGGGTTTAGAGGAGGGGTACCCCGGCGAGTCACGGTTGTAGTCAGCAGTGGTGGCAGATGGAGCATATACCTGGATGACAGAAAGAAGCGGGTGTGGTTTAATCACAAACAAGGCTGTATTTTAGCACACACCGAGATGACATCAAAGCTACATTTTCAGATCTTATTTTTTAAAGTATACAGAGAATAAAGGCAGGAGTCACAATTTATTTCCCCAGTTTGTGGTCATGAGGTGTTCTGCCTGTTAGACCCATCGTGCCACGTTGCACTTACGAGACCACAAGGCCATGATGTAACGCAGAAAAAACTTCGAGGCACAAAACTGTTACAGCAGCTTTTCCCAACCAAAAAAAGTAACTTGATGGAAAGCAGCTAGGAGTGTCAAGAGATGGCCTACAGTAACACCCTCTCCCTGAATTCAGTTCCACTGCAGCAGTTAAATCTGTGAGCAATCACTAGCTGACCATTGCTGAAACAACATAAATAGGTACAGTAATTACTAAAGGATGTTTTTAAAATTTTGTATAATTCTTCAAAAGCTGTCTACCGTGCCATCAGAGCTGTTTAAAAAGTTAAAGCGATGCGTGGAGTGAATACCTTCATATAACTTACTCGGTATAAAACGATTTTAATTTCCATTTCTATTGTGTGCTATTATAACTTCAAAAGATGACTGGAATAATAAATGAAAACGCTATGTGTTATTTATTTGGGCAACAAATGCAATATGGACACAGACTGCCTCACGTGGGAGAAACACATTTTCCATCTTGGTTGCTCATACCGAAGCCACTGGCAAAGGATTGTGGGACAGCGCAAACCATTGTGACATGCAAAGTGGACATATGGGAGATTTGTCCTTCCCATGATACACCTTGCACTGGGTTGGGAGTATAAACAGCGATCATTGCATTGCCTGTGAAAACTATTAACCCCAAAGACAGGAATAAATTAGCAATCTTTTCCTTTCTTGCCACCCAGGAGGTTGAGACACGGAGAGGGGGAAAAGACGTTATTTGTCTGATAATAAAACCATATTCAAAGGTGGGCTGCCAACTCGCACACATGCACCATGCCAACAACTCAGAAAATATAGGGAGTAAGAGAGTGCGATGTAGTGGCGATGATAACATTTCAACATGTACTGCGATGTTGGAGCAGCATCGACAGCAGTGAGCGGCGTGCTCTGGGAGCGAAACGGAAAGATCTGAACCTCGACCGAGAGACTCGGGCCGGGGACGGAACCTGACCGTACCTTCCGTGAAACCAACCAATGCAAAAATGTGGGCAAATAAATACGGCATGAATAGAAACCATATTCCGAGAGTTTCCTTTATTTGTACCTGATGCCAAGAAATAAATCTAGCCAATATGACTGGAATTCTGCAGGAGTCTTTCCTATTAACATCTTTCACAATGAACTACTTGCACTGTCAGTGTCAGTCTTCATTTTATTCGCTACTAGCTGAACGCCAAACTGTCAAGATTCATGACGACCACTGATGTTTGTCCATCTTACTTTAGCTGATTACACAGTGCTTTGTTTATCATTTCTAAACATTACACAATGTAACGGAAATTCTATTGTCGATTTTTTCTGCATGATTATTCACTTTTGTTAGATTAAGTGTACTTGTGGCATTTGTTCATATTATATGTTAGTTTTAAGAAAAATCTTCAACATTCTTGACATTAGCAAATTTTGGCGCTGGATTCCAGTACCTTTTAGGATCTGATGCTTTCTAGATTGTTCTGGTGCCTTCTAGAATCTTCCAAAGGCTAGAAAGTACCAAACTAAAGCTGACACTGTAGAAGAACTATTGGTATTTTTATAATCGGTAAACTTTGACGAATCATAATCAACGCAAAAATCGACATGAGTAAGAACTTTGAAAAATTTTGTTGCGTTGCGTTATAAATTAAACGGATAATAACGGAAAGGAGACGGGCAGAACATTTACATCTACTTTGGATATGATATTCGCAGTCAGCTATTGCTTCTGCAAAAGTCTGTCGTGGCGAACATCTGGTGACCTCGCAACCCTTCCCTGACCTCTCCTGTGTCTCCTCACCTGCCGGTGTCAAAACAAAATATCTCCCGGTGGGTGGTTAACTGTATCAGGACCAGTGAGGGCGCGGGCTTCTGGAGTCTGTGACAGCGCTGCTTCAAAGAGGTTACAGGTCATGTGGGGCGAGCGCAGCTTGTTAGCTCCGAAATGACAAACCCCAAACTGAAAGGAGAACATTTCGTAATACAGGCCTGCTAAGAGCTGCGCTGGGATTGAAACAAAGAAAATATATAAATAAATAAATAAAAATCACCGCACTGAGCTAAGAAAACCAAATAAAAATGCATGTGATTTATATTTGCCTGAAAGGAGCCAGGAAACCCCCCCCCCCCCGACCCCAAACCTCCAACCCCCAACCCCCAACCCCAGCCGCTCTGCTCCCAGCCAGCCAGCTGCACCTGTGCAGGGCCCCAGCGGCAGCACCTCACCTCTAACACGCAGCAGACTGGGCCCCCGGGGCCGCACTGGGACAGAGGGATGGGGGACGAGAGAGGGATGGGGGACGAGGGAGGGAGGATGGACCGAGCACGGCTGAGAGACACGAGGCAGAATGCGAGAGAGCAAAAAGAGCACAGAAGCACTTGAGCAGTAAAATTCATCTCCTCTATAGTAATGTACCTTCATGCGGAAAAACTGCTTTTTTGGAAAGTGGCTGAACTTGCACGGTTTATTGCAAACATTACCTTTATGACTAGCTATAATCTTGGTCAAAGTCTTTTTGCTTCCAGCACGCTCTCTTCCACACTTCGGCCTCTGGCCGTCACCGCGCATCCCACAGAACGCACATGCAACTTGTGCACTTCGCTTTGTTCGGGACCAAGCTCAGACAGCAGCTCCGAAGGTTAACTGCAAACCTTGATTTGGACCACATGTTGAGCAAAAGGTGCTGTGTGGTAAGGGGTGGCGGATGGGGGACCTGCTGATGGATTGCGCAACACCGAAAAACAGACAACATCTCTGTGCTTCTCAGTGCATTAGGGCGGGTGGGAGAGCAGGAGAGGGAAAAATCCGGAAGGAAATCCCACCCACCTCACCCTGGCCTTCATTCTATCAACCTGCAATTGCAATAATGTACTCCAGATGCAGCCTTCCTTCCAGAGCTTTCTCACAGTGCAGACATGCAAGAGGCCTGGGGCCTGGCATTACCATTAAATGGTAATTGATTCCACATGAGCCACAAAGGAAAACCAAAAGAGAGGAAAGCATATGCATCCCCACTCCCACACACACACACACACACACACACACACACACACACACACACACACACACACACACACACACACACACACACAGAGAGAGGCTCCCTCAGGAGACTGTGCTTCCTGTTGCTCGATTATTGCGCACCATGCAAAGACAAGTGTGCACCTGTGACTCCGAGAGGCAACACTTAACCCAGACCTCCGTAAAGCCTGTGCAGAGTCTCCGTGAGGGAAAGGTATAAAACTGCATCACATGAGAAGACTGGAAGCGAAAACTGGACTTGGTATCAAAGGGCAATGGCTTCAAACTGCAAGAGCACATTTGCCGTGGTCCCAAACACTGCACTATACGACAGGCAGTAGCTAGTGGTAGTGTAAGCAATAGTGTTCACGGCTGTCAGCTCGCAACCTGAACATCTCCGGTTCAAATCCCATCCTTTGCCTTTGATCACAGTACTTACCCTGAACTGGTACAGTAAGATTGCCCTGTTGTATAAATTGGTAAACCATTATAATGATCCGGTTGTAAATTTGCGCCAAAGTGACTAGCCTACCCCCACCGAAGGTTTTTTGTTTTTTTTTTTTTAATTATACCCCACACCAAAGGTATCAACAGTGCAGGGGTAAAAAAATAAAAGGCACATAAGCTGTTTCGAATAAAGGTGTCTGCTAGGCCAATAAATAATGTAATGTGTCCTAGTTTCTGACATAGAATACTGACATTCATACCGAGTCCTTGCATATCATTCTGGCCACACTTTTGCTCTTCATCAACAAGGACATGAATATTTCTTTTAAATTAGAAGGAATTCCAGCTTCAGTGTAAAAGCATGTCTGCTCTAAAGGGGATCGCTTCATAGACAGTCAAAACACATGGACAAGGTAGTACTCTCAAGAATAGAACATGATGAGACACTAAGAAATGAAAGCATAGCTGCAAATGATTATTTTCACATGACAGAATAAATACAGTGAGAAGGCCTGTTTGCGGGCAACTGAACCACCCATAGCAGCTGAACACATAAGGTAAACTAAACTAAAGGTACATACCGAACTATGCCATGCCGTGCCGGCCGTGCCATTTCCTGGACGCTCTTTTTTCCACATCCTATGAAGTCAATTTTCCCAAGTGATACAGTGAGCCTCACACAGGAGGAGCTGCTCCACGGCATTTTTGGGACGCGTTTCTGATGAAGCAGCCTTTCTAAGGCTTTTCCATCTAGGGCAGCTCGGCTAGGGCAACCCTGTGACTTTCTCCACAGCCAGCTTCAGAATCTTCTAGGTTGAACCTCCATCGAATTCAAGGTCAGCATCAAAATGTGTGCGATCTTTAAATCCATAAACTCACACACTGTTCGGTTACATAATGAATCACTGGAAAGACATAAATATGCTCAATGTGTACAGGGCCTGGCCTTGGCCTGGGAAAAGTGGGGGAAAATGACATTTGTGTTTGATGAAGTATGTTTCCTGGTCACTACAGATGTCTTTAACCATGTCAAGATTCATGGTCCCTTTTATGCCTGGGTGACAGGTTCAATATGGACATGATAGGGCAAGAACAGGACACAATGTCAATAATTAAAGGCTGCCCACATTTAAAACTTTGTCACCATATTGTGTCTCAACTTGAGCTTTCTTGGCACTGCTGGTATAATTTACATTGATTTTATAATTAATACAGAGCAAACTACTGAGAAGCTGTCAAGTGCAACTTTTGTACGTATAAGGATGTACTGTATAATGGAGCCCACGACCGAATAGCACGCAAAGATTATTTCTGCATCGCTGCCCAGATGATCGAGAGTAAATCAGACAAAACAGCCACTGAACCAACAATGAATCAGACAAAGGCAAAAACTACATGAATCAAGGTGAAATCTGTCTGAAAACAGCACAATTCAAGTTTTCATACTTCATTTTACAGAATAACCTGCTTAGAATTCAATTGTTGATACGGATAAACTTCTTCGATGGAGCAAAAAAAAAAAAAATCAGAGCAGATAAATAACATCTTTTAAGGAAGTAAGTTGTGATAAGATGGTTATCATCTGCCTGTGTTTCTTACCTTCCACTAAGAAACTGGAAGTGTCAGCTACGCATTTCAAAGCGGTACGTATAAAATACTCATAGAATGGGAAATGGGGGGGGGGGGGGGGGGTTATCCAGAAAATAATCATTCCCAAGTACAATTTTTTTAAATTACCTGTCTTTTCAGTGTCTATTACCAATTCCCCCTGCCAGTTATTCTCTCATTGACAACAGCTGCACAAACAGCCATAGTCTCAACAAAACACCTTTGGTATTACCTATCAGACCTATAAGTATGTTTAGTGTAACTTCACAACAGATTTTTCCCATCAATCTTTGAGCAAATGTGACACCTTGCGCCATGAAACAGACTGCAGAAGAAGACCTGAAGGAGGATGCAACTGGCCACTCCCAATGATGTCACTTAAGCAGCAAACGCAAGTCAGCTGAGAAACCAAATTAATCATTTCCTGTTACGGGCTCAGCCTGTAGAGAGGAGAAGCTCTGAAACACACCAAAGCCACAGTCATAAACAAACATGTCAATACAAAGAGACCCAGAGTATGAAAGCCTTGGCACCGGCCGCCTCCCTCTGTTCGCTGTACGTGCAAACGGGCAGCGGCAGCAGAAAGAAAGCAGCGGTGCGCCGCACGGGCGGACGGAGCTTCAGCCCACTCCGTCCTGGGTGGACTGTGGCGTGCGCCGTCCCTACAGGGATTATGGAGCTATGGAGACATTTAGAGACTTAACCGGAAAGCCTAAAAGGTCGCTCTCTTACAGGCCAATTTTCCAGATGATTATACCCAAGTGAGACCCAATTCAATAAAACATGAAAGCCTGGGCTTGTGTTTCACAATAAATAAATAATAAAAATAAAAACTAAAACACTTTGCTAACAAGGCATGCACACTTTTCTCTGTCTGTATGTCCTTATCCTGCCCCCCAACCCAACTGTGTTATCTGTGTCGGCGGTCACACGATGAACAACTGTAGCCCGAAGAGCAAAGTCTCAGTCTTTATTTTCCCCTTCTTTTCAGTCTTTCAGTTACTCTAAAAAAGATCCACTGTTGCGCACAAGGGTTGGACTGGATCCTGCTCTCCAGTGGGTCTGGGGTTCGAGTCCCGCTTGGGGTGCCTTGCGACGGACTGGCATCCCTTCCTGGGTGTGTCCCCTCCCCCTCCGGCCTTACGCCCTGTGTCACCGGGTAGGCTCCGGTTCCCCGTGACCCCGTATGGGACAAGCGGTTCAGAAAATGTATATGTGTGTGTGTGTGTGTGTGTTGCGCACAACACATTGGATGGAGAGAAAATTAGAGACACAACTAGAAATAAAAAGTGCATTTTAAGCATCCGAAACCAAACATATAGTTCCACCTGATGAATAGCTTGTTAAATTAACTGCTCATTTCCAGAAAGGATCTAGATCGAGGATGAAGATATATATGCGGGGTGCGGTGGCGTGGCGGGTCTGGGGTTCGACTCCTGCTTGGGGTGAGCAGCAGCTCTGTATTTCTCCCTGTGTTTGCCTCCCCCAACATGCAGAGGAAGGACCTGGCAACCTACTCCTGTTCCTCCCTTGACTTGCCTTGGAAACCATGCGAGTGGTCGCTATGGGTCAGGTCTGACTCGGCACCTTGCAAGCATGCATATTATATACAGTATATAGACTATACATTTGTGTATATTATATATATATATACACACACGCACACACAGAACGAAATGTGTGCTTATTGTGGCAACAACACATTGTGCTGTCTTAACATCATTACATAGCTAAAGAAACATTAATGAGTGTTATGCTGTGGAAACTGTATGAGTGGATATAAATAAACGCATCAGAGCTTCGGAGAGCTGATTATATGAGAAGATCGGCCCGCAGGACAGTGCTCCAGCTGCATGTATATGGTCATCTGTAATTAAAGATGTTTGGAGCTGTTTGGATTTGAAGTGGCTTTGAAATGCCACTTACATGCTGCAAGTGAAACGTCGGGAGGTGGGGTGGGGTGGGGTGGGGTGGGGTGGGGACCACAGCCTTCCATGCAGACCAACTCCTCAAAAAAAAAAAAAAAAAAAAAAAAAGAAAAAAACGTTGCTTGTTTACACTGCTGTTTCCTAATGAATTCAAGATGGTGGCGAGGCTAAAGGAAACGCAGCCTGTGCCAAGACTGACTGATCAAAGAGATTCTATTCAGCAATTTTCAGTTTTTAATTGACCACCAATTAGATAAAATTAACCCAGGAAAGATTGGCCTCATTGCGGAGCAACGCGGGAGGGGTGAGAGGGAACGGCCACACAGACGTGCCACTGTTCAAGGGCGGAGGCGGGCCTTTCGCGGCACCGGAGAGCTCGTACCTGGCATCCAGGTTAATTAAGCGGCTCGGCTGCTACGGAGACGCACGCCTGTGCGGCAGCGGCAGGTTTCGAGTGTGCCCCGTGCGCGCGGAGCCGCTGCCAGGAGCACTCGTTGCTGGGGCCGGGGCCGGGGCCGGGGCCGCTGCATCTGCGCTACAGATGGTTGAGCAACGGCAAAGTTTGACGGAACCTTAAACAAATACAGACTCCTTCTTTAGAACCCCCCCCCCCCAGTGCATTCTGGGACAGCGGAGACTCCGCAAACAACACGCGCGCAAGAACCGGTCCTCCGAGAGTACTGACGGAGCGTCCCGAATTTCCAAATTTATCCGCAAGAAACGAATTTTCCGGTACAGATGTGACGGAGCAAAAGTGCGCGACGCAAGAATGCGACTGCATCGTTTAACAATTTCATTCTCTCCGGGAGGACAGGGGTTGTAAGCGGAGCTCTCGACATATTTCTGCGCTAAATGTATTTACAAAGAAAGGCTGCTCCTTTAAACAGGCCTCCGACGTTAAATTACCATACTGTATACCGTGGGCTCTTGTGCCGTTCTCTCTGGGTGCCCTCTTGTGGAACACACCTGTAATTTAATAGCTGCTCCAAACCGCCAAAGTGCAGGCAGCGTGGAGACGACCGTACTACTACTGTTAACAATAACAACATCAGTAATAATAATAATAATAACAACAACAACAGTGACAATAGTGCATAACTGTTATTAAATTAACAACCTACACAGTATTTCTGAGTGCATTTTTAATCCGCCTACCTCTGAATTTTCATTAATGGACTTTCACTAGTTGTAAAATATAGCAATCCAGAACAGAAGTTAATGTAAAAGCGGTTACACACACTGCAACAGAGGCAGTCTCAACGGCGTGAACGTCGCACGTACAACACACCGAGGACACAAAGAAGCAGACCAAAGAGAAGCCTGCGAGCTGAATGTTAGAGTGTAAATAAGGTTCAGTGTTATTTATTTATTTATTTTTACAAATCAATACGAGGATCATTTAGACAATGGAAGTTAACTGGACACATACCCGTTAAGAACAGGCAAGTCCTTAACGCAAACACTGCGGTGTAAATTAATTAAGGAAAAATATTGACAAAGTGGTCTTCCGTACAAATGGTTATCTACTTAACTCTGCTCTACCTAAATGAGGATTACTGCGGTACCGATCCACATTTACCTTAACGGTTGCTACACCAAGAGGTCTCGCGTGCTCACGTGTTTATTTAAGCCGAGCGCATAACAATCCTTCATTTTCTCAACACGTCCACTAGTAAACTGGCATGTTAAAACATACTGAAATAGCAGAACAGGTGCTTTTGTTAAACTTTTACTGAAATACTCGTCCTTGTCTTGGTTATTGGGCTATTCGCCAACACCGAGCCCTACAACCCGGCCACCTTTCTCTCTCTCTCTCTCTCTCGCATGCACCGAAAACCCACTCATTTTAATGAGAGAAATGAGAACCACAAATGAGCTTTTACTGTAGACATTAACGCAGTTTATGAAAGCCCCTCAAGGCAGGGAAAACAGGAAACAGCTCCTGGCGTTCCACAGTACAGTGGCAGGAACCATCTTCAATGCCTCGCTTAATAAGGTCTAGTGTGTTCCAGAAAAAAGGGTGTCAGCTGAAGTGTTCCACTACAAAACATACCTACACAAAATAGCGGCCCAGCAAAACAATCCTGATGAATGATTTCATATGTCATTAACAGCAATGAAGGGTCATTGTTGAGTCTCTCAGTTGTAGCGCTACACTACGTGGGAGCATGAAATCTCGATAGAGTATGAATCTGGGTACCACAAGCAAGCGACTGTAGCATGAAAAGCCAAGCTGTAACCAAAAAAGGAGGGAAAAAAAATCGTATTTCCACAGGTGACAGGTTTCTAGGCATCTTTCCTTCTCTTCTGTTCTTTGTTAATTGTTATTAGAAAAAGCTTACAAGGTCTAAAGTTTTGGCAAGTGACCACACTATTTTCTTTTCCTAATGTAATTTAATTACCGCCATATGTCAGGCTCTGCCAAGGCTTGTTACTGTTCTCCAGCTTTCTGAAATGATGCTCTGTCAAGAAGCTGTTGATATACACAGAAACGCGCTACCTACGCACATATTTACAGGCTGACGAAATGCGTGGAACTTTCATGAAGCTCGTATAATTTTAATTCCTTATTTATTTATCTATCTATCTAAAGATCTGCAAGGGTTTCATGAATTTGACTGAAAAATTTATACGGGTACGGGGGGAGAAAAAAAACCTGTCAAACAAGTGGTAGTGTAAATATGATTCACACTGCTACTATGAATATTATTACTAATGCCAAAAGCAATGGGCAGTGTCATCCCACATCTGTGTAGCATCTGCAGACATTTAGGCGGAAATGTGGATGACAATATTGCTCGCACATGCTTGTTCACATGTGCACTGCACTGCTTGTGCGGAGCGTGAACCGCCACATGACGGTCGGAAGGAGAACGGGCCGTCAGACAGAACCCGCCCCGCTATTTGGCCTCTGGGTCCTGTACACACCTTGGGCTCCCGCTGTTTGGTCTACGCAAAGTGCGTGAGCTCGGCTGCCTAGCCCGCCGATTGGGTGCCGTGCTCTAAACGAGGTGGCGACACGCGGAGGAGCTACTGCCCATGGGCAGGCAGGTCTACCCTGTGCCCATCGTGTTCTCCATATGCGTACATTCTCCTCCAGCACTGACACACACGAGCGCAGAGTTAAGCGAGACCTCATCTGGCATTTGTGCAGAATGCGGTAAATCTACACCGTAGCACAGAGTCCAGAATAGACAATGCGCCAAATCAATTTTTAAGGATTACTCAAAAAGATAGAGGAAATCTGGAATGATTTAGCCAGAACTCCTCTGGGTCTTTGGAAATCTAATCTTGTGAAAGTGGAAAAAAACAAAAATAATGGTGGGGCTTGTGAGACATACTCATGTCAGTCCATTTGAGGATATGTGGAATTAAGGCACATATTGATATGAATACAAATACAGGACATGATGTTAGATGGAGTTTTTTTTTTTAAAGCTTCGTGTAGATTAAAAGGTACAGAATATGACACAGAAAGAGGTAAGGATTAAGTATTAACTTATGAGGACAGGTACATGAACACTGACAGCCACTTAATTGTGATGAAAAATAATCTTTGGATGGCAGAATTGAGAGTGATCCTGAAGTTATATAAAGCAAATTCCTTTATAGGAGCATCGGTAGTCAGTGGCTCTTTCCTAAGCCTTGAAGACAACCACATATCCTTATAACCATCTTGCCCCAGTGTGTATTTCTGTCACAGCTACACACGTGTAGCCCAGTGACAGAGCGTGCATGCTGGGCACAAACCCCTGGGTCTCTGCGGTCGGCTCTGGGAAGCTCTGCTTGGTCACCACCCTTTCTGTGTCGTCGTCATTTTGGAAGCACAGCTCCGACCCCACTCCTCATACAAATGGCACTTTCACCCTTGCCAGCAAAATACCGCCCCCCCCCCCCCCCCCGCCTTCCCTCCACCCTGCAACGGGCTTGTCGGAGTGTGAACAAATGTGTAGCAACAACTTTACACGATCAACCCGAAACCGAGCGCACTGGCTTCACGCACTGAAAAGCAGCCTTACACATAAAAGCAGAGGAACCCAATTGGGAAAATTCAGTTTAAAAACTTCAAAACAAGAAGGACAAAAACCAGCGTTTCTAAAACCTTTTCTTCGTCATCCTATAATATGTGCATTCCAAGAAATAAGCGTAAAATGGAGAAATATTAAACACAGTAAAGCCAGACACGTACATCTACACTTAATTTCTGTTAACATGCAGCCCTCCTGGATTTAAAAAAAAAAAAAGAAAAAAAAAAGTCTGATTTCATCTCAAGGACTGATTTAATAATGAACATATGGATCCAGCTTCACTAGACTACAGAATGAGGCCCACATTATTTGGCACAGATTGTTATAATAAAACCACTAAGATCAAAGACATGATTACTTCAGCATTTTTAAACTTTTTCCCCCCATGTTGCTATTCCTGTACTTTTGATATAAGAGTCAAATTCTTTTACACATCCTGTGTATCGATGGATTCTCGGCAAATCGCCACTAAACGCAAGTTTTCAGAAACGTAGTTATGGATTACGGGTATCACTGGAAAAATGCAGAAAACACTGACATTTGCCTTCAGGTCTCTGGACAGGCAATTTCCAGGCACTGCCTAGTGTACACAAGATAAGTGCACAAGCATCCAAGCAGACTGTCTGGCGAGCACAAAACACATTGCTCTTAAACAGAACTTAAGAGATCAAACAAATTTAATAATACAAATAATACAGTAATAGTGTATATTTAATATAAATTTAATACATTTAAAATCCTTATAAGTACACGGCATCCTTAAAAACCATTTAAAAAAAGCTAAACGTATGGTAATTGAAAAAAAAGACATATACTACGAAAATACAAGGGTTTTAAAATGTACAAGATATTTTCACTCTGAAAAAAATGACAATTAAAGAAAAAGTGGAAAAATGAAGAACAACAACAATAATAATTACCTGCATTATTTGCAAAATAAAGGACTTAAGCAATTCTGTGGAAATGGACTTCCATTATAAAAAAAATACTACAGCCAGAAATAGTCAACAAAAATGAACAGTCACCAAAAGGGTTATGAGAAGCAGGAAAATGTTTATAACTGCTTTATTACGGGGGCTGGCTTAAGGTGGTCCTCAGACAATGCGTTCCTTTGAAACGCACCACAAAACGACCAGGCGATGACTTATTTAATCAGGATTTGTTCCCTCTTGACAATAGATCCCTTTTCAGTTCCTGAATGAAGGGGTAAATGGTTCAATAAGAACAAGTGTGTCCTAGGCACAATCCAGGGCTAAAACGGTGTAAATCACATCGCAGTAGGATGACAATGGGTTCTCCTCACACGGTCTTTAGTGTGCTTGTCTTTTTTCCCACATATCACAGAAGCACTGGTACATAGATGCTAGAAAAAAAGTACACATTTTTCCCCCGTGAACAGTTTAATCATATAATGTACAGAGTCGAGAAATAAGCAGTAAGTGTTGGTTCTGTAGTTGCTGCTTCATGGAATACTATGAATCTGTGTACATGGATATCAAGAATATTACAGAAATTCTTCAAAAATGACAGGCATAAAATTTCACCTGCCCTAGACATCAATAACTGGAAATTCTAGTGCCACAACATTCGACATATATAATAAAATCAAGAAAAACTTCAGTAACAATATGAATGAATTGCTAGTATACTGTACTGTTGCTTTTAAAATATAACTTATAGAAACAAATAAGAAACTGGTTTAGAAGGTATTTGAAGGATATAAATATATTTCCTCGGATTTTATGAGTGGAATATGCAATAAGAAAAAATCCTAAGAAAAATTACTTTGTTTATTAATTTTATGTCAGTTAACATAATTATTGCTAATTATCAAAAAATGTTTCCAAATTAATGAATGTGAATTATATATTTCCATGTAGAAAGGAGTATTGGGCTTTAAAGTTTTCTTAAAGTGAAGACAAAAATACACACTAAAAATGCAAAAATAGATATTTCAAATTAATAACTGTCTAAAAATCTTAAGTGCGTGTAAACACATCAATATATAAATGTAAAATGCTGCATTCAAACAAGAATAGCAACATGATTACCATTAAATATTTAAATTAAACTTGGTGGCTTTGATGTTTAAAAAAAAAAAAAAAAAAAAGGGAAACCCGGTGCATCCATTTCTGAACTTAGATCAGCTGGAGAACATTTAAAATTGCATGAAAGGCACACAGGGCGTGCATAGGGTGCAGTTACTATGGATGCCGCCTTCCACAAACACGAAGTCGGCTGAATTAAATTTTTGGTGGTGACCCAAGTCGGCTCCATATTGTGTACAATAGCAGCCACAAGGGCGGGTGTGATGTGTCGCATGCGAAACCCTCTGTGCATCCCATTCACTGCAATCCCACACTGGGAAACACTCTTTTTTTACAGTCTATTTTTACATATCGATTCCATAGAGCTAAGATAAAATCATCATGAAACAGGTCATTCCTGAGGTTGCCGTTGTGCTATAAAATCTTCAGCCTACGTTTT